>NC_089805.1:30225484-30839055 GCF_029633855.1 Hoplias malabaricus | reverse complement strand
CCCCAGAAAGAAAAGTAGCCAGAGAGACAGAGATAGAGAGAGAGAGAGAGAGAGAGAGAGAGAGAGAGAGAGAGAGAGAGAGGCTTTTGAGTGAGAAAGAGAGAAATCTAAAAGGCTGACGTCAGTGACTCTAATGGACTTTAGTGAGCTTTTAAGCTTTTGCCATTCGAGTCACATCCCAGGATCAATACCTTTCAGTGGCTCAGTGTGAAATAAGGAGAGATTCATTATTAGTGAACGACAGCCGTTACCTTGTTTCTTAATCAGAGAATCTGTCTTAATTGTCAGGCCTATAATTAAGACAGGTGGTGGGGCTTATATGCATTGGTGTTTAGGTGAGGATGCAAATACACATACAAGAGCATACACACACAAATACAGACACTCAGGCAGAAACTTCATCAACCTCCTGTATACCTGAGTACTCAAGAGAGAAGGCTCTGAGAGAGAGAGAGAGAGAGAGAGAGAGAGAGAGAGAGAGAGAGAGAGAGAGAGAGAGAGAGAAAGAGAGAGAGAGAGAGAGAGAGAGAGAGAGAGAGAGAGAGAAAGAGAGAGAGAGGCACTCTCACTGGCGGCCGCCTCATCAATCACGGGGGGCTGCAGAGCAGACGGATGGGGGACCGCTGGGGAAGGCGCTCACGTCTCTCCATCAAACTGATGTTTTGAAAGTAAGTAATCAGTGTTCTCCACGGGCACTCCTTCTGTAGCCGAGCCCACCTTCCTCCTCCCTCCTTCTCTTTCTTCCCCTCCCTCCTTCCATCTTCCCCTTCTCACTCTTTGCTCCATAGAGTCAAGGCCTCTCCATCCTGCTGCATTCTGGGAGACATATTTCATCCAGTTCAACACAACGGAGGGAAGCAACACTGCTCAAACACTGAAGGGTGCCTTTTGTTTTTGTGGCAGGTCATGTCAGGGAGGGGAAAAGAAAGATGAAATGGAAGGAGGAGGTGAACCGTGGTGCAGTGTAGCAGCACAGTACCAAGATCTGCTGGGTGAAATATTAGTCTTCTTTTAGCAATAGATCATATATTTGTTTATTGATTGATTGATGCATTCACCTCAAAACTACAGCTATAGTGTGAAAGTGTTGTTGTGTTGGCTGCACTGATCTCTCCAGGTGGCTAGGAAGGCCCTCCCTCTCCTGTCATGCAGCACTATGTTAATCAACCTGGGCAGCTGATAACTGAGGTAACAGAATGGGTGGTTCTCCTCCAAGCGTGTTGAGATGTACAACATTGTGTTTGTGGCATTATGCAAAGATGTGGTTGCTTTCTTCAAGTGTCTGAGGGAGCTCAAGCTCGCCTTCACTGTAGCAGTTTAGTAGCATCATCTGACAGTAGCTGTTCACCTAATCACTTTGGAGGTTTTGTTACAGTGTCAATATAGATTTTATTTGAGCTTTTAATCTTTGTATTGGGTGGGAAAAAATCAGATTCTATGAGAGTTAATAATTTTCAGGCCTGTGTACTATAAGCTACAATTAGCAGCTTTATTGGATAGAGCAGTTTATTAGTGTGGTAATAATAAGCTTTGGCGATAAATAGTCTCTCTGACAGTCAAGCTTCTCTAATTACATTGTGTATGAAAATGTTTTCCACACTGTTAAAGACCTGGTTCATGATTGTACTGGTCTCTAAGCCTAAGCCTGGTCAGTTTAGACTCCGATGGAGCAGAGGGTGAGATATTGAGGCTGCTGGTCAGATCATGTGTACATGAGCGCTGGACTTGGCCCGAGCCCAGAACCTCCATTTTGAGGATCAGAAGGGCTGAAGGGGGGTCGTGGGGAGGACGGCGGTATGGCATGCAGCAGAACAAATGGACCAGTGCTCTGGCTAATGACCACACAATGCTTTTACCCAGACACATATTTCACCCGCAGGTTTATACCCAACACCCGCAAAAGCCATTTCAATAAAGCATGTATTTACAGTGAGCGATGGACTCCAGCAAATGTCACCCGAGCTGGAGTCACAGGCCGCAGCATTATATCTCCTGATTTAGTGGAGCTTCAGGCTCACAGAGCCCACTTTAGTTCATAAAGTACAACTGAAACTACATGCTCTTAATAAAGCTGAGGGATTTCACATAAGAAAACACAAGCACAGGCAGAAATTCACTTCTGGAACAGCTCATGGTGAAATCTGGTTTTATCGAAATGGGATTCCACAGGCCGATCGCTACACTGTGATGAAATGTGAAGTGAATCTTAAAGAGCCCATATCTTGAAAAACCTGCTTTTCCTCTGTGAATGTGTATGATACAGACATAATTCCTTTGGAATTAGGCCTAGTTTTTGTGATGCATCCAGCCCTTTAGTTTACAGCAGTTTTGCAATTCACATCACATCATTCATAATTTTATAAGAAGGGACGGCTGAGACAGCTTGTGAATGAGGCACAATACAGCACAGCCAATCAAAAGAGGACATTTATGTAGAGTGTTTAAGGCACAAAAACAAGCTGTTTGTTTATATAGTGACTGTTCTTCGTGTTTACAACTACAGAAATCTCAATGAAAATAAATAAATAAATAAACAGTTAACATCTAGGATATGTACAAACTTTTCAGTTGTTTTTTAAGTCTGAACTTACTATTTACCACTGCAAAAATCTGCTTTGAATAAATTGTCTTTGTGATGTCACAAAATAACAATAAATTTACCTTTCATGTTTCCAATTAAAATCAGATTTGTTCATTTTTAAACGAAGATAGTTTGCAAGAGGTAGTGTGTGCTAAAATAAAATAAAATAAAACCAAATAACATACATCAAGCAATACATGATTCATTTACAGTGTATGAGAATGCAAATCCCCCTCAGAGTTACATTATGCAATGGATTATGCAGATCTCTCTGTCTCTAAGCTGAAGTCCCTCGTACTTAACAAAGGGTACCCAAGCAGTGGAACCGAGACAGAAGTATGGATACCGAGTAAAAAACAAACAGGATGCTGTAGCACGGCCCAGCTGATGGACAACAGCCTCAGCAGTGTGAGCTTGTTTAAAGAGAGTGATGAGTAAAATTTACAATGTTGAGAGCTGCTAAAGTCCCCCCTGGGAGCGATGTACCTGTAATCAGTGTAGGAGGGGTAAATTTCCATCACCTCTATGCTCTACACACACACAGAAAATCGTGTTATCATATTTAACCACTGCATAATGTGCAAGACTATGCACCATATATATATTTGTTTACTGCAGTTATGAGAACTCCAAATTATCCATAGGAGAGGAGATTTAAAGTGAGAAAATCTCCAGGGGGATCATATGAATACTCAGCGAGACCACTAACTGCATTAACTACAGTCTGCTGTATTTCCACACACATTTGATTCTATAAATAATTAGGGGTGCTCTGACTGCATTATGATTGTGATTCAAAATAAATATGTAAGGAATAATAATTAAAAAAAGAACTGTAGAGTTATTGACTGAATAGCTAATGATACACATATTGCATTCATTCATTTTCTGTAACTTCTTCATCATTTTCAAGGTAACCGTATGTGCGGGGACTACATGGATACATATATATATATATATATACTTGCACACATCAACTGAACTGGCAATTGCATAACAATGTCTGACACATTTAATCACAACTTAAATCCATCTCTGAGCATTTCATTCAAAAGAATTATGTTTTTCTTGTTGTTGTTGGTGGTGATGTATCACCCTCCCCCCACTCTTTTACTGTAAGACAGACAAAGTATGTGTTCTCTAAGGCAAGCTAAACTATATATGGGTATTGTCATCTGCTAACCCAATGAGAATCTATGCTACAAACCAATGTCAGGATCAGTGATCAAGATTAATTAGTTTTCTCAGCTTTGCTGAATAAGTCTCAGTCTACGGCAGCATGTGAACTTTAAATATGTTTCAAACATTTCCTAAATCTGGCGAGTCTGTTCTTTTTATTCCATTTAACTGGGATTATTAAGATGAAAGTAAAAGGTGTCTATCTACATTGTGTTTGAAAATTATCAACAGACAGTCATGAAAGAAAGTTGTTATTCACAAGAAATATGAAGAGTTTCTAAATTCGGAATCCAACTTCTTAGCTTTGGTGTCAAATTATATCTTTTCACAAGTCTGTAAGTCAAATGGGGACATGTTACAAAGAGAGCAGTGTGTGCTCTAAACATTTTTGTTATTAAGTGTTTCAGGGTATTTTGTCAATAATATTGTTGGCGATATGACACAAGACTGAAAAACATTTTTTTTTTTTTAATTTTAAGAAAAAACACGATTGCAACAAAATAAGTGTTATGTTAATATTAATTACATTAAATTAAAAATATTCACACATAATACATTGGTTTATTGTACATTGGACATTTTGTAACCAAAGCACCTCGACACGACTTAAGTCACTCTTTGTGTTGGAGCAAATCTCCACCTCAGAGCCATTTTCCACTGTATTTGTCACAGTGCCTTAATGACTAATGTAAAGAATGTAGGCTATATTATGAGTACCTGCATGATCTCATTATGTAAATCAGTTAGAATATCACTATTAGTGTGATGTTAATATAATGACTGTTTTGAGCTTGTATTTGTCCTTTTCTCACAATTGAACACACACTACACATCACATTTAAATCAATCAACACAACTGTTCTAAGCTATAGAGTGTCCTAAGTGTCCTTCAGCTACACACAAGCAAAAAAGCTATCAAAAAAAAGTCAACACCTACTAGTCACCTGTGTCTTCACTGCATTCTGCATACATTTCATTTGGACTAAGATGACTGTAATGTTGTTGTTGTGCTCCAGTATAAGAGTTGAAAGTACATGCTCCTAATGTGTCACAAATAGGACACAATTTGCTCATAAGTTCCATATTATCAAGGCCAGTAATTTCACTGCTTCAAAAACCAAATAAACTATCCACACCTTTAAATAAAGTGTTTGCAATTTTTAAATACATTTGCCACAATATCTCAATAATCTAAATTGTGAGTCTAGGCTGGGCTATTATATATAAATCACAGTTAAAAGCCTGGACTGCAATTTGAATGACCTCCTATAAAAGGTAGGTTTAAAATGAGTTAATGTTGAAGTTATGAGAAGAGTTTCAGCCTTGTCTGTGTATTACGTGAGGCCCAATTCAGAGCAACTTTGCATGCATGGTGTAGAAAATCTGGCATTTACCTGTAGTGGTTGTACAACATGCTGACATTTCATCTGAATTAGCAAAATCATAAAGCCACAGCACTATCAGTTGAACGCAGAGACCGGTACAGAGTTGTGTACACATGTACTTAGCATTTAATGTGTGTGTAAAAGCCAGTATCATGGCAGGGAGTTTTGTTAGCCACCCAAATGGATTGTAGGTGCAGTAAGCATGCCTGTAGCTGGCACCATGCTTCTTCACTGCGCTAGTCCTGCACAGCCTAGTTCTGCATGGTTACCCACTCCCTATCCCTCTCTCTTCCATCAGCCATAAGCCTGTCCAGAATCTGAAAAAGCCCATCGCCGTCACAGCACATACAAGTTTAATCACTTGGACTTCCCCATTCTCTGGTCCAAGCGCTTGTTTTTGCTGTTGTACGGGTTTCTGTATAAAGGTTGAATGTCGAGCGGAGAGGATTGTAAACAGCTTTACAGGAACTTGTAGGAACAGATCAATGTTCAACACTCTGCTGATCACAGTGTTCAGACCTATCACTCAGAAGCTTTGGGGGGGATTGTGAGTACATAGATATAGAGTATTTTCAAAGTGCTCCTCTTCCTGAAAGTCTAGAAAGAAGACAAGGTCTTTATCATCACTGTTTTCTTTTGTCTCATGCTACAAATATTAATTGATTCCAATCACTCTCAATGTTTCATTGTGTAGTAGAAATTATTATAAGCAATGTTAGGTAGTATTTTTGCTGGAACGCCTACCAGGCATCACTTACTGACTGACTCCTAAGGTTGAAACGCTCATGCATTCACAGAGAGAACTTAAGGTGGTGCTACTACACCGTCTGTTGTTAGTTCAGCCACATTCCAGTTTGTGATCTAAATTTGATACCGTTTGGTGTGTTTCCACCAACATAAACTGGTTCGCGAATCAGAACAATTCTTTCCCAACCAGAACCAAAGAAGAGTAGGTTCACTGATATGAGGCACCAATGCTTCTCCAGACCTTCCAATGACAAGGGTTATTATATATTGGGCTTTCCTGTTTTTGAAATGTCAAAAACACCTCTGTGGCAATGGCTGTATGGCTAATGGTGGTCCGGCAAAACTAGGCTTGCCTAGTTTCTCTTTGCTCTTGTTACCTTAACAGTACAGGTTCAAAATCATTGTGATACTTCACTGACCAAAGATAGGGAGAACAGAGCCTCTGTCATTGCTACTCCAGGCTCAGCACTGCAGACCCAGCACAGTGTAACTCATGGAAGCAGGTAGGAAACCATCCCCTTGCCACACCCTTAAATTCAGCCCAGTGCTGTAAATATGAATTACACTCTGCAACTGTAAGGTGAGCCCGGGAGTAAAAACACCAAATCTTGTCTATTGCTCCCTTAACCATAAAGTAACAATCACTGGGTGATAACAGATAAAATACATAGTAAAGTGTGATGTAAATGTATGAGATGCATAAATTCTGATCATATTTTTGGCTTGATCTTGTGCAATACATATCTTTATGTTGATCTCAAAGACTAATTAACAAAGTATGGTAGAACTAGGTAGTTATCTAGAAATTGAAAAAAAACAAAACAGATTTTTAGTCATTTGAGCCCTCCAACGCCAGTGTAAACCAAGGCTGGGTGACTCCTCTGTTCTAACACTTCACCATGTAGTGCATCATCTCTGTATTTTAAAGTCTGCATGGTCAGTGGCAGGGCCCCAGGTGCATCTGTGTGAATGATCATTCCGCAGAGGCGGTGGCTGTGTGATTGAGAGGCCTCGTCCCTCATTGTTGGCTTTCTGAATCACTGTTTCACATTGAGATCTAGGAGCCAACAACCTTCCTCAGCAATCGATAGCCACAGAGTAATGCCAAACACATCTTAATTCCGAGAGAGGCCTTTTGTACGGCAGATGAGCAAGAGCTGCTTTTCCTTTGTTGTTCACCTCGCCTCAATGCTCTGCAGATTTAAGGGCGTCTGCTGTGATGACACTGCTGGCTCATTTGTAACTTTTGGCTCATCCTGTGCTCTAACAGTGTACACGACTCTCCTGGCTGTCTGCTGCTTACTAAGAATGGCATTTGTCCCACACAGCAAAGAAACTGACAATCCAACTTTAGTTTCTCCAATTTGTCTGTGTCAGTGTAAGTGATGAGAAACTGGGACTGCTTTTGCATGCCATTCAGATGTGTCTCTTAGAAGTCACCCATAGATTTGGCCATAACAAATGTGCTTCAGTTTTGGCTTATTTTGTACTGTGTAAAAGTTAAAGACCAGACTTTCTTTACATTTTCTTCAGTCAAGGCAGCCATTTACTACAATGGTGGGACACACTGCTACTGAGTTTAAGAATCCAAAAATCTCCTTAAAGTGCCATTGAGAGCAAACTACAAGTTTATTGTAGCCTTTTTAAGATCAGGAAACCCATTTAACCGACAATTACTAAAACACCTCTAAAACATGAGCACAAAATAAAATCTCAAATCCAAATATCATTGGCTGATCATTTCATTTCATGCACAACAGCCACTTTATCTCCTGCTTTTTCCCCAAACTTAAATCTGAGCACAGAACTGTGGCTCATTACAACAACAAAGCTCTACAGTTGATTTTGTACCTAGTCTTTGGCAAAAATAATTCATCCTTTACTTTCTCTTTTGACTCTGAAAATAACAAAGAGAAGTGTAGACTTGCTACAGAATGTAAATTAAATGTTTTGTTACTAATACATAACTGTTCTTATTACACAAATTCAATATACATCAAATGCATTCCAAAATGACATAAGTAACTCCTGTAAGATCTATCCAGACTTTTGTTGACAAAGGGGCTCTTTGGTTTTCTGTGACATGTGATGAGTGTCGGTGCTTATATTAATAAAAGGGAACTAGGCAATAAATGAACAGCGTAAATGTCAGTGGTTTTTGGACAATAAAACAATGATATTATTATATCAAAATATGTTATTCCTTCGGAATGCCTCAGAATACCAATAAAAATTCCTGAGTTTACAAAGCTGCTCCGTATTAAATTTCTATTTTCATCATTTTATCTGAAAGCAATAAAATATGAGAAAGCTCTGCCTTGAATTCTGATTCATACTTTATTCTGGAGAGGCAATTATAACACAAATGGATGAGAAAAGCATACATTAATTTACAAAAGGTATTACTCTATGTTAATAAGGCTGGATACAATAAAAGGCAAATAGCAACATGCTAATGATATCATGCTGATGCACTCTAATCAAGAGAAATTAGGGCAACAGACAGTCAGCAGATTTTTTCAAGGATGATCAAAAGCACTGCTTTGAACTTGAAAGCAACATACAGTACAATCTCATTAGTGCCACACGCATTACATTGTCATAAACGTCAGCACAACAAAACCTGAAACAGGGAATGAAGAGGAAGTGAGAAAGCTGGGGAAAACAGCCTCTCTTTAATGAAAGTGAGTGGGTTTGCAGCTGGCTGAAAGGAAGGGAATGTGCTATTAGATTTCCGTTTAGCATTCCCAGGGAGATCAACACATGAACAGAAATTGTGGCTGGTCTTACCCAAACACTGGGCTGTATTAGAGAGGCACAAAAACTGAGCCCAAATGAAATCTGTCAGAACAATAGCTATTCCACTTACAGGCAAACTGTGTATATTCTACATTTCACTCTCTACTGGCCTAGACCTGTGCTCCATCTCACTGCCAGTTTATAAACGATTGACCAATGCATGATACACACAATGATGCAATCATACACACATTTTGCAATATTCATAGAAGCTCAAACTTTCCTTCAATTCATTCAATAATTCATTTCATCTCTGGTGTTTTGCAGAAACAAATCTGAAATACACTCTTCCAGAAGCACAAAATGACTAGGGTTGTGATGAAGAGACGGCAGGGTAAATAAACAAATGAACTAATTTACCAGCAACAAATACTATAGAGGCTTTATTTACCTCTGTGAAACCAGCATATTTTGCCCATTTCTAACATGCAGACATCTATTCTGAAGCTAAGCAGTATTCCAGCATATGTTTAAGGCCCATACTTCAATTTAGCCATTTGTGTCTGCTGCCATCATTAAGATGTCTCTGAAACCCAAATTACATCTGTTTTTTGATGTAAAACCAGGTGTAGTGTCCGCTTTGCATAAAATATCTTCTAACATTTAGCAGAATTAATCTAAAACCACATTACTTACAAAGAAATTCATTGTTCATTTCCCCATGCACAAAGCCTATGGACTGTATATTTAATCTCCAGATACTCCATTAGTTCCATTAGTGATGTGTGCAGAATGTGTACAATTTGTATCTGAAACCTGTGGAAAATTGTTAGTTCACTGGGTCTGCTTTTGCTACTCCAGCCTTCTTAAAGTCTGATAAGATGCTGGGGTGACTCTAGCTCAGGCAGGTGGCAGTGAGTGGCCAGTGTGAGCTTCTTCAACCATTTCTATTTCGTCTGCCTGGAGGGTTTCTATCAAGTATTCTGGCTTCATCATCTGTTTCAAAAAGCAGAGAGTGGCTTCTTCTGGTTTTTCCTTTACTGATGGAACAAAAAGGAATGGACATGCATCAAGTCGGGAATGATTTCCGAGGCTTGATGTAACCCCCTTTCCGTGTTTCAGGGCAACCAGCTGAGAGAACACAGTCATACTTCAAAACAAGGGCAGATTAAATTCACCATCCTCCAGCACGCATGTTTTAGCAAGCCTCTCTCAGCAGGCAGAGGATGCCATCCAGACGATGGTCTGAACCTGATACGAATGAGAAAAGGTGGAGTCTGCATAGCTGGTAATGAGCACTAGAATCCTACTGATAGTTCCTCTGCACTCAGCTGTAAGCTCTGTGGTCAGCTGTAATGGTCAGGCTGGTGGGGTGCCTTAGAGTAATCTGGATCTCAAGCTATTCATTGCTAATAGTGAAAACTGAAAGAAGGAAATGAAGAAATATAGATATTTTGCATAAGTGAGCTCCAGCATTTGGAAGCTGTGACAATAAAGGCTCTGCATCGCATGGAAGCTATTCTGAAATGGAAAGACTGAATAGCAGGCCAAAAAAGCCTACCCCGCTAGTCTAATAAACACAAAAAACCAACCTCCACCAAATGTCCAATGTTCAAAAGAAGATTTTCTCCCTGGCCAGAGTTACTTGAGTATATTTGTGCCATAATTTACTGACTTTGAAACTGAATTTCAAGAACCAATTTGCTTTCATAAGCACAAAAGATGAAAGCCCAGTCTACATATCCTCAAAAGCCAGGAAACAGACCCTAAAACAAATGAATAGCAAGAGATTTTGGGAGTCTCGACTTTAAACTCGAGTTCAAAAGACATTAATATAATTGCAGTTGTACATTTCATTTGAGGCAAAAACAAATTATGACATCCATCTAGTACAAGGACTGCAGACTGTGAGCTCTGCATGCTATTTTTTCTAGCTACTAAAGGTTAGAATTTTCACTGTTCTGATTGAAAATACCCTCAGGGATACTTTTTATTAGAGAACAAAACTCTAATATAATTCCATTTTAGTTGCACATTTTTCAAATTTGCATGAATCGAATGGATTAAGGGTTTTATTTTCATGGCTAGAGAAGAAGGTAAAACTCTCCCCCTATCCCCATGAGGAAAGCAATGCCATAAAAATCATTGCTGTATATTAGAGGATAGATTGATAGTGTTAATTTGTGAAAATGTCCCTGTTGTCTGAAAAGTCTACCTGCTTTTATTGAATTAATCCTGATTTACATTAAAACTGCACTTAACACTTAATAAAGTTAGTTCTGTTTTTGTGAGGGCTACACAGCAGACTGCTCCCACTGTACAGATAAAAATAACTCTGTGTGGTAAATAATTGTTTTAAACATATAGATGTTGGAACATTTAACTACTCAAATATTCAACTATCAAACTTTAATGAAAGGAAAACGTATCCAATTTTCATTTCTGGGTCAGGACACATTCTAATGTGGTCATAGGAAAATTCGGAACAGAGCGGAATATTTGATATTTCATATATAGGGCAGTCCTTACTGATGAATAATCACCATTGCTGTTAAGTATATTTTCTACAATATTAATTACACACCCATCTGGCAAAACTTTGAAATAATCTCTCTGTTTCAACAAACATTGCTTATTCTCTCAGCTCCACTGCCCAAACTAAAACACTTTGTGGTTCTAAGATTACTGACTGCCTTCAGTTGCTCAGAAAATTTTGTTTGCCCCCTCTCACCCTGTTCTTCCGTATTCAGAACACCCACAGGACCACCAACAAGCAGGAATAATTTGGATCATGGAACTAAAGGGAAAATCTGAAATCTTGGCTGATCAGTGTAACAGATGAACATAAACATAAATATGTATTGAAACATGTCCTTGGCAGCTGCCTCAAGTTGTAATGTAAAAATAAATAAATAAATAAAAAAGACTGACCACTGCCTTAAACTCGCATACGGCAACAAATGCATTTTCTCATTAGCACTTTAGCACAACTTTACATTGCAACTTTAATAAAGAAGAGCTAGAATAAATGCAGACCTTCACTGAGCAACCTCACAGACTTTGCTAAAAATGAAGTAAAGTGCAGGAATCTGTTGACTGCTCCTGAGCTGGAGGGCCTCATCTCAGTGACTTTCCGTTGTGCCTGGTGGCCATTTGGGCTCTAACAGGCCTCCAAATGAAATTCATGCCTCAGTCGAGCAACTGGGTGGCACGCTCTGCCGCTGGTGGGCACAGAAGTAATCAGAGAGAGGAGCCAATGTGCTGATATTAGACTTTCAGTAGAGGTATTCGCTTGTGGCGTTGTGGTACACACAGGAAACAAGGTGCTAGCAGGAGGCTAGATTAACTATCACACAGAAGGTACCATTACACCTGACTTTTGATATAAATCAGCAGAAACTAACTTTTCTGAGAATGTGTGGTAAATGTGCACAGAAAACATGAGTAAAGTCAGGTACTGATATTGGATGATAAGATCTGGATCATAAATAGCATTTAATGTCATTCCATTCCAAAAAGAACTGACATATGAGTGTCACGTTCTCTTGGTAAAACATTTCATAGAAAATGTGCAAGTCTATAAATGGGTCAGCTACAAGAAAAAAAAAATCAGGGAAAACCTAAGTGCATAGAACATTAAAGGACATATAAAATACAGCTCAAATAAGAGAAGAAAAATAAAACAAAATAAAACACTACTTCAAACAATAAACTGCCAAAACTGTAAAGCTAAGCTTTGAAAAGAACAACATTAGCTCACATATTAAAAGCAGATCTGAAAAGGTGAGTTTTGAGGAGTCAGGAGCCAGGTCAGTGCAGTCTCGGATGAGCTTGGGCAGGGAGTTCCAAAAGAAGGGCACAGCTATGGAAAAAGTATAGTGTTCTTCTGTGAAATGTACAGCAGAATGTACAGATAAGAAGAACATTCTTTTGTTCTCAAGATTAGATTAGGATTTGGACTCATTTCTCTGTGCCAGACTTTCAGAGGCAGGGTAGGGCACCCTTGCATAAAATGTGGGGGGTCTGTTTGTAATCACTCGCAGCTGAAGGAAATTGTTGAGCATGTCTAAACATCTGACTAAGTGATATGACCAAGCAATTGCTAGACTCAACATCTGCTCTGCAATCAAAACAAAATCACAGAACTGTATTCTTGGAGACCCCAAGCTACAGATGACACACGGTCTGTCACAACTGGGATTCACATTTCCACAATAAGGACATCATTTTTATTTATTTATGCATTTGGTTATGATGTGGTACCACATTAGCAGTCATTTTTAGTCATTAAATTCTCTTCCTACTTTCTCAGATAATTCACTGCACTGCTACTTTTAACTGAATGTGTTGTTATTATTCTGAGGGGTTAGTGAGGGCTCTATCAACTTTTACAGTTTGTATTAGACAACAGTTAACTCTGAAAATTCACACCATCTCTTTTGCAGAGGGAAAATCACTAATTAAACATGTAAATTAGTCAAACTTTTGGACGACTTGGATGCATTGTTTTGATTTTGTCCCAAAACAGTAATATAGACACTGTGCATTGCGTGCTTGTGCCCCTGACTATGGCAATTCCCATCAACTAATTGGTGGTGATGATGTGGATGAATCTGGATAATCCTTGCAGCCCCATATCTATGACAGGGACCAAAAAAAGTTTCATTAAAGGCTCCGTTTATTTTCAAAGAGTTATTTTATGAATAGTAATGTCTGTAATTAACGTAGCTAAAGCTGTTTCAACATTTTAAAGCAGAAACTAAGAATCTCTGCAAGCCAGAAGAGATCTGCGATATTTCTCCAACTTGGCACAAAAGGCACAGATCACGTGATGCAGCATCAAGGCACAGAAGTGTTATAATGACTACCGTGTTTTCTTTTGGGTCATTGTAGATGTGAAGCACCTTGCGGCACTGGCTTCTACTTATCCATCACTGACTCACTCACACATACTCAGAAAGTGCTTCATAAAGAGCTGTGTCCTTGTTTTCATATACATACACAAACACTACACTTCCCTGCAAAGGCAAAGAAAAGTCACCGTGCCAACAATTATGCAACATTGTCATCATCCAGCCAAACATGTTGCAGGAATTATAAGCTTACACGTGCACAGCAAGTGCGTTACATTCATTGCAACATTCGGGGGTTGCCTCAAACAGTGCACAGCATCCAAATGTATAATGTGAAGTCAGCCAGTCTGTGCCATTCACACATGCAATTCTTTCTATTAAAATCGTTAACATCGCCTTTAATTGAACATAATCCTTGTGTGCAGAGAAGGACAACACATTTGACATAACATCACAACACTGTCATCGTAGGTGCTCTTTGTCTCTGTCAGGCAGCATGAGTACTCACACCTCTGTATACACGCAAAACTAATCTAATTTGGAAAATTACAAATTGGTCTATTCATGAGGAAATGTTCAGATATTGCAAAGAACAATTCAACACAAGAACAACAACAACCCCTAAGCTAGTTTGCTCCTCCAGAAAACCTGCAAAGCACCAGAAGGAGTAGGAGATACAAAAAAATAGCACCATGGAGCCTACATACTGTACAAGGCTTCCAGCTAATTGTCCCTGGGTTTGTTACAAACCGAGATAATAAGTCCTACAAACAGGCCTAGGCCGTAAAGCCCCTCGGGGGGTGGGCGGTACAGAATGGGTAGGATCTTGAGCCGAATTAGTGCGATCCCACCTGACTGCAGCCTGGGGTGATGGGGGGTGCTTGGCACGGGTCCCTCTGCAGGCCTTGTCCTGTAGGACAGAGGCGCTGGAGAAGACTGCTGCTCCTGCCAGCCCTTGCCATCCAGCCTCCTTATCTCTTTCCTGGCAAAGCTGACAGCCTCTGGTCGCCTGCCACCTCCACTTTAGGCAGGCAGCCTCCGGAGCTGCCTGATGGCTGCATGGCTGCAGATAAATGCCCCTGCACTGGTCATCCTGGCCCACTGAATGTCACAACTTTCAGGACTTTGCAATATCCTGCACACCAAAAGCACTTTAGGACAGGACACGCTGTAATGGATTTGAGCCTCAACGATTTTTGCCCACTTTCAAAAATTTTTTACATTACTATATTGGCTGTGTGAATACATGTGTGGAAAAAAAAAGACTTACCGGAACACAAGAAACGAGAGCAAGAAAAGTGCATGGTAAGCTTTCTTCAGTTTAGCAAGTGTTATTGAAGTGGGCTGAATAATAGGTTTAGGTTTATGTATTTGGGCCCAAAAATGTACTGACATTACCCATTTAACTATTGGCAAAGAAAATCTTTAACAAAAGACTATTTGTTTTAGAGAAAAATACCTTCAATGCAATATCACACTGACAGTCAATTCTGTGGGGAAAGTCTAGGCAAGAATTCAAACTACACTAAGGCTGCCGTCAAGTTCAGTGGTGGAAAGTCTAAGACCGTTTACCTTACAGTGCTGTCAGTGAGCTTGTATTCATGGAGATGATCAAGAACTCAGAAGAGTTCAAAGGATATCTGAAATGAAACCCTGTTGAAATTTAGAAAGAATACTTCTTAAACAATAAACAGAAACATTTCAGCATGCATTATATATGATAGGATATATACTTTGTCAAAATTAAGTGTTAGAAAAGTCTGCTAAAAATTAAACAGTACTTGGTTTTGCACTTGGTTTCCAGACCCAGTTTAAGTGCATTAAATATGGATATATGGATAATGAAGGAAAAGTAAATGAAGATGGGGTTTGGCTCAGGTAGCCCAAATATGATATCTATTTTTATATTACACACATTTGTAAGCAGAATTAGCCACTGGACATACACTCTTAAACGTTGCCAGAGTTTCAAGAGTGATGACACATAAGAACCATTTTTGGTTCCTCAATTAGGGTCCACACCAGGGCCCGCTCTAGAGGGGGGCAGGGGTGGGCATTGCCCTCCCAAAATTACTCATTGTCCATCCAAACTTAAAGCCAGCTCAGCCAACCAAATAACCAATTTTTTTTCCTTTGCTTATTTCTGATTGGCACTTTGAGTCATATAAAACTGACAGTCTGTCTTGTGCAGCTCAGCAGAGCAGACAGGTTCTGTCACTGTGAATAGGAGAGGTAGTGATCTAAAAAGGGCGATTAGACTTTAAGCCCAAATCCTTATGGAAGAGTTGGCTTATTTTTTATTAGTGATATGTTTGCTTGATATCTCTTTTAATATCATTTTGGCTTCTAGTGTCAGCTACTCTGTTACATTGCACTGTAATTGAAGTGTTTTCAATTTTTTTTAATTTATGCATATTCTTTAGACATTTAATAAACTTAACAATAAAAAAAAAAACATATCACATGTAACCCCAGTTCAATTAAGCACCCTGTTTCTGAGCCTGTCTCTAAAGCTCATGTAACGTTAAACTTTATCCCTCCCTCTATCCTTCCCTCCCACTGTGTGCTGTCTCAGGAGCTCGTGACGTGTTTCTGATATTATTAGGATCCTTTCTGTTTAGAAAGCTGTTAAAGCTTAGGTGAGTTTAGACATTGCTAGTTAAATAAATTGTTATGTGGAAATGTTAATGTTGAAAGACATTCAAAATGCTTACAAGCAAGTGAAAGGGAGTGAGAAAAAAAAGAGCATTAGTGGTATATGAAGTATATGCAGTATATATATTGATAAAATATCTGGTTCAGTTGTTAGCTTGTTGCTAGCAACCTTAAGTGTCTGCACGGATTAGCATTGTGGCTAACAGTTCTAATAAACAAATTTAAGGCTTAAAAACTGCCATGTATGGATTCATTGTTTATTTTGAGTTGAATGTGCTAGAAGTACAGCATTTCCTGACATTCCTGACAGACAGATTTTCCTGCACAGTTTGTCTGCATGTGTAGAGAAGACTTGAACCAACTTTCTGATACACATACACGAGTAAGACCATTAAAAAACATGGCCAAAGTAAAAGAAACTGGGGAATGTTTCTATTGCAGTTGTTTATGCATATTGTTTTTGTTGCTTGTTCTGATTCAACCGACTAGAATTTAACTTAATCTGGACACATTTGTCGGCCACATACAAAGGAGTCTGTGAAATGAGACAGCATAATCGCACTGCTGGGATGTAATCAAACTATAAATGTGTCCTTCGAAGTATGCTGTCCCTGAATTGACCTGGCATCCCTGCTCAAATCAAACCCAGACTTGCTCACCAATTAGGATTTTCTGCCCCCTCAACCAAAGCAGTCTAGAACTGGGCCTGGTCCACACTAGGGGTCCCTGAAGAATTCCAAAATTTGTCATTTTTAATACAGCTTAATTGTAACAAACCGTAAACAGGCTTATAATACTGTCACATAAATATTTTAGGAAGGTAAGCTGACTACCTTAAGCACAGCAGGAAGCTGTTCTGAAACCTTATTTGTGTGTACAGTACAACTGAGTGTACAGTTATTGTAAAGTATGACGTTTGTGTTCACGCGTTTAATTAATTTGCGTGCGCACGTGTGTGTGGACTAACTCTTACATCCATACAGCTCAAGGTCACAGCACAGGCACTTCCTGCTCGGGATGCTGCTTCCATCCTGGTGCAGTAGATTTCCCAGAAGTGCGCGTCGAGGAGTGTGCCAGCAAAATTGATTGAAACGTGGAATGCATAACATTACTTTAAGTAGATGTTCAATTTATTTCACACTTTTGTTGTTTAAGCCTCTGCAAAGGAAATACCGAAAATCACAAATTATGCAGCTTACCATTGAGTTTTCAATCAGTGGGACTCTTTATAGGATATTTATGATGGATTAAAATGCTAATTATCATCTTTATATCAGGCTAATAAGAGGATTAAACAAGGACCATCCTGAGCCAATTTCCTATCAGACACATTTATGAGGATCTCCTAGAGGAAACTGTACTGTAAATTACCCCGGTACCTTAAATCAACATTTCATTCCCACTGTGTCCTAGGGGTCGCCATTCTTGGTGATGAACCACGCTTTTGGAGCCAGGAAGAGGCAGTTTTCTGAGCAGCTTTTGGGGTTTACATGAAGGGTTTCCAATTTGCTGCAGGTTTTATTAGAAACCTCTGTTAATGGAAATGTCCCTGGGTGGGCAACACGCCAAGCGTTTCCAAGTACTTCTCAAGGACCATGATAACAGTTATCAAGACACACAAGACAGTCTGTGTTTTAATGCCTAGTCATGAATACAACATTTAAAGAATAAAAGCATGGTGTAACACGACTAAAAGTGCAGTTTCAGTAAATAATAGTTATGTTAATAAGTGAAAAGCAAATGTGTTCTGTTAAAAATAACAGCACTACAATAATTGACTGGAGCTAAATGAAGGATTGTTCCTGATTTTTGCACAGCACTTTCAATTCTAGACTGAGATGTCCTTTATCTCTGTCCAGCAAAAAAAAAAAAAAAAAAAAAAAAAAAAAACTGACTTCCTTTTCTATCTTCAGTGCTACCAGCATGCATGACAAAAACGCTGCTCAAAAAGATAATTAGAAGTTGACAATTAAAGACCACCTTTTAAGTCCTAACTACTAGCTGTCTGTGCAAGCTGAGAGTGAGGCAGCTTTCCTGCGATAGATGTCAGCCTTCCTCATGATCAAGGGATTTAAAGGCCACACATAATTATGCTCCCCTCTGACTCCATCACAGCACGCTGGTCACTGGAGGGATCTTCTACTGCTTGTGAGGTCCAGAAACACACACACACTGCTAAAAACCTGAAATTAGTTTCACTTTGAAAACTCCTCAGACTCTATTTAGCAAGCATGATGCTTAGCTGTTATTATATTCCGAACGAGTAACGTCTGACGCTGTCTCAGTTGAATAACTCACCTAGGAGTAACTGTGTTCATTCTTTACCCTAAATCTTACTTGAGATTAAGATTTTAAATCACAAAATTCATAGACACATTCCATCACAACTGCAGTCAAGTACTATAAATTGGTTGATTACCAGAGAGCTTTTAAAGTAGTGAATTTACTAATACATTCATAATGCCGAAAGTCAAAAACGAATGCCAGCAAGGGAAAGTGTATGACTGAGCCAAGAGAGAGTCAGAGTCAACAAAGTTTCAGAGATATCCTTGACATAGCACAAACTTACAAGCTCTTTAAATCACATGTGAGCTAGCATCCATTGACCCTACTAATAATGACAAGCACAGCGATTTTCTGAGAATGATGAGGTGGATGAGCAATGATCTAGTTAAACAGAGAATGAGAGATTGGAATACAGAGGCACCAAAAACGCTGCTTCAGCTATTAATTAACTCTTAGAGGGGAAAAAAAAACCTTATAGTATTTTTAAGATTTGCAAGTGGCTTTATGGATTTTTTGAAGGGGGGGGGGCATACATTAATAAAATGTGCATTTCCATTTACCTCAGGTTTAGCTGATCAGCAGAGGCATGTTTGGCAAATTCTGCTTCTTTAGTTGACTCCTGGAGCAACAAATTAATGTTGCTTAACATGCTATAAGTGAACCTCAAACCAAATCTGTTTGTAAGTACTCAAAACTCAATAAACAATCTGGAGGCATCCTCAAATTTGTGAGGAATTCAGCACAAGACCCTAAACATTTTATTTTTTTATTTAATTATTTGATTGATTAGATCTTTAAAACCATTTTAATAGCATAGAGTAAAACAATTCATTATATTTCCAGCTGAATGCAGTAGGTGTGGGTTGAGAAGTGGCAGAAACCCTTTACTACAGGAGTTACTGTAAAACGTCTACAGGTAATATATATTGATATATCTTTTACAAACTTCATCCCTTTGTTTTTGTCCATCCATCCATCCATTATCTGTAACCGTTATCCAGTTCAGGGTCACGGTGGGTCCAGAGTCTACCTGGAATCCTTGGGCGCAAGGCAGGAATATACCCTGGAGGGGGCGCCAGTCCTTCACTGTACAACACATACACTCACACCTACGGACACTTTTGAGTCGCCAATCCACCTACCAACGTGTGTTTTTGGACTGTGGGAGGAAACCGGAGCATCCGGAGGAAACCCACGCGGACACGGGGAGAACACACCAACTCCTCACAGACAGTCACCCAGAGTGGGACTCGAACCCACAACCTCCAGGCCCCTGGAGTTGTGTGACTGCGACACTACCTGCTGCTGCTGATTTTTTTCCCTCCCAATAATTTGACTTGTATTAGTATTACAAGTCTGCTGTTTATCCTTACCCCATAACTCTCAGTGAGAGCAATGTGAAAATAGTGAATTTAATATACACTGGAGATTTGGGAGACATTGTCTGGAAGAAACACCAGCCTTATCATAAATGACAAGCCCTATACAGGGTTTCCCGCAGTGCTTTACAGTTAGGGCGGCCATCTTGACAACATCATCCACCACCCTCCCCCCACCCCCACAATTAGTTTTGTGCAATTCGTTCAGTTTCTTATCAAGGCTTCCAATGTGTTTGCACGTGGCTTTAGCTATGTCCAGTGATCCGTGATTAATCAATCCAATGTAGAAACACTCAATAATAAGGGATCCTTTTCAACATTCCAAAGTACTTTCCGTGACTGGTTTAATGCATTATTCCTCAGTTTTCAGTCACAAACACGCGTTCTGAAGAATAATACAATTTTTAAGGCGAGCTGTGTGTCATCTGAGATTCCCAATTGATGTGTGTACACGAGGTCAGAGCATGTGCAGTCCATGCTTGTAAACAATATATAATTGAATAATTGATTTGAATTTGCACTCCATTCCTGAACTCACTCAATGAGTCGACTCTACACTCAACTATCGTAAGTTCATAATTCCCAAAATATCAGTGAATTTTTATAACACCGAAAGAAGACACAGTTCGTTTCTTGAGCAACAGGAGCGCGCATGGGGCGGTTACAAAGTTGTTGCCCTGTTGTCAACCACCCCCCGGTCACAAACAAGAACATTATATATATAATTTTTTTGCAGAGCTAACAGTCTTGAAGACCCTCTTTCAGGTAGCTGCATGAATTATCTCTTTCTAGAAAGCAGGCACTTTGTTAAACTCCCTCTATGTCTCA
Source organism: Hoplias malabaricus (assembly GCF_029633855.1). NCBI lineage: Eukaryota > Metazoa > Chordata > Actinopteri > Characiformes > Erythrinidae > Hoplias > Hoplias malabaricus. The sequence continues at coordinate 30,818,423 of NC_089805.1, read as the reverse complement.
AATGACTGAGACATCGGTTTTGACTTGGCAGTGTGTGCTTTGGCTGGTTCAGCTGATAAAACTTCAGGGAAATGATACAGAACTGATGCGCATTTGTGCGTGGCCATCCGCTGAGGCATCACACATCAGTGACGCTTTAGTGGAGGTCACTCTGGCTGTGGCAGTGAGAAGCACATTGTATTTCCCATCACGCCACAGCGGGGCTGCGGTGGACCTGAGGCACATCTGAGGCCTCGCTGAAGCTCTGACAGGCTGATGGATTGGGAAGTGTTCGTACCACGCGTCCGTGTGCTGTTCGCCACAAGCTAGCAGCGTCGAACCTCCATGGAGCCCAGAACTAGGTGACAGATCAGGACAAGGGTCTGCCATCACACTTACAGGCATCAGCACTAGCTTAGCACCACTGATCTCACTGCCACAGAGAGGGTGACGAGAGGAAGAGTAAACCTGTTACTGAAACTTCTCCCAAGCTCATTCTTCAGTAGCTAAAGTTAGCAAAGGCCATCAATGGCCAGTACATCTTTTCAGCTCATGATTATCCTCATGTTCAGCTCTCAAACATTTGTCAGCTTCTCCTTACTCATTAAAATTAATACTCGTTAGTTTCTATGCCTTTAAAAGAGATATATTCATACATTTAGATACATTTATTGAAGAGAAACTCTTATGTACACCCTGCTACTCTTTAGACTAAGTCAAAGTTTCGTTAAGAATGGACCAAAAGGGGCAGTTTCATAGAATCAATTCTTCCTATGTTAACATTAAAACATTTTGTTTTACTTTTCCTGAAATGTTACATTTGTGACACATTGCTCTGACAGCAATGTCCTTTATTGTGTCTGACTCAGTCAGAGGAATGCATAGGTCTGGCTGTGGGACTATAACTCTGGGTCTTTATAAAGCATTATGAGAAGAGTTTTGAGCAACTACAATTTCCCCACCAGGACAAGTATTGGTGCAGGAGGTAGTGTCGCAGTCACACAGCTCCAGGGACCTGGAGGTTGTGGGTTCGATTCCCGCTCCGGGTGACTGTCTGTGAGGAGTTTGTGTGTTCTCCCTGTGTCTGCGTGGTTTCCTCCGGGTGCTCCGGTTTCCTCCCACAGTCCAAAAACACATGTTGGTAGGTGGATTGGCGACTCAAAAGTGTCCGTAGGTGTGTGTGAGTGTGTCTGTGTTGCCCTGTGAAGGACTGGCGCCCCCTCCAGGGTGTATTCCCGCCTTGTGCCCAATGATTCCAGGTAGGCTCTGGATCCACCGCGACCCTGAACTGGATAAGCGGTTACAGATAATGAATATATGAATCAGTTGTTGTAACCGATGTTTGATGTTTTAAGGATCCAATATGATCAAGGAGAAAATCTGGAAACAAACTTGTTCTTCATACCATCTCAACTACTATTAACTTTCATTCATTCATTCATTATCTGTAAGCGCTTATCCAGTTCAGGGTCGCGGTGGGTCCAGAGCCTACCTGGAATCATTGGGCGCAAGGCGGGAATACACCCTGGAGGGGGTGCCAATCCTTCACAGGGCTATTAACTTTCAATTTTCATGAATTTATGTTTTTGTATTTATTGTAATTACATATTTTAAACAAGCAACATGCTTATTGAAAAGATAAATTATTTTAAATTATAATCATCATCATCATCTTAGGTGCCTAAGACTCCATTCAAACCTGGCATTAATGTGTGTCTCTAGTGATCTGATCATAAATGACTGCCAAAAAATGCATAGCCATGGATCTTATCCACAACAGGTCGGTGTGGCCGCAGGTTTCATTCTAATTAAGCAGGAGCACACCTGATTCTCCTTGTCTGAGCCACTAGTCTCCTTCTCTAAACAGTTATACAGGGTGTGCTCTGGTTTGGTTGGAATGAAAACCTGCAGCCACACCAGCCCTTTGTGGATAAGATTGGTGACCCCTGCACATGGCTGTTCACACCTGCCTTTTAAATGGGTCTCCTGTGACCACTTGGAAACGTATTTCTCACATTTCATATTTGGAGAAGAGGCATGGCGGAGTCTGAGCTATAGTGGGTGAGACAATTAACTCACATGAGAAAATGTATTTTTCTATAGAAACATAAATCCCTGGACATTCTGAATGGTCTGCTCTTCAAATATGCACATGTTGATATATATATATATATATATATATATATATATATATATAATTTTTTTTTGTTTTAGGTAATTGTGAGATCGTTTATTGGAATGCAGCTGTGATAGGAGGAAACTGATCATGTGACCCGCTTCTTAACCACAGAGGTGTTTCAATTGTTTGATTGAAATGTTTTAAAAGTTTTTGTAACAGTTTATCTCTACTTTGTATATTAGTTGAATATATGTTATTCTCTATAGGTTATCCAGCTGAGATTAACCCTGAAGTTGCCCCTGGAATCAGTAAAAGGCTTAAAAAAGGCAAATCCCTTGGGTTTCTTGTGATTACCTGCATGAATGATTAGGGTCATTGTTTGGTCATGCAGCACTTACGCTTGAGTCAGACATGTGTTTGTTTCAAGTTAAAGCAGTAGTTGAATGAAAAACCTTGGATTACTTGACAATCACTGTGAGTGAAATAATTAAGGGGCCTGAGCACAAACTATGTTGGCCAACCCATAATCTCACACACAGTTTGAAACTGTTTATTCATGCAGTGCTTATTGACGCTGCTAATGCATTGAGATGCTTTGGTGTTTATACTACAAGAATAATGCCGTCATTTGTTACTGACCATTTCTAAATGTGGTTTGAGTCCTCGACATGTATGGTACCCTGCTCACACCTATACGTTATGCTTGCCTCTTATGATCAGATGACCCAGGACACCTGTTAATGTCAATTGTGAATGAGGCTTATAGGTTTTGCACAGTACTGTACACAGATTACCTTTACACAGAGTAAGTTTGTTATGTACATTTATGTCGGTGTAAAGAGCAAACAATTTATTAACACCATTCCACCGCTGCTGAGCGTTTGTCCTAAAACACAGGCCATGAAGCTAAAAAAAGGTCATCAGCGGATGTGTCTTTGTCTCTGATGCCTTCCCAAGAAGCAGTGACAATAACTCATGACTTTGCAGTGTTAAAGCTTTAATTTCAGAGTGTTAATTTCAACTCATTGTCTGTTAATACACAATAATTAAACAGATGCCTTGAATGAAGTGATGACTCAGAGAATGTGCATTTCAAACTTTTCAAAACCTCTGCTTTGAGTGCAAGAGTCCTAAAGGAATTGTCACGTTCAAGATAGTCTTGTTTGTTTCTCCCATCATTAATTTCCCATTCCTTTGGTTATCTTTTGGCTTTTTCCATCTTCACTGAACTCTTTCTACACAGCTGCCTCATCAACTCTGTCAATAAGGATTTCAATAAGAGCTCGCAACAGCATTCTCATCTTCTGTAGCTCCATCTCCTATATCATTTTCCATAATGTAGGCAATTTAAAAATTATTATTTTTCAAATTTCACGAGTCCTAGGTATCAGCTGAATGGTGCAATTCTGAACATTACTTTTAACACATTCCTCATCTGTAGAAGATATAAAAACTGCCATTGAGTACCCCATTAAAAAAGATTGGGTGCTCCAAATACTGCATTGTATATAGTCCCACAATATCCTGGCATTTGTATGTATACTAGTATATTACAAAAATATTGCCATTTTACCATCACACAGCAACTGTCAAAATAATTATGCCTCTGTTCTGCAGTATCTTACGGAATAGTACTTGCATTTTCTTTCTTGTAAGTAAATAAAATTGGCAACATTCAGCTATAAAGTGCAAATACTGCAAATACTACATGAAAATGTATTTTTGGTATTTGAATGTGTAGCTGTAACCTTGCAAACACTATGACTGGCAGATTGGAAGAAAAAAAAATGTGAGTCTACTGCATATGTTACATTTTTCAATTATATCAGGCCACACTAATCATGCCCTATTTACAACTGCATTAATACACAATTAGCATTTAATAGGACCACGAAATTAGATAATAAGTTCCTGCATAATTTACCATTAAAAGTGTGAACTTGGTTGACCTAGCCTTGCTATTTTGTTCCTTTATTCAGCTCAAAGTGTAGACAGACATGGGAAGATGTTGAAATTTGGAAGATTTCTGAAAATAAGAAACATGAGTTTTAAAAAAATAAACTCAAACACTGGGCGTCTTCCAGCTGGAACAACAGCAGCACACTATATTATTTCTATGGGAAGCTACTGGCACTATTATTTTCTTGTCATCCTCGTGATTACTTACGGTTTTTCTTCACTCTGATGACATGATGCAAACTGATGCAAAATAAGAGCCTGCGATACAACTAAAGCACAATCTGGACTATTTCACATTTCCAGTGCACCTGTAATCAGGTTGTGAGGCTGCTGTAAGTTTCAAATGCTCCCTCTTCTCCATAAAACAGCGGGGTGCTCACGGGGCGTCCCACCCCCACGCAGAGACACTAATGAGATAGAATTCCTGTTTGGAGGAAAGACTGAGAAACTTACCTGAAGCACAAAAGCACTCTAGTGAATAACCCAACCAGTAAAAAAGCATTAAGACTGCCACAAAGAAAAATAGACCCTTCCCTTTTTAAACCTTTCTGCTGTGCACTGAAGAAGAGCTATTTGATATCTTGATCTCTTTTTTTCGGGACTTCCTTCTGTGTCTGCTACCTGAATAATCTAATTGGGCGCATTCACTTAGAGATGGCAGAGGTCCAGCACAGAGACAGAGATGGAGACAGAGAGAGAGAAAAGAAAGATAGTAAGGTAGAGGCACAGAAAGTGAGAGAGAGAGAGAGAGAGAGAGAGAGAGAGAAACAGTGCTAAAGAGTGAGTTGTAAATATAATGAGAAAGATTCCTTTAGCCTTACTGCTGTCCCCACAAATGTCAGGCAGGCAGGCTTTCCCAGTACAAATTAATTATACACAGAAGAGATTAATACAAGACAAAACTAATGATACAGATGATTAAGTGATGTCAGGCAGGTTCATCTGTGGATCCAGTCTCGGATGGATGAGCACTACAAACACTCTTCATGGCACCAGAACTCTGTGCCTTCGGTGCCGTGTGTAGCAGTAGCCTCAGATGTCCGCTGCTCTTTTATTTATGCAACAATCAGTGAAGGAGAGGGACTGGCTGCTTATTTGCATATCATGCATATTCAAAACAGCTCACTGACGATTAAAAAAAAACAAAACTCTGACATCCTATTGCTATCTGGTATGAGATGATCTCGAATAAATCATTGTGAATAGTGTGTTTACACACCATTGGTGCAAACCTGAAACCCCGGACCTACTTCATCGACAAATGGTCTCAGAACAAGTAAACATTTCCAGCTTTTAACCTGGGTTTTCAACGGGCATATGTGTGCGTGTGTGTGTGTGTGTGGGGGGGGTCTCTCAGATGCAGACACATTTACAGCTGTAATGTGCTTAATGCACAGAGCTGCTAATGTTCATTGATCTAAGGGCCACCGATTCTAAATGAAATGTAATTAAAATATGCCAAGGGTTCAATCCATAATCCACACATGACAGAAAGGGCACTTAATGAATCTACTAGCTAACTCTTCCCCATACTGTGTGTGCGGTGCTCTACTTTGCCATAACTTAATAAAACCCCCAAACCAAAAATGTGCTGTCAGACATCAGACGTCTCAGCCAGTTTTTGATACAGTAATTATCTGTCCTTGTATCTATGGTCACTGGGAAATTGGTGGACATGGACAGAGGAGGGGGTAGATCAATAGACTAATCTGAGCACAATCAATAAGACAGCAAAGATGAAATACTGTTATGATGAGAACATTAGAAAATATTAGGCGATTCCAATACAACTAATGATTACATCCATTATCTACAGCTCAAAACATCAGACTGAGGTGCAACATCAAAGCAACATCAAGAATATACAGAGGATACACAAACGCACACTAACAAAGCCCACTCCTGAAAGTGCTTAAAAGCCTCCGCACTTTCAGTAACCTCTTGTTGCAAGATGAACAGCTGTTCTCAGCCATAACACTTTACAGAACACCTACATAAGCCCAACGGGGCAGACAAAAACATACACAAAACTTACTCCAGGACTCTATAGGCTGCTTTGTAAGTTCTGATGTCAAGTTGTTTTGTATCAACGGGGTTGCTTCTTGAAACTACTTTTGGGTGAACAGAAAAGAAATTTAGAGTAATTTGTAAATTAGCATAACACATTGCAACATTACATTGATTAGGAATCAACTGAGGTTTTATCCTAAAGGGTCCGTATTATGAAAGTATTTTTTTTCCATTTCATTATTCAATACATGTAGAAAAACAGTGCTGAGGGGAGAAGGGGTGAAAAAGGAAAAACGTGTTGTACTGATTTTTTGAGCAAATTATACATTTGTTGGGGGCAGCCATGTCCTAATGGCTAGAAAAGCAGGCTTGGGACGGGAAGATAGCTGGTTTGACCTCCCCGACTGGCCGGGAGCAGGGGGAATTAAGGAACAACTCTATCTCCGCCTTCTATCCATGTCTGAGCTGCCCTTGAGCAAGGCACCCAGGCAGTGGGGATGGCTGCATGACACAATGGGTGTGTGTGTGTTCACTGCCACATATGAGTTAAATGCGAAAGGAAAAGGTTTGTTGTATGATGTACAATGACAACAACATCACTTTTAACAGGTTCGGTTATATACAGGTGCTGGTCATAAAATTAGAATATCATGAAAAAGTTGATTTATTTCAGTAATTCCATTCAAAAAGTGAAACCTGTGTATCATACTCATTCATTACACACTGACTGATATTTCAAGTGTTTATTTTTTTAACAGGATGATTACAACTGACAATGAAAACCCCAAATTCAGTATCTCAGAAAATTAGAATATTACTTATATTTCACAATACAAAAAAAAGGGTTTTTAGAAATGCTGGCTAACTGAAAAGTATAAACATGTACAGCACTCAGTAATTGAATGAAGTGCTTTAAAACTTCCTGGTAGATGGCTGCGTTGACCTTTGACCTCAGAAAACACAGTAGACCAACACCAGCAGATGACATGGCACCCCAAACCATCACTGACTGTGGAAACATTACACTGGACCTGAAGCAACGTGGATTCTGTGCCTCTCCTCTCTTCCTCCAGACTCTGGGACCTTGATTTCCAAAAGAAATGCAAAATTTATTTTCACCAGAGAACATAACTTTGGACCACTCAGCAGCAGTCCAGTCCTTTTTGGAAGTGAGATGCTTCTGACGCTGTCTCTTGTTCAAGAGTGGCTTGACACAAGGAATGCGACAGCTGAAACCCATGTCTTGCATTTGTCTGTGCGGGGTGGTTCTTGAAGCACTGACTCCAGCTGCAGTCCAGTCTTTGTGAATCTCCCCCACTTTTTTGAATGGGTTTTGTTTCACAATCCTCTCCAGGGTGAGGTTATCTCTATTGCTTGTACATTTTTCCAACCAAATATTTCCTTCCCATCACCTCTCTATTAATGTGCTTGGACACAGAGCTCTGTGAACAGCCATCCTCTTTAGCAATGGCCTTTTGTGTCTTGCCCTGCTTGTGTAAGGTGTCAATGGTCTTCTTTTGGACAGTTGTCAAGTCGGAAGTCTTCCCCATGATTATGGTGGTCTACAGAACTAGACTGAGAGATCATTTAAAGGCCTTTTCTGGTGTCTTGAGTTAATTGGCTGATTAGAGTATGGCACCGGGTCTCTTTATTTTTGAACCTTTTCACAATATTCTAATTTTCTGAGATACTGAATTTCGGGTTTTCATTAGTTGTCAGTTATAATCATCAAATTAAAAGAAATAAACAGTTGAAATATATTAGTCTGTGTGTAATGAATGAGTATAATATACAAGTTTCACTTTTTGAATGGAATTACTGAAATAAATCAACTTTTTCATGATATTCTAATTTTATGACCAGCACCTGTATTCTCATCATATGCAAGGAACTATGGAATAAAGGCCCCTATTTGATGTACAAATAGTCAATTGAAACTCACTATACATACTGACATGGCATGCTTGACATCATGTAACTGGAACACATTTATATATAGGTCTGTGTCATGACAGTTATGTAGGCATTGTGTAGATTTGGTAAAACAATCATACAGGTAAAGGGCTACCTTTTTCAATATAACACCACCTTAAGTAAATAAGGTAGGATTTTCTACTGTTTCTCTCAGTCCACATATTGTATGAAGCAAGACACAATACGTCACAATAAATCACGAGCATGAAAAAGCATGACTGAGCCGACAACACACACATATGCACAGGCACACACACGTACAAACACACACACACACACACACACACACACACGTACACGTAACACACAGAAAACGAACAGCTGCTGTGACTCACCATATTGTCGGCGGCTCTGACCCCTCCACTTCCAAGTAGTCATATTTTTCCTCCGTCTGGAAGTCTGTAAAAATGATGGAGATGGTGTCTCCGGGATCAGCAAGTATGGTCCACGTACAGTCCGCACTATTGTAATATTCACTCGGGAAATTGGGACTCGAAATGATGCCACTTGAACCCCTCAGAGTATCACCACATGTGTCCTCAGCTGTCAACCAAACATGAAAAGACTTCTGTTAGGAATCGGCCTTTGTTTGCTACACAAAGTATACATCAGAAAATGACAGCTGAACCTTTCAAATGGGTCGGATCAAGGCCACTTAATATGTATGCCTGATTGGAATACAAAATTTGCCAAAAGTGTTTTAGCTATTCAAAATAGATGCCTGATTAAATTAGCCAGTACATATAGTGTTTAATGAATTAGTTTGGCTGTTATTAGCAATTTAATACTTAAAGGTTTCAATCAAGATTGCACTACATTTAGTAATCCAGCATCTACTGCTGTTCACTGAAACTCCCTTTGACACTACATTTTTACATCATGACCTTTTTCCATGAGTAAGTGACTTTTTCTGGAGTTTCAAAAATATGATTCTCTTTTCTTGGTTTCAATGGGTCGAAACATTATAAGGGTTCGTGTGAATTCTACAAGGTCCCAGCTGCATTTCCCAACAGACTCAGAGCTCTGCTCTTGTCTATTCTGCTCAATGATCTCCAATTCAATTAATTTGTACCAGATTGAAATTGTGAGGGTTTTTTTTTGTTTTTGTTTTTAATTTTTCCTCAGTTTTAGGAAAGAAATTGGTATACATTAGAGTTATGTACAGATAAAGACACATGGACTAGTCTGTGCAAACATGATAAATTATATACATATAATTTATACAAAAACGAGCATCCAGCTATATGTACATACAGACACGGTTCAAAGCCGTGCGTATGTACATAGAGTGCATACATATAAACGCAGAAAGTGTAGAAAGTGATGCTCTGCTGTGGAGAATCACTTTTACAGGGGGGGATCATTCATTCTATCAAGTGCTCAGTTCCGGACAACAGAGAGAAATACATGGAAACATTTAAAAGGGAGACACACTGACAAGTCCAAGGCAGGAGTTGTGTCAATGTGGCACACACATAAGGTACATATACACACTCGGGGAGAAGACTGAGTACCATGCACGTACAGGCATAAATAGAGAAACACACATGCATTCAAAGACAGACAAAGAAACTTCAAAATGTCACTAGTAGAAGACACAATTACATCTCTGACCATAAACAGGCTCATGAATACATTAGCCATAAATTTGTCCCACTTACAAATCAATACAATGTGTGCTGTAATGTATCACTCTCATTGTAGAGGCATACATATGCAGTGTAACAAAGGCATCAAGTAGTGAAATGTACCTATTAAAGTAGCCATCTAACAGAGTAATTACAAATAAGAATTCTTCTAAAATCTGGTAAGTTGAGCCACATTTGAAGCCATTCTCAAATTTATAATTCGATTATATTAATATAATATTATATCATTTGAACACAGAGTTCTGTATTAAGTTACACAAAAAAATAATAATAACTATATTAGCTTTTCCTTCTTTCAATCTAACGCCCTATTACTTTCCCATCTATATTATTCATTACCTATGATTTCAGCCCCAAAAATCACCTGATACTTTTATTCGTTATATACTCTGCTTAATTTATTATGGCTCACGTCAAATATGTGCGGACTTGGCAAGACAAAATCTTCATATGTACAAAGTTCACTGTAAGATAACAGCTTTCTGTTGATGTAAAAACAGAATAAGCTCTCATGGGTGTTGCTGTCAACATACAGTCCTGCCACCCATTTCTCCACACAATTCAAAACCTCTAAAACCACAAATCAGGTTGAGAGGTGTGAGAGACAATGAGAGAGAGATATATAGATGACCCACACAGACACAGATAAAAAAAAATGATGGTCTGTAAAATTTTTGTGATAAACAGACAAAGAGATAAGAGAGAGAAAGACAGAAAATAAGATAGAAAGAGTTTACTGTAAGTCATTTGGCAGATTATTTTCAGTAAATCATTAACAAACTAATAGGAGAACAGGCTTATTCTAAATATTAGCCTTAAAAAATGTTACAAACTGTAAAAAATCCTGAACTGCAGCATATACCACTTGTATACATCTCTATATTCAGAATGTTTATGTGCACTGTCTTCACATGTTCCCCCTCATTTTAAAAGCTGGCTTTCAGTGAAAATGCAAAACCTCTGTGCCCTGTGAGGGACTCCAGTAGAACGGCCTTGTTGGTCTGCTATGCAAAGAACTGACAAAGAGGTACTGACACTGAACACATGCAAATCCTTGCATATTACCTGGAATGCTTCCCTGTCACTGCTCTTTAGTAATAAACAGCATAATGGCAAAAAAATTATTTCAGCAGATTGTAGGGTAGTTCAGCCTTGACATTAGTATTGAAAGTGTGGAGCCACTGACTGTGGCGCTGTGATAGATTCCCTCTGGGAAACATTTGTGTCAGTCATTTGTAAATCAATTCCGCATTTCCATGCATCCTTCACCACTGGGCCTAAGCAAAGAGCAGAGCGCCTGAAAGCAGGCAGCTATGCATTCCAGTTAATCCTGCATAATAACACAAAAACATGCAGCGGTGAAAAAATAGGCCCAATTCTCTCATTCTTTAGGAGTGTGGTGGTACACAGTAAACATAACCTCAAATCACCCCAATCATATTGTTAAAGACACCTTAGTTTTAGTTAAAGAAAGCAAACCTGAGGTCACGTGTACAGTCTTTAGAGTGTCTGTTATTTTCCTGAGAATAATGAATAGCCAATTCTCTCTGCTGCTGTGCTCACTACGCCCACACGCTGGAAAAGTTTGGGTGTTATTATGAGAAGCACATTTACTGTATTGTGTCTTGGGTACAGGATGCTACCAATTTAGATCTCCAGTGCTAAAATGAAGCACCATTTAGAAGAATGGAACATAGCCAGTCACTCAACAGTGAGAAAAGCCAGGCTGACTGCTTACTGTGTGTAACAGCCATGCTTTTAAGCTCTCAATGATATGAAACTGACAAATATTCAGAATCAAGTCCTATTCTGTTTCTGGAGTTTAAATATCTAGACAAAAAGACAATTATTATATATTTTTACTTCATTCCTATGCAACAATGTGGAATTACTTTCACAATAAGCAGCAGGACTATGAAGCAGACTAAACTCCAGCCCATGAGTAAATTGTTCCATCTGACTATTTTTCTTTGATTACATTTTTTCTGATTATTAAAAGGTTGCATTACATGAAATATTTACAGCTGTACAAACAAAGCATGAAATATCTGAGCCCTCATTTTCATAACAGTGTGAGCACAGTGTGACCTAATCATTATATAGAAATGTTAATACAAAAACCATTATAGGATGCCTTTTCTTATGTGATTATCACATCTACAGTAGTGTTCATTTCTGCTGGAGACCCTAAAGCACTTGCACATGATACAACAGCTCTGATACAACAGAAGCCAGTCGAAAAGGTTTGGTGGCATGAAAAAACAACACAAATGGTCAAGAAACTACAGGGTTTTTAATCCCAGTCAAATTCTATTGCCTGGATCTTGAAGACATTTAGAAAAAGAAATAAAACAAATGCTTGTCTATGTATTGTTACTGAAGTGAAGCACCAGTCCTTTTACCCGTGGGAAAAATAATGGAATCTCCACATTTAGAGGACATGCATCCAGACTTTTTACTTTGTAGCAGATTTTGGTTTTATAGCTGAACATTCTGGCTTTGTAAAAGTTTTTCAGTGAAAAGGATGATAAAAATATTTATAAACAATATGAATAAAGTCTGTGATACAAGATGTTGCTGGCTCCCAACCAGCTGTGTTAAAAAACTGTTGTAAACATAAACAAAATGGAAAGTATAAACAAAAAGGAAAAAAGCTGGTAGGACAAAGTATCAGGATAGACTTTAGAAACAGAAAACACATTAAAGAAACAAACAAAAAAAAAAAAAGAAAGAAAAAAGCTGAAATTAGTCAATGTCTGTGACAGAACTGTAAGAAATTGTCTGAATAAAATGGGATTTACAGATAGAAAACCAAAAACTGAATAAATCAAGGGTACTGTAGACTTAAGAGCAGCAGTCAGAGTGTGGATGGTTGGATAAGCGTGATATTTAGTGACGAATCACGTACCTGCATTGAATAAATGAATGAATGCTTTATCACTGCACACTATACTTGTATACAAAGAAACAAACAAATAAATAAATACAACTAAATAAGCAGGAAACAAGACAATAAAATAAAGACTATATACACATCCCCAGTCAAAAAAAAACAAGACACCTGACCCATTGAAGCAAAATTTTTAAAATTGAATTGTACATTTACCCATTGAATAAATCAGAAATTGCACTTACACCAGTTTTCATTTCAATGGGGCAGCACGTGTTTGTATTTAACAGAGCAATGGCCCTGCTGTAAAAGTTTGTTTGTCCTTATTTTAATTTGTCTGCAATGTCTGCCAGAGGGCAGAGGTTCAAAGACTGTTGATGACCCTCTGCATGACCTTTTGTGTGCTCTGGTGCTGCTGGAAAACCATGCAGAGATGCAATAAGTCAGTACATTCTCCACAAGAGATGATAGGATGGCCAAAGAGATGATGCTGTAACTTTTCTCTGATGCCATTCTAATGGCTGCCTTATAAACAATCAAATGTCCCCACTCATTCCTGATATATGTCAGTATGGGACCAGGGGAAATGACAGAAATGAACTCAGCAGGCGATGTAGATTGTATCAATAGAAAATAATTTGAGGAAGCTGAACTGGATTGATATAGAATGCTGTTTTCATCAGTGAAGTCCAATTCTTTCTGATAGCAATATTATATATATTTTTGGTGGATGATTCTCCTTTTCTTGAGCTATATGAAAATGCCATTATTTAGAAATAACTAATTTAACAGTATAAGGTATGTTTCAAAAAGTCATAATCTTCAGTTATTTAAAAAAAGTGTGTCATATCTGTAATTTGTTTACTACTACAGAGTAGAGAATGCTGAACATATGCTAGATGTGGTGATTCTATCATTTTTGCCAGGGATTGTATTAATTTACAAATTTATATGTGGAATTTACAAAACTTTTTAATTTAAAATGATTCAACTTTATTAAAATTTCAAGAAGGTAAATGAGGCAGGGGCTGCAGGCAAGTCAGGCTCTGGTGCCAACACAGTTGGTTATCATCAGATGGTAATAAGACAACAAAAGGTTTATTAAACGATGTTCCTCGTATGGTACGCTCGGGCAGGAAACCTCTTCAGGAAAAATGCAGAAAAATACTGTGTTTGTAGCTTGGATGATTGTAATGAACAGAGAATGAAAGTAAAATTCTAAAACCATGGCTCCTATCTCCTGCATGCCAGCTGGTCTGAATGACAATGGAATGTGAGATGGGGAGCTGGTTTGAGATGCAGGGCTGATAGAGCTGCTATGGGCAGAGGCTGTGGAGAGAGGGCCTGTCACACAACTGTCACACAGCAATGGAGGAGAGCCTTTATGATGAGCTGAAGTGGCTCAGCTCGGCCCCAAGGGCTCACCATTCTACCTGTCCAAGCCCTCAACCATGGCCTGGTGCTGGACACAGCCGACTGAAGTGGACCATTAAAGATGACAATGCTCAGAACCTGAGAAGTGTGGAATACCCATTCTTTCACTGCACCTCATTCTATTATACATGAAGTTGTCAGATAATCGAGCTGTTTTTGTACATTACAGATTACTCTTTAAAAGTAACTAAAGCTGAATTAGCTGTTATACTCACCACCTATAACAGTCCCTATACAGGCTATAGACACAGTTGTTGTTGTTCCCTTTATCACAGTCCATCATTTATTTATAATGAACATATATAAGCTATTTATATAACTGTATAACAGTATTGAACCTGAGAGGTTTATAGAAGAGGTTGAGTTTTGTATTAATGAGTCTTAATATTACTCAGAATTGCTGAAAAGTTATCACTGCCCAACCTGGGCGTAATTAGACCCAATTTACTCGGGCATGTGCCCTAGTAAAATGTTGCTGCGCTTCACTAAAATCACTGCAATAAAAAGTATCTTTTATCCTAGATTACTGAGCAGGAGTACAGAACACACCATTCAAATTCACTACAAGAACTACCTTTCCCATAATCCCTCAGTATCTTTCCAAAAGCATGAGCAGCTAATGCTTCCAGTAAGTGGAAGATTAGTTCTTACGTGTAGTAATGGACACTGGCAAATATTTAACACAAAGCCAGGCATGCAACAGACGAGGTAATTATAGCTCAGAGCCCAATGTTTTTGTTATAGCAACTTATAACCATATAACATACCAAAAATATTACAGCACTGAACCAGTCTGACAATAAACATTTTAATGTTAATCATTCAATTCTAGACAATGTCATATTAAATTAGGAACTGCAGGAGGACAGTACTTATACAATTCTCTCACATTTTTATGTATGTCAGAGGAAATGTTGTTCATCTAAACATTGTTTTCAGTGTTTTTCAAGAAAATGCACATAAACAAAATTAATGACCTCTTTGATTTTCATTTTTCTTGTTTATTTCTCATCCATGGCAGAGTAATCTTATTAGTGTTTTCAGCAGGCTTTTACAAGATGCACCGCTGTGCCCCTATGACTGATTTGCAAGCAGAGGGATACAGCTGTGACCCTCTAAACTGTGCGTGCCCCACTTCAACTAGTAGTCTAGAAACATTCCTGCTGCCTAGTCAGCAAAAAGCCTTGCTTTGTAGAAAGAAAACGTTATGTGCATTTTCATCATGTTTTTAACCATGAAAACAGAAGTGCAGAAGCAAGTTGCTGATGCTCAATGCAAGTCAAATGTAATGGTATTGAGTTTCCACTATGTAATAATGTATTTCATTATGTAATTAGGTTCTAACCGTACTAAAATACAGATATTATTAAACTCGACGTAAAGAGCAATTCCTTTTGGAGCCAGTGTGATGGGAGCCTAATTCATCAGAAGATGATGTAAACACTGGTAAAGGAGCTTGCATACAAGCTGGCTACATAATTTTACTATTTTTGTCTCTGCGACAATTCTCTCTGGCAGCGGTTATTTTTTCCAATTTTGCCTTCATTCGGTGGGTGGCATGTCTATCCACATTTTGTGTACTCAGGGGGCATCGTGCTGTCAGCCAGTTGAGGTGGAATCTAAGCCTGATGGAGATGCCGTATAATCCGTGTGATGTGACAGGCAAGAGGGTGGGATATGGTGATTGAACTGTGCCGAGCAGCTCCAGTGCCTTTGCTCTCTATTTCATTCACTGAAGAGCTCCACAAATGAAGGGACAGAGGCTGACTAGGGGATGGAGAGCTGGTCTATGGATGCATTTGTATGCATGGGCAGGTGCATACATCATTTGAATTATATATATATATATATATATATATATATATATATATATATATATATATATATATATATATATATATATATAGTGCATGCTTTGTACACTCAATTTGGTCATGCAAGCGAAAAATATATTGCATGTTGGTGTCTGCTCTTAAATCCAAGTTAGACCATGAAATACTCTGGCCACCAAACACATTTCTCAAGATGTTTTATTTGCCACAAGAAAACTGGAAATGCCTGTCAAGAGGAAACAACTCGCTGTATAGTAAAAATACATACATACAGCAAGGCCAAGTTCAGATATCCAGGCTCAATGGGCATAAATCTGTTTTTCAACTCAATGACGTGGATTTGTTTTCTTTCAGAATGGTGTGGACACAAATAACTGATCTTTTCAAACATGATCAGAGTCACTCACAGTGCATGGCAAGCCTAATTGCTCATTTCCATTTTGTAACTCACATCTGATTTTTCTACCTTGATGATACACATTTGTGTGTATAGGTCTTTGTACGCACTCCAGGGAAAATCGGATTTCACATTTTCAGAGACCCAATTTGAATCAGATTTGAAACCACCTACGAACATGGAATGAACAGATTCAGAAAATAATGCTCACATCCTAATCAACACCATGTAAATCCTGAAGAATAACAAACAAATAAACAAACCACCAACACAAGCCTTCATCATAGAGATCATTAGCTCCAAACATTTCTCAGGTCTTCATTGTTGGGGGAAGAATGTGAAACTGTCAGATTCTCCTAACTTTTCTGGCAGAACTTTAAGTTAGCCGCTGCTGCAATGCTGCAATCACTGAATATAGATAGTAATATTGATACATAGTGAAAGACAAAACCTACATTTAATTTGGCATAATTTCATGATGATTCCATGACCACATATTTAGCATCTGATCTAGACATACATCAAAAAGTCACTCATACCATTAAAAAAAAAACACTTCATATCTGTATATTAACCTTCATGTGTGTTCCAAGATCCAATATGCATATCTGAGTTATGGCCATACAACCTTATTTAAATGATTGCACTAGACAGCACTAGACCATGTTTCAGCATTAACGGCAGCAGCGTCTGCAATACATCGCAGGTTTTTTCCTATATACAGCTGAAAATATAATGAATGTTAGCTTTGAGACAAAAACTTGTGCTGTTAGTCCTTTTTATGTTGATCATGTCACACTTGTCAGATATGAATGTGTTTTAAGGCATAAATACGTTCACACCACTGACAGGTCACTCACCCTGTCGTTTTGATCAGCTCCGAAAAATCAGATCTGAGCAAAAATGTGTGAGGACAAAATAAGACTTTGGTCTGTGGTCATATAACTCTTACTTCCCTAATGTCTTTCCAAGGCATACATACTGTGGTTTAACTGCGGTGGCAAACAATTGATGAAATTAAATGATGCACTGAGCTCTAAGCAGGGTCATAGAATTCTGATTTATCTGCTACAGATATTTCCTCTGAGAGACAAGAATCTTTGTACTCAAAATCAACAATTAGAGAATCAACCTTTGGGAGGAAATCATTCAGCTTTGAAAGGTCAAGTGTTCTAAAAGGTTTAAAAGCTGTTTTACCTTTGCCTTGTGTGATCCCAAAGGTAAGAAGGTAGTGTGCAGTCTGTTACACCAATTACTGTGACTATACCCATGTAATGCACTGCTATAAGATCTAAGTGCCAATTATATATATATATATATATATATATATATATAGAGTCTGCTAATCATTTTTACATTTCTAACATGTATAATGTATTTTTTTTATATTTTTATTTATTTGTTTATTTAAATATTTTTAAATGGAACTAAAATGATTTGCTGAGACATTGACAAGTGGATGCACTTTAAAATCTACCCTGAAATTCTTCTGTATATTCTGCATAAATGTTGTTACAGCCACAATCTGCTAAATAAAATTAAAAAACCTGCCACGTAAGGGGCATGTACACTTGACCTTACAACACCATGGTGATCAAAGTATTGACCTTAATTCAGTGAGCGAATTTTCCCAGATGTCATTCCAATAAACTGGAACAGATGCTGCCCTCAACACAAAATGGTTGACGTTCGGCCCAATTAAGAGTTATTGAAGTGGCTGAGGCTTTGAATTAGCCCTGATCAGAGCAAACCGGGAGACAATAGAAAACAGCCGGACAAGACCATGTGCCTTTACTGCTTAATCCCCCAGGAGAGACGCCGTCTTATGGGTCTCAAAACTTTATTATGGACTATGTTCTGTCCCGCTTTTGTTTTGTAATTAGGGCGTCTCATATTTGATCAGTAACTAGCCGTAACGTGACAAATAAGGGGTAAACTATTTATGGACCCTTCAGTCCAAGATAAAACAAAGTCTGAAGTCTTATCTAGAGTTCTAGCCTTTTTTGGTGCTAATCAAATCAGGTACCTTACAGAAAACTGTAAAAACATACAAATTTTAGTTTGCTATTGCAACTCATGCAAAACAGTGCAGAATAAATATAAATATATGAATGAGACATGTTTGAGCAGTGTATGTTGGAGTTGGGGGCAGCAAGTGTCTCAAAAACATTATCTACAAAAAGGGGGCACTGCCATAAAATATTTGCTCTTTGAAAAAGCTATGTGTTTGCAGTGTAGATTAGCCCTGCCTCCGGTTCATACAATTTGTCAAGAATAAAATTTACTGTTGCCTGCAGCCCATCAAACAAATGACCTTAGCAGGTAAAATGAACACTGTTGGTGAGCACGGCAACATTATCTAGGCCACATTTCACACTTTTGTCATATGACATTTATTCACTAAGCAAAGGTGTGTTGCCATACATGAATAGGAAAACACCAATGTCAAATTTGATGGATTTCTTTCAAGGGAAATCAATAAATCTGACTGAGTCCCTTCATGTAGCTTATTATACATACAGAGAACAAAAAAGTCAAGGTGAAAGACATTAAATTAAGTCCTATGAAAGGAAGACCTATGGTAATGTGGATTCTTGTATCTGAGAAACTATTAAAATAAAAATAAATAAATAAAGTGGTGGATAGAGAATTAAAATGGGACTGAAATTAATTTGTGTCACCAAGCGCCTTTCTGTCCATAACAAATGTAATCATTTAATCAAAAAATATCACATAATATTTGTCTGACCTTATACGTACTGCAATTGTCCTTATGGCACTCTTAAGCAGCTGTTTCCACTCTTCTTTTATACCAGTGGTTCCCAACCTTTTTGTCCTTATTATGCCCTTCCTAGTGTCTAAGGAAAGCTGAAACTGAAAATGAACAAGAATTGGGGCAGCTTCCGATAATGCACATGTATTAAAGGAAACATCTACGGTTTTTATGGAAATGCTGTTCTCTCTTTGTTTGTGTGTGTGTGTTTTTAAGCCATTCACCGGGGCTTTGTACACACATTAGACCAGTTTCAAGAGCTAGCAATTTGTTAAACATTCTCAGAAATGTATATAAAAAAAAAAGTGTTTATTGAGGAAAAGAGTGAACGTGACCTTTAACTCAGTCATCATTTTCCTCTTAAACAATTCCGGATCTTCACCAATAATCTTATGGTGTTTCATTTCCTGTTGTTGTTTCTTTTGCTAGGCTTCACATTGTAATTATCTAGCTTGTCACCATAATTACCATTCTGGTCGTGTTCTGTCCTGTCCTTCGATGAAACCGAAGTTAACATAACTGTCGAAATATTGCTTTACTTTCTTTTTGATACTGACGAGTCATCATTACTTTTCAGACATGTTTTATTTATAAAACAGTGATTAATTGACAGCAGGAAAAATTGGAACGCATTGGAGTAAGCTAATCAGCTTGAGACACACGCAGCACCTCCAGGAAGACAAAGACTGGCACACCCCTTGTGACCCCAGGTTGGGAACCACTGCTGTCTCATGTATTTTTATTAAGGATGTCCTGACCTGATGGAAAAGATGGGCATTGGTGCTGATCACAGCATTATTTTACTGATCTGTATATGTTCTACTGAGCTAGATCTTAAGTCCGATCCTCCGGTTCCTCTAGGCGGCAGGCTCACACTACCTACTCCTCCACCACCACCTCCTCCTTGAGCCGGTCGTGACCAATGTGAATATTCCCCTCAGCACTTGTGTTTCTAAATTGTATCATGCTTTTTAAATACTTTTGTAATCTGATTCTTTTGGCCACCGCAGTTGGGCGTCATCCTGTCTCCACTTCCTGTGCCCATCATTTTAAATTAAAAGCCCTCTGCGGAGTTTTCATAAAAGTCTAAAGAAGCAGCAGTATCTCTGCTGGACTGAGCAGCTGTTTTATTTGTTGTGACTGTGAATATTAAGCTACCCAAGCACTTCAAAGTAGTATTGGAATTATATTACTTGTTTTGAAATGTTCCATTTTTACTACTGCAATTCTGCACTAGTTGGAATTTCTATGAGCTGTTTGTAAAGACACCTTTTGTTCACTTTGTTATAAAAAAAAAGTGCAGGCAATTTCTTTCTCAATGCGAGATATTCAGTGTCAAGCAGATACACTGGGCTAAGTTTAATAACTATAATGTACTTGTGTAACAGTATTATCTAGGAGAATATAAGTATCGGATCGGGACTCTGTATCAGAAGATGTTCAATATTAAAAGACTCAGATTGGGACCAGGGACAAAACAAACTTGATCGGGACATCACTAATTTTAATACATTTAAGGTTAATATCCACAGATTTTTCATTTACCCACCATTCAGGATTTGGAAATCAAGCACACAAGCCTGCAAAAAGTCCTGAAGGTTCCACCGCGTGGTCTTGGTATTACACAAACACTGACATTAAGGTTTACCTTCTCTTGAAGAGCACAGTATAAATAAAAGGGTTGCATCTGTAAATCCTTTGCTAGTGAGACCTAAAGAAATCAGCGTACAGAGAGATAGTGTGGACCTTGGGAAGGGAAATAAAATTGGGGCAACCATGCGGCCCAGTCTCAGGTGGGTTCTCAGGAGAGCGCTTCAGACAGAGAACACTGCAGTTCCACGCTCCCTCCGAGGAGCTTTCTAAAATGTCAACTCTGACAACCTCAACAAATGTGCGCATACAAACACATTTTCATGCTTTGTAGCCCCCCCATGGGTATAAACTCATTCCAACTTTTAAGATCTCTTTCCAGCATGTGTACCTTCGTAGCGCAGAGTGGAAAATCACTGTGATGATGAAATCCTAAATAAACAGTGTGCGCATGGCGGGGTGCAACGGTGAAGCTGTCATCATTTACAAAGGGTTATAGACAAAGCTATAAATGTTCTGTGTAAAGAAGTATAAGGCCATATGCAGAGTGCACTCATGCGCTGTTGTGTGTCTCTTCACATCACGATCACTGCAGCAAAGGGAGCAAGGACAGTGATATAAGAGGGCTTGCTAGCCTGGGCCAAATCATCTGCTCCCTAGCTGTTCAATTCATCACAGGTCTGCTTGGGGGATCTGCCAGCAATGGTCCATGTCAAAACAAAGCCTGGAAGAAGTCGTGTAAACAGGACCCCATAGGCACTTAGACAACTTCAGCCCTGACCTCCTGGCCTACTCTGGTCTCTTCTACTCTCTCTAAGTTTCTTCATCCTTTTAAAAAATGCTATAAACACAATATAAACATTCAACAGTTTAAAGGCTAGACATGGACCCAACAAGAAGACTGTATTATTCTAGCAGCAACAGATAACAAAACATAAGAACCCACTATAATGAGAACCAGCAGAACATACAGTTCAAGTGCTAGCTCATATCCCATATCGTCGCTCTCCATTTAAAAACATGTATCTCAACTTTGTACCTGGGTTTTTGGTTTACTACATTATTTGAACACAGCAGCCGTCCTTCTTTTAAAAAATGGACAAATAGAAATGCTCCAAAATGACTTGTAATCATTACTTTTTTACTTTTGACTTCCATTGAAAGTTAAGGAGTTTTCCTTCTCCTGTAAATATACTATATTTGGAGATGCATGTTTTCAATTAGACAGCGAAGATATACTGGAGGGAAAGCAGAAAAAATCATCACAATTTTCATGTATAGTTTCATTTGATATAACATTTAAGCATGTAATTTGACTAATTACTGTTTGAATTAAGCTAGTATAATTAAGCTTAAACAGCAACACCTGTGGCCTGGTTTGCATTAGCAATTTTTTTTAAGTAACATCTTCTTAATATTAGTGTACATCCTTGTCAAGTACTCATTTCTAGTAATCATCTAAAACATTTACTTCTGCTGCAAAATATTATCAAACCCAAACAGCAGTTTTAGTCCTTACCAAAAATATAGATAGGTCATACAGTAACATATCTAGGTGACAAGTCTTCAAGTACAATGACAAGTGCATAAAAAATAACTCGTTAGGATGGGTAGCAGGGTGGGGGGGGGGTGCCAAGAACAGCCATTACCAGTCAAATACATGTTGCGCTGTCCATGACGCTACAAACAGAATCTTATTCATTATTAAGACTGCACATTAAGAAGTCTGCAAGGAAGCTTGAGGCAAACAAAACTTAAATTCTTTTGCTGTGGATACATTGGGAAGAACCAAATTAGCGCAGCACACTGTATTCCAGCAGAGCTGCTTTGAATGTGCAGAGTCAGGTGAAATTGCTGAGTCATCATTGCAGAATCATTCCTAAATGGAGAAATGAGTTGGCTCAGCAGAGCTGCTGCAGGCTTAAAGCTGCGGGCACCAATGGGATTCACAAAGGCATCATCTGTACTCCGGCTTGGGCAATGAATTTGGAAGGTGGTGCTGAAAGTGCCGGCAGCTGATCGACAGCGCAGCACGTGTTCAAGGGTAATCACACAATCAATTAAAGCTGAATCCGCTGGCAGGTCGCTTTGAGGGTCGGAGGATTCCGGGGATGTGGGAGGATGGGGACTGGCTCCTTTTTATGCTTCCCGCATTTCTCTAGACACATCAAGCAGCTCCATGGGGGGGTATCTTTTCTCCAGGCTCTTAATAATTCTCTTCCATCTTTCCCTTGCACTTGATCTACAACAGAGTTGCACTCAGCAACTGCAGGGAGTGCTTTGGCGCTTTGGCTTCTGTGGGCTGGAGCTGTTGAAGCACAGCCCCCCCAGCCTGAGGGTGTTGCTTCTGCACCAGTCTGTCCTTCCTCATTTTCACCCATTCCACCATTATCTGTGCCTTACCATTCCTTTATCATCGAGGTCTTCTTGCTCTGGAACAGGGGTTTGTTTTGGCCCGAGTCTTTCACTGATGCTGGTTATTTGATGAGGTAAAGCAGGTTAAGAGGGACTTAATTGGACCCCTCACAGCTATCCTAAACAGCCAAGAATGAGTGAATGGCACAGGAAAGTCCGTCAAATCTTTAACCCCTAATCAATCTTGAAACACTGGAAATCCTGATCCTGCCACAACAGCTGTTAATTAGCACACTTAATTACAAGCTTAGCCCTGACCGACAGGAGCATGATCCATCCTACACTAACATAATTAACGTAATTCACCGGCGCCTCCTGGACTGTGGAGCAGAGACAACATTAAAAACCAGAATATTTAATCTTTGCTAAATAAAAAAAAGCCACCTGAAAATCTGTGATTTTTATATATTCCAGAGGAGGCGGTGCTGTTATTCATTTGTATGACAATGAAGGAATAGCAGACTTCAAAGAACACATTACACTCCATCATCATCAAAAGCCTATCTAATGCACTGTGCCTTTGTCTGAAAATGAAGTACATCCAAATGACTGGTCATTAAATAACTGCAGCGCTGCTAAGGTCAGAGAATAAAATTATATGTCTTTTTTAGCATCAGGTTAGAGGTTTAGTATGTGATGAACGTCTCTATACATGTCTCTCTGTGGACTTTGTTCTGTGATATAGTTTAGTGTTCATGGAGAGGACACTATGGTAGAGGTTAAATTGTGTGCTAACTCACACCCTGTATTCACTAATGCATCATAGACCACAATAAACTGGCCACAAGCTTGAAACTGAAACATAGTGCTGTACCCACGATTACACATTTTTCTACCCAGTTATTAGCATGACCATTATAATTTGCAGACAATAAATAACACTAAATATATTTTAAAGTGTGTTTAACACCTTTAAATATTCTTAGCCACCACAGTCCAAATATCCCTCAGTCTAACACATGAACTGTGTTTGTCTCTGGCTTTACAATGCAAGGCCATTACTGCTAAATCCTGTGTGGAAATATTCAAAATGGCAGGTTTCAGTTAACCTACAATTATGTGAAAGAATGAATCAGTCAAATCAATGATTCAATCCATCCAGTCTTAAATGACAATAAAATGTTGCGTGAGTTGACAGTTGTAAAGTGAGTAACGACCCAATAATACTCTGTACTAGGTGAGAATCCATCCTGCCGTCAGTACAGGGGACGGATGAGGCTTAGTGGTCACGGGTGGACAGTCCAAAGGGTCATTACACTGACCCACAGGCTAATAAGGAATACTGAAATGAGGTCAGACATGAGGTTTCTGCCTCACTGTGGAATGTGATGGATGACTGCACGCAAGGCACTGTGTGTTTGACACAAGCCCTTATTGAGCTCACTAAATCACAGTGCACAAACCATCTCTCTCTCTCTCTCTCTCTCTCTCTATTCCTACTCCCCCTCTCTCCTGTTATGCTAACATTGGTAAATGAACATTACTGTGCAAATGTCAGAGACCGCCCATGATTGATTTAATTTCCAATCAAAATGCTTAAATACAGTTATCCATTTACCAGGGGGGTAAATGGGGGTGTGGTGGAGAGCTCTCGCCCCTCGCTGCCGTTTTATGCTTAGCTGAACCTGTGTGTGCTTTTATTTGCTACACAAAACATGGGAATTTCTTTTTTAATTCATCCGAGAACTTACATTTACGTTTTGGAATAGCTGCTCGAGACGAGGGTAGGTACATGAGCTCTGCCTGACGTAAACAAGGACTACTGACGTACAGACTGACCAATTAAATGTCTACAGAGAAGTTTATTGACCAATAACGGTCACCCTAGTGTTGTCACAACACCACAGTTACGATTTTCGATACAGATACTGATTATACTATTGCAAAAACCTAAAACATCAGGAAAAGTAATCTCTATAAGCCAAGGGCGGTTCGCAATATCGCTGATATCTGATTGTTAAGTGTGAGGCCACATGTAACGTGTCACCATTTCTGGGTCTAATCGTGCCTTCCGTCCTGTGTCATACATTCATAACTTTTTGCACATTCGCAGCTCATTCTGATCGGTGTGAGCTGCCGTACGAACAGACTGTGCTGCTCCATCTCTGGAGCAGAAGAAGGAGCTGAGAAGCCGCAGAGAGAGAGAGAGAGAGAGAGAGAGAGAGAGAGAGAGAGAGCTGTCTCTCCTGCTCACGGTCAGTCCTGGTGTTCTACCGAGCTGTGCTACCGGCGATTCTCTTTTATAACAAGTAGCTAGCTAAGGTTTGTACAGAAAGTCGCTGGTGCTGGCTGGTTTTTTATTTGTAAATAACTCGCTAGAAGGTGTGAAAAGTCGTTAAAACTAGCGGCAAAATCATTAAGGGAGGGAGAGGAGGCATAGCGTTGTGTGCGTACACTGCCCCCCTGTGGCACTCGCTGGAAATACTGCTCTTGTTTTAAAAACATTCCTTAAAGATTCCCTAAAAATATATTGGGTATTGTACCGTTTTAATTGACAAAGTATTAAGACACATTCTAGTATTTGTATACTGTGCAACAATAATACACCACCAGTAATTAATTTGTTTACCCTTTGCCTTTAGTAATGCATATATTCATTTTAGTTTATCAAGAAATTCTGCATTTCCCAAATGTTCCCACACCAAGTTTCCACAAGCTCCTTCTTAGAAGACTGGTGATCAAAGTAATTCCAAACATTCATTTCAGCCCAGGCTCTGACTAAATACTACTATGTGACCACCTTCAAAACTTCTGAATGTCAAGAACAAAAACATTTTACGCCTCTCTATTAATGCTGATTTCAAGTAGAACTCCTGCACCTGTTTAGGAAGTTGCCTGATGGAACTGGGGGCTTTCACAGCTAATGATAAGCAGCAGAGTCTTCTTTCTTTAAGACTGGACCACATGGCTAAAAACAGAGCCACAATTAAACTATCACCACTAAAGGAATGGCATGCCAATCTAACTCGCAGCCACTCCAGAAAGTCACCTTCAGCCTCCTGCTCCACTCCAGCAAGAGAGAATCAGCAGTAATTATGCATGCATGCTGTTGATATTTTATTGCTGCCCACTAATCCCATTATTTCAGTGCCCTTGATGAGAAAGTATTGACAAAGTATACAGCTTGTTACTGGATTTCAGAATTGCCACCCCCACACACACCCATCTCCACAGACAACCAACCCACCATCTCTATTCTTTTGTTTGCACTGGGACTCATTTCTTCCAAGCTGTTCAACTCTGGGGGGGATCATGTATACTCTAGACTTATCAACCTAGCATCTTTATTTGGACCAGCAGTTATTATGGCTTGTGCATCAATGTAAATATGCATTAGATTAATGGTACAGATATGTAAAGGAGAGAGGTTTCTGATGATGGTATTGTGTTTTCTGACAGTGTGTTGGGGGTGGGGTGGTTTACATGGTTCAAGGTATGAGTTCTGAAGATGTTTTTCAAGTGTATGAATCATGACAGCAAGACGAATTTAAAGAATGCACTGGTCGTGCACATGTGTAATTAACTGTTTAAATCCTAAATCCTCCAAATCCATTCTGGACTGCCTTCCTCCTGATTATGCATTTTTTAAAACTATTTGTGCACAATCCTCTGCAGTTCTTGCAGCCACACATTTACCACAACGCAGGCCCACATACACAGTTAGGTAATTAGTGCTTACAGAGGTGTAATCAACCAGTCCTAACACACTGTGCAGGGTTGTTTTACTCCTGAGAGAATCGGGAGCTGTAATTGAGAGTTCCACCATTTTTCCTCCCTTCATAAATGTTCATTTCATTACAGACCAAAGAAAGAGGACAGTGAAAGGCAGGACTGGAGGTAATGGCAGCATTAGCATAATGGCACCACAGAAGCTAAATGTGTGAAGCTATATATGGGAAGACTAATGCAGATTCCTGCTTCATATTGTGCTTTCCAGGCAATGAAAGGAATTTTTGGGTGGTTATAGAACCACCACCATTACAACTACAGGAGAACTTACTACGGTTTTTAATTGGGGAGGAAATCAAACAAGGATCTAGCAAACCTATGCTAAACTAATTGCTTACTTATCTCAGCTGCTAGTGTCGCTTCAGCGTCAGATTCTGCTTTCTCGTTTCTACTGCAATTTTAATTATTTTAGCTCTGGAAAAAAGCAAAATAGATATGAGTTGTGCTTGTGTTGCATCATGGGATTGCCTAAGCTACTGAGGAATTGTTAAATTCTGCCTTAAAATTTGGCCAGATAAAGGTATCCCTGTAGGCAGCAAATTTAAGGTATCTAAGAACTGGGAAAGCCTATGTGTCTGTGCGATCACATTATGATATAAAATGCTCTCTATGTAGACAGCTCACTGGCTTTTAGGACAAACCGTTAGTTTTGACTCCGTATAACAGATGTATGTGTACTTTGCATGCTTTTGTACAGATTTTCTGCTGCTTAAGATTGAATTGTTGAAACGTGAATTGTTAGTCAACATAATCTCAATTATGTAATAAGTGTTTATTTGATAAGAGTTTAATAGCTAAAACCTTAGACATTTCTGTGTAATTAAGGTGTTTTGACATTTTCTGGCTTTGCTTCCATTCATCCAAACTAATCAGACAGTGTTTTGGAGTTTTAAAGTAATTTTGTTCTCTACCTTGTAAATTACAGCTGTTACCAAAAATAACCACCTAACCGTTAACAAAATATGTAGGAAACATGCTTTTGAAAAAAAAAAACCAACAACAAAAAAAACAACCACATTGTATGGGTGTTCAGAATATAATGCTATGGTTTGTGTGTGTGTGTGTGTGTGTGTGTGTGTGTGTGTGTGTGTGTGTGTGCTTGTGTGTGTCTTTGCATTCCTAAGGACCCAAGTTATAAGAGGATAGGTTTCATATATCTGCAGCATCTGTCAAAATCACCCACCCAATTATTATTTCTTTCTACATATCAGGGCCTGGAGCCCAGAGGTCAAATGCTGCCAAGTGCTTATATGAAGAGATTTAATTGTAAGAGTGCAGTCGGTTATGAAGAGCATCTGCGGAGATCTCCCACTATCATTTTGTTCAAGGGCAAAGGGTCATTTCAAGAAACATTTCTTTCCTGCTTGTTCAGTATAACTTCCCCAGGCTGTTCTTGGGTTCAGTTAAACGTTTTGTACAGTTGGACATTGGAATTGATGTCTCACTTGAGCCAGTAATTCTCATCTTTCACGCCTTCTATTTGCTAGTTTTTATAAACCACTGGAGGCCTGTGATTTTGCTCCCTCATGCCTTGTGTAAACTCACCGAATGCTCCTAAAACGTTCTGATTCTTTCATCTCTGCAGACTGCAACAGCTCTCCTGACCCTAACATCTGTGACACACAGCATTGCGCAGAAAATGCACTCCTCCAAACCCTTCTGCTTTCCACTCTCTTTGTCATATGTGCTGCTCCATCTGCAAATAACACTTCCACACATTACAGTAATGAATGTCTCTCCCATCAAAGGCTTTTCAGGAAAGGACAGCTTTCCCCTCTGTTCTGGGCGCTCGGCCTAGCCTCAAGTCGGCCCAGTTCTAGGTCAAAATAATCCAAAGCGCTCTTTACTTTGCTCAATTTATACTCTAATTAGCGCTATTTATTTGGTAAAGAATGCAAGACCTTTATCATCCAGTTTGGATTTAGAAGAATAAGGTTTTTGTTTTCGTAAAGTAAGAACTATCCTTGTTAAGTTTGCCATTTTTTAAATAATTGCCCTGTATTTTTTTCTGTACTGTTTTTGTTTCATAAAACACATCACCTTCACACTCACAGCCTGCCTCCTCCTCACATCTGTGAACTATGTGACATCTAGGATTCAAAGAAAATGCCCCTTTTAAGTTTTATCCGTATATAGGGTGTTTCAGTTGGTTGTTTTTTTGACCAAATGTTGCCTTCAACAGTATATTTAAATGAAAGGAGTTAAAGGCTAATCATCACCGTTCTCAGGCAGCCTCTGACACTCCACATCACGCTCTACACACTGATCCCGAGCTGCATGCTCTTCCGGTCCAGCCGAGATCACTTTTGTCATCATCAGCAATGTGGCACTCAAAGATATCCTCTCCAGTTTGTCTGAATTCTACACTCTGTAGTCTTCCATTCTTAAAGCTTAGAAGAAGCTGAAGCGTGTGTCTCTGTTCTTTCGCTGCAGGTTCCACTGGCATGCTGCTGCTGCCTCCTGTCACCTTCGGGCCCACTCCTATTGTCTCTTATCAGCTGACAGGCCTGTGAGACGCATGCGACCCCGCCGTCGTCCAGGAAACCACCGACACACGTTGTGCACTGAAGATGGGTGCTTCTCGTTTTTTTTTTTGGGAATGAATAGGTGGCACAGCTTCAACTCTCAGCATCAAGCCAAACACACAATACCGTAATCCCCCCACCAGCGTTACTATATCCCCATGTACAATTCTGCAATTTGCTATTTCTTTAGCTTGTACAGGCACGTCAACAAACGCCACTAATCATAGAAGACAAACATGTCCCTTTTGTAAAATAGGATTTGATTCAGGTTTTATAGGATTGGCAAATTCCAAAATCAACACGGCATGCGTATAAGGAAAGTGCTGTAGTGCGTGGGATGTGCTTCTAAGAATCTCTGCAGGGGACTGCTCCTAAATTTCAATGTGGCTCAGAAAAATATCTCATGCCATTTTTGTGCTTGTTTTCTTCTTCTCTTCTGTTTTCTTCTTCTACTCAAGCTGCACGCCATGGGGTCCTTTGCTTGTGCACCCATGGTATTATTTCCTGTGCAGCAGTCAGATCCATCATGGCTTTCGTTTCAGAGAACTTGGCTTCCCATCTCTTATTATTAGGTTTCCACTGTCCACTTTATCTCATTTTATAAACATTTATACCGCTGTGCTCTGTCAGACATTTACCTGCAGCAGCTGACATGACCACTGCCTGATAGGTGTTCCAATAAGCCGCAACAGGAAAAACTTTTGATGGACCATATTGCAATTAGTGTCAAAGTACAGGAGTGGGAACCCCTCAAAAGAAAAGCCATAACCGTACAGCCAAACTTTTATTAGTTCACTCATTTCACCTCTGATTCAGCCCCCTTGAAAATTTAAATCTATTCATTTGCAGCTGAGGCCTAAGCACTGGAGACGGTTCCCACATTAGAATGTCGATAGCTGGAGAGGATAACTGGATGATGGGCTTGAAGTGACTACAGTGAATGCTCCATAAGAGAGCAGTGTAGGGAACCCTGCCCACCATCAAAGGCAGGATCAAACAACCCTAACTATACGCAAAGAGCAACAGGATTAGAAGCACTCTGCAGAGGCCTCTGGCATCCACCCAAACATCAGCTATTGTTCTCTTCAGCTTTCAGATCGATCATTTCACAAAGATCTCACTTCCATTAGGGGCTCATTAGGGGGTTGACTTTTGCCAGGATGCCATGCATATGTTTTATTATGCCTACGCTGCTTTTGATTTGCAGGCCCATGAAATTATTCATCTGTGACTGCTCTGATGCCTAAAAATGAACCATTTTGTATTATTTGAACCATGAGCAATATATTCCAGTCTTTTACTATCTTGTTGAATATAAGCGTATCATACTTTATCTGCTAACTAGCAGTGGTTTCCTCCTGCAGACATACAGCATTGTGTAAAAGTCAGAGACCACTGCTCAGTTCCTCAAAACATCCATTAGGTGTAAGAGACCCATTTTAAAAAATATTTCTAAATATATGATATATATATATATCTTATGCTGCAAGGGAGTTTTTCCTTGCCACTATTGCCTCTGCCTGCTCACTACAAGCTAGGACCTGGAGTTCTGTAAATCTGATTTGTGACGTCATCTGTGATACAGATGAATAGAAATCAACTGAATTAGATATGAGAAGCCACTTGTGTAAGTTATGTGGAAGTAGATTACAAAAAAAATACACAAACACACATGCAGTGCCTGGAAGATCATCAAAACTGTCAACATCAGTTAAATAGCTTTGAGTAACAGCAGAAAAAAAATGCAGCTCTACTCTTGCTTCAGATCTTCCAAAAATCTACATTTTATTTCCTTGCAGCCTTCTAAAAGAAAAGACAAAATGGGTCGTCTGAAAGGTTATGTAGCTGTAGAAGCTGTTACTGGGGAGAAGAAATAGACCCCTGCAAAAATAACTCACAATAGAAGAGATCAGAGACCAAACACAAAAAATTATACATAAAAAATATATTCCATGTAACTCTACAATCACACTGATGATACTGAAAATCAAATAACTTAAAGGCCAAGAAAAGAAATTAAGTTAATGAAGGGTGGTTTTCATCTTTAAAGTACTGTGAGAGAGCAGACAATATACTGTGGCAAATCCATTGCTTGAGAGTAAATGTTGTGACAAAACCATTGTTTCCAAGTAAATACAGTTCTGAGAAGAAAGGTGCTATTAACATGAAATTTTCACCAGATATCGGTAACGATCCATCCAATACACACATGCAAGAAATCAAACCGTAGACGTCTATAAATAATGAGAAATGACACGGGGGGAAAAATTGAACTCATGAAGAGAGATGCAAAAAGCCATGGAAAGTCATGATAGCAGCCAAAATCTATCAATAATTAGAAAGCAATCCTGCCACTTAGTGCAAATTAATATCAGCTGGTTCATCTGATGTCCTATAAAAAGATGTCTCATTACCAAGGTGCCAAACAAGAGACATCTCATGATGGGTAAAATGAGTGAGTGCTCTCAAGACCTTCGCAACCTTATTGCTGCAAAACATACTGATGGCATTGGTCACAGAAGAATTTCTAAACTACTGAAGGTTCCAGTGAGCGCTGTGGGCGCCATAATCCAGGAGTGAAAAGAATTATCAGAAAAGTGCCTGGAATCAGCAGGTACCATTGTTTCAAAGAAAACAATAAGTAATGCATTCAAATGTCATGGTCTATAAGCACACTCACTACGCATGACTCCCTTACTGAAGAAAAAGCATGTTGAAACATTTTTCAAGTTTGTTCTACAACATTTAGACAAGCCTGTGAAATACTGGGAGAATATATTGTGGTCAGATGAGACCAAACTCTTTGGATGCCATAATACACATCATGCTTGGACGTCAAAAGGCACTGCATGTCACCCCAAACACATCATATTGACAGTGAGGTTTGGAGGTGGCAACATCATGGTGTGAGGCTGTTTTTCAGCATACGGCACTGGCATGCTTCATATAATTGAAGGAAGTATGAATGGACAAATGTACAGAGACATTCTACCAGGACGATGAAGATAACAAGGGTGGACATTTCAGCAAGATAATGATCCCAAACACACAGATAAGGAAACTCTCAATTGGCTTCAGAGAAAGAAAATAAAGCTGCTAGAATGGCCCAGCCAATCACCGGACCTGAATCCAATTGAAAATCTATGGAACGAACTAAAGCTCTGAGTTCATAGAAGGAGCCCACGGAGCCTTCAGGATTTGAAGAGTGTTTGTGTGGGAGAATGGGTCCAAATCACACCTGAGCAATGCATACAACTATTTTCTCCATACAGGAGGCGTTTTAAAGCTGTTGTTGCCAACAAAAGCTTTTGTAAAACGTATTAAATACATTTCAGTAAGCATGTTCAATACTTTTTCCCAGGTTCATTTCTCATTATTAATTACAATCATACACAGGATAAGATGTAAAATATCCTATGTCAATCCATTAGAGATTCACATAGGGCCCACCACACTCTCTTCCCACCTGCAGCCATAAAATTACTGTTGTTGAATCCTACCCCTCAGCACTAAGGTTTCTGTGGTCATTTATGATCCAACCAGCAACCAGCTGTCCTTAGCAACTATGGTTACTCATTAAGCCCAGCCCATGAGTACACAAACCACCCACTGTATCACTAGCTCTTCACAAGGGTCATCAGGTAGGCAACTCACTTCATACATTTCTTGCTGAATTAGGCCAACAACACTTCCAGAAGGCTCAACAGTGAAGTCTAGCGTCCCAGACCCACCCCCCTCCAAGCCAGCTTTACTTTACCCCTTACCATCAACAACCGTAAATCCACACTGGCTTCCCTGGTGTCTAAGGCTGTACCTAGCCCCACTGGCACCGTTAATGCATGCTCAGTGCCACCAGTTCCATGTGAACTTTATGTGCTACTTCACCACAATAGCATCTCTACAGTGCATTTCCCCAGGTAATCTATGTTCTCCTTATCCACAACCACCGACTAGACCTTTCAGCTATTTCTGATAACTCCTTCACAGCTGCCCTTATTTTCCCCTAACACTTTTTTCCACCAGTCTTATGTGTGCCTGCGACCCGCATTCCCCTCACCTCAGCCGCCAAGTCTGCATACGTCCTTTTGAATGCTTCATCTACTGCATTCTCAAATGGATCTGTTAACTATGAAATAAATGATCTGTTTATACACATTATTTATGAATATTTATGGTTTGATTTGTTTGTATGTGTGCAATGAATGGGTTGTTATCAACATCTGGTGAAAATTTCATGTCAACAGCACCTTTAGAAATGTATGTACTTTGAAAATTGATGACGTTTTCAAAACTTATTTCACGCACTGTATATGCCATAACATGAGTGAAACATGGATTACAAACATCAGTTTAACAGCATTTTTTTATTATAAAAATGTGCAGTCTCAACATTACATTTTTTCTGTTACAGAGCAAGCCTGAGCATACCTCAGAAATAACGCATAAATTATAAATCATTGACCTTTTTGGTCATTTTTTTTTAAGTTTCCATTTTTCCTGCAGAGGGAACAAATTAAAAAGGACGAATGGGCACGTAGCCTATCTTTCTGAATTTGTGCACTCTACAGCAGAAATAAAAATGGAAAAAGCAAAAAGGTCAGTCCATCATGATTTATATTTGATTTTTCAGCAGTGTGTAGTTTGCTTGAGATTTTATGGACAATTTTCTTGCCGCAACTGTCACCTCCACGAGGACCGAATACAGATGTGCCCAGAGTAGCTTGCTTTTCATGTTTGTCACAGACCCGGACTCCAATCAGGAGTACTGGAGTGCATCTCCCTCATGGAAATCTTGGAAATTTAATCTTGAAATCTTTTCAGCTATCACTCTAATAATGCACCACATTGAAATTTCATTATTGCTCATCATCCGTGGCTCTGACGCTCATTCACGCAGCGCTGCAGCAGATTTATTGCCCAACATAAAGATTATTATCCACTGTGCAGATCATTAATATGATTCACACTGGATTCTCCTTGACCCAACGCACTCAACATGCCCAATGCCAAAGGGTTTATTAAACCTTTTTGCTTATGCATAGGCAGCATACTGTGAATATAATGTCATCAGTCCATGGCAGGGGGAGATACGGCTTCAGTGCCGCTGGAACAATGCACTGATAGGCCATGAGCAGGGTTTGATTTCCACACTATAAATGAGGTTGGATAAAAGAGACAAATGGCCCACTAAATTGGCCCGCTTGATGCATTAGATTCCTGGGCACGCGCTTTCAGTGAATGACAAATGACAATTAAGAGCGATGAGTCGAATGAAAATTGAATATGGACGTTTAGAGACAGCTGCCATGTTGAGTCCTCAACAAAGGCAGGCGAGGCAGAGTTCTCCAGGATTGAATAACAGAGAACCTTGAATGAGTCTTTGATCTCTTTTGTCTTCAGCGAAGGCTTTGAGAGTGTTCATCAGGTGTGAGTGGTGAATACTCCGAGCTGGAGATGAACAGATAAAGTAAGTTCATCTTTTTCTTGCAGCTGGCAGACAAAGCCTTTATGGCTGTGAAGACCTGAGCCAAATAATACTAAAAGTCAAATGGACGAGATCTAGAACAATTGCATTTCCCTACACATTCACAGCGGATTCGGGGAAGGGTTTCAAAAAACAAAAGAGTGGAGAAATAGAGAAATGACAACACGTGAATGAGGAATGAGTCTTGTGCTTTGGTGAAATCGTGCTGCCTTGCTGTCTCCACAGCTCTGTCAATGATTTTACATTTTTCTTCCTATATCAGTCTAGCCGTGGTGAGAGAAAAAGCTTCCTACCTCCTGCAGGAGACGGGTTAAGATTGATAATGCATTCTCATTGTTAATATCCATACTCTCAGGAAAAGAAAAAAGAACAGTTCTGATGTGTCACTGGGGTGGTAGGCTTGAAGATACGTTTTTAGAATCTTTAGTTAGGGAAAACACATACAAACACACTATTTAATTGCATTTAGAATCATATTACATTGAGCTTCTATTTTTATAACTAGTTTGTTACAAATTAGTTACTTAAAGTACCTTAACTTACTTAAACCTGTAATACATTTTTTTCATTAAATCAAAGTAGACTGAGCAAGAGTTACATCATTGCTCCATTTTCCAACAGTTATTAATGCATCCGCAGCAATCAGCTGTGCATCTGATGCATCCTGCAGCATCCCTTCAGTTATGCATGAATTAGTCAACAGCGTGGTAAACAGTGTGTAGGTTTGAGCCTTATAGATCAATTAAGTATTGTAGCTATGCTCATTCTTTCAGAAGATGGGATTAGTTAAGGCAAATTATCCGCTCCTCAGGGTGAAGAGCTGATAATGTTGTGTGACCTGTTGCCTATGACTATTTTTTATTTTATTTTTTATGGCTTTACAGCTATGATGGTGGTGTCGATGTCCACAAAAGAAACCTACTTCTTCCACAAGATGCAGTGTTTACACAGTAGTCAGAACTGGTGGAAGAGTTTCACACTTGATCAGGAATGAGTCTGCTGACAAGTTAAATGTAAAAACTTTTGAAACAGCCTAAATAACCAGCTTCTCAAACTGCCTTTAGGTATAATCATATAGTACGCTGTCTCCAACATTTACAGTTCCATTGCCCAGAATGAATAACATTATACGTATTTGTTTATCCTTCATAAGCTCAACTGAGAATGAAGTTCATTAATTATACAGCGCTTTTATGGTTTTGGTTCATATCATAACACATTATCCTGATGAATTCACATTATCATTAATAATAGAGACATGCTGTGCCAGGCTAATCACTCCAACATTTTGTTTATAAGATATATTTTATTTAAGAATTCATTTGTAAGCTAAATAAAAAAAAATAAAAAAATGTATATGCTGGGCTATAATCGTACCCTGCAGCACATTCAAAAGTAGTTATGTGGTCCTTAATTTTTAATACTATACACTGACTTTAATATCCAAAATAGCGTATTAATATTTAATGCAGCATTCACAAGGAATCTGTTCTGGTCTGTTGCATTTTGTGTGAAAGCCTATATGTGAGTTCTAGTTTTAAAAAAGTTGAGCTCAACTGGCTAAAATAGCTTGCTGGTCAAAATAAAGGGGTAAAATGTCCTTAGAGACTTATTGATCCTCTCACTCATGCAATGAATATTTACAGGGACATTCCTCAACACCAGCCAGTCGTACCTGACCTTCAAAAGTTCTGAAATTCTCTCCCTTTCTTCTTAACATCCTACATGTGCGTAGGAGGAAATCCATCAATAAAACATATGACTGACCTTTTGAGAGCTTAATATCCAACTGTACTCACTGTGGAACGTCAGCAGGTGAAACTCTGACAGCTGAGTGTTGCTTGCCGTTAGACAGCTTAGGCAAGCAGGGCATTAAAATGTCAGAATACTGTTGTCCCCAATTATCATTCAGTGGAGGAGGGCAGAGAGGAGTCCAGAAAGAAGCTATAGCCTCGAGGACAGGACAGCCTTTGAATTTTACATTGCTTCAATAAGAGGGTTAGAATCTCCAAGTTTAAAATGATTTGTTGCAATAATTCAGCACTCATTCTGCTCACAAAAACTGACAGTCAAATCAATTTGAAGGACTCTGACCTGGCTTATTTCAGGAAAATGAAAAAGTACAATTCACTCTACCATCCCTGATAAAAACAATGTTTTTAAAAAGATCCTGATTTCTTCATTTTGACTAATTCATAAGCACATAACTATAAAGGCACTTGAGCTACCATTATTTCCGAAAAATGTCATTTACTTCCACCCACTTTCAATGAACTTTTCCACTTATGTCTACTCTGAAAATAACTGAACACAAACTGATCACGAACATATGGTGCATTCGGAAGAGAAAGTTTCACAGTTGAATATAATTCTAGTCCACATTTAGAACAAGTAGTTTGAAATACTTTGGATGATATATTGCTGTACTTGCTTTTGCCTTTAGTTATAGTAAGGACAGTTGTAAATTGTTGTCGGGCATGTACATTATTTACAAAGAGTTGTGAAAATTATTGAACAGGTTTAGTTTATTACTATGCAATATGTTGGCATTTTATAAAAGACCTGCATGATTTTAATTTAGATTTCCGTAAATTTATGTGATTGAAAAAAAAAAAAATATATATATATATATATATATAATCTCACTGGATTGCCCAGCTCTAGTTGCTCTAGTTGCTTACTGCTATGATTTATAGTTGGTATGAAATAGGAGACCACTTTACTGCAAAAATATCAGAAACAGAACGAATCTCAGCAATTTCCTAAAGTGTTTTAGCCGCACAGCCATCAATCATCATTAACCAACCATAAGACAGCTATAATATCAGCTTGCAGACAGACACCTCTGGAGTTCTGGTACTGAGTGAGCTGTGGTAATGGATGGGATGCACAGAAGGCCTGTCTGAGGGACTGCAGTAGATGATGAGAGTAGCTAAACTTAAGAGTAGCTAAGAGAGTGAGGAGAGAGGAACACAGCAGGAGAACTACTGAGAGCAGGGATTTGTTTCCTGCTGATCAAAGGACTGCGGGGTCACTCTTTATTTCTAATATTAGTGTTCCTAAATATAATGTCTGCCTGTGATTAAGGCCTTGTTGTTAAAGCAGATAAAAGGAGCACGGAAGCTTCCGGGTTTTTTCTGAATTTTTCACTCACATGGAAGCAGGTTCAGGCAGAGTGAATTATTCATAGTTGTCTTGAGCTCAATCCAAACACAGCAGACGGCATGCCAACACTAACATTAAAGAGCTGACAAACATCCTGTCCTTTCCCTCCCCCCACCCCCAACACTTCTTCAACATATCTCTAAGTATGGGGAAAAAAAACAAAGGTTCACAGCACCATTGGTGTTAGATTTATCTCAAAAATATCACTAGTTACTGTCATAACATGCAACAGTTACTGAAGAAGCCAGTGAGACACAGGTACAGGAACACTGTGCTGATGGACAGAACTGAGTTTCATCTGAGGTACTTTGAGTCAATTGGTGCTTTTCCACTTTACGGTACCTGCTGTACTCTACTTGCACAGTTCCTGATTGGTTTTCCCACTGTAAAGCCCCCCAGCCCCAACATGTATGAACCACAGGCTTTACACAACCACAACAATGGCAAAAGTAAGGTTAGGTACCGTTTACTTATGTATTCACGTGTTATTCTTATTAGGGATTAAACATCCATTCGGCTCACACTGGTTTCTTTCATAAGGCACAACTCCAAGGAGCATTTGAACCTCTTCAACAGACCAATAGACTTGATTTTATGAGCTACCATTAAGAGTCAGATTTAATTAATAAAATAAATAAATAAATAAATTGCTAGTTTAGTTTGTAGACAAGTCTCTCTGCAGTGTTTACAGGCAACATTTAGTCCCTGTTCGGTTCACTTGAAACCACAAAGTAGCAGGGACTAAAAAAATGTACCCACTTCACATGTACTGGATTAGACTAATGGAAAAGCAAAAGAGCAGAGTACAGCACAGCAGAGATGAGTGATACCATGCAGTGGAAAAGCACCAAATAGTATCTAAGTTTAAATAATAAGTAAACAAATTAAAAAAAATTAGAAGGCAGGGTCTGAAATAGCCACAAAGAGGCAAAACACCATGGAGTATTATTCATGTATTTTCCCAAAAATTAAAGATGGTCCCCTGCCCAAATGATGTGAACCCACAATAATTACTATAATTATAATTTATTAAAAATGTTTTCCCCATTACAAAAGATGTTTGGCATTGCTTGCTGTATGCGATTCTCTACATTTGCATTTGTATTATAATTTATTTGATTTGCTATCTTGAATATTTCACATTCAAGTCAGCAAACGTGATCCCTCACACAAACCCTCCCTTGTGGCTCAAACACTATTCTTATAATAAAATTTTAAATATTACTAAATGAGCAATATATCCATCATTCATTTCTGTCATCCACATTAAGAATGTTGGATCCCAATCTGCAAATAATCCCTAAGGGTCACAGGTAAGAATGCATGACGAATATAACACCCAGGGTCTACTCATAAAATCAACGGCATTTATGTTTAAAATGTGATGCATGCATGCTATAGGCTTCCTAAATGAAAGGTATTGAACTGATGTATGTCTTTGTCACCAAGGGGAGGAACACAACCACACTTCCATTCTAATGTGTCATTCCCATGAACATAGACTATGTGGAGCCTCTATTTCTCTGAATTCATCTGTTTTCCCCTGAATGTATTTTCTAAGTGAAAAGGATAATACAATATCACTGAGATGTTGGGTAGACTGTAGCCAAATTTTAAAACTCTATTCAGCCAAATTCCTTGTGTCTCATTACATAAATACAAACAATGTGATAATTTCAACATGAAAGATGAATAAAAAGACTGAATTGAGAACACAGATTGGTGTGGTATATCCTGCCAAGCTTTTAACCATTACCTAATCTTCAAACTCTTTCATAAGTGTGTTGTAGCAAATAACTGACAATGTAGTATATAGCCTGCAGCTGACAGAACATAATTAGTCTGCAAAAACACCCTGCATTTGTGCCAAATACTGTTTGAAATTATAGCCTGGATCAGGCTTTCCAACTCTAGTCCCATGGAGTCAGAGCACTGCACAACTTTACTGTTTTCCGTGTTCTCAAACGCCTGACTGCACTAATGAAGGCCTTGATCATTAGCTGATGTGTTAAATCAGGTGTGTCGGAGCACGGAAAACACTTAGTGGGTCTTGTTTTCGACAAAAGCTGCAGAAGCCTACAATCAGACTGTACAAAAAGACAAGTCTATAGTATACACGCTTAGGACAACACTGAAATGCATTTTGTTGGTGGTCATCTAATAGCAGCTAGCAGCAGAAGCTTCATTTTGTGGAATGAGAAAAATATAACGTAGTAGGGTGTTTTTGTTGAAGCCTCAGCCTCAGGCACTCGGACCACAGTAGTACACAGATGGTCTGATGTAAACTGCACAGTAAAATCACCACAGGTCTCAATCTCACCTCTCACAAGGAACTTAAACTGGCTCAGGCCATCTGCACTTCTGTGCACTGGTTATATTTGTAGGGGAACAAATGATTTACAAAGCTTAAAAGTTACATTAGCATGCAGTGGCCACCCTCTGCATCTCAGTGAGCCGTTCTGTGTGAGCCTAGCAGATTAACCACAAAACAGTGCTTTCTTGAGTTTCCTGTTGTTTCAGGGTTTTGTTAGGAGACTTTAACAGGAACAAAAACGGGTACAAGCAAAGATATATATATATGTGTGCTCACAGGCATCATGTGTTTTTAGAGTTTTGTTACACACAAGGCATGCTAGCTGACTGCACATATTTCATTGCTGTTTTATAAAAGCTTCAAGTCTCCAGACAATGCAAGCTTTCATTACTTAAACACAGTAATAATACACTGTAAAAAATTTCTTGTAAATTTTACAGTAAAATACTAGCAGCAGAGTTCCCAGGCATTTACCGTTTTTACAGGAACACTACTGTATTTCAAATTTACAGCGTATTACTGTAATTGAATAATATAATAATTTACTGTAAATACTGCGATTTACAGTAAGATACTGGCAGCAGAGTTCCCAGCCATTTACCGTATTTTTACAGGAACACTACTGTATTTCAAATTTACAGCATATTACTGTAATTGAGTATTACAATAAAATACTGTAGCAGACTTGCTGTAAATTTACAGCATTTTTTTACAGTGTACATAAAATTGATTTACAGTAAATTAATATGTATTTAAAATATGCTATACAAATAAAATGTAATTTACTACATTTTTAATAATATCAATCTAAAAAGAATGGACACTTTTGGAATATACTGCTTTAGAGATATTTTTTCCATTGAACAATAGTTAAGAGCATTTAAAAGTAACTATGGAAGCTACTATGCGCACTTCCCACCCTCAGGTCTATTTCTGCTGTTTTCCAGGTTGTTAGCTTTTGCACTTGGGACTCAGGGGTGGGAGGGGGGTGAATTGGAGAGGGAGCTCTTTCCAAATGAAGAGATTTGGAGCAAGAAAAAAAAAGAGGGTGTGCTCTTGTGAGCAAACTACAT
This sequence comes from Hoplias malabaricus, assembly GCF_029633855.1. Classification (NCBI taxonomy): domain Eukaryota; kingdom Metazoa; phylum Chordata; class Actinopteri; order Characiformes; family Erythrinidae; genus Hoplias; species Hoplias malabaricus. The sequence continues at coordinate 30,777,111 of NC_089805.1, read as the reverse complement.
CTATAAAAGACTGACACTTGGTTTGTGAATGCTGTAAGAGCATATTCCCCTCTGGCCCTGGAGCCTGGGCCTGAAAACTCAGAAAGTGCTGAGACATGCCAATTCAATTATTCTGTGGTTGTATTCCTGTTTTCTTTGCTGCAACTCTGAAGATGTCAGCATGGGGAAGTTGACTCTGATTGCAGCTGGAATTTTGTTAAGCCCATAAATGGATTCTACCACAAAAGGCTGTCAATTACACTCCCAAAGCAAACCACACATTCAGCATTTAACTAAGGTTTCTGGACATGAACAAAACACAGTGCACTGCTACAGAATACATCAATAAACATTTGATTTTTCACATCCCACTTATTTTAAGATTTAAACCACATTCCTTTGATGGATAAATGCTACAGTTTCATGGAACTTTCAGCAGGAATGGTCTGGCAAAATGCACCCATGTCTACCAGTACAACTACTGTCTAATTTTTCTTCTATTAAATGTATTATATTCCAGCCTTTTGCAGAGGAAGATGCAGCTACAGCAGGTGCTCTTTAGTATTATCAAATATATATTTCAGATTAATTTGACTGTGGGAAGCAGAAAATGCCACCATATTGCAAAACTGAGTTTTGAAGGTGTGTGAAAATATCCCTGGAGGTTTCAAAAAAAGAGAATGAAGGCAGTAAGGACAACCACACTGAATGCTGAAACAAGAGAGAAGCCTCAGATAAATAATCAATACTACTTCCCTTCAGAAATCTACTTTCCATTGGTCATTTTTATGAATATCTCTGTCTCTTCCAACAGAGTCATATTAGTATGTTTCGTACATACACAAGATATATGCGATGTCTACAAATTCATCCCTGAAAGCAAAGCATAGCATATTGGTTCAGGACATTGTTCAGTGAACAGGTGGATGGAAAACCTGGCAGGACCATTATGTTCTGAAGCCAAACTTGTCCAGCTCTTGATAAGATGAAATTAAAACTGCTGTTTTAATCAAAAACATAAATCTATTATTCTCCATTGATCTCACAAGCTATAAACAACGGCTGTGTATAGTGCTCTCTGCAGTTCTGTCATGGATTCAGCAGTCAATCATGGACAAAGTAGTGTGCCCACCGAAATCATGCTTTAACTATGTTCGGAAATGTTTTTCTTATGCAAGTATAGAAAAAAAGAGTACAGTCTTAGTAATACACATCGAACGATCACTGGATTAAAAATGCCTACCTTGTTTCACTCACTGTCCATTTTATCAACCACCAGTGAGCAACTTAGTTTGGACGGTGGATCATTCTCAGCACTGCAATGACACTGCTTGGGCGATGCTGTGTTAGTGTGTGTTATGATATGAGTGGATCAGACACAGCAGTGCTGCTTGATATTTTAACACTATTTACTCACTGTCCACTCCATTAGACACTCCTTCCTCGTGAATCCACCTTGTCAATGTAAAGTCACAGACAGTAGCTCATCATTTACTGCACAGTTTGAGTTGGTCATTCTCTAGGTGTTCATCAGTGGACACAGGACGCTGTTGGCTGGATTTTTTTTAGTTTTTGGTGAACAATTAAAACCCCTGTAGCACTGCTGTGTCTAATCCACTCATACCAACACAGTACACACTTCCACCACCAGCAGGGTCACTGCAGCATTGAGAAAGATCCACCAACCAAATCATTCCTGCTCTGTGGTGGTCCTGTGGAGGTCCAGATCATTGAAGAAAAGTGTGAAATGTAGCTCTACAAACAGCACAGGGATTGAACTTTCAACAATATAAACATAACATCTTCACAAACTATGATACACTATCTGCTGCCCCCCTGAACTGCAAGGATCTTATTCAGAAAAGGTTTTCTCCATTGACATATGTCTTTCACCTAATGTCTGTTAGAAGCCCCAGGAGAATTTCCAATCAAGCATGCCATATTTTTGTAAGGGGACACTTTGCACCTGGTGATGACAGCCATGACATTTAACCATTGATGTCAGGTCATTATAGTACATTTACTATGTCAATAATCAATTATTCAAGCCCAACATGAGAATGTACTCTCGGCTGCAAATCGTGCGGTTAAGAGCAGTTTCATTCGAGCAATATGTGCAGCAAATATGCAGCCTCTGGCTGGAGGATTGCATGTATGAAGGGTGAGGATGTCATATCCTATTACTACAGCACAGCTCAGAGTGCTGTGGGATTGGTTGGGGATTTACATCTTTAAGCAGGTGGTCCCCATGGTTGTTAAAAGCCAGACAGGGAGCGGCAAGGAGAGACATGATTTCTGCAGTGAGCTTTCTAACCTCTTTAATATTAAGAGCCTGTCAAAATTAGAGTCTAGCACATCAAAAGCCTGTCATTAAGGCTCATAGCTCTGGCGTCAAATTATCAGCGTCATAATACGCCTTGAGGAATTCCATCTGACAAAAGGGGATATTTTTGGCATTCTGAACTCAGCTGTGCCAATCCAAGGTTTATTCCTGAGCACTAAAATGCAACAGTGCAGTCTAGAAGATGGGCAGGACACAGGTGGCCACAACCAAGGGTCCAGGCCAAGCTTGACACACTGCACACTGACTTTACAGATGGGTAACTAACCCACATTAATGTCTTACACCTCGAGGTGCGTTTTCGGCACTAACGCTATTTTTGCATCTCTCAGCACTATGCAGTTACCTTTGTCAGGATATTTAGATTTAGATTGGCCATGGCCAAACTGCATACCTCAGCAGTAGTGTCTTCTATTACATCTGCATATGAGGAAATGGAATTACTGCACTTCAGACTGTGCAAGGGCAATCCCATTTTTTTTACTCCACACTTCATCAATTTAGATCCTATGGAAATTCACTTCAGCATTTTACTTGTTAATTTGTATTACACTGAATGAGTATAACTTTTACCAGCCCAGATCATTTACATGGGATGCATCAATCCAATATTCCCTCTCTGGAAACTAATTCTGAATTCAAGGCAGGTTGCTGATCTGATTAAAAAATCTCTGTTTAAAACTTGTTTTTTAGATGTAAAGCATCTTATGGATCTGACTTACAACTCACTTACATACGTAGACCCATTTACTCACATTTAACAACAAGCACAATGACACTGTCCTTGTTGTAGAAGCAAAGTACATACATATTACTATAAAGTAGATGCCAACATATAGTGGTCATATCACATCTGCAATAATTTTAGGAGAATACTAATCCATTACATTGTCACTGTCCAAAGAAATACATGTATATAGTAAAAATAAAATAATAGTAACTTTATAAGTGAAGGAAAATATTTTCACTTCTCAGTGGAATCAATGTTAAAAGACTTCCAAGTACTTTTGAAGCATTTCTATGGGTTCAATTCATCATGAAATATTTAAACAATGTTAAAAAAAAATGCTGTTTTCAAATGTGCATGAGATCAGTGTATCACTAATCAATACTGATCCAGTATATCAGATCAGTGCATCTCTAATCAAGTGATCCTGTATATCAAATCAGTGTATCACTAATCAATACTGATCCAGTATATCAGATCAGTGCATCTCTAATCAAGTGATCCTGTATATCAAATCAGTGCATCTCTAATCAAGTGATCCAGTATATCAGATCAGTGTATCACTAATCAATACTGATCCAGTATATCAGATCAGTGCATCTCTAATCAAGTGATCCTGTATATCAAATCAGTGCATCTCTAATCAAGTGATCCAGTATATCAGATCAGTGTATCACTAATCAATACTGATCCAGTATATCAGATCAGTGCATCTCTAATCAAGTGATCCTGTATATCAAATCAGTGCATCTCTAATCAAGTGATCCAGTATATCAGATCAGTGCATCTCTAATCAAGTGATCCAGTATATCAGATCAGTGTATCACTAATCAATACTGATCCAGTATATCAGATCAGTGCATCACTAATCAAGTGATCCAGTATATCAGATCAGTGCATCTCTAATCAAGTGATCCAGTATATCAGATCAGTGTATCACTAATCAACAGTGATCCAGTACGTCAGATCAGTGCATCACTAATCAAGTGATCCAGTATATCAGATCAGTGCATCTCTAATCAAGTAATCCAGTATATCAGATCAGTGTATCACTAATCAACAGTGATCCAGTACGTCAGATCAGTGCATTACTAATCAATACTGATCCAGTATATCAGATCAATGCATCACTAATCAATACTGATCCAGTATATCAGATCAGTGTATCACTAATCAACAGTGATCCAGTATATTAGATCAATGCATCACTAATCAATACTGATCCAGTATATCAGATCAGTGCATCACTAATCAACAGTGATCCAGTATGTCAAAATCAGTGCATCACTAATCAATACTGATCCAGTATATCAAATCAGCACATCACTAATCAACAGTGATCCAGTATATCAGATCAGTTCATCACTAAGCAACAGTGATCCAGTATATCAAATCAGCGCATCACTAATCAACAGTGATCCAGTATATCAGATTAGTTCATAAATAATCAATACTGATCCAGTATATCAGATCAGCGCAGCACTAATCAACAGTGATCCAGTATATCAGATCAGTTCATCACTAATCAATACTGATCCAGTATATCAGATCAGTGCATCACTAATCAATACTGATCCAGTATATCAGATCAGTGCATCACTAATCAACAGTGATCCAGTACGTCAGATCATTGCATCACTAATCAATACTGATCCAGTATATCAGATCAGTGCATCACTAATTAACAGTGATCCAGTATATCAAATCAGCGCATCACTAATCAACAGTGATCCAGTACATCAGATCAGTGCATCACTAATCAATACTGATCCAGTATATCAGATCAGTGCATCACTAATCAATACTGATCCAGTAAATCAGATCAATGCATCACTAATCAATACTGATCCAGTATATCAAATCAGCGCATCACTAATCAACAGTAATCAAGTACATCCAATCAGTGCATCACTAATCAACAGTGATCCAGTACATCAGATCAGTGCATCACTAATCAATACTGATACAGTATATCAGATCAGTGCATCACTAATCAATACTGATACAGTATATCAGATCAGTGCATCACTAATCAATACTGATCCAGTATATCAAATCAGTGCATCACTAATCAATACTGATCCAGTATATCAAATCAGTGCATCACTAATCAACATTGATCCAGTACGTCAGATCAGTGCATCACTAATCAATACTGATCCAGTATATCAGATCAGTGCATCACTAATCAACATTGATCCAGTACGTCAGATCAGTGCATCACTAATCAATACTGATCCAGTATATCAGATCAGTGCATCACTAATCAACATTGATCCAGTATATCAGATCAGTGCATCACTAATCAACAGTGATCCAGTATATCAGATCAGTGCATCACTAATCAACAGTGATCCAGTATATCAAATCAGCGCATCACTAATCAACAGTGATCCAGTACATCAGATCAGCATCACTAACGTATACTATCTAGAAGAACACTGATTCTTCAGAAGGGTGTTTGGCGCATGTAGATGCATCGAGTGCAGTCAATGACAAACATCCACTTGACCGTGTATTAGTCCTTTATGAGGGAAGTTTAACTGAACTCAAAAGTTCAGATTCCAGGTCTACGCTAGGGACTGAGATTGCAACATTTTATAGCTTTCTGATTAAGAGAACAGCAACCTCACATTATGAAGATCTACTTCTCTGAATTACTGGCCTGTTACTATTGACCTCTACTGCAGGCTACATCTGAAAACACATCCACTTATTTATAAGAAGCTCACAATTTATTGGACTAGAGTAGCATGCTCAAAATGTTAATAAAACACCCTGAAAGCTTGCCTGGAGGATATCCAGAAAAAAATGTCTATATTTGAGGCCACAAAAGCCAGAAATAATGTTTTCTTAGGTGTATTGAGTTTTGTGGCTTTACTTCTTAGTTAAGAGTTTAAGAAAAAAAAAAAAAACCTACCAGCTGAAAGTAGGGTGTTGTTTTTACAATAAAAACTGTAAAAATGGTGTGTTGGAGTGCACCCTGGGGTGTGTGACATATATTGATGGTAATGCCTCCTAATACCCAGGCTAAGAGTTGTCATCCAGGTCGAACAGACATTTCTGAATGTGATGCCTTGACCAAGCTACCTGTGCAGCAGCGTTGTCATGCCGATTTCATACTCTGACGCCATGGACTGACCAAATCTGCCTCGGGCAACGGTGCACTGAGCACACACTGCTGAACATTCCTGAAAACTCTGTAAAATATTTGGACATTTTCCCAAGCTGAGGATCCTAATAATATTCTTTCCTGTCTTAGGGCTTGCTGTAGACATAACTCCAGAGTCATTGATTACTCAATTAAACGCCAGTTCAGCGACTGATAAATGTGGACCTGGCAATGAGTAGTTGGTCATTCTTATGTTAATTATTTCCATTATTTTTTCCAAAATGTGTCCAGTATGTTGGAATCTTTTTGCTTTGTCGTTTGTCTGATGAATTTGATTTCCCTGACACATCTGTATACATATATAAAATGGTGGGATTACCAGATTACTAATACAATCAACAGTAACAATTCTGCCATGACCCACACATAGCAACAAGTTCTTTTGTCATCTATATTATATAGGCCAAGCTTCCCTAATACATTATGTAGCTCATATTCCTACAGTGAGCAATTTTTAATACTAAGGTACACGCTATGTGCACCTTATCTTGTTCCTTCAGATTTATGTGAGCATTAACAGGTTTCAATATTCAATCTTCACTGATAAACACTGACTGAATATTTATACGTGTAAATGAGCCTTACCATTTATACATGTGTTTCGTAACTCTGAGCACAAATCTCTAATTCAAAGCACAAAGCTGTGGAAGAGGATTTATAGTGCTCTACAGCACACTGCAATGTTCACTTCTGAGGCCACAGTGCAGTGCAGACAAATCCAGATTAACAAGCAAGAAAATGAAAGCATCCATCATGCAATTAGTGGAGGAAATAAAGTAGCAGAGTACAACAAATAATTCCTGAGTGCTTTTTTACCTCACCGAGCATGGGTCCAGAGATGCATACATTACTGACTGTGAATGTACCTTGACATTTGCAGAAGCTGCATTTTTAAAGGTCCCTTGATTTGAGCTTTAAATGGGGCTTTGGTGCCTAATGAATGATAACTTCATTTATTTATATGTTTATTATTTATTTTCATGCTCCAGAATAGCAAATTCAATTTTGGAGTGTTTCTTTAAAAGAAAATTAGGTTGGTAAGGAGTGGAATGACTTATCTGTACTACTTAGTGCTTAGTGTGTACTTCGTATGGTCAAACATACAAAAAAAAAATGGCTTAACAAATCAAACAAGGAAGGTGGGATTCAATTTAGAAACAACTCTATAAATAAGCTATGAAGATATGGGAAAATAATCTAACCTGATTAGACCTCTTTTACTCATCTGCTTTTACTCTCTATCTCATTGTGTCCTTCACAGAGGTCTACACAGCATATATTTATGCCACTTCCCCCTATTTAATAGCCCACCTGATATTCGTTTACTTGTCAATGATCACATCAACAAGTTTAATAATAACTCCCAAAGTCTAAACCAAACGACCAAGCTTCAGAAAAAACAAATCAGCTCCATCCTTAAGAGGGGATTCAGATATTTCTACCTTATCTGCATTAGGTGTACAATTTAGGTCAGCCACTCCCTCTCTGTGCATTTCTTTTCCCCCTCAATCCATCTGAGGGAAGAAAATCCAACTTCTGTACCAAAAGATGTTGATAAACCCATGGAAACAGGAAAGAAGCAGATACTGCATATAAACTACAAAATTCACCTTACGAGACAGAGACATGAAAAAAGCACAGCGTTCTAAAGTAATATTTACAAAAATAAACCGTTACTGTCCTTTCATAAATGATTAGATTATGGCATAATGAGCTAACGTCCAATCAGCTACATGCTACTGCTATGCTATATGGGCAGTTACTATACACTGGTTATTAACATGCTCATAACTGGTCTCAATGTGTTTTTGATACACAGATAGTCATTACAATAAAGGACTGCTATGAAACATAGTACTGAAGCAAATATTCAAGAAGAGCTAGTGTAGGTGTCTCTCTTTACAGGATTTCGGTGATGGTGGGCAGTTTTGAACCTGCCAAAATGTTTAAAATGTCTACACACTACCCTCTAAAAATCAGGTCACTCCTTCACATACAAACTACTCTCAGGTCTAGGTATATGCTTCACATTTTAGCACTTTAGGCTATTTGACATTCCACTTCAGTGGGTTTGGCAATTTGCGTCCAACCAAAACGAACATGATGCACGTGCTGTCATTTCCTGCCTCCCTATTAAGCACAGTGCTAAAACAGAAAAAAAACAGACTGCTTATTTCAGGATGGTCATGGCTAATGCACATTATAATTGGCCTGAACATGGGACAATAAATCTTGATATGTTTACAGCAAGGACACATACAGACTCTTAAGCCTGTTGCACTGCAGGGAATCGGAGCATGAATACCACCAGACTCATTTCCATCTAATTAGTGTGTTTTTGAACAGAAGGATGGAAAAACATGGAGTGTGTTTGGGCAGAAAGAACATGGAAATGCTGCTTTACCACCTGACAAATGTCCAGATCTGTTCATTTTTTAAAAGGTATTAAATTGTAGTTGCTATACATTTGAGGATTATTCCACCCTGCCTGCATTAAAATACTCATGCAATTGCACACATACACACAGGTACACACTCCGGTACTCAGACTTCTCTCACTTCATTTCTCTCTGTCGCACACACACGTTACAACCTTCAAATGCAAACACTCAAGAGATTAGACACAGGCGAGTAAGACGTGGGCATGTACATCAAAGAGCCCATGCAAGAAAGCACGCACATCATACATGACGTCACACAAACAGCACCCAAAAACAGGGACCTACTGCCATGTGTGTCTAGGCCTTGGAAATGTTAATAGTCTGTATCAGTGAAACTGAGATTGGAATACCCTTAATGGTGCGTTTACATTATATTATCATGAAGCTTAATTTTGCATGCTAAGTTTCTTCTCAGGCTTGAGCTTGACATGTAGAACATTCTATGCAACTGCTCATTAGAGTCCTCATTTGCATATATCAGCCTGTAAAGCAGTGTTATGTTAATATTCAACAAATTAAATATTAAAAGTCCTTTATTCATGTCAGTAGGAGGTTTGATGAAGTTTCTTGATTCTGGATCTAAATTAAACTTTTAATATTGCAGAGTATAGCTCATTTTTCAGAAACATTCTTTGACCAACAATATGAGTCTGGAACCCTGCCAATTTTAAGGCTGATATTTTACCTTTGCTATTTTCTACCCATGTATATAAAAGTTTTAACATGCATGTTACCATGTATTAATTATCATCTTCTCTACCAACACTAGCTCAACTGCTGGCACACTGCTCATATCAATAATTTGAATAATTGAGGAAAAATTAAGTTGTATTTATTATGTTCCCCAAAAGGAGGAAATTTATTCCAGCAGTGGAATAATACACATAAACAATGTTGTAAATGAAGCTGTGCATAAAAAGAGCTCTGCGGTATTAATAACTGAATCTCCATTCACAATCACATTTTATCTGACCCCTGAAATTCAAATGAGCTTATTAAATATCAATTTCCTGGCCAGGTTTGCATTTACTGCTCTGAAGCATCAGATGAAAAGAGGCTTTCCGGTAAGTGCAGACTATTTACTGAACTCTTCAAGATGTCAAGTGCATTCTACATCCGTCTCCATACTGCAGCTGTTCCTCAAACATCTATAAAATACTCAGTACAATATGTTTAACATATGTGACTTTAATAAAATGCCATAATTTACATGTACCTTATATCTTAGTGCTGGAAAGTTTTACATTTTGACAGATCATATATGATATTCTTTACATTTCCATTTGACAGTTGGGTTATTCAAATGAGCTGTAATGTAGAAGAACGTTAATTTTATATCTTAAATCCCTCCCGTTGTTAGGGTTTTCAGAACGACAAAGTGCAATTGTGTGATGTCCAAAAACTAATAGTGTCCTAAAAATTGCTCAAAAAAAAGCTGGCAGTGAAAACAGCTAGTTTAAGGATGAATAGACTGAAAATTACACATTTGTCTCAATTTTTCAGCTCTCTGGAACCCAAACTGTGGAAATTTTGTTAATGGACATTTAAAATTTGTATGTGAGTGCACCTGGTATCAGCATTCTTACACTATGGTTAGTGCTTGATTTTTTTGTTTCTTCAGTTTAAATATAGCAACACCTAAAGATGGACCAATAGCGTATTGGTAAATCATGTTATTTGGTATATAAATGGTATGCATTTCATATATTCATTTAATAAATAATAATATATAATTTTATATATTTTTTTTCATATAAATTTCATATATAGACTATATGATACCTTACAGGTATATACATTCTACCATTTGGTGATACGATGTAACACTGCGGCCTAGAAGCACAAGGTACTGTATGCCACTGGTCAAAACACACACAGTATACTACATTACACATACACACACATACACACACAAAATGCACTGTAAACATCTCATCATGCATCATAAAGAGCTGACAATCTTGGTGCTTACCTCTACAGATGGGGACAGGGAAGTCCCACACTGCTGCATTGCCTGCGTTGGTCACACAGGTCAGCTGAGGATGACCATCCAGAACATAGCCCGTTACACAGCTGTAACGGATCTTGTCCCCTACGTTGAAGCGTGTCCCATACAAGATGCCCTTGGGTGGAACACCTGGATTCCCACAGGAACTGCTCTGCAATTCTAGGAAAGGAAAGAGGAGATGGTAATATAACAAAATTCTAATCCAGTGTCAAAGCATTTTATTTTTTTTTTACCAGTCCCCTAGATGTTTGTCACCTGGGTGAAATTTAAAACTATTTATTAAAACAAAATAATCCCCAAAATCTTTAATAAAAAAGCCTTTATTTAAATTTCTTGAAAACTGTTTTACCTCATTTTGAAAGTTGCTACTGTAAACACATCCATTCATGTGGTTCTGAAGGTATGAGTCACCAAAAAATAACAGCTTCCCATTGTGGAGACACTTCAGACTGATAAACATGATTAAATGTGTGAGTTCTAAATCTCCACCCATGTGTTTTACACCCTTGTAAAGAATGACCCAACACATTGCTCAGGTCATCGGCTATAACCGCCTGAGGCGCAGCCTTGGAGCTTTATGTTTTTTCGGTTTTACTACAGGAATTTACCTTTCATGATGACCTGTCGCAGTCAACAAAGTACTCCCACACATGAACAGACATGGAAAGCATCAAGGAGATTCTTTATGCATGCAATTCTATAACTCAAATTGAAAGTTTTGCTGCAGGTCATGTTTAGTGTTACAAAACACGATAACTTTTTAGGACCCCAATGAGATGGCTTCGAGTCTTATGGGTTTTTATTCATGAAGCAGAACAGAATACAACATTATCCATGTTGTTCCCTTCCTCCACCTTCAGTGCCAGGAGTCAATAAAATTCTCCTCTACATACCGTGAAATGCAAAAATGTACTTCTGCATGTACATTTCGTATTTCATAGCTGTAAGCCTCCTCACGACATAAAAGCCACCATAACAAACACTATTACAAATACTAAAACATGCAGAGCAGGAGGATTATTATTATAATCATGCACAAGATGAGATGTAAAATATCCTATGACAATCCATTAGAGTTTCACACAGGGCCGGCCACGCTCTCTTCCTAAAGTAGCCACAATTTTTATTGTTCCAATCCTACAGCTACACCCCTAGGGTTGCTGTGGCCGTTTATGATCCGATGAACAACCAGCTACCCTTAACATCTACGGTTACTCATTGAGCCCAGCCCATGAGTACCCAAACCACTCACTGCATCGCTAGCTCTTCACAAGGGTCATCAGGTAGGCATCTCCTCTTGTTGGTGTTTCACTGGATTAAGCCCATGACACCTCCAGAAGGCTCAACTGTGAAGTCTGGCGTCCCAGACCCACCCCCCTCCAAGCCAGGTTTACAGTGCTACCCCTTACCATCAACAACCGTAAATCCACCCTCACCTCCCTGGTGACTAAGGCTGTACCTAGCCCCACTGGCACCGTTAATGCATGGTCAGTGCCACCAGTTCCTTGTGAACTTTTTTGTGTACAGTCTCTGCCCATCACATATGCAAGCTTCTTGCAAACCCTTGAATGTAATAGATTTTTTAGGTAATAACTTGCACAATAAATAAATACATACACACACATCTTAAAATTACAACTGGAAAACAAGCCAACTTATACCATACATTTCTTGAGACTACCGGCTATTTATTTCTGTTTTCGAGAGAAAATAAAACAGAACAAGGGCTCAGTGTAACAAGCTGGTCAGATGGTAGCGCAAAAGGTCACAATCTTCCTCTGTGAAAATCCATGATCATTATGTTGGTTTTGAGAAAGTAAAAACAGAACAGCTTGCAAAAGAGGAAGATTTCATTTATTAAGCAAACATTGTTGGACCTTTATTCCAATTAGTTCTTCTTTTATTTATGCATATAAGTCTGTGAAATATATTAAAGGAAAATTTATGTTACGGTTGTAGATTTGTTGTTTCAGTCTTCAGTCATTTCAGTCCTACAAGATTTGGTCAGTATTATTCTACTCTATGGCTAGTTTAAACTAAATGCACTGTTACTGTGTAGCTCTTGAGTAACTTGCAGCACATAATGAAATAAAAGGAATAAAAGGGAATAAAAGAAGAAATAGAATAACAGCTAAAACACTGTGGTAAATACAATTAAAATGAGAACTTAATAAAAACAGACATGGTGGATTTAGCAATCCATAGTGACCTTATGACACTTAACACTATGAAGACAATCTGTCAGATAGTGTCAAAACATACAAGGCAGAGATTAGCATATCAAATCAGACATTTTAATTACATGTTGTAAAGTCTAAAGCCCTGCAATTTTTTATATACCATTTCCAATACTCATAATTAAGATGTGCAGCCAGACAATCACAGAAATGTTTTTACAGGCAAAACACTGAATCAGACTGGGCTTTAAATATTTGTTTTAATTCTGAAGAAACAAAGCAATGATTAGAGGACAGCTAAAATATACATAACTTTGTAAATGTAATGTAAAAAATCAATTTAGTCACATCATTTGCAGAAATTTTATATTATATTATATTATATATATAGGTGAAATCAGACAAAATTCTATTCACAAAGAACTGGATTAAAGCAATAAAGACCATAGAATAAAAGATTTAGCAGCCATTCAGGTAAAAACCATACTCAGCAACTGTGCTTGGGGAGCAGCTATCTTTCTTGAAGTAAAGAGTTAATACAGCAATGTCTTCAGTACACAGCGCCTTGTCCTGTCTAACTAAGGCTTCCTCAAATAGGCTCTTTTAACAAACGTAGCAATTGAAGCTTTTATGTCTGCATTTACGGGCCATAAACTATACTGCTTATCAAGTCTTTATGTCTAGTGAGCCAACCATCAACAGAAATAACAGTAATTAAGACACTGTCCCAGTCACAGCTGATGTAGGGTTTTCAGAACTGATTCAATACTGCCCTTCACAAGTGCAGAAAGTGTACTGATGAACTTCCTCACAGACCAACATGGCAACTTCACAGGCTCTTCGTGGTCACACATCTCTCTCACTTTTCCAATGTTATTAAAAACAAGATAAAGCTTTTCAAAATAGCTTTAGAAAAAACATTTTCACAAAATACATTCATTCCTATGAACTTCGACCAAAGTTCAGGGTTTTACAGTAGCATTGGAACCGGATTTTTTCACTACTATCTCCTAAACTATCCTGAATGTCCCTTTCACCCATTCGCCTCATGAGGTCAGGTGATTCCACTTATGATGCTCTAAACACAATGACAGCAAAAATCTGAATTGAATCCATTGCTCTCCCACATTTCCTAAATATTACTCATGGCTAATTCTCATCTCCCCCTACTTTATGTTATTCTTTAAAGACAGAGTGAACACATGCTTTTTCTAAAGCACGTTAAATGAACCTTAAAATCTTATCAAACTCGCACCCTCAGAACTGTCAGTGTACAACATGAGACACCCTTATTCCAAATATAAATCACAGGCCATTATTCTGGACAGGGATTTAGGCAAATTCAAGGCAATGCAGTATTCTGAATGGAGAGTCCTGTCTGAATCTACTGAATCTTCCTATGGTTTCCACATTTAGTGGTATCCAACAAAACACGATTTCTCAGTTTAACCTTATAACTTCAATCTAAATTTAAACCCAACTGACAAAGTGGATAATTCTGAACTTTGGACTCTCGTTACCCGGGTAACTGAGAAATTAATCTGTGAAAACAAGGGCAATTGTGCTTTTGTTGTTCTGTGAACAAGACTCTCCCCCTTCGGGTCTTGGACACTGCCCAATAGGATTTCTTTCATCATGAGATGCGGGTTCTAGTTTAAAACATCTCAACCATACCATTTCTGCACATGTTTACATTTTTAGAAGCCATCACATGGTTAGTTTTACTGCTGAACCTCATTATCCTTTATAGCCTAAATGTTTCCACAAGATGCTTACCCATCTCAGTGCCATTGGTCCATGACAAGAGACAGAATTGCATGGACCAAGGTGGCAACCAGTCATTAACATACAGAGTAAACCATCTACAATAAAACACACCACTTTCATACAATCACTCCAGCACATGCAGATTGCACTCTCTATATCCATAGACTCATGTATGTTGAAGATCGTTATTTTACATATTGCTGTAGAGTTGCATGTAATTATGTTAATGAGCTGTCACTGTCCAACTGGAAAACTTGGAAAAAGCAATGCAGGGTTATTATACTCATACTTTGTATAAGTAATTTTGGTCTATTCCTATAAGACCATTTAGCTAGCTATTTAAAAGTTACAAGGTTGAAAAATGGTGATGCGTCTGATTGGTCTCAAGACTTGACCAACTAAGACAGCCTATCACTCATTTAAAAAATATTAAAATCCACTCTTAGGGACTCTTAGGCCCTGTCCACACGGATACATTTATTTTTTAAAACAGAGGTTGTTGTCTGCCTTTTGGCATCCCTTCTATAAGAAGCACATAGATTTTTTAAACACCATTGATGCTGTGCTCGTGTGGACGAAAGAAACAGAAATTTTCATTAACGCCTTTGTCACACAGTGCCTCTGTCTTTGTCTGAAATGCAAATACCTCTTTACTCCCGATATAGTGAGGTACATAGGTCATTAAACAACAATGAACATGCAGTTAGCACTAGATTTCAGATTCCCACATATGAATAAATATAAGTCATGCTGTATGAAGTGATTTGGAATTAACCCCTCTGTGTTCCTCTCATATGCCGTGGTTTTTTGGTACTATGGGCCCCCTACTGCACGGGCATGATAATGCAGCCGTGTATTCGTCTGGATGAGCTATTTTCAAAAACGGAGATAGGAAAATCCCAGCTTTGAAAAGAAATAATGGATCTGTGCAGATGGAGCCTTAAATACTAAGGTTCAATATGCTGTCTCACATTCCAGAATTTACATTTTACCAAATAATTAATACATTCACTAAACGTGGGAATGTGGGAAATGAATATAAGATTAATTTTTGCCTTTTATTTTGATTCCATTTCCTATTTGTCTTTTTCTTGCATTTTGTCCAATTAAAAATGTCCGCTTCAATATTTTTCCTCTGTCAATCCATTTAGTTCCCCAGGGTGGATATGAGGAGGACAGTTGTGTTCATGAATGAAAATTGTGTGTTCTAAATTAATTATTTCAAGGTTTCATTAAAATGGAATAAAATGGCATATGGGCTTCCAAGAAACTAACTACTATGTGGTTATTATAAAATGTAGACTGTATTAGCTTGTACACACTTCAAGTATAGTATATAATATATGTTTACACAAAGAAACTTTATAAATACAAGCAAAAGCATTGTGTGACATCATAATCAGAATTTATTAAATCAAATAAAGTAATTTTCCAAATTCTTTACAATTCTCTATTTATTAATAAAAATACATTGGTAGATGGACTTAGATGTTACATAGTTTCCAACTGATGCTACGCTAAAGAAATAGAGGTTTTTTCTACTGGACTTGCACAGTGCCCTGCAAAGTGGAGTAGTAGATCCCTGCAATTGTTCTGTTCTGTTCTCTTCTACTAAGAAAAGCCTGGCATTAATGCCTTCATTCAGGTACAGAGCATGCTCCCCTCCTGTTAAGATAGGCAGACAATGTCAGAGTTGGGATTGAATACTAAAGAATGTGCTTGTAAAGGATAAAAGCTAATGTAACTTGAAACACCTTATTGCTTATTCTTATCTTGATCAGAAATCGTGCACTTAATGTTGGGCATAAAGTCACAGATAAAAGCTCTTAGGAAGCAACATCCAAATTGTCTGCAATGTAGTGGATATGAAAAACAGTCACATCAGAATGATTAAATAAAATGGATGAATGTGATAATCCTGTGTCAGCAGAACACGCGTTTGAAGCCCTTGAGGCCTGTCAATTTTGCCATTTAGAGCCGTGATGAATAGCGCACATTATCATTGAGGCTGACGGGAATGCCAATGAAATAAAAAAGATCCTACACTCACGAAAAGGACCAAGAAAATCCAGACAGTGTTTAGGCAATATCTAAAGTGTTAATCCAAACGCACATCAAAGAGGATCAGATCAAATGTGACTAAAACAGTTTGCACAAACTTAACCTGATGAAACTGAAACTCCAATCACTGATGAATTCAGAAATCTCTCCATTAGGGAGGTGATACACCCGCATAGTAAATGATGTGGAGCCTGTGTGGTACTGGGCTTTCTTTTATGATTTAAATAAGCCCAGTGCTGGTGTACTGTTAGATACATAAATCAGAGAGGAAATCTAGAGCTTATGATTGACCTATTTCATCACAGTAAACATAAAAGGCAGCTGAAGCTTGATGTATACTGCTACTGATGTTTGATTTTCCTGTCCATAACAAAATAAAAATGTACATTTATGGCTATGCTAAATCATGAATTTTACTACAACATAACCACAGAGAAATTACACTAAACAGAAAAGAGAATTTAAAAAACAGAAACTGACATCTTAACAACCTTGTGAGGTCTGTGATTAATTAAGCCGTTTCCTTCCTTTACCATGTAAAATATGTATCCTGCATTTCATATCATCTTCAATCAATTGCATGCTATAGCAACATGTTCATTTATTTTTGATAAAAGCTTCACCTGTGTCAAGTCAGCAGTGAAACTGTTTAGTACCTGCATAAGCTTTTACTGATGCTGACTATGATTAATGTTGTAAAACTGTTGAGTAATCTTCCTTGATAAATAGCAGTGACACTGTGCCATGCTTCAGGGACAGTTGGGCCTTCTCAGATGATCCTACATCTCCACACAGGAAGAATGGAAGCTCTAGAATGACAGCGGGATAACAACTAAGCTTGCTAATGCCCTTTACTAGCCCATCACAATCCCCTCAATGCCCCTAAAGAGAGTCTCCATGAAGAATCACTGCTGCTCCACACAGCTTCTGGACAAAGTGTCAGAATCAATTAGAAGATTTTGAAACCAGACGAATCCCTGCAAGCACAATATTTCTTAGTGCTTAAGGTTTGTATGTGATTTAAATGTTAAATTTGAGGATAAAATGTGAAAAAAGGTGCAATAATATATACATTCATTCATTATCTGTAAGCGCTTATCTAGTTTAGGGTCGCGGTGGGTCCAGAGCCTACCTGGAATCATTGGGCGCAAGGCGGGAACACACCCTGGAGGGGGCGCCAGTCCTTCACAGGGCAACACACACATTCACTCACACCTACGGACACTTTTGAGTCGCCAATCCACCTACCAACGTGTGTTTTTGGACTGTGGGAGGAAACCCATGCGGACACCGGGAGAATACACCAACTCCTCACAGACAGTCACCCGGAACGGGGATCGAACCACAACCTCCAGGCCCCTGGAGCTGTGTGACTGCGACACTACCTGCTGTGCCACCGTGCCACCCCATATCTAACTGACATATTTAGAAGATGAATTAAGATGCCTATAAAAGCAATGGGTGTGATGTGTGTAGGATTCTTAGCTAAAGCTACTTGTGAATATTGTCAAAACGCATCAAAATATTACAGTTCAATTATATTCAAATGGTAATCTTAAAATAATAGTGAAACAATGGGGAAATAATCAAATTGCTTTAAAATAACTTTATTTACAACTAATTGAATCCCAATCAAATTGTAGTGGTTTATAAGAAACTAAAAATATTAATATGAGGAACAAAATTTAAACTGCAAGATTAATATCACAGACCGACACCTTCTGTAGAATTACAGAAAAACTCCAGATGAATATGCTAACCTAGCTATGAGAGCAAAAAAAATGGCCATTTAGTTGTTTCAATACTACAAGAGATGGGTTTAATAAAGAGATCAAGGTCACAGCGTCAGAAAATCGACATGAACATATTTTTCAACTCTCCAAGCTGGCAAATGTAAAATTAAACAGGACACATCCATTCAGAAAGAATAGCCCAAGGCAGACAGTGAGGGAGGTGTTATATGTCAGGTGGCTCTGTGATATTCACGTGGAAAAGTCTTTTAGCTCCTCCAGTACTTAAATTTGATTGAGAATCTGACATTCAGAATCCTACAGAGGAACTGAACTACAGCACGGCAACCCTTGTGGATTGTTAATATGTTTATTATGAGACAATAAATGACTTCACGCTGTGAATGTGTCATGGTTCCCCTGGCCAGGTTCTGCCTCGGTTCCTCTTTGCCCTGGTGTCATCTTCAATGTTTAACCCTAGCTCTGACGCCTTATGCCCAACTCATTTGTAGTTTGTGACCAGTCCTTGTTATCATTTCCCCCAGCTGTGATTCACCAGTGCACCATGTTTATAAAATCATTAGGGGTTGCACAGTGATACTGTTTGCTTAGCCTTTGCCCCAAGTCGTTGGGTTGCCATGTTGTTGCTCTTGCGTAAACAATTCTCGGTTATGTGTTTATAACCCTGCTGTTGCTTGTTTGTTATTCCATGGACACCTACGTGCTTGTTGGTTCCCACTACTGTTCTGGAAAATGTCAGTTCTCAACACCAGAGAAACATTTTGGCATGGCCTCTTTACACTTGTCAGTCTCAGTAAGCGAAAGAAAACCTGTATTAGAGAAAAGCTAAATATCCTTTAAGGTGAAGAACTTTAAGAAATGTCTATCACAGTTCACACACTGCCTCCTGTATCTGTGATCACTGCAGTCGTCCTTGGGTCTGACTGGGCTTGGAATGGGAAACGGCCTCTTAGCTTTGGAGCTAGCCCTACTCTCACACACTTCACACTTTCCCTTTCTCTCCCCTGCTCTTATCTGCAGGGCCCTGTTTGGGCCAGCCATCCATCTCTGTCTGCTGCGACGTGTGCAGCGATATGCTGGACCTTCGCAGGACTCTTCTTTGGTGACAGGGCATTTTCCCCTCAATGTTCCATTCCCTGTGTTTGCTATGGAGTTCATCGATTACATTTTTCAACCTCAGAGTACCTTGGCCCATTCTGTAAATGGCAGAACCTTGTTCCAGCCGATCAGGGCAGCAGGAATCTTCCTGCGCTATAACACTCCTGGACATCAGGGGAATCCAAGATGTATGAGCCGATTTCACTGGGATTTCGCTGCAGAAACAAAAACCAGTGTAGCATGTGGGACTTATGATGATTTTAATGAAGGCTCCTGATTGGTTGCATGGAAATAGGGATTAAAAAATGTTTGCACCCTTGCACATCTCAATAACAATTGTTCTTCAATCATTAATTACTTAGTGAAGTCTAAATGTTTAATTACTTGCCTTTTTCCAAGTAATTAAACAATTCCAAGTTAATTTTGGAAAAATGTTAGGATTTGAGGACCTTCTCTCTATGGTACACCAACAGACCATTTCATGTGTCCTTTAAGTGTGCACTATCCTAAGAAACTAAAAGCTGTTTTATAACTTAAGGCACTTTGACTCAACACAGCACCATTATGAGCACGTATACTTCTGCATCAGAGAGTCTGCCTCGCTCTGCAATTACATCACTAACTAAAACTCTATGACTGAATAACAGATATCATTCTCAACCCCATGGAGTACAAATGTAGTGGTGTAACAGTGTTAAGATTTATAATCTGTGAAGTGCACTAGGTAGGACTAAGGCTCTGTTCGGAACAGAGTGTAGCGTACAAGAGGTGCCAAGAAAACAAACACCAGCACTTTTCCCCACCTGGGTCCCTGCTCCTTGTACCAAGGTTTTTAATTTATTATTTATTTATTTTTGAAGCATGTGTTTTTCCCTGTTGTTCCACCTATTATTCATTCTCTCTCTCCATGCCTTTGCTGCTGTCTGCAGATCTGTAGTTTGGAGAAGAAGAGTTAGTGTTTCTAGACTTGATCCATGTTTGTCCAACTGAGGACCAATCACAGTCACTGTGGTCTGTCTCAATTGACTTATAGCATAGGCTTAACACAGCAGCATAAATACGCCTCATAAAGGGAAGACGCTTTTTTTTTTCTTACATGACCATCTCCAGGCGGCACGGTGGCGCAGCAGGTAGTGTCGCAGTCACACAGCTCCAGGGACCTGGAGGTTGTGGGTTTGATTCCCGCTCTGGGTGACTGTCTGTGAGGAGTGTGGTGTGTTCTCCCTGTGTCCGCGTGGGTTTCCTCCGGGTGCTCCGGTTTCCTCCCACAGTCCAAAAATACACGTTGGTAGGTGGATTGGCGACTCAAAAGTGTCCGTAGGTGTGAGTGTGTTGCTCTGTGAATGACTGGCGCCCCCTCCAGGGTGTGTCCCTGCCTTGTGCCCAATGATTCCAGGTAGGCTCTGGACGCACCGTGACCCTGAACTAGATAAGCGCTTACAGATAATGAATGAATGATCATCTCCACAAAGGCTCAGTGTGGCTGAAGGTTTCATCCCAAACAAGCAGAAGCACACCCACTTGTTTTACTGCATCCACACTGTTAGAGGAGACTGGACAGTTCAGTACTGTAACGTCTCAGCAGTTCCCCTTGTTTACTCCATGCACAACATACTTGCACAAGTGCAAACAAAACCAATGAAAATAACTTGCATAACAGCTCACTGTAACATAAATGTAGTCGCCTTGAATATTGTATAAGAGAATGAAAACAGCATTAAATAAACACACACAAAAAACAAAAACCTAACATTGATTCTTTAAATAATTACTCAAGTGTCCTCCCCAGCAATCGCCCACACACTGCAAGGCAACAGCGGCATTTTCTTGAACAGCTGTCTCTTCCCATCATGGCAGCACATGGAAGTTCAGTAGAGAGCTTGACGCTGTGCCCCTGGCTTTTTCTGCTACACTGTCCAAGAGGGCTCAACTAGAGCTCTGCCACAGCAAGAGAAAAACAAACAGCTAGTCCCCCCAGGACACAGAAGCAAAGGAATGGTCAGCGAACTGCACTAGTCAACAGCAGAGGTGGACCAGCAGGTTTTCTGGGCCTTGCGACGGTACAAGGCTCTGCTGAGACACAAAACATTAGTATTCAAATTCAGCTTTAATAAATCTAGGAGTCTAGCACTGTTCATTGTCTGTGCAAGAACAACGCTCCTATTTGGGAAGAGAGAAGAAAATACCAGCACAATTTCTTGAATCGGCCCTTAGCTGCAGATTCTCTTGCCCTCCCTCTCTCCACGCAGCTTGAGGCAAACTTTGGATCATGTCTTTTGGTGATATGTATCAGTTTTTTCTTCTCTTCTTATTATTATCGCTAGGTAAGCAATTATAAGTACAAGCCCTGTCTGGACAGGTATGGGCAGAGTAAAAATAGAAATTAAGAAGCAGGAATGTGGAAAAAGAGGCCTTCCAGGCACACTTTCAGTCATACTTTATTGTTGAGACAGATGACGCTGCAAACCAGGAGATTGGAAAAAAAATTAAAAAGGTATTTGGACTAAGGGCCTCTGTAGTGAAATTGGTATTTTGAAGATGAGAACCAAAAAAGGATTTATATTATTAGCTCTAGCTAATGCCATGGAGAGGAAAAAGGCCAATTCACACTAAGCTCCTGAACTCTGGTTGACAAGTGATCATCTTCGACCAACCTTTGGCTTTGTAATGTTCGTAATGACTCTCGAAATTTAGAGAAAATGTACCTCTGCTGCATTTTGTTGCTTCACATGAATGTTTTGCTGATCGCAGACACAAGAGACAATGGCACATGTCAAAGGTCATCTTAGGGAACAGATAAAAAGAGATCTGACAGCCTTACACAGTCGTGTGGGCTGCTTATGTGCGCGCTGTAATAGACACACATGGATTATTGAGTACACGGCCGGCATGACACTCCCCTCGTCTATTCTTATCCATCATGGCTAAAACCAAAGCTTTACACTCTTTGATCATCCGCCTGCTGAGATCACAGGGACCAAGGAAAGATTGCTTTTGTAAACTAACCTGAACAAAAGATTAAAGAATGTGGTGGGTGAGGGATAAATAAACAAACAATATGATTATGTTCTCTGCCCTGTCCACCCATCCCCCATGCAGCTATAGGACTGGGAGACTGCTTTCATAAACTTTGATGAAATTCTGACCCCACCGCTTTAATGTCATCAGCGGAACCTAAAGATCAGCCTGCAGCTCAATTGTGTATTGATCGCAGGCCTAATCTGGTATGGATGGGCTGTGCTGGCGGGTTCGGACTAAGAGCGACAGACTGCACACTAATGGGCCCCACCACCGGCTGCCCACCTCCACTGCAACGCCACTTCCTTTGATTCTCATCAAAAGAGAACCTGCCTGCCTTTCTTTTAAGCCCTGGCAAAAATAAATAAATAAATAAATAAAAATGCCAGTGCTCTATCCTTTGACTGCTGGAGGATTTTTTGCACTCTGCGTAGGTGTAATTAATCAACTCCAGTGATGAATTATCAAGAGCCCCAAACAGCTAAATATTTCCTGATTAAAAGCATGGAGAACAGTTCTGACAAAATTAAATTACGCAGTGTATATATCCAGACGCTTCTCTGTTTAAAGTTATCTGAATGAGTGTACAAAGCATTTCAAGATCGCTGTTTACTCACTGATGTAGCGTTCCATAAAATATTTAGGCTAAATTTGTTCTTAATTATTTGCTGATTTCAGCAGTCTGCAGAACTGCAACTAATCAATCAAGAGCCCAGAGCAACAAGATGATTACTATAAAATAAATAAATACATTAAAAAAGTACATTTTCAGAACGTTCTGGTCCCCAACACCATTCGCCATGCTGCCACACAATTCAAATGTGGGTTTATTTCAACAAAACAACCCATAAACTGTATTACAACTATGAACCTGCACATAAACTTTTTTAGTGTCACTACCACACTTCAGTCAACTAACTACAGTTTACCAAGCACCCTGCTAGTTGTTCACTATAACTTCCACATCAAGTGGAGTCTTTACCACTGCACATTTGTTCCCAAATAATCTCTCGAGAGATTTTATCACCAGACATCCTGTTTTTTCTTGTAAATCACAGACCTAACACAATACTCCAATATACTCCAATAAAAAACGCAGAGTACCAGCTGATACAGAGATCTGTGGAATATGTCATATGTCTTCTTTAAGAACAACTAAGCTTTAAATGAGCAATCTTAATGCATGTAAGCATATAAAAGTAGGCTATCATGCTTAACTACCCGAAAACACTATTGCCCCATAAGATAAATATACAGCTAAAGACAACACAATGTGTGCAAGTTTAAAATGAGCAAAATGGCCAAATTGTTGTTATTTTTTAAAGGTATGTAAGGCCAGTGTTGACATTTCTACGCGGGAACTTAAATGAACACATATTTTTACCTTAAAACTACAGTTTCAAAGTCATTGTGACGATTCACAGACCTGTAAACAGGGCGAACAGAGCCTCTGTCTTTGATTCTCTGTGCTCAGCACTTGCAGAAACTGCACTCTAACTTTTGGAAAAGGGTGGGAAACTACTGTCCCACTGAAGGAAATCAAGATTAATAAAATATCCCCACACTTGAGATCTACTGACCCTGTCTGCTCCTGTCAGCCACTGCTGAGCTTCTTAAGTTCAACTCCTATTTTCCTCCCAGTGGCTGCAGACACCATTTGTTTACAACAAACAAACAAACAAACAAACAACAAACACTCCAACTTAGTCATGCTGCATTAAAAGTAACTGATTTAAACAAGATAATACAAATTGTGTTTATCATGGCAGAAGAAGGGCTTGGTATGCATTAAGGCACATCAGAGGTGCAGTAAGAAGTGTGAAGAGAATCCTGTGCACTTGGAGATGACGTCTCCACAGGCGAGGAGTAAAGCAGGAAGTAGGGAGCTGGTGGAAATGGTGCAACCTGTTTATTCTGATGTCATTTTTAATGAGTCCTCTGCTTTTGAGAGGAGATGGAAGGCTGTCAGAGACAACAATGGTGAAGAGTGCTTTACCCAGGCCAATCCGTCCAACTGTCTGCTTTTTTTGTGCTTGTCACTCCATCTTCAGCAAATTGAATTTCAACTTATACATTAAGTAAACTAAGAGATGGAAGACAAAATGTCTATAGTGGTAAATTAGCGTTGGTGTCAGAAAGTTGATTCAACTTTCACTGGTACTGATGTGTAACACAAGTACATTTAAGTCATTACAACTGCAGTTAAGTTAGGTCATCTACTTGGAGTTAGTGTTCTGGGCAGGGTTATACTTGTTAGAGTGTGAGACAATACACAGCAACCAAATTTAAATGAAAACACAGGCTTATGTTATTTCATTCAAAGTGCATGGTTTAGAGTCTTGAGAAAAGTGGGATTGTACTATTACGCTACATAAATGTGAAAGAAAATAGTGTTTAATAAACTGTTATACAGACAAAATAGCAGAAACCTTTGTATAATGCAGCACTAGATTTTGTAATCTCTATATAAAGCACTGAAATTTCACCCTCTGGTCACAACCAACAGAAAATCACAGGGCCAAATAAGTGTAAGTAATGGATCATTCAGTGTCAGCCAGGAGAAAATGACTGAAACTGAGGTTGCTGTCTTTTGAGAAGAACCATTGAGAGGCAGAAAGGCAATCAGGACCACGGACAGCACCCAGGGCCTTTACGATGGAGGCCGGCACTGATATTGCAGCTTAGAATCAGGACCTCTTGCTTTCGAGCATGGCACATAAACTGATTCCTATTCCCCACAGAGGTTACAGGCAACCGGCTCCAAAGATTAATGGCAGTGTCTACACTGGGATAAAATGAGAGTTGGCCAAAAATATATACGTTTAAAAAGCAAAAGGAAAGGAAAGGGAGAAATGGCACTTCATCTTCACTTAGTGGTTGTAAGTGCTCTTACTGAGGGCCCCTGGCAAGTCTGATAGCAACCAAAAAATCTGAGCACAGAGACCCCACAAGAAGTTTCAAACAGACTTTTTTTTTTTAATTTATTGGCCAAATGGGCAGCGCATCTAAACATATTTACTTCACTGTTTATTGGCAGTGGATCTTCCCTTTATAGATACTGGCAAACACTAGGATTCTGATTCTGATTAAAGCTAATTGTGAGTCCATCATTGTCATTTGTAACTCCCATCTCTGAAATTTTTATTATCTCTTAAAATGGCAGTCAAGCTGGTGATCATGACACTAAAGATAGCAAGGACACAAGAGGCAGGGTGGGGAACTAATCACTGGGGGATTATCATTTATATATGTTATAATATATGTTGTAACAGATATGACACAAAACATATTCGTTACTCATGTGCCAGGTCATCTGGAGAAGATTGTAGACCAAGAGACCCACAATCATCAAAACACCAATGGATTATTTATTTATTTATTTATTTATTTATACAGTATTCCATGCCTTAGGTAAAGTTCCAAAGAGCTGCAAAATTAAATGTTGAAGTTCCGATGCCTCATGGTCACTGAGTTTTATTGCAAAATCAGAAAAGAAATGCTACTTTGATACAGAGTTATCAGAGTTATTCGCCTTAAAGTTAAAATGAAGAATTCACAGATGTTTGCTGTGGGCAGGGCGACCTTTCACAAAGCTCACAAAATAAATAGCGTTTGAAAAGATTAAGGTGTTCTAAATTTATCTTTGTTGACTTTGGTACTTTAGTTTCTCATTAAGATGAAGAAGAGCTTGGCCAATGTTCTGTAAAGACTTATCAACTTAGCAACTGTTGCTATGGAAGAATGCATTTGTGGGAGGACCATGAATAAGTCAAATGAGTGGTATTAAAAGGGATTTATTTATTTATTTTAAGGAAGCAAAACTCTAAGGATTTCTTGTCGGTGGCTCTATTTTTAAGAGAGCAGGCGCAGTCATAAACCTAGAGAGAGCCAGAGCCCTGTTAGAGACATAGATGCAGCTGATCCCCTCATTGTTTTCCATGCATAATACAGCTTCCATGTAATACACCCAGCAGATATATGAAGGCAGAACAGTCATAAATAAAGTTTATGAAGTGTGGGATGGTGTCAGTGCTCCAGGCTGAAAGTGTAACTCCAAGACAATGAATCATAATTTGGCTTTCAAATCTAACACACAGACAAGAACAGGAGTACACACTCATTTTAAGAGGGTTTAAAAGGGTCACAGCAGCACGGCATGTAAAATGCTGTATTATTATTATTAGAGTAGGGCTGCTCCTGATACCCCAGAGATGAATCAATAACAGCTGCATGTTCCACGTGCTTTCTTTCTCAAACGGAATGAAATATCTGATAAAGTATTTGTAAAACATCGTATGAGGATTATCAGTTCTCTGGCAGAAATGGGACGATGTATGTATTCATGTATGTATGTCACTTGTTGGAATGAATGATAATTACTACCGTGTCCGTCATCTTCCCTGTTATCATGCAGTGAGGCAGTGTAGAAGGTTCATGCCAGAGGACATATGAAGGAACAGATGAATATTTGCAGTTCTGCCTTTCTTTGATACGGTTCCTCTGCCCCTCCAAGAATTGGTGGAGCTGCATATTAAATGCGATGGGGGAGCAAGCAGCGTCAGTCGGCAGCCAGTCATCCGGAACTGCAGAAGACGGGCATCAGCTGTCCCATGAGATAGTGCACCCAGGCTTTGATAACCCTGCAGAGGCAGGAGTGTGTGAGTGTGTGTGTGTGTGTGTGTGTGCTCGCGAGTGTGAGTGAGAGAGACAGAGAGAGAAAGACATGGATGACCATGGATAACATGCAGAAATACACAGGAGTGTGTGGCAATAAAACAGTCATCATGACAACAGAGGTGTATATATATTTATATATATACACACACACACTACAGATGCATGGATACCGATACTGGTATTGGGCATTTGCCCGATACCATGTTCTTCTACTCATAATCTCAAACGTAGCTCCAATACCAACATCCGATACCTTGTCAAAATAACGGCGATCTGACATTATTTCACAATCAATGAAGGCAAGCCAAGCTAAGTGGACTGTAGGGAGAGCCCGAGAGCAGTGAGTATGCCACACTGTTTTGACTGTCCTCCAACAGGGATTTTCTTTACTCAAAGTGTATTTTCCTCCTGGGAAATGTTTTCCTATTTGCGAGAGCACTGTTCATTGCCTGACGTGTTTTTTCCTCAAACATAATTTTCTGCGCTCACGAATTTTGAATTGGATCCGACACCAGGCTGCTGCTCTTAAATAAATAGGTAAACACGCCCAAGTGCAGAACTTCCCAGCCAAAGAAGCACGACACTGTGCAAATGCATATTAACATGCAACACACACACACACACACACACACACACACACACACACACACACACACACACACACACATACATACATACATACAGTGGAACCTCTACTAACTACAAACTTTCCAAGATATGAACCGGGCATCTGAATATTTTTTGTCTCCACCAACGAACCATGACTTGAGCCGGCGGCTGCAAATGGCCACTGACCCCAGTAGGCGAGTCTTCCAGCGCGCCCAGACTTGAGTGAGCTTTTAAGATTAGCAAATTACGCATTAATTGGTTTTCCATTATTTTAAATGGGGAAAATTGACTTGAGAAACTAACCTTTCCACTTACGAACCGGGTCACAGAACGGATCAAGTTCGTAAGTAGAAGTTCCACTGTATATATATATATATATATATATGCCCCCTCTGGGGTGTGTTCTCGATGGGCGCCAAACCCACCGCTACCCTGAATTGGATAGGTGGTTTCAGACAATGAATGAATAATGAATGAATATATATAAGAAAGAAAAGAAGCTAAAAGGAGAGACACATGGACAAAATCTGAGAGAAAAAGTGAGTAAAAATATGAAAAAAAATAATCGAAGAAAGGCAAAATTGATTGATCCATTACATGCAGTATTTTTCTAAATATCCAAAGGGTGAGAGAAAACAGATGAGCAGAGGAGGACAGAAAAGCAAGAGCAAAAATGAGAGAAGGTAAAAAACAGAAATAAACTAAAGCAAGGGAGAGGGTGCAGCAAGAAGAAGAAAAATAGAAATGGAGAGAAAGTGTAAGAACAGAGGGAAAAGTGGGAGTTAAAGAAAGAGAGAGAGAAAGAAAGAGGGGAATAGTTATAGAGAGCAAGTACAAAAGTGTGGGGGTAAGAGTACAAATGATACAAGGAGAGAGAGAGAGCGAGAAAGAAAAAGAGAAAGAGAAAGAGACAGAGAGAGAGACAGAGAGAGAGAGAGAGAGAGAGCGAGAGAGAGAGAGACAGAGACAGAGACAGAGAGAGAGAGAGAGAGAGAGAGAGAGAGAGATTTTCTATCGGGGGAAATCAAGCCCTTGGTCTCAGTGTGAAAGAGGCTGATGGATGGGCCTCCCATACACATCCACATTTTCTGTCTCTCATACACACACACACACACACACACACACACACACATGCAGAGAAAGTGTGGGCTCTTCATTACACAGGCTCTGAATGCAACCACCCGCAAGGTCACTCCCACAGCATCGCCATCAATCAAAGCAGCGCTTCAGCCCTGGCCCTTTGCAATCGTATTGTAGGGCATGGCCAGCGCTGGCGTCAACACACACTTGCCTGCTGAGGAGGAGGCAGAGGAGGTCTGGAATAGAGCACGAATATCGTTCCCAGCTGGAACACCACAACCAACAACTGGAAGTTCAACGGGACAGCCAGGCCTTACTAAAGTTGCCAAGTGCGCTGATTTACTGGCTTTTAGAGTCATGGACGGTGTGGGGAGGGTTTTGCAGTCTCACCTTGCTGAGGCCAGGCTAGGCTCAGAGCTTCCTGCACGGCGGCCCCTCCAGTTTAATTATTCCTGTCTGACCCTCATCTGCATGCATCAGTAGCTTGGCACAGTCTGCTAAAGAGCTTTAGCATGCTGCATAGAAAATAGCCCTGCTCAAGTCAATAACACAGAAATAGCAGCCAGGGCCCAGCAGCAATAGTAAAAGACACGACACAGCGTGAGACACAGCAAATACAGTAACATCCTGAACTGCAGCGCACACAGTCCTGCTAAAAGAGAGCCCCAAACAAACAGCTACAAAGAAACAGAAATAGCTGCACACAGAGAGAGCGCAAGAAACACATCTAAACATAGATCCTGCTTGCAAAAATGAACCTGCCTTGGTTTACCAAAAAAATAAAACAGCCAAAGACAGAGATACAATTCCCAGTTCATTCCTAGCCACGGTACAGCTGTGAGACATGGAACCGCAATGTATTTTCATATCTGTGCAACATAGAGTAGCATCATTTGTCTAAAAGCATTGATCACTGCTGTTGTGGTCTCACAGTGTAAAGTGTGTGGTCCATTTCTAGACCTGTGTATCCAGCAGCACACACTGGCTGAAGTGCCCAACTCCATGATACACAGAGGTTTATACCTAAAGGGCTTTCATGCCACTTCAAAATATTCACAATTCTTCTTTGTCTTCTATTTTCCAATTTCTCAAGATGTCTATTTCCAACACAGTGTTTAACATGAGATAGGCCTTATCCTTCCTCGCTGGAGTACACTTTTGTTTCATCTTTTGTCACTCTGGTTTAATTTGGTGTCTTAAAGCTGTCATCACGGAACATCACAGATCATTGCCAGAGAGGGCTCTCATAAGTTGTGGCCCTGACATCAGATCACAAGCTAAATATCAAACAGCAGCACAGACAGCGAGTCCTTAAACAGCCCTGCTCTCTCTGGATGCTCCCATCACAAAATGGTGGCCAATGAGGTTTTCTGTATGAATGAAGAGCCTTTTCAGTAAGCTTCTCCTCCAAACATCCTGAGCTGTCTGAAGACCCTGCGTGGCCAGCGGGAAGGAAAAGATGTGATTACTGGAATCCGGTGTTTTGGAAGAAGCATTTACTACTTCACCTTTCCAGCCTGGTAGCATCATGTGATCTGGGGAGACCAAAGTAAGTAGGTGGTATTGGCAACAACTACAAAGTCCTTATGAGAACATTTTGTCCACTCCACAGCCATATTGGCAACAATCCAAGCAGTTACTTCCAGTCATATCTGCAGAGGTTTGAATGGATTGAATGATGGTTGCTCCTTTCAAAACACTGGAAATTTAAAAATCGCATAAAATGATTTGCGCAGTGTGTAAAAATAACGGGGACGGGTATGATGCAGGTGTGTTTTAGGTGTGTTTGTGAAGTCTTACATTTATCTAGAGATTCTAATTTCTGTTGTCTGCCCTGGTTTCCTCTTTTGCCCATTTCCTTTCTGATTCAATTGCTATTCATTTGCATTTTTGATCTCTGCCTCTCTATACATTTGGATTCCCGGTTTGCGATTATAAGTTTGCTAGAACCTGCACTTATCTGCGCTATTCACTCACCACACAACGCACATTTAAAAATTGTATTATTTATTTATTTTATAATTATTTTGCTGATTGAAAAGCCCAAATTGGCCAAAAAAATTTATATATGAATACCAAAGTGAGCTGTTTAAAATATATCTTAGTATGATTACAACATCATTCTTACTTCAGATATGTAATTAACAGCTGCCACAGCAACAATATTAATTTGGGGACACTGAACATTCTAAAGGAACTAAAGGAAGTCCCTAACTTGAGAAGAAATGTTAAATAATGGACAATCATGTGAATACATTGGGTTGGTCCAAAAACCTAGTGAGCTGTCTAAGTAGAGAGCATTTTACGTCACAGTGTGCGTGCTCCCAACACAAAGGCTGTCCCTATGGAACACCATTGGGCTCAAAACATGTTGGATTCTCTGTGTTAACACGTAGCGTATAATTTCGTGTTAACACGTATTTACATGTTAATGCTTTTCGAATGTGTTAACATGATATTATTTTGTGTGTTAAAATGTTAAGTTTGTGTATTTGAATTTTTTCGCTGTGGGGAATCATGATGTTTGTGAATCATGATGATTTACTGCCACCTACTGGTGTATGGCATTATTGCTGAAACAACATAAATAATTAACTTGCCAAATAATGGAAAAAAAATGTGTTCTGAACAATGCCTTTTGGGAGATTTTGTATAAACATTATATTGTTGAACATTTTAAAGCATAACTCACATATGATGAATATATATTTTGGCCATGTGATCACCACTAAATGTTACGTATTAACGCGCAAAATTTTAATTACATGTTAAGGTGCATGTGTCAACATGTTTTGTGCCCAACAGCCTTCCATATGTCCCTATTCTTAAGCCATTTCTCAATATGTTTTCTTGTCTGTACTTGCATTCTCGTGTCCTTGGGAAACGTTATCAGTCTCAGCTCAAGTACAGCCCAAATACTCAGCGTCCTTGGGAGTGTGTAATCTCAAGTCGAACTCGCAAAGATTGTACTACCAAGTACGGCAGTTAGAACTTGACTTGCTTTGTATTGAGAAACAGCCTTAGATACCTCTAGTCTACTAAGATGTCTTAATTTGGCTGAATTTTAAGGTAGCATCAAACCCTTCCTTAGCCGTGAAGGCAATCCCAGGATGCAATGCCAGAACAACTCCCATTAATTACGCTCTTCTCCCCTAGCAAAAATGATTAAAATTGCGACTCCACCGCACTAAAATGCTGAAGTGACGTTAGCAGCTGAGGTAAGTAAACACCAGTTGTGTGCGGTGGGGGCAATAAGCCATGAAGCAATCTCTCTCCAACTATAGCGTCTCAATAATCTACCTCATGAGTATAGTCAACTGTTAGAACGCTGTCTACTTAAACAGCTGTCTATGCAGTCAGTGCCTACTTAGGCAGCTCACTAGGATTTGGGACAGACCCATTATGTATGGAGCCTGACTAAACAGCATTTGCTGCCCTAAATCAAGCTGAATGAACCTCTCATTGAGCTCTGCCACCCAGACAATCAAAGCTAAAGCGAGGCAGACATTCTTCAATTATTAACAGCAAATCACTGCCATCATACTTTAATGTGTTAAAGTAATAGTGTGTGGCAAACTGGCAAAGTACCATTAACACTGCCATATTGATTGGGCAATCAGGCCATTATGGTAAATAGCTTCAATAATAAAGGTACTGAGGCACGTCAAATTTATGAATAAGACCTAGTGGCATGTAAATAACGGGAAACAGTGGGTTCATTTCAGTCCACGTTATTGACATGTTTACTATTGCTGCTCAGCAGAGCTACAACTGCCCCTCAGGAAGGTGTTAAAGATGCTTTCATTGGCCTCATCACAAACTGGTAAAGTCTGGTCTGTTTGCCAGGCAAGCACCACTGGTCAATGAGTAGCGATTCTGGTTAAACCAGGGTCATAAAATATCAGCAAGCATGCAAAAGACTATGAGCCCGACTTGCTGGAAGCACGATGATATGGCTCTTTGAATGGAGTCTGCTGTGTTCCAAGGGTTCAAATGCATTCACAGTAAGAGATACACTCAGATAGCTTAAAGACATGACTGTAATCCCCTACTGTGACTTCCCACCAGCCTCACTATGTGCTGAAATAAAACAGCTAAAGTTAACACCGCTGCTCCAAGTCACCCGGCCTATTGAGTTAATAAACTGTCTGCCCTGAAGCTGGCAGGCCTCAGCTCCATAAACTGACATTTCTCACGAGTGTTATTGATGGTAAAGCAATGGCAGCTCATGTTTTGCAGTGTTTCTGGAGAGTATTCACACATTGTCATCACACCAAGTCCATCAAATTAACAATAGGAGCTGTTAGAGTGGATTTATTTATGCCCATCAACTTTAATAAGTCTAACAAACACCACAGCAATTATCATATTGTTTCCATAAATATGTCTAAATAATCTCTCTTCTCAACAGGAGTTTGAGCTCCTTAATAATCCAGCTAGCCAACATCAATTCAAGTTATATTTACACCAAACCAATGCACTTACACCACACTTCCACACCACAAAAGGTACAACACACAGCTTCAATGGCTGCTTTGTGATACTGAGAGAAAACACTGGGATGCTAGGTTTGCAGCTAAAGAACTTCTGATCATAATCCATTGCTTGGTCTGAAGTAAGTATTAGATCTGGAAAAATGGCCCACACAATATTGCTCAAAATAATTTAGATGGACCATGAAAAAGCCTCAAAATCCAAGGGAAACTTTTCAAGATGGGTGATGACCATGGTGGCCATTTTGAAGTTAGCCATTTTGGAACCAACTTTTGTTTTTTCAATGGGAAGAGGGTCATGTGACAAATCAAACTCATTGGGAATTTCACAAGAAAAACAATGGTTGTGTTTTAACGTACCTTTATTCTTTCATGAATTATTTACAAGTTTCTGCCCACTTATAAAATGTGTTCAAAGTGCTGCCCATTGTGTTGGATTCTCAATGCAACCCTCTTCTCCCACTCTTCACACACTGATAGCAACACCGCAGGAGAAATGCTAGCACAGGCTTCCAGTATCCATAGTTTCAGGTGCTGCACATCTTGATGGTATGGTGTGGTATATGGGGTACAAAGATAGTGGGGCCATTCTTCATCTATGGAAACATCAAGGCCACTGGATATGCAAAATTGCTACATGATGATGTGTTTTCCTCTTTATGCACTGAAGCTGGTACGTTTCCTGAGTTTTTCCAGCAAGATGGTGCACCACCACATTATGGGTGTCAGGTCCGAGCATTCCTAGATGAACAGTTTCCTGGAAAGTGTATTGGTCGTCGTGGGCCAGTTGAATGGCCCCCAAGGTCTCCTGATCTGACCCCCTTAGACTTTTATCTTTGGGGTCATCTGAAGGCAATTGTATATGCTGTGAAGACACAAGATGTATGGTACAATCTGAAAAGTATAAGTGCTTACATTTTTTTCTAAAGACAAAGGAATTTCAGGTTTTAATTATCTTGTCCTGTTTAATGTGAGGAGTCATTAGCAGTTAGAGTTAGGGGTGGATGATATGGCCCTAAAATAAGATCATGATATTTCAGGGTATTTTGGCGACAACGATATTCTTAGCGAAATGAACAATGAAACAAAGAACAATGCTTTTATGAATTTCACTAAGAACATACAATAAGAACACACTACTGAAACAAAATAAATGTTACACTAATATTAAATATAGTAAACTAAATACACTTAATATATATCAATTATATTAAATGATTTCATTTATTAAAAAGTTACATTTTAATACAAATTTAACAAACATTCCCAAAATAATAATAATAATAATCTGTTGTAAACTGTAAGTTACTAAGTTTCAGATTTTGTAGAAAATAATGTAGCATATAAATCTACATTATAAATATAAATCAAAATGCAGAAAACTTTACAAAATGACAAAAAGTAACCTTCAGAGTAAATAACGAAACAAACAATAGCTGCTATGCTGAGTCATTACATAAATGAATCACAATGTCATGATTATCACAATATTGATTTTTTTATAGTTTTAAAATTTATGACGATATTATCATGAACGATACTATATTGCACAGTGATGCATGGCTCAAAACTAATAAACCTAAAAGGATCCCCTCTCTTCTTGATGTGCATACGGTTTAACAAACTTTCAAAGTAAGTTCATTGATAATGTGATGACCAAAGCTCTTGCCACTGGGTGCGGTGATAAGAGCAGAGCAGAGCACAGCAAAAGAGACCCGAGTGAGCTGGATGTGAGCACCGCAGGAAAGCGATGCCCTGAAGGACTGGCTCTAATCCTGAATGGGCACTGCTGCTTTATCTGCAGGTGTGCTCTCAGGTGTTGGCAAGGCTCCCTCTAACAGATGGAGGATAGTGGACACAGCGTCTGATGAGTGGAGTCACTTTCCACTGTACCCACAAGCTCAAGCGAGGAGGGTCGAACACAGTAAGGTGAGGGGATAGACACAGCCTAGAGGAAAACAGGTCAACAAGTATAATCTGTGCTAATGAGGAGGGCTAGATTAATGGCCTGGAAAAGAGCCAGGTACTTTCCTTACAGCACTGGAATGTGGAGTACAAAGTTCCTAGACCGCAGACTGCAAAGTTGTACACTACTGTAATAAGCTGCAGTGGTTAGTTGCTTTGAATAATTATAGTACAATAAGTGAGCATAAGGTTAGAGACCTCTGAGTGTAATCACTATAATGGATCTGTTTTTGCTAACCTTTAAAAGCACCCAGATTTCATACCGCACCCCACCTTTTCATTATTTCCTGAAATACATTATATAACAGTGTCACACCTTGACACTTTCTGGTTTGTTTTCTCCTTTCTTTTGGGCTTTCTTTTCGCTGTTTTCCTGTCTCTGCACATGGCTTTGTTTATGTTCATTCTCCGCCTTTGTCCTGCCTATGTTCCGCCTTCTTTTCCCTCGTTATCTGTGTCAGGTGTGTCTAGTTAAGCTCATGTATTTAAGCCCTCTTCCCTCACTTCCTGGTATCGGTCATTTTGAATTTGAATTTGAATTTGAGTTTGAGTTTTTGTTTCTTTGTGGATTCTGTTGTTTCTCTTGCTCGTTTTGTTTCTTTGTGTGTTGGGTTTCATGTTTCTCGTGCCTCGTTCGTTGTCTCCTGCCTGTTTCCTGCCCCAGTCCATTTTAGTGTTATTCCGTGTTTTCGTGTTTAACTTAAGGTCCGTTTGTTTTGTTATTCCCCTTTATTAAACCTTCCGTGTTATAGCGAGTGTGTCCGCCTCCCTGAATCTCCTCATCACACCACCCTGACAGAATGACCGATCATAAAATGGACACAGCTAGCACGGATTACCCATTTAAGAGAGGTGTAATTCGCCGTACTCCGTTCCGCAAAGATCCCGTGGAGGAGGCGTTGAAAGCGGCTTCGGAGTGGAGTCAACGGCTTCAGCGCATGTCCGGTGTGGTTCCTTTCACCCGAACAGAAGACTCGATTCAGGAATCGAGTGATTCCTTCAGCGGGAATCGACGGAGCCGGAGGACAAAGCAGGCTGAAAACCCAGCTCCAGAGAATTACCCCCTCAGGTCCGGAGAGATTTTTGGGGGGGCGTTATGTACAAGGGCTGTTAGCCTCAGATCACAGGACATGGGAGATGAGGCTAACAGAGGCGCATCTCCGGGGGAACTAAGTTCAAAGAAGTCCCTCGAGAGTGCGCCCAAACCCGCTAGAGCCACAACTTGTGCTCGGAGAGCAGCACGAGCAACTGCCTCGCTGGGCGTTTCAATTCCTGCTTCCATAAAAGCGGCATCTACGGCCGCTCCTGTTCCTGAAAGAGCGGCACCTCCGGCCGCGCCTCTCTTCGTGCCCGCGGCACCTCCGGCCGCGCCTGTCTCCCTGAGCGCAACGCCTACGGCCGCGCCTGTCTCCATGAGCGCAACGCCTACGGCCGCGCCTGTCTCCCTGAGCGCGGTGCCTCCGGCCGCGCCTGTCTCCATGGACGACGTCGCAGATTCTTCTGCCTCCGTGGACGTCGTCGCTAGGACCCCAGTTCCCAAGCACCGCTCTGCGTCCACTCCTGACATTCAGGAGAAGCTTACAGGCCTCATGGCACGCCTGGAGCTCTCCTTGAAGGCGGCGCGCGCCTCTCCTGTCTTCATGAGAGCGACGCCCGCCTCCTCTGTTTCCGTGGACGACGTCGCAGATTCCTCTGCCTCCATGGACGTCGTCGCACATCCTCCTGACTCCGTGGACGACGTCATCGCAGTTCCGTCTGCCTCCGTGGACGACGTCGTCGCAGTTCCGTCTGCCTCCGTGGACGACGTCGTCGCAGTTCCGTCTGACTCCGTGGACGACGTCGTCGCAGTTCCGTCTGCCTCCGTGGACGACGTCGTCGCAGTTCCGTCTGCCTCCGTGGACGACGTCGTCGCAGTTCCGTCTGCCTCCGTGGACGACGTCGTCGCAGTTCCGTCTGCCTCCGTGGACGACGTCGTCGCAGTTCCGTCTGCCTCCGTGGACGACGTCGTCGCAGTTCCGTCTGCCTCCGTGGACGACGTCGTCGCAGTTCCGTCTGCCTCCGTGGACGACGTCGTCGCAGTTCCGTCTGCCTCCGTAGACGTCACTGCAGGTTCTCCTGTCTCCGTGGACGTCGTCGCAGGGTCTCCAGTCTCCGTGAGTACGGCTCCCTCAGCTGCTCCTATCTCCGAGACTGTGGCTACGGCCGTTTTTGCCCATGAGACTGTGGCTCCGGCCGTTTCTAAGCCAGTGACTGTGGCTCCGGCCGTTTCTAAGCCAGTGACTGTGGCTCCGGCCGTTTCTAAGCCAGTGACTGTGGCTCCGGCCGTTTCTAAGCCAGTGACTGTGGCTCCGGCCGTTTCTAAGCCAGTGACTGTGGCTCCGGCCGTTTCTAAGCCAGTGACTGTGGCTCCGGCCGTTTCTAAGCCAGTGACTGTGGCCCCGGCCGTTTCTAAGCCTGTGACTGTGGCTCCGGCCCCAAGGACTTCGAGGCCAATCCCCAGAACTGTACCCAGGCTGGCACCTTGGACAGTCCCACAGACACATGCCAGTCCTGGGTACCACCCAGTTGGTTTTGTTCCTGTTTCTGTTCCTGTTCTGGTTCCTGTCTCTGTCCTTGTCCCTGTGCCTTTGTCTGTTTTTGTTTCTATTCCGGTCCCTGTCACCGTGTTGGTTTCAGTTCCTGTTAATGTCATAGTTCCTGTTCCCCTGCCTAGTCCTGTCCAGTATCCTGTAAGCCCAGTCCAGTTTCCAGTTAAACCCTTTGTCCAGTCTCATGTCAAATTCCCTGTTAGTCCTCTCCAGTCACAAATTAAACCCTCTGTCCAGACCCATGTCCAGTTCCCAGTCCCATCACCTGTCTTGTCACGTGTATCTGCTCCTGTTCCGTCTCAGTCCCCATTTAGTGTTCAATCAAAGGTTCAGTCACGTGTGTTTTCTCCTGTCTTCTCTCGTTTCCCTTCTCCATCCTGAGTCTTTTCTAGTTTCGTTTTTTGTCTTGTTCTTCTGGCCCCCTCCTGCGCCAGCTCCTGGAGAGTCTAGTTTTTCGCGCTCCGGGAGTTGCGCGTCTTGGGGGGGGCGTCTGTCACACCTTGACACTTTCTGGTTTGTTTTCTCCTTTCTTTTGGGCTTTCTTTTCGCTGTTTTCCTGTCTCTGCACATGGCTTTGTTTATGTTCATTCTCCGCCTTTGTCCTGCCTATGTTCCGCCTTCTTTTCCCTCGTTATCTGTGTCAGGTGTGTCTAGTTAAGTTCATGTATTTAAGCCCTCTTCCCTCACTTCCTGGTATCGGTCATTTTGAATTTGAATTTGAATTTGAGTTTGAGTTTTTGTTTCTTTGTGGATTCTGTTGTTTCTCTTGCTCGTTTTGTTTCTTTGTGTGTTGGGTTTCATGTTTCTTGTGCCTCGTTCGTTGTCTCCTGCCTGTTTCCTGCCCCAGTCCATTTTAGTGTTATTCCGTGTTTTCGTGTTTAACTTAAGGTCCGTTTGTTTTGTTATTCCCCTTTATTAAACCTTCCGTGTTATAGCGAGTGTGTCCGCCTCCCTGAATCTCCTCATCACACCACCCTGACAAACAGGGTGATGTACCAATTCAGTCCATTTCTTTTTAAATGACTAATTTCTAATGACTGGTTTCTAACCACTCACAATGCCTTAGAGTTAAATCGGCCATTTTAGTAACTGTGCCTCTAAGACTGATATGTAAATGATTTTTGTTCTGATTGGCTGCTCTGTGCTGTGCCTAATTCAAAAAGTACTCAGGCCTAAAATGTGCAATACAAAACACTATTAGCAATTAAACATGACTGTGAATGTGAAAATAGTTTGAATAATTGTGACATCACTGAAAATGAAAAACACTGAAAATTAGTTAAGTTTATTATCTACTTGTAGTATGTACACAGCCATAATTTTAAAAGAAGTTGTGTAGCTATTTCACGTTGAAACAAGCATGACGGCTGCATACCAGTACAACATACAGTTCAAAATAATGTGATATTACATATCAACATCAAATATGATTCTCTGCACATCTACCACTAAACTTGACATTTCGGTCATCTTTTTCAGAATCCATTAAATACCTAATCCTATCAACATGTCATCCCCCCATCCTCAGTCCAGAGGTCAAGTGGTCTCTTAACAGCCAAGTAATCAGTGACGTGCAGCTTTTCAAATTGGCAAAGTCAGACAAGTAAAGATTTTCAATTGAACTGTGCATCTAATTTTGCCCCTTCAGGGCAAATGATCTTTATTCAACGGCAGCAATTATCATGCGCATGTTTAATTAATTCCGTAAGACACATCTGTGGTGGCTCTAGACCTTAGCTCTAAACGGCTGAGGAGGCTGATCTATGAAGTTTTTAGGACTATTTAGAATATTAAACTGCCGTACCTGTGAGTGCAACGACAACCATTATATATTACATTCTGTAATAGAGTAATATTCTCCTGCATATTGTCCATGTAAACTGCCTGACAAAGTGCCTATACTGCAGATAAAGAACCAATCAGCGGGACTTGAAGAAGGAAGGCTATTTTCATTTAAACTGCTTTTTAGAAGACCATTTAAAGGCAGTTTGCTGTGTCATAGCTGAGCAAGGTTATTCACATTAACTACAGATTTTAAATACTTTAACTGCTAAAGCAGTAACTAACTAGCTTTTGCCTTGCAGGTGTTATTATAGCTGCTGTTTACCATGCTCTTGTTACGATTTCACAGTGGCTGAGCATACAGTGACATAGCCCTACCAATGGCATTTTGATTAGTGCTCCAAGTCAAATAAATCCAGTTGAAATGTAGGGATGTTGTAAAGATTTGCTAATGCCATACACCAAGCAGACATTTTTACAGAGCAAACTTATGTGGTGATTATAAGCTAGCATCAGCACAAGTCAAGTTAATTTGGGATAAGCACAGTTGGAAAATGAATTACAAATACAGCAACAAGATTTTGCTGTAGTATTGTGCATATAACAATTTCCCATGTTTAATCATCAACATTTCTTCAATAAGTATTACATTAACAATGTAACCAAACGAAGTGATCAGATATATAAAAAATAAATCATGTACCTCAATTGTAATAAACTAATTACCCATAAAAGCAATCAGTTTATTGTTTCTTTAATGGAGGAATTTAACAAGCTCCTCTTAAAAGCATGAACTCCACAAACCATAAAATCAGTTCTCATTTTGGGAAAAGATGAACATATATTCATTTTCACATAAACACATTAGCTGTGGTCAAGTTTGAAAATGACATCATGAAGATGTAAACTTCTATTTAATCAGTCTCACAAGCAAGCTTTATCAGTTATACTGTTTTTAGTGTCATCCGAAAGTGTGTCCAATGACAATAAAGTAATTATTCATTAATTTCTCCAAATCACTAAACTTTCAGAGAAACAATGGATCTGCATCTGGCCTGAAAAGGAATATATATATATATATATATATATATATATATATATATATATATATATATATATATATATATATATAATATTTTTTATATAAGTGGGCACTGAGCTCAGACTGACATATGTAATATAGAAATCTTAATTATATTACATTTATATGACAGCTTGGGCAATATTTCTTTTAATTTAGTTTTTTAATATTTCAAATATATCCTGGTTATAATAGCTTTGTCAGACTTCTCTCACAGCATATGTAAACACTAACAGGTGCCTAAACGTTTTTTTTCTGAGATTCATCTGGGAGTTCAGCACAGTAGCTTAGCCAGCACAGACTCTGAGCATATGGAATATTGCTCAGTGTATACTGCATTAATGAGCAAACACTTAATTTTTTAAACTATTACTGTTTATTGTATTGTATTGTCTGTATTTATGGTGCACTAAATAAAATTTTAAAAATTAAATAAATTAAAGTTATAAGCATAATTCATGTGTTTGATTATGTGTTTCTCTACTAGTGAGAGAAATAGAAGCTAAAAATGATTTTTAATCACTGAAACGGCATTTCTTAGTTTGTTAGTACAAAACCAGCTAGTCATTTCCACAGCGGTGGACAGTGGATGAGGGGAAAAATATACTACAATAAAATGGAAAACAGAGGGTAAACATTCTTTAGGTGTGAATATTTGTCTACTTCTATTTCAGTTAAGGGATTAACCACCTTTGTTGTGTTACCACTACATCATATTATCATCAGTATAAGCATTTGTTGAAGTTGGTATTCAGAATCCCCCATGTTTTCTAAACTGAATACTAAAGATATGAGAGGAGTAATGGCATTGTAGAGGGTGTGCTGAGATTGTACTACATTCTTCCAATCAGGTTCTATTTGCAATTGCCAAAATAACTAAGTTATGTTCTTCATTTTACAGTAGATTTGTATTGTAGAACATAAAATATAAACAAAACACTCCACTTTTTGAATGTTCATTAACCCAATAAAGGTATTCCATTGATTATGTTGGCAGTGTTACAAAAAGAGGTTGGGGGCATGTTTTAAGGTAAATAATCATTCAACCATCAGTGGTGTAGTCTTTGCCTATCACTCTGAAATTATAAGAATACAAGATGTATAAAGATTGGTCTTTTTATTTTTATTTAGCCAATCAGAACAAGTCTTTTATACAGACCAGCCTTAAAGGCATAATCCAAAAGGTTAGAGAGATTTTTTAATATATGAATGTGAACATGAACTGCTTGTATGTGATATACTGTTTTGGTTCATGAACACTAATGTCAGTCTGATGAAGGACTTGTCAGACATATGAATTTATCAATTAGCTTTTTATTGTGAGGGAAGGTGAATTGGTTTTTGAGAGTTCAAATAAGGTTTTTGAGAGTTCAAATAAAATATTATAGGACAAAGTTCTCATTAACAACACACATCCATGAAGCTTCACCTCAGTGTGACACTTACAAGACTATTAAAAACATCCAGCTTCCCATCTACTGCCAGTCTTCATCAGTGCACTTAGACATAGCCTTCATATCAAATAACCAATTCCTGAAATAGCAACAACTGCAGATGGTGGGTTATACATTGAGATATTGAACATCTTCCCATTAGCCCAGAGTTAATCATAGCAAAATAAGAGAGACAGTTAGCTGTCACTCAGAATGGGCTCATAACACAGTACCGTTTTTGGCTAAAACATTCTAAGCTAAGAGAAAGTAATCTTCATACTTTTGTCTTAAAGACAGACATAACTGAAATGTGAATGTATTAAACTGTGTTTGGAAGATGTACATAATAATATTAATAGACTGTAGTGAGGATATTAAGAAACGCAGGCAAAACAGGATACCACTAAATTAAGGGGGAAATGTAGTCCGGAGGCTTTTGATGGCTTCCTGGAAGCACAGGCAATAGTGTGAATGTTTTTGATTAAGTCAAACGCGCTTGGAAGCAGTAGCAAGTTAATTAAATGCCATGAATAAAGGAGAGACAAAGGCACATTTTACTGGAGCATATTTCAGTGTTGGTGCTGTATTTTGTTTGTGAATTTGTTTCTGCTGAAGCCCTCAGACACTGTGGGCTAGAAACAATAAGAGGTCAGTCACTGAAACTGTGTCCAAGTGGTGGGGTTGGGGCGACTCTGACATTAGTGTTCTTAAATAAATAATGTAGACACATGCAAGTGAAAAACCATAGATTCCCTGAGTATTCCCCGCTTGAAAATTGACCTACCCTGCCTCCAAATTTGTTCTTTCATAGCTACTATTTGTCTAGCACCTTCCAAGAACAAATTGCAGCACGCAACACAATTATTGATACTTTGGGGGTTGTGGTTTATATGTCGGGTGTGTGTAAGAGAAAGATCACCTGGTTAGAACCAGTAGCGAACTCTTAGCGCCATCTAGATATAGTTTTTTTTTTTTTTTGCTTAATTAATCCCTTTGATTTCCAGTATAATCAAGGTTGTTGCATTAAAATAAATCCTAAAACCTTTTATTTTTTCTCCCTATATAAACAAAATTTGGGACTAATCTAGTATAAGCTAAACAAAAACATGCAAATAAAACCATTGTATGTTTCCTGGAAGATCAACATGAGTGACTAATTGTGACCAACCTGAGTCTAACCTGGATTAAGATTGTAAGAAAGGTGAAAGAGCTGCAGCAGCTATACGTCAAATCTCTTTGCTGAAAGACTTGCTGTAAAACTACAACATAACGTAAAATGCATGGTAATGTGTTTGTTACAGGCTTTGAATACATTGATAACTACCTTTAGCTTAGCATACTCCATACCAGCATATTAGTAAACTCCCACAGGGGCACTTGCAGAAATTAGCTTTGTCCCAAGGGAGTTCTGATGGTCAAAGTTCATCACTGCTAAGGTAAAAGGGGTTTAGTTTTTGTGTGTTCGTTAGTTTGAGGCATTTAGTCCACACTACAGGATAACTGGGCCTATTTTGAGGCCAAATTGCTCCTCCCGACAATCAGCAAATTTCCCATTTTAGGGCGATGATTGTAAAGATGTTCTCCCAAGATTATCCTGTAGTGTGTGGATGTCAACTCTCTCGTGTGACCTTTAGCACTTCAATGGTTTCACCATCATGTCCAGCAAGGTTTTGGGGATTGGAGCTGTGGGTTGGGCGTGCGTAATTTGAAAAAGTGTAGGGTTTCATTCACAGCAGATTGTTTAGTGTGGGGAGTCTGATGACTATGAATAATTCAACATGGTAAAATAGGTGAAAAATATGGGGTGTCTCATGTTTTCACCAACAGTTTGGATTTTCATGCCCGCAGTCAGACATAACTGAGGTGAAGTTTGCATGGAGGAGAATTATCACTTTTTTACAACTTTGTATCATAGAATTGTAAATTATATATAATAAATTCCTTTAAAAACCTAAATATTAAATTAAACTTGTTAGACAAGAGTGGCACTTAATGGGAACGTCTACAATTTTAAGTTGTAGTGTTTTGTGTGTTTGAGGGGAGAAGAAGGAGAGGA
Organism: Hoplias malabaricus; assembly: GCF_029633855.1. Lineage (NCBI taxonomy): Eukaryota > Metazoa > Chordata > Actinopteri > Characiformes > Erythrinidae > Hoplias > Hoplias malabaricus. Next base: position 30,732,807 of record NC_089805.1, on the reverse strand, counting down.
AAAAAAAATAAAATAACAGTTGTTTGTATGAGGATGAAGTTTAACTTGTCTAGGTTTTATTTGAGCGGAGATATGCAGTTAGCCGTCTCCCGAGTTTGGAGACATTTCCAGCTTAAGTGTCCCGAAACAGCAAAAAGAACTCAATATTACCCAGCTATGGAGCAGGAATAAAGCAATATCCACATTTAAGACTGTGCTTTTCAACGTTTGGAACTCTCTCCATTGCCTAAAAAATGTTCAGATGCCTCTGCCATGAGCAGAGAGAGAAAAGTCTGGTGAGGAAACAACATCTGAATTTTATAAAAAGCATTTTTGATTACAATTGTGAACTGTTGTGGTCAATTTGGAAATGTAAATGCAGATAAATCAATGAACATATCGTTTATGGTATCAGTAGCCTGCATGTATCATTTTGATATGATGCGTTGGGTACTCTCAGACAGACCAGACTATTCCGTAGGAGGTTAGTGAAGCCAAGCGACATCTTTACACTGACTTATTGGACTGAGCGTAATCGTAATGCTCACAGCTACACCCCTGTGCCCTCACAGCTCCACAATCTCACTGGGCCTTCCTTCTCTCAACTTACCTGGCTTTATTATTGACATGGTCAGTGCTGAGGAGCTTTTTTTCTAGCCTGTTACATGACTCCAGTGTTGTGATATATTGATTTAGCTCCTATTTATAGCGATCAGTCAAGCGGAAAAGCAATCCTTCTCAGTCGTAGTTGGCATCTATTTTGAATGAGGTCAGTATACATGTTTAATAAAAAGTTCAGAGCAGATTTAACACTTCTCATAAACACATCTACCTGCACATGCACCTCTGAGAGCCCTCATCCTCTTCCAGCACTGTAACTAATCACACTTGCCGAGCATGCAGATTTTTCTGGAGCTTTTCCTGTTGAGCATGTGCATTCTTTACGCAATATTTCACCTGTGCTGGCCCCCAGGAGAACAATGGCTTAAGGCACATGTATTTACAGCAGCAGGGGATAGAAGAGAAATGCTGACTCTGGTTCAGAAAGACTAGTTTCCTTGGTGAACATTCCTCACATTCCCACCGGCACAAGATAACCCTTCTGTGGGTAAGGGTCTCAAATAAGAATTACCTGAAGGCTGAGTAATTTTGACAGGTTTTAAATTTTATATTTATTTATTTTTAAATACTACCAGTTTCCTCACCATTCTACACTCAGTTCAAGGTAGAAAGAGGTTGCAATAGTTGTTGCTCAGTGAAAGCACAATTTTTATCTATTACAAATGGTACACACATCAAAACAATGAGACAATAAAACACTGCCTACCGGCTATAAGAATGTTTATTGAGTTCAATGTTTATGAGATAGTGAGCATGTTGTATTTTGGTTCTGTGCTGTAGTGCATTTAAAATCCTGTCAACCTTTAGGATTAAGTGTGCAACTGTAAATTATATTGAGAATATCTATACTGAGAAAGTCATCCCGCATTTAGCCTCAAAGTTCATTGCTCTATATCCAATCGAATTGGTTTGAGAAGAGGAGGAAAAGTTCTGTAAAATGCACTGCACCTAGAATCCAGCTGTACGTCAGCTTATGTATGATTTTCACCGTAAGAGGTAACATCAATCTCCCAAAAACAAATATATACAGTTAATAAAATAAATTATATAAAAAGTGGAATGGTAATCTAGATGAAACAAGCTGATACTGGAAGTAAATTCTTCATGATTCTGAGTCAGAATAAACAGAAATCAGAGGTGAATTGAGAGTCAGTAGAAAAGACTTCACAGTTGAGTAGAGAGCCAGAAAAAGGGAAATTGAGACTCAATGACTTGAAATCAGCAAATGGGAACTGACTTGTTTTGCATCAGTACAAAGGAAGTCCAAGCTAAGCCTGTAAGAGTACAAGGCCAACTTGTCAATCGTCATGAACCTGATCCACTGACTCATGTCCCTGTCTCTACGTGATATTACAGTTGTTCCAAGCACAATAGCTGTTGTTTAGAAATCAAGGTTGCCCTGTCGCTGACAGTGTATTCTGTACTGCAGAACTAAGTGTACACTAGTGCTCCTCTGTAGAACGATGGTAGGATGGTGCAGGGTGAGACCTGCAGTGTGAGGAGAAGACAGGAGCTTTGCTAAGAAGGATAACAATCAGGGCAGACAGGAACACTGCTGCGTGGGATGAATGATAAATGTGAATGTATAGAGAATGAGCATGTATTCAGATATGCAACATCAAGTTCTGAAGATAACCAGCCTTGTTTCAGGCAGGCAAACAGAAAATGGAGTAAATAAGGATGCATCAAAAGGCATCGCTGACCGTCTTATCTTAGCAGAAATGTCAAAAACACAATTAAATGTCTGGGGTTAGTCTATAGTCAGAAAGTACTTCCTTGTCTCTTTTTTAAATGAACAGAATTTCCTAAACCACTAGAAAGCAAGTGTTCAACACAGAAGAGTCTAAAACCAGACATTTAGACCTTTCTATGCATCTGTTCTGCTGTTTATTCCTTCCATTATAACAGCCAGCTAATCTTTAAAAACACAAACCCAGACATTTCTGCAGAAAGCTCACACCAGGGGATTAAAAATAATATAAATATATTAAATAATTAATAAAGAAAAAAAGACTAAAGGCGTTAAAGTCGTGGCAGGTACTATCTATTATCTGAAGCATGCATTCACGTAATAAGATGAAACTTGGGTCTGAAGTTCTTTCCCTGGCTGGCGGTGCTTCTGTTTGATGACAGGAATATTCTAGCTCCAGGATAGGTCTCCAGCCTGTAATTTGATCAGTTGTGAAGGGAACTGATGAGGTCTTTTGTGAGAGCGCAGCTCTTCATCAGGCTCCAATAACCATGATTATGATCTGCAAAATTTGCGGAGTGTCCTTTGACTTGTCAAAATGCCCTGGCTCCCAATTAATGTGCATGTTGTGGATTTTATTAGGTGCAAGGCAATGTCAATAAAATGCAGAGCAGCAGACCAAGAATAACATACACAGGCACCTTACCTTCATAATAGATTTTGAAGCCGTGGGCACTAACGGCAAAGTCACTGGTGAGCCGCAGGGAGAACACAGACCCTGTGCTTGTGACTGGAGGTGGAATTTGGAAACCTGTTAACCTGTAAGAAAAACACAGGAAAATATAGTTGGAGCGCTATTCATCTTATGCACCACACAACACACTGCAAAGCTGACAGGACGAAAGGCTAATCGAAACCTTATATTACCATGCAAAAGCTACAGGCCACCCTGAAATCATATCGCCTCACAAAGGCCATTAAGTGCAAGTTACTACTTTTCTGAAGATTAAATGTAAGATTTTCACCAGCATTACAAACCTTAAAAATGACACTGAGTAAATGAGACCACTTACATCATGTCATTTTTTCCCACAACTTTTCAAAACATCGTTTTATTTACATTATTCGCTAAAGGAGCCAATATAATTGCTCCTGTGGACTTCAATTGCAAAGTCTGAGGTAAAGGATATGTTATGAGAGAAATTATATAAAAGTATCTTGTCCTTACTGCTTCTGAAGACCAAGGCGAGTGAAACAGGAATCCAGTTCTAATCGCTAAGAGCAGCCAGCCCTTTATTGTAGCTAGAATAGGATAAAACTCGAGTACATGCCTGAGACCAGGCCAAGAAATGTCTGTTTTCCAGATCAAGCGTACAGTCTGGATTCGCTCCCATTGAGACCCATTCAAACAGCATGATCTGCTCAAAGATTGTTGCAGGCCTGCTGATCTCCTGAGGATGAAACATGTCCATGAAAGCCTCTTACAGCCGAAATGAAAAAAAAAAAGAAAAAAAGAATAGATGTCTGGTGAGACCGGCAAAAGATATGACTAGCAACATCTGCTGCTGCAGGGTCCATAACACAAGACGACGACAATTTGACAAAGATTATTAGTTTTACAATGTGTTTGTGACATCATAACAAAAATTAGGTACAGGGCATAAAATTGATTGAATAGGAGGTCTGAAAGCCGACCACACCAAACAATTATACGATTTACAGAGGTCTCTGGTGTATAATAAATCTTCCTTTTAACTGCCACAAAATCAAAAGTGACAGATTCTTTCACAGGCCTCTGAAAAGGCGGAAGCTAAATAGCATGGCATATAGCCTATTTGTGTCCATTTCTGAGATGGACAGGCAGGCTTATTGGCAAACCTTGCAGATAGCACATCCAAAGTTTCCTTGTAATAAGGTAATTATTCACTGTTACATGGTGCGCATAAAATATCATACCTCAGTTGAATACACATTAGATTCTCCTACTGATTAGTATAAGTCACCGCAAAACGGGCAAAACTGAAGAATAGACCAGAATAATCCCCGATGTGGATGCATTCACACAATGCTCAAGATGTCATGATGCCACAAAGCTCCTCGTGGCCTTGAAGAGTCCCAGACATAATTGGATTTACAAAGCAGTATTACATCATGCCTAGGTGTGTATATATATTCAGATTCAGAGTCAATATCTGCATTTCCACAGGTACCTCTAGCTGTGAATGAGAACTGTCAAGAGTTCTACAAGGGCATGTTAGAGTGGCACTGCCTAAACCTCAATGGAAAATTCCAACAGTAGCCTGTAAAAAAAAAACGGAGAGATTCACAACTCTAGAAATGTGCACTGGCTGCAAGAGGACCGAGTGGACAGGACCGCCTTTGGTTATGATAATACACTCACACAGTAGCTGAAATATTTATAAAAGCCTATGCATAATATCCCCAGGATATTACCCAGATTTGCCTTTAATGTTATTAACCTTTAGACTTGTCACAAGTTTCAAAGAATTTTACGGAAAATGGCTTAAAATAAGAATCCACCCGAATTTCATTTAAACCCTCATTTGACCTAAATGTTACTTTTGTATAAATAGCTTCCCCAAGCTAAACAAAATGACACACACACACACACACACACACACACACACACACACACACAACAAACAGCAAACAAAAAGCACAAATGAACACTGCTGATGCCAATCAGCACTTTACCCTTTTATTGAAATACACTTCATCTTACTCATGTATATGACTCATGTACTCTTCAGCAGCAGTCCCTACACTCTGAACATCTTGCAGTCTGAGTGTCACAGAATAGCGGCTCATCCTCAAGGAATTCTTCTGCAGCATCTTACACACCGGCTCTGCCAATTAAAAATATGTAGTTCCCTTTGGCCAGCTTGCCCTCTTTTCTTAACATCCTCCACCAGCACCTCCGGCATTGCTGCTCCCTGCTTTGCCTCTTGCCTTCACTAACAGCCGCCCTCTATTTCTGCCCACACCACGGTCTATTTTAGGATGTTACGCATCAGATGCACTATGAGGCAAAAGGTACGCATGCTTTAAAACACTCTGCGGATGCAGGAACATAGTTCAACTGAGGAAATATGAAAACTGTTGTAAAACTTAGACATTTATTTTTAACGCAAAGCTGACAGTACTGTGTCCTAATCTCCTTAGCCCCATGCCCTAATGCTTAGTGTCAGTGTCAAACACTTTTTTTAAATCATTTTACCGAGACAGGTGCTTACATCAACATAAATTCAGTTTATTAACTTTCTGATAAAGACTCTAGGGCTAAACAATCAGAGTTATATGGGCTTAAATGCAATTAAATGTGTCTTTCCCAACAAGATCAGCAAATTAACACGCATTATATAAATATTATTATTAAAAATATTATTATTATTTTTTAATAGGGCTAAGTTCTGAGTTACCATATGCCAGTTACATAATCTTAAATAGTTTAAGTGGGGAAAAGTTAAGGCGTAAATATAAAATATCTATTTCTAATACCAGAAAAAGCCACTATTTCCAAATTGTAATTTGTAATATAAAATCAGTCATTCAGCTCTAGCAGGATTAGGGTCAAGATTAATTTTTTATTAGATATAAAGGTGAGTCTTAGAGTCAGGTATTAACAGTGAGAAAAGATAAATATACAGTAGGTATTTTGGTCAATTAAAAAAAGATAAGTGTTACCAAAAATACATATTGAAATAACTGCCTGTTATAAGCTGTGTACCAGAATTTTATGAACAAATATTCTTAGGGTGCATTTATATCATTTTTTATTAATATCGGTGTCCAGCCCTGGTTTATTGCTTGAATAAAAATCACAAAAAACTTGCCAAAATGCCACAAAATATAATTTATATTTTCAGCAAATTATAATGAATATTTCAGATTAAAGATACCAAAGTGACACTTTATAATATTTTAATTTATTAATGTATAATATTGTCTCTGCCATGTGTGTCACAGATCAAGAATAGATCTCTAATCTCCACTAAAGAGCAAAATTACAACAAACAAACAAGAATTATGAAAACTGCAATTAGGGAAATGACACTAAACACTAAAGAAAGGCAAACAGTCTCCTCTCCCCCTCACCCTCCATCACTCACTCTGTCTCCAGTTATAGGAACAGGCAGCAGATCCTAAATCGCTTGGACACTGTACACATTTAGCCTGAAAGCATTCAGCTGACTCCTCGCTCCTCTGCAAAAAACCTCCAGTCCCCAATCAGCTTGAAATCCATGCTTTTATCATCTCTACACTGACTGGGTCAAAGTCAGAACTGTCAGAGTGGTGTGGAATAAGGGGCTGGTTAAAAAAGAAACTGGAAGAAAAAAAATGGAGGAACCCTGTAGGAGAAATGGCTGAGTGTTCCAGTATCAAACGCTTCGCCTCAAGTGTTTTTCCATTTCAGATACAGCTGTATATGCTCTAATAGGCATGTAGCTACACTTTGAAAGTAAAGGTTCCTAAATGGCTTTTGGCTTGAACTCCTAAAAACAAAAGGTGCCACAAAGGGATTTTTGAGAGATGCCGTAGCAGAACTTTTGGTTGGCTATGTCTGACATTGAAGACTGTGTAAAAAGAATCTAATGCTTCCGCTTCAGGTATCACACAAACACATGCACATGTCTTCACAAATTTAAGGAGTCTTCCTGGAATTCTTACTATATGAGGAGGCTCGTTCAATCCTTAAAAAGAAAAATAATAATAAAATAATAAATTTCTTCACTAATTTACAACTGGGGCAAGATGGTGGTGCAGCAGGTAGTGTCGCAGTCACACAGCTCCAGGGACCTGGAGGTTGTGGGTTCGATTCCCGCTCCGGGTGACTGTCTGTGAGGAGTTGGTGTGTTCTCCCTGTGTCCGTGTGGGTTTCCTCCGGGTGCTCCAGTTTCCTCCCACAGTGCAAAAAACACACGTTTGTAGGTGGATTGGCGAATCAAAAGTGATCGTAGGTGTGAGTGTGTGAGTGAATGTGTGTGTGTGTTGCTCTATGAAGGATTGGCGCCCCCTCCAGGGTGTATTCCTGCCTTGCGCCCAATGATTCCAGGTAGGCTCTGGACCCACTGTGACCCTGAATTGGATAAGCGCTTACAGATAATCGATGGATGGATGGATGAATGGATGATTTACAACTGGTCTTTCTTCTGTAACACCACCACAGAACCATAAACAAATCATATATTATGAATGAACAGTTCTAGAATTGTTAAAATTTAAAAAAATATAGCACATCCACATGTTTTCAAACCTGGTTCTCTCAAGAACCATCTAGTGAAAGGCTAATCCTTCAGGGGCAACATGGGCTTAATGTCAGCAGTACAGCCCCCAAGACAAGCAGGAAAAATAGGGGAGGGTGGAGTAAAGGAGCTGTGCTTTCTCCTCCCTCAATAACCATGGCTAAAACACCCTTGAATAAGGCTCCAACTGATCCCTGGGTGCTACACTGGTTTGTGTGTGTTTCTGTGTTACTATCACGAATGGGTTAAATGCACAAAATCAGGAAAAGGACAATCCACAGGAGCATTCTGAGCTACACAGACATGAGACAAACTGAGAAGAGACTCAAAAACCATAGAAAATGAACTGTACCATTATCATAAGGATCTCACTTCTCCGCTACATATAGGACTACTGCAAAGGCAATTAAGCTTCCAACTGACCATTACTGCAATAAGAAAGTTACTTCTCAAGTTCCAGTCGTACACATCCACATCATGTTTTGCACAGCCATAACCACAACACCCACAGTGATTTGTAGTTTTAAAGGCTCCATCAATTAGAACTGGTAATATGGGAAATCTCCAATGTGTCATTTTTTATTTCTGCTGTCAGAAAATGCTCCCTGCTTGGAATTGAATTACCAAGATCTCCCTGTTTTAGGAGGAGGAAAACACTTTGATCCTCAGCTTGAAGAACACTAAACAAGCAGCACAAAGGAGCCATTACACCCCTGCTTCTAAAGCCACTGTATTCACAGTTGGCATATTCCTCCTTTTAATCTAGTAATTACATTTCACCAAATGTACCAGTTTATTCCCATGATGAGATTTCTCTTCCTCTCTTGCTCTCCGTCTCTCCATTTCGCTTAAGGAAAAACACTTACTCGTGAACGCTAAATGTGCCGACTGCAATAGGTGCCTATTCAGTAGCAGATATAACAGGTGGGGGTGGGAGGAGAGGGGGTTGTTGGGAAGCTACATGGCTGCCTCCACCATTAAAGGTTTGATTGGAGCGAGAGCGATGCAGAGGGGCCCGTTCAGAATGCTTCTCTGGTGGCATGTGTTTCAGACTGATTGCAGGAGACAGAGTCTAAGCTGGCTCTGGAGTGGGCGAAATTGCTTTGCGCACTGAATAAGTGGAAACTCATCTTTAAAAGTACTTTCGCCTTTACTGGCAGTACAGATTGCAACATTCAGTCATACTACTTGATTCCCCCCACCCTTCAATAGACGGCTCCCAGCTTTCCAAGATAATGCAATCCAAGTGGTACAGTGTATAACAATAAAAGTTTATTTATACAGCGCTTATCAGGCATGTCTTTAAACGAGATTTAAAACAGAGCCATTTCAACGCTGAATGGGAGAGGATTTCACAATGGGGAGCTCTTACAGAAAAAGCTACTTTGTTTTGTATTGTTATTATAAGCAGCCCTTTCTCGAGGGACATAGGATTCCAATTACAGGATTAAAGCTCTCCAAGTGCCATTATACAACAAAGTACAATGTTTCCTTGAATACATCAAGAACGTGTATAAACTCAAAATTGAATTTCTGGACAATAGTTTAAGCTGAGGGGCTCTAATATAGATGACTGCAAAGAAGATAGTGTACCCTAATATATCACGTTATTAGAAATAACTTTATGTAGCGTACAGTTACAACTATTCATATTTGAAGTGGAACTCTCAATAGTTAAAGTCAAATCATTCAGCAAGTCTCTGGTACTTTTACTAAAGTGGGAACAGAATAAAGACTTTCCACTGCATACATGCATTAAAAAGTTTTTGGTTACCCTCAAACATACTGTAATATTTCTACACCTTTTCCACAGCAAAAGCACTTTCCTGTGGCTAGGTTTGGCAAGGACAGGTATTTACAGAACCTCTGCAGAAATACTTCACCTTACAAAAATGGTAGCATGCTCATACTGTGGACCACTGTGGTGTTTTTGAGAATCTGTAAAAGGTTCACACAAACAGGCTTTTCGTTACGGTTGCTAAACATAAGATTGAACAGATTGAATGGGATAAAAATTGCCACAATGCTAATAATGGCTCAAATACAAAACCCAAATAATAACTGCATAACTGAAGGGAAATACTGTTCAAACAAAGCATGAAAAGGAGTGCAAATATAGAGAACCATCAGCTAGCTAAATGAGTAAAGAACTGCATGAAGCACTTCCATGGGTCAATTTGTCATCTAACTACAGAATGGTTTCCTTAACAGTCTGACCTATAACAGGCAGAAAATACAGCTATAATGGAACAGAATCAAATGCTTGAAGTGGCATTGCAGCAGGTAGTGTCTCAGTCACACAGCTCCAGGGATCTGAAGGTTGTGTGTTGGAGTCCCGCTCCGGGTGACTGTCTGTGAGGAGTTTGGTCTGTTCTCCCTGTGTCCACATGGGTTTCTTTCGTGTGCTCCGGGTTCCTCCCACGGTCCAAAAAACACACGTTGGTAGGTGAATTGGCGACTCAAAAATGTTCCGTAGTGTGAGTGAATGTCACACTGTGAAGGACTGGTGCCCGCTTCAGGGTGTGTTCCTGCCTTGCGCCCAGTGATTCTGGGTAGGCTCCGGACCCAACATGACACTGAACTGGATAAGAGGTTACAGATAATGTATGAATGAATGAATTAATTAATTAATTAATAAGTGCTGGAAATATACATAGTTAACAAACATACTTCAGCTGAGCTACAGTTTACAATTATGTTGAATGTGATTGTTGTCTACGTTATCTTACAGCAATTGCTATAACTGAAGTGTGGAAAAGGTATTGCTGTTGCTGGCAACATTTTTAAATATATTTTTGTATTTGGATTGCAGTAGTTACAAATGATCTTTACACTTGTGAGTGGTATGTAGGACTTGTGTCAGGGTCGTGGTAGGAAATCTCAAATAGTATATAATTAAGTATAAAATATACATTATAAAATTAAATGAAATAATATATTTTATCCAAATCAAGTTTAAACAGCAAGCTACTTTTAAAGTCCTAGGAGTTGACCCTGTCTCCCAAATGCTACTGAAACTCCACCACTACTTTAATTTGAGAGGCAAGAACATAGTGTAAATGAACACATCACTGTACAACAAGCGAAATCCCATAAATAGCTGCAAGATCAGGTTCACCTAAAGGGTATAAAATTAATGCAAACGTGTAGGTGTATACAGTTCACGCAGGCCAGTTCCTTCTGATCCAGTGTGTTTTGTGATTTTTCAATGTATTGGTGTCTGCTTGCGTAGTTTTAAACATGTAAGCCAAACCTAGCGTTACTTCTCTATTTGATCTTCCATGATTAAACAAATACAGAAGTTATGTAAGCTGTGTTAATCCTGGCTGTTTTAGCCCTCAGATTTTAAGACAGCAACTCATTTTGGTTTGACATTAAGGAAGGATGAAGAATGCTGAGAGCTTACATATAAGTCGTGGGCAGCTGTGGTCTAATGGTTAGAGAAGAGAGCTTAAGACTGAAAGGTCGTTGGTTCGATTCCTACGACAGGCAGGAAAAGTGCAGGCAGTGGGAGGGAACAGCACAGACCTCCTCTCTCAACCCACAGCTGAGGGGCCCTTGAGCAAGGCACCAAACCCACTGGGGATGGCTGCCTGCCACTCTTGGTGTGTGTTCCTTAGTGTACAAGTGTGTGTGTTAAGTGCCACAGATGGGTTAAATGCGGAAGACATGCATTTTGTTGTACGTCATAAGCATTACAAGCTCAGCCACACTGTTGGCTTTTTTCCATAAATAAAATAAGTTGATCTGATTAATGTTTTATTTATTTCTTTTTTATTTATCAAATATATATAAAGATCTTTTTATTTTGATTCAAACTGACAACAGGAGCTACAATAACACGGTATGACAGTGTGAACAAATGTGGATATCTTCCTACCTTGTGTTGTGCAAGCAGACACTGAGTGAACTATTGAGCACAACAACTAATTTCAATAAAATTACAGCATTTAGTAGATGACTCACAAAAGTCCTCAGAAATAGCCAGCTTATTTCTTTAAGGAAGAGAACTAAACAGTCAAATCTGCTGGTCCTGGGCCTGGTTAGAGAAAAAAAAATGACAGAAGAACCTGCACTTCTATGGTGTGGTGATCAAGGGCAAACCTCCGAACACTTTATGTAGCAAGTACCGAGTGTGCAGATAAGAGAAAGATTGATTACAACAATAATAGCTCTGAGACACCAGGCCCTAAAACTAAAAGAACCCAAACTGAAGCACAGAAAACAGATACAACACTCTTTTATAAATCTAATACAAATAAAAGAAACAAAGAACAAAAACTGAAAACTATAACATAGATATAAAACTCCAACAAATTACCACAGCATAGGTGTTAAAGGCATTTGTTTATAGCCTAAAATATACCAAACCTGGCTTCAAAAAAATACAAAATAACAATATTACCCATTACCCATATTACCAGCAAACCTTCATTGTTTATGTTGTGACCATACAGAAGAACTTTGTAGATCACAGACTGTATTCCATCTATTGTAAAATTGTGACTGTAAAATCTGTATGCCCCTTGTACCCAGTTCTTCAAAAGGTCAGGACCCCACAGAGCAGGTGCTGTTTGGATGGTAAATCAATCATTCTCAGCACTTCAGTGACACTGGCGTGGCAGTGGAGGACTTGCAGATGGCCAACACAAACTGTAGCAACAGATGAGCTACAATGAACCAACAATGAAGGTGTATCTAATACAGTGGTCAGTGAACAGGCACACACACAAAATCTCTAGTAGCACTGCCCCTCCCTCCTAGAGAGCTCATACATTTGTTTAAGATGAAAATACCAGAAGCATTCCCACACTTCAACAGGGGCCAGGTCATCAATCAGAGGAAAAGGACAGTCATTGATTTTATGAAACCCCAGAGTGTTACACCAATTTAAGGTGGAAACTCACAGGGCCTTGGCTGTCACCAGAATAAGTGGGCCACACATAATGGATTTAAGAGTGCCTCATCTGCTGCTGTAATATAATACAATGGGCTTCATGTAACTGCTTATTATTTGCAAGCAGGCCTGCGGTCTCAAGATCACAGGATTGATTCTCACACATTTCAAAGAGAATATGATGCTCTCATGTGAGCAGTATATTAAAACGGAGAGAAATAAAAAACATCAGGGTCTATATAGGACTGTCAGAGCACCATATGAAACACATTCAACTTGGTTGTTGGGAGGTCTGTGACACTGCACAGTACCGTTGGTGTTCCGGGACGTAGGTGGACTACAGACAAAATCAAAATGGACATGGGTAGAAACACGGTCAGGGTAAAAAGTGTTGTTAAAAAAGTTCAGCCGAGGCATCTTTCGACCATGATATATCCATGGGAAATGCTGAATAGTGGGAATCAATAGTTGCCAAGCCGTAATGGGCTGGCTAAGGAAATGAGGAGTGTCTTGGGATCAGTATGACTGGTTCTGCCCCTGATGATAGCAGGCTCTATTAACACCCCTCCCCTGTAGTAAACCACACTGTACATGATGGTTATTGATGTATACTGTGAACTACGCAGACTAATCTGAGGTTAAGAATGAAATACATATTGTATCATCACTGTCCACAATGCTAAGTTAATAGAAGGACAGTACCAGCATATTGGCACTATATGGCATTTCAGATACAGCCAGGGTAAGATGCATTGAAACAAATATTTAAAGTTAACCAATGTTGCAATGTGCATGTGCAGTGAAACAAATACCTGAATTCCAGTCTGAGTATTACTACAATACCAGCATAGTAACATACAGAAAAATATTTCACCCTAACCCTGACCTAATATTAAAGTGAGACTTTAACCCCCAAAAAATAAATAAATAAAACCTTGAACATGAACATACCCTGACTTTCAAGAGTTATTAGTGCATGTTCTAACCCTATGTATTCAAACTCCAGGCTGATTCATTAGTTCAAGTGACTAAGTAGTTGAAATTCTAATATGACAATGATACAAATAAATAATTAAAGGCCAAAACAGAGAATCACTCAAGCCTGGAATCTAACACATCATACACACAACACACAAAAATAGGGTAAATAACCCATGGCATTCTACCACATTTGTATTCCAAAAAGTTTGTCTGCATATCCCTTTGTTTCTTTCCCCTCTCTCTGGTCTTTGATGATGTGTAACTAGTTTCCTCTGGCAACGTGCTATTATTGGAGACAACCTGCATACTGATCGCGATGATAAGACACAATCTTTTGTCTTTATGATGGCTGTGATGGCACACTTATTGTGTTTGTTAGCGTTTAACATGCAGGCTCTGCAGTAAGCAAGGAGAAGCGTATTACTTTAGACAGCGCTAAAGCATAGCATTTTTTACACAGCAAAAAAGAAACAACTCTGAATACTGAAATATGTATTTATGTAAAACAACTATGATATACAAAGCAGAAAATTATGAATATCCTATAAAACAGTTGGAGGTTAACAAAGTTGAAATGATTTATTTTATAGTGTCAAAAAACAAAAATAATTTATTAGTGATTTAGCGCTATTATCGGGGTCATGACATTGTATTAGCATGTTTAATTCCCACCTAAATTCTCCTGTGCCCACTGATGGACCAGAGGATGACCAACACAACCTTTACAGCAATAGACGAGGTCCTGTCTTTGACTTTACATCTATCAATGGGGTAGGTGTGTCTATCAGAGTGTACAGTGAGTGGACACGGTGTTTAAAAACTCGTTAACCTGGAGGTGCTTAGTAATAACATTAAAACTCCAGCTTTTGTTACAGTTAAACCAACATCCTCTGGCTCGAAAGTAGTGTACAAATGCGTATAGTATGTCATGCATTGTTTATATTATAAACATGAAAGTGTTTTAAAACTAAGAGAAGAGGCAAATTGATACAAGAATTCCTCAATAAAAAAAGCCCCCTATGTGCACCACTGCTCATCCACCCTCCATCTCTGCAGTCAGGGGGTGGGTGTAATCTGCCAGCAGGTCACGGAGGACAGACAGGCCACAGTCGATAAGGTCCAGCTTGTTCTACGACTCAGAGTGGCTTGCAGTATGCCCTTGACTCTGGCCATACATCTACCTCCACTTTAATGTCACTTTGCACACTGTCATGAGAGACACTGTGTTTAAATATGATTACCGCAAACCTAGCCATCTTGTGCTGCATCCAGCCAAATTGAAACCCATGATCGCATGGAACATCCTAAAGATCTGTCTTGTGAACATAACAATCCATAAATGTTTATCTGTGGAAAGAGAAGTTTTAGTAATCTAAAAGAAAGAGTCAATGTTGAAGGATGATCACAATGCATCAATATATTAGGTAATATTTAGTTGTCAATTTTAGCCCCTACTCCTTTTTAAAAGAGACACAAATAGGGAAATGTTTGAAAACACTTAAAAGCTGACATGGTGGGCGTGGTTCAGTCCCAGAGGATGTTTCAGAGCACCTGTCAGTCCACAATGACCAACGGATATTGAAGGTGAACACCTTCTTCTAAGACCCTCCCACCCGTGAAAAGTGTTCCAAAAGTCAGAAGCAAAAACCTTACCAGAAAAATCCAGAGACTGGCAAAATGTAAACAAAAATAAGTATTAAACAACTGCAAAGAGTAATTAAGTAAACTAGTATTTTTAATAAAAACATTGGACATTTATGTGTTTTGCATTCACAACATGTACTTTCTGTTCTTGATTCTGAGAATTTTGTTTGCAGATTGCAAATTTTAATCTAAATTACAATGCCCCAGGCGGCACGGTGGCGCAGCAGGTAGTGTCGCAGTCACACAGCTCCAGGGGCCTGGAGGTTGTGGGTTCGATTCCCGCTCTGGGTGACTGTCTGTGAGGAGTTGGTGTGTTCTCCCCGTGTCCGCGTGGGTTTCCTCCAGGTGCTCCGGTTTCCTCCCACAGTCCAAAAACACACATTGGTAGGTGGATTGGTGACTCAAAAGTGTCCGTAGGTGTGAGTGTGTGAGTGAATGTGTGCATGTGTTGCCCTGTGAAGGACTGGCACCCCCTCCAGGGTGTATTCCCGCCTTGCGCCCAATGATTCCAGGTAGGCTCTGGACCCACCGCGACCCTGAACTGGATAAGCGCTTACAGATAATGAATGAATGAATACAATGCCCCAAGTAGACATGCTCACGTCACATTAACAAATATTAAACATGGCATCACCACAGTCACTGAATCCTTCCTAAAATCTTAAGTGGGCATGTGTTTAGGTTGTTCATGTGAGAATATCTTTTTTTGTGCAGTCATCATACCGCACCTAAACATATAAATATAACAGAAATGAAAAAAATGATGCTAGGTTCTGGAAGCCGCTCCAGTAACAGGGAGAGTCCCTGCTCAATCTTCCTTCAATCAATCAACCAACCAGACGTCTAAAATTATAGGTACCCGATGTTTTTGGTGTGTCACATAGGAATATAAGCTTTCTTAATAATAAAGTTTATGGTTTGTACTAAGTACATGTGTCTTGTGAACCATTTCAACAAACAAAAATCTATGTTTAAAACATTCATTATACTTATATGCATAAATAAATAAATACTTACAAAAGACTAAAACACCAATGCAGTCAAATATTGTTACTGTCTTCACAAGACTTTATATCTCCAAAATTCTAATTATACAAATGAACCAAAAACACTCTTTGAGAAGGTAATGGAAGGTGTGTGTCTGTGATTCTATGGCAAAAAATATTTGTTTTGATTAAAACACTCCCCCAAAACATACACATTTTAAAAGAATAATATGTAGATAATATGTAGGGAGACTTTTTACCTTGAAATTACAGCTTCAAAATGACTGTGATGCTTCACTTATCTGTAACAGGGAGAACAGAGGCTCTGTCCTTGATACTCCAGCCTCTGCACTGCAGAAACTGCACTATAAAACTTTTTAAGGGTATCACTCCACAGCCCCACCTCCCCTGAATCTGAGAGGAAGGCCTCTAAATCTACTCAGAAAATCTCCTCCTGCATCTTCAGTCTCCCTTGAAAATGTGTGTGGCAAACTTCAGCTGGCTGTAGCACAGTCCAGCTGCTAATAGTGCAGCTCAGTAACCCAGAGTAAAGGCCTTCTGTTCCCTCCATATCTACCCAGCCAGACGCACCACTCGCACAAGAACACTTCCTTATCAAAAAGGCACATTCTCTCAGCAGCATACCCTCTCCCAGCAGGACCGAACTGCTTGCTTTTCCCCCGCTTTTACAATCTGCTGCTGAGGACACTTCCACTCTCGCACTCAGACCCTGCTATTTATAAGGAACCGTCTGTTCACTAAGAGAGACATGGTTAAACTCCTCTGGCTAATGAGCTTGGGATTTTACTAGTCAGGCATAGAGGCAACAGACTGCGAGCTGATAAAGTGAAGTTAATCGTTTCTTGCTTACAGAGGCTAATTCCACTTCGGAACAGCCTGTATGATACCCCGCTGTGTGCACAAAGTCACAGAAGGGGAACAAATTACATATGAGTTTCACATTTCCCAGATATATTTGTCCACATATATGACATGTAAGCATTCATCTGCACAGGCAGGAGTGTTTAAAGGAGACATTACAGGGGGTGGGATACGGGGGATGGACGGACACCTTATCTGCATATCAATTTACCCGGAGTAGATGTAGACTACTTGGAATGATTCAATCAACCCACAAACTGGCACGGCTTCTCCCGAATATTCAGCTATTCGTTCACTGGTAGGAATTCGATTTATAATTGAGATTCGGATATTCATTTTTCATTTCATATTCATTTATTCAGCTTTGTCAACATAAGTTTTGAACGAAGCCTAAAATGCTAACAATATGGCAAAACTACAGTTCAGCTATACAATTCAAAGAAGCTCTGGTTTATTCGTGTACACTCGGTCCCCTTAGTGGCACCGTGTGTGCACAAGTTAGTGAATGACTCTGCGAGAGGAGCCATGCTGGGAGCCACAGTGCAACCTTCATTTTAAAGTGAGTGATTTTCTGAACAGTAGGGCTATTCGGGTATTCGGATATTTGTTCGTTGGATATCCTAATTTTGAGATTCAGATATTCAGTTTTTTGGATAAATGTGGTTGTCGATAAAGGCAACGCTCCATCACATTCAGGCTCTCCAGTAGTAAAAACAGTGCTCTCCCCTCTCCACCATATTCCGGCACATCAACATAAAACAGCCTAACATGCTAAAACAACAAACTTAAAAAGAAGCGAGGTGACACCACAGTTCATTTTGTCAGCTTTGTGTCTGAAATTAGAGCACCTCCACTCAATCTGGTTAAATTGTGTATACTCTGTGCCCTTAGTTAGCAAGCTAGTTAACAGGTTAGCAAGCATAGCTAGGGCGCAAAGGATATTAATGCAGGGGTTGGAAGCAGATTTTGTTAATGACAACAATATACAACACCCCACACCCAGAATATTCTGTCTGAAGCTCTGTAGCCCTAAAAATGGTATTCGGTACAGCCCTACAAACTGGGAAAAACAACCCCATTGGTTTTCTGTTGGCTGCCTAAGTTAGAAAATATGGAACAATATGAACACTTCTGATTTTGCTACAGTACTAATGTTAAGAAGTGTGGATTTAGGATTGGACCACTCCCTCATCTATCTCCAATCACAGCACCAAAAGCTAGTTTATGTGACAGTGCAAAAATGAGGTTTAACCGTGTAAAACAGGTACAGCAACAGTGGAGAAATTATAGAACCTATCAAAAATGAGACCTGATAAACAAGTGTACTAAGCAAAAAAAAAAAAACAGAGAATAAGGAGGACCACAAAAAATTGACAAGTGCTACAGTTCACCACTGCGCACTCAGGTTGAAGCGAGAATATTATATTGATGTAACTCATTTTTCATACAATATTTTGAAGGATGTCAAATCAAATGTGTCTGTCCATCCTTCCTCTGTGCTGAAACAAAACTATGGGTTTTAAATCATGTGTGGATTTCTAGAAACCACTAATGAAAGACAAAAAAAAAATGAAAAAGATTTTGAAACCATGAGCTGGCCCATCTGAAAGCCAGGCTCAACATTACTGCATTTGTGTGAGATTAACTGGTATTCATGTATAACTGATTACATTAAACTGAATTCAGGTTTTTCTCTTTAATGTTCAGTTAAATATTTTCTATTTCATCTTGAAAATGAATACATTGTACTTTCTCTCTGTTTTGCCTGGGAATGAAATGTCATGTTTCTTCATTAGTGTTAGACATTATTTTCCTGGAGAATTCACACTCAGTTTTCCCAGCAGAAGGTAAAAAAGTCAAAGGCCACTGCTGGAATCCAGCTTTATCCTGCCTCATATATAGGAAGTGGACAGAATTGTCCACTCACACTACTATTTGACTGACACAATCTAGAATCGAATCAGAGGCAATCAAGCAGGAAAGCTTTGATAGAAAAGCCGGCAGGTGGTGTGGTGTGAGTGTATGGAGGTTGTAAGGGGAGATCAAGTCTTACCAACTATGTGACCTTAGAAGACAGTAAGACTGAAACTGGCTTTGCCGCCTTCCATATAAAACACACAGACCTCGGGTCTAGGTAACTAATCTTCACAGTGAAACATCAGGGGGCAGACTGTGTGTTTACCCAAAGAACAACACAGGATGCGCCACAGTCCGAAATCATTTAATGAATAACTAAGAGGTCCCACCATGTTCTTTTCACTGAGTCCTAAATTACTGTGAACACAAGAGATCCCACTCCATTTCAGGGGTGCCCTCAATATTCAATTACTGTTAGAACCAGCATTTAAAAAACTGTCCATGGGGCCATATCCCTCATCTCTCATAAAGCTTTTTTTAATACAGTAGTTCACTTAACATTTTGCAAGTACATGTAACAAAGATAGGAATAATTCATTTTTTAGAATACCAATAAAGCAGATATGTGTAAATAATATTTGCCCTGATTGGTCGATATAAATAAATAAATAAATAAAAATCCCATTTCAAGAGGAAACACTTCTTGTAGCCTCAATGTAAATGATAAGACTAGAACAGATCAAATTAATAATAATCATTTTTATATAGCGTATCATACCAAAGTCTGTGGTAAAGTGGTTCATATTTTGAGGGTCATGAGACTGAAGACTCTGGAGTGCTGGAGTCTATCTAAATCTACAGGAGGACAAAACATATATATGTTAAAGTTATGTTGCACCTGCTGCTTATTTTCTGAATATGGACAATATGGACTAAAGAGTGAATGAAACATTTTGTGTCTTCAAGGCATACTGTATCAAACTCTTAAGCGAGGAACAGGATATGGCTCATTTAAAATCACTTCAGGGGACCTTCAAGTTTTTGAAGCTGAATTAATGGCACTCAGTGCTAAAAACACACTTGAAAATGCTGGGTTCCTATTACATGGTTTGCTGGATTATGAACTGGTGTGATCCCTCGCAGCCTTAACGGTGACAAGGGATACAATGGCATCCCTGAAAACTGTGTAAAATGAAGCACTTGTGTCAGAAAGGGCCTGGATCGCTAAGCTCCAGTATTTGAGTGATGGATAAATGCTGGAGGAGTAGAGGGAGAAGGGGTGTAAATGCTGTAGTCCAGGGCAGGACTGGGGCAGGCCAAGGGCCCTTAAAGCCCTGTTGAGCCCTGCTGACATGTCATTCATTACAGCAAGCTCAGCTACCTGCTGCCTGCTCTGACAGGACTACACCATTTCTCACCGTGACCTGAGGGCCATCAACAGGCACTGCCATACCTTTATGTAGACCAGCTTAATAATGTCTGAAAGCCAACTTAATCTATCAAGTCTGGATAAGTTGTAGGGTCAGCTGCAAATCAGGTGAAGGACAGTGACCAACTGAATCAGAAATAACTTAAAATAAAAAACATAGTCAACACTTATGAAGGAGAGGTGGAAAAAAAAGAAAAGGAAAAAAAAAACACCATATCAAAGGTTGGTACAACCCCCTTCTTTCTGTCTCCAGTAGTGTAGTGTTGGCACAGTTAATTTCAGTTATCATGTACCACCTCTGCATTTCTTTACTTACGTTTGCACAGATGGAGTAGGGTTGGCGATCCTGTTCCTCTACTACTGTATACCATGGTATTGAAACATGTAGACAATATCTCAAAGTGAGGGCTGTATTTCAAAATTATGATGTGTGTGGTGTGTTAAATTTCGGTTCGGTTTCTTTAAGTAAAGGCCATACAGTTCGTTCATGTACATTTAAGAGAGCCACAGGGAGGGGGTTCACTGACTAGTG
The DNA here is from genome assembly GCF_029633855.1 of Hoplias malabaricus. Classification (NCBI taxonomy): domain Eukaryota; kingdom Metazoa; phylum Chordata; class Actinopteri; order Characiformes; family Erythrinidae; genus Hoplias; species Hoplias malabaricus. Next base: position 30,712,045 of record NC_089805.1, on the reverse strand, counting down.
ATGTCACACTTTGAAAACTGGTGGGAAATATAACACAAACCCAGTTTAATGAGTTTAATGCTGAGTTCGGATTAAAAAAGAGAGATGAATGAAGCTGAAAACTTCACTCTACTTTGTGCTCATAGGTATGAGGTTTTATCCTCTAAATGTGTGTGTTTGGGGCCTCGGTTAGCTGCATTACTTGCACTTGAGTACACAGACTCTTGCACACCACTGTTTTTAGCTACTCTTCTTACTAAACAACACAGGGCATACAAAAATAACCCGAGGTGAAGAGACAGTGTGGGGGGATAAAAGCCAGACAGTGCAAGAAATGCTACTTTGATAGAATATACTTTGACAATATGCTACATTCTGTTACGTGTCTCAGTTTTAGATTCTCCTCCGGTATCTCAGCTTTACAGGAGCAAATCTGGTAACAAGTAAAGCAGGTAATGGCAGTGGGAATAATTATAATCATAAATATTATAATATGTCCTAGCAAAAATCAGCTTGCTTCATTTACAATTCCAATTTTGCATGATCTTCACTTCAGCAGTGGGCTTGGAAGAAGTACTGATATGATTCATACACAACTGATCTGATTCGGGCAAGTAGCCTCACAAGGAATGATCAAAAGTGACCTTTCCGGAGACACAGAAAAAGAAAAAAACAATCTACAACACAGCAAGTGTCTCGCAACTTTTAGCCTGGTAATAAAATTTAATTTAAAGTAATGATCTACTGTAAATCATTTACAAAATGTGTGAAAAACCATTTGAGGAAAGAGGAAAAAGAGACCCGACTAATAAACCTGTACAACAATATCCATTGCCCTCCATCTCCTTCTCTCCTCGACCAATCTGCACAGATGACTTTAAGACCTTGAAGCAATACCACTTCAAAGGGCTTGGTCAAATATTGACTACGGAAATTAAAATTATCTGATTTTTCTTCAGAACCAATTAGTCTCACTATCCCAACCACTACGGCTTTCCATCTGAACGTTCTGCAATACTTCATAAAGCAGCAGATTTATCCTTCATTGAGGGCAATCATCTCTCCTAAAATGAGAGAGATCCTAACACGGGCACTGACCCTGACCATCAAGATAAAAATATGACTGGTGACTGCAAAGGATTAGCTTACCTTTCATTTCAATTGCTGCTATCGCAGAGAGCTTGAACAAAGACAGAGGGGTGACATTTTGGCAGCAGCGTTTGATGCAAATGTGATGCTCTGAACCCACTGTTTAAATAGTGAAGTAGGTGGGAGATACCGCCTATTACTGCATAGCAGCACTGGTGCAGAACGCCAAAACTGATAGGTACTTTAGTTTTTTAGGGAATTAAACAGATTAAAACAAACACAGATAAAATATAATAAGGTAAATACCATGAATTAACTACAAATGTTAGTTTGAAAGGTTTGGAAAACTGGAAAATCTGGAAAACTGAGCTGTAACGTCCTACAAAACTATGACAAAAACAATTTATAAAGTAAATAAACAAAAATGTTAGCAAATAAATAATTTAAAAAAAAAGATTTTTCCCAATTCTACAAGCTTTGCAAACACAAATTCGACAATCCTGGGAATCTAAATTTGGGGGTTGAATTTGGTCCAAAAAAATCTCCCAAACTCGATTTTTCTGGAGATGGATCTCAATTTACCAAGGACCGCTAGCAAAAGAGCATTGTAATAACATCCATAATAAGCTCCTCCCCCAGTTTTAGCACTGAGCTATAGCAGAGAATTCTTTATACAAGAAGAAAACCTACATGCAAATTCAGCCACAACAAATGGGCAAAATTATTATGTTGTACTTGCACGAAGAAAAGCTAGGCACTGAGCTGACCCGAAAAATCACCCCTCATTTATCCAGCCCTGCATTTATGAAGGGAAAAGTAGGGACATGCAGAGGGAAAAAATGAACTGAAATAATCTTTCCATCACTCTTGACATGGATTGGTATTTTGATGAGGGGGAGAGCATTAATCAGAATGCTGCTGAATATTTAATGTCACTGCCATTATGCCCTAATGTGTGCCTGACTACAGTCATTTAACGGAAATGTGAGACATTCATCAAAGCTCTCCGGTCAATTCTACACCATCATTTGTTTCCATGCAGTCCAAACAGAAATGACTCAAGGAACTGAATGACCCTTAAAATTTCCAACATTCGGTATGGTATACAACAATGGGATCAGTTTAAACAGATTGTTTTTGCCATGTCCTAAACAAATAAATGCACATAATAACCTTACACTGATTAAAATGAAGACAGAGACATGGATTTAGGTTCTGAACCCTCTGAAGGCAGGTTTGTTTATTAATAAATAAATACTAGAATACTGTCACCACTTTTAGACAGTACATATATCCTGTTTATTTCCCTAAATGTTGACAAATTCAATAACGCAACATACAATTGCATTGACTAGAAGAATGTAAAGTGCATGAAAGCTTGCAATCTACACACAGAAGCATAAAACACCCATACTATCTGCCTGCAATTTAATATTTTCAAGCTTGGTCATGCAAAAGACCAAATTAGCAGAGACAATAAGGCAAAGCTAATTAATCTGCGCAATCTCTCGTCAACTATTTACCTCGGCTGCACTCCCATCAACATATTCACTGAGCCCTGAGACTTGGCCAATAGTGAGCCCTGGAGGATGGAGCTTGGAGGGGAGCTATCGCTATGGCACAGAGGGGGTTTTACAAGGCCAGCTGAATAGCTCTGCTGAAACTGATCAAGGGTATCACTTTCTGCTGCGCTGGAGCTGGCTGCGAGAGAGAAGAGAGGTCTGTGTTCAAACATAAGACAGTGGGAGACTTTCTCAGTCACGAATTCCCTCTGAAACAGCGATGCTTTAGCAAAAGAACTGTATTGTGTTAGTTCGTAAGCCAAACAGTGGACATGGAAAAGAGCTGCTCTGTCTAGCAGATGTTGTGCTTTCAACCTGGTAGCATTCATTGCTCCAGGTTAGTGGTTATATTGAGTCATATAGAGATTTGCTTATGTTTGCATAACAATTCAAATGCCTTTACATGCTGTTCATGTACAAATGATTCACATCATATTTCTGTTGGTTGGCATTTAAGAACGTTCTTTCTTACCACAAAACAAGACAGCATACAAATGCAATATCATGTGAAATATCTGCACTTCAGAAAAATTCTCTATTTGATTTTACCAGATTAAAAGATGACCGATATTCTAAAGGTTCAGATAGAAAAAAAAAGGCTGCTGATTATGGCTGATCTCCACACCTGCTCCAGCTACAGAGCTCTGTCTAACTGCAGTTTCTTATCACCTAATCAACTCCTAAGAAGCAAGGCAATAACACTAAATCTGAGATTTAGAAGCAAGCCAGTGCTCTTCTCTAACAGCCAGGCGAGCTTAAGACTAAGATAGCCCTTTTGAGTTAGGGACCTTTGCCTTACTGCTCAGAGCTCAGATCTCTGCTTACAAAGAGAGCTTTCTTCCTTCTCCCGGTGGCCTCTCCCACCCTTGCGCATGCAGCCACCGCATCAGAGGACAAACCATTCACCCACTGAATAAATAAAGCAAGAAATAGTGAGGGGGAGAAAAAAAAAAAAAAGACTTGGCACAAGCAAGCCTGGGTAGAGAGATAACAGAAGCGAATCACAAGGGCATCAGAAGGAAAAGCCCTCTCTCCCAGTAGTAGAGATACAGCCAGTCTTAAGGTAGCTTGGGTTGGTGGGGAAACGTACAGGACATTCTACTTTATTTATATAAAAAATTAAAACAGTAAAGGTAAAAAATATATATTATATAATAACGAAAATAAATAAATATATATATATATATTTATTTCACACACCCCTCCCCCCATCTCTCTCTCCCACTAGCCAAATAGTTACTCTGGGGAAAAAAAGGGGGAAAAAATAAATAATTGGTCACTTATTTGAAAATGTCACTAATTGATTGTCACTTCAAAATCTCAACCTTTTTCCATATTTCTAGCATCACTCCTAGGCCAGTGTCCAGTGAAGGTTAACATGGTAACCATGGCAACTGCCTTCACAGAGCAAACACCTACCTACTGTCATCTGAAAATTTTATTATTAATTAATTTATTAAACACAGAACAACTAATATTGGAAGACAGTACTATGTAACACATGAAGGAAGTTGAATATTAAACATATTTTCTGTAACAACATACAGTAAAATGATCAATAAAAAAAAGAAAAAAAAGTAAGTAAATGCTGGATCAGCTTCATTCACATTTCTTTACTCTAGGCAAGTTAGCTGGCCTTATGTTGATGTGCAATTCATTTTTAATTGCTTCTAACAGACAAATTTGTATTTGTAATTAACTCTGTTAGCTGAAAACTTTAATAGAATATTTCACTAATTCATGTTTTGGTAAAAAAAAAAAAAATAGCAACACTAGCTATATTAAGATATTATTTTCTAAAACACAGCAATTCACTAAGTTCTAGCCGAAAAAACAGATACAACATTCATTCTAGCTAATATGATAAACACACACTGTGTACAAAAGCCTAAACATGTCATTTTAAATGCCATATATTGTGTTCTTTATATAGCAGCAAGAGATTTGCTCAAACATATCTGAGAGGTTAAAAGTGTAACATTTTCTGAGCATTAGCACATTTTAATATAAATAAAACAAATAAGAAGTAAACATTTTTAATTCAAAATTTAATTACAGATCAATTATACATGGGAAAGCACGGTGGTGCAGCAGTCACACAGCTCCAGGGACCGCTCCGGGTGACTGTCTGTGAGGAGTTGGTGTGTTCTCCCTGTGTCTCCCTGTGTCTCCCTGGGTTTCCTCCGGGTGCTCTGGTTTCCTCCCACAGTCCAAAACACATGTTGGTAGGTGGATTGGTGACTCAAAAGTGTCTGTAGGTGTGAGTGTGTGAAAGAGCACTCCAGGGTGTGTTCCCTCCTTGTGCCCAGTGATTCTGAGTGGTTACAGATAATGAATGAATCAATCAATCCAATTATGGATATCCAAACTGACTGGATGGAGCACAATGTTTTGTATATTTCTTATAAGGATAAAGTAAATAAAAAATATATTTAAAAAGCAGCATTGGTCATTTCCAGCGGACATACGCTTGTAGCCTCAAACATACAATCAGTGCAAGACTCATTCAGACAAAATGCACTACAGAGCGCCACAGGAGGTCATTCCTACCAGTGGCTACCAGACTTTATAACTCCACACTTAAAGCACGACACCTTTCACATGTACAGTAATAACAATAGAACAAATTTTTTAATTATGAGTGTAACAACTCAAATGTGCAATACTCATACTGCTGTATACAGTATATCCGTATTTATTATTATAGATGTGTACATATTGTAAAAAATTCCTTTTGTGTTAAATTTTTATTAGAGTGTTTATTCTTTTACAACTGGCTGCTACTGTAATAATTGCAATTTCCCCCTGGGATCAATAAAGTATTTCTGATTCTGATTCTGATTCTGAAGACAGCAGACAATTAGTTATTCCAAGGTAGATAGATCTACTGCTTTGGCAGGTTTCAGGTTCATGCTGATCTGCAGCCAACACCCTTTCTGCATGAGAAGTTTCAAATCAATAGTGCTGAGGATAAGACTGACCAACACACATACAGCAACCCAGAGAATAACTCATTTTTAATTCTGCACATTTTCTTTTTCCACACTCTCTGGCTACGCTTGGAAATTAGAACTAAATACAATGCTGAACAAGTGCTGAGTTCTTCAGTTTATTGTTGCGATACAGACTGCTCTAAACAGTGTTTTTGGTTGAACAAGTACAAAAAGTGCTTTGAGAAAAACATAAATGGTCTGGCCAAAAAAATGTATTGATTTATATTTGGGGGTAAACTGTCTTTCTGCCTAGTTCCCATGGGTTTTCCCTCAAGTCTTTTTCTTTCTTTCTCATCCACAATGCATACAGAGAATAAAGCACCTCTCAAGTGACCAGGATTGAGAGGAAAAAACAAAATCAAAACAAACCAATACACATTTTACATTGAGGGACAGAACGAAGGTCAGTTTTAAGTCAATCTACAGCTGCCACAGAGGAATCTCAACAGCATGACAGTGGTTCAAACACAAAAGAGCATCAAAAGATAACCCCTTTCTGCAGAGGAGAATAAATGGTCAATTCTGCCTTATCCAGCACATATTTATATGTGCAGTTCAGTTTTGTTGGTTTGAACCAAAGCAGAAAATAATACACTGTCACAAGTTAGAGGTTGGCATTTATGCTGCCACTAGAAACTCTAAAAAACACTTTGCTGTGCATTTGATGGTAATAACAGAAGAGGGAAAAAAAAACAACAACTTGAAACCAATCTTTTCTGGATCAACACAGATGATAGGTTTTATGCATGTCTTTTTAATCCCTGATATTCTAGAGCAATACAACATGAGGAACTGTGAAGTACCCTGTTATTTTACAACAATGTTTGATGGTTTGAAACCAAACTCTTTAGAGAGGCTTTTATAATAGTCATAATAACTACGTATATAGAAATGTGAAATAAGAAATGTATTTACATATAGTTTAGAATGAACCTTAAACAGAACTGAGGTTGTTTACAGGTGGTTCTCCTGTTCTGTGGTGGTTCTCCTCTCCTGTTCTAATATTGTATGCAACCTCACCAGCGGCGATTGCTCTAAGACTACAAGGGAAGCTCAGCTTCCCCTAAAATGTAAAAAAATAAGTGATCAAATATTTACTGTTGTGTGTACATGTCATTGAATAAATATGCACTACAACGCGCTCAACTTTTGTTCAGAATCAGCTTCTTATCACTGGTAAAGAAGCGGCTTTCCTCTCAATCATTCCCAGAGCTTCACAGTGCTTTAAACAGTGTGGACGCTCCACAGAGTTCAATAGCGAAGCAGCGAAGTGCAGCGAAACGAGACGAGTCATTGGATAAATGCTGGGCTTCGTCCCGCCCATCGGACGCTCAGCGTCTCTGGGGGTCTATGGGGCAGTGGGCTGGGCTCGGCTGGCCCGGACGCTCAGCTTCTGCATGATGATTAGATGATCTGTCTGAGGCTGAATCCCTTTTTGAATGACAGCGAAATGAGCGAATCAGCGATCCTTTGGTGTAAAGATCCGTGGGAGCACAGGCGGACACACTTCACATGGGCCAAGGCCGTTTGAGCAGCCTAGCTTTGCTGGCCATTGAGAGGACACTAGTCAAGTCACTGGAAAAGACGCGTTGTTGGTACGACAGGGTCACAGATCATTTTCTTAAAAAGGAACGGAAGAATTTACGTATAAATAAAATGATACATTTTATGATGTAGGCCGAAATTGAGCTTCCCCTCCTTGAAAGACCAGCATCCGCCACTGAACCTCACAATCCTAAAAGTAGGCATTATTCTCAAATTCATGTGGTTTGTTTCTTCCGTGAAGATTTTCAATGCAGGCTATATGGCAAGACTCAAGTCCCAAAAATCAAAACATAAAACTGACCAGGGTCAATTTGTTTTCACGCAGCAAAATTCAAGCCGACCACAAACTAACCCCAAATTAACTAAACTCAAACCACCTCTAGGCATGGTCTTAGTTTCATTTGGGTCCATTTGGGAGCGGGCGGGGGTTGAGATCATTGTGTGCATCCTTAGACTTGGTCATACTCCATGTACAAGAGCAGAACAAAGGACAGTTAATTCTGGGCCTGGTCCATTGTGTATCCTCATTTCAAATATAATGCATCTGAGGCATATCAGTGTTTAGATGGCACCATTACAATAAAAGGCTGTTTTACGTTTAGTTGTCATGTTTCCACAGCACTGAATAGCCTGATGATGATGAAAATGGATGTAGATTTTAATTTTTACATTCTATTGGTTGAACATTACTATGTTAAACATACCCAAACAACTGCAACGAATACAAATGACTTTATAATAATACTACTATCAATAATTTGTATCATTTTGGCTTTGTGTGCTTCATTTCTAGGCTTGGATACACAGAAATAGTTGAGGCAATATGAAGCAGCAGAACTAAAATGACTGATGAGCTTGGAGGTCCAGTAGATGTGTTTTTGTGTGGGTCTTGTTTTATTTATTTACTTATTTTTTTGTAAATTGTTCAGCACTTTGCACTTGTTTTACTTGGCTACCACTTTACATTTCCTACAAGGTTTAATTCCAGGTAGCAGCTGGTGCTTAGATAAGTGTGAACCAGGAATGTGAGAGAGATGCAATTAGGACATATCACCTTTAATGTGTTCAAACAAGGCATGTTTTGATCCATTTAATTTTCTGGATGTATTTGATGTATTAGCTTCCTTTTCACAATGAAGTACATATCTGGACACTCCAAGATAACCATAGAGTAGGCAAGCTTAGCTTTGTCAGACTGCTATCAGCTGCATATTTGTTAGTTGTCTCTGGGATTTCAACACTGGGTAAGTAGGGTTCAAAACACATACTCTTTATTGGAGGTCTTGAGATTTTGTGCTTCATATCATTGTTGTGGTTCACACATGGTTTTATTATGTGATACAGGTAAATGCAGGGCATAGGGCAATAACCGCAATACGGTAATATCACACTATTAACCAGCCAACCACAAGGATCACTGAAGTTTATACACGTTTTCCCTTTCATTGCATGGTCTTTCTTGTTTTACACTTTGGGGTGTGTATGTGTAATGAATGTTTTCCCAACTGCTGGCATCTGGAAGGCTGAGTGTCAGTCTTCGTTTTATAAAATGAACACAATGGCACCAAACCTAGTCACAAAACCAAATGCAACTTCGACAGTTTAGGAGCATTTCAGCTTTCAACCAAATGAAAAGAGAGAGACTGGCAATTTGGACAAGGCAATATGCAAAATCTGTACCAGAAATGTTGCTGTGAAACAGGGAAATCAGAAGTTTGAGATTTCATCTAGCTATCTATAATCCAGCTATCAAAACCTAACTGCCTCCACCAACACAAAGTCATGGAGCAGCCGCATGAGGAACAGTTCAGGCCGGTTCCGTGTGGCAATTAGGAGTGAAGCACTAGAATCAGAATGAATTAAGTAATCTGGGGCAATAATAAACACCGCCCAGGAAATATTTTCACTGGGCCCTAGTAAGGCAAGACAAAAACAAGCTTAAATATGAAAAAAAAAAAAATGATCACAGTGGTAGTTAAAAAGGTGATTTAGTGTTTGTAAAATTGGTAAGGTATTCATTTTTAAGCATTCAACAGGATTTTAACCTATTCACAATAGCTGCGCATTTGGAAATATCAGTGTGTTCTTTGTTGACTTTATATTTACAAATTATTTCAACATGTTTCTGAGAAAAAAAAGGTTTGCTTTTTTTGCTTTTGTTTACTTTAAATAACATTTATTTATTGATTGTAACAACTTAAATATAAAACTGTTTAGATACGAACATGAATATAAGACCTGAATAACTTAAATACATAACCTGAGCAGGAGGACTACTTCAAAACACACTAGAATTTAAATAATTTATTTGAAATAATCAAAATATTTGTTTTTGATCTGTATTTCCTCAAAATACTTTATGAACATATTATTAACAATATCACAAGCAAAGAACCAAACCTACATGAAACATCAGAACTTCACTTGACCTAATTACTTCTGTTTCTGCAGCTTTGTAGCCAGTCCTTTTACCTGTGCATTTCAACAAGGTCATTACTAAAAAGTTCTTAACGAACTGCTTTTGAAAGTCCTTGATCCCACTGTGAAAAATGCACTCAGTTAAGCAAAATGTGGTATTGTCACAATATCAGTACAGTATCCAGAAAACCAAACACTTGCTACATTCTAAAGCTCCTAAAACAGAAAAAACACCCAACTCCCAGCACAGAATCAAAACCTTGAAGTGCATTTTTTGTACAATACTCTATTATAAGCAATACTTGATATTTACATTCTTCATAGCTACAGGATGAAAATTATGATGTATGGGGATAGTTGTTGCAATATGTGCTCATTTCCAAAGCAGCAGCACCAACAGAAGTGACAAAAGATAATGCTTTATCATCCTTTAATACGTCATTTTAGGTTATGAGTATGAGTCCACAGTTAGCGCTACATAAAACACCAAACAAGCTATGCATGCGGTTGGAACAGATAATGGAAAAACAATCTGCAGATCCGCACCATGCTGTGTAGATTACCCATCATAAGGTAAATCCATAAGCAATCATTTACACACAGCAAGGGTAGCGCATTTCTTTGGTAACTGGCTCTACAATATATCACAGTTTTTGGAATTGTTTTCTGAGTGTAGTATTCCCAGTAGATACAGTATAATGGTTTAGCAAAAATGAAGAGGTATGAAGCTAAATCACTAAAGGGTTTCAGACCATTATTCCATCTTCATCTGGTGCATTTTCATTTTTGTTTTCTTAAATATAAGTTGTTTTTCTATGGTAGTTCTAAAAAAAAAAACATGCTTATGTACATTTTGTGCAAACCTATACATTTTCTCTCATGCATCCCACCTCTTTCTCTAAAAACTATAGCAATAACTGTCAACTGGCAGTTCCTGAACTTGTTCTGAATGGGTTTTGGGTCATTCAATCGATACAGTTTTATTTTAAATGCACACTTATCTGCTATCTGACTGTAACATGCAGTTAGCTAGGGGCCTGTCATGGTAACACCAACATTTGACTAAAAGGTGACAGGTTTATTATTATTTTTTTTTTTAATATAAATTTGCTTATTTTGAATTCTATAAAACGGGGTCACAACTTTACGAGCAGGAGAAAAAATGGGTCCCATAGATTTATACTAATACAGAACCACTGGTGTTTAACTTTCAGAATAGCTCTGAGAAGTGGATGGATATGCACAAAAATCATGGACAAATTCATCAGAACATCAGTAAGGGACACCATGGATGATGTGTTGGGTTACGTGAAAGGTCATAGAAGATCTTTCTTCTTGCTGTGTTACATTTGCCTCAAGTGTTTCTGCAGGAGCAAAAGTAGCAAGAGGAACTGTAGCACAGTGAACATGCATGGAGTCATTTGCCATATATTATCATCTAGTCCAAGAACATATGCTGGAACAGTTAGTGTAATACAGATTTGTATAACTGTTCATCCCAGAATGTAATATTCTGTTTATTAACTCAAGTGCTAAGCAACAAAGTAAGGCACTGAATCTATCTGGCATTAATTAATTTTACTCTGTGTATGTGAGTGGGTTTGGCACTAATTTGCAGCAGTTGTTGTCAAAGCTGAGAGTACCTTCAAGGCTTCTGTTCATGGCCCTGCTTCTACAGCCCTAGTTCTCTATATTTTGGGAACTTGTAAGTTAGTACTTCTTGCCCAGTTGGCTGTCAATAAAACATGCATGCATGTTGTTTATCAGAAGGATGGTGCCCAAGAAACCTATGAGTAAAATGTGTGCGACTTTATCCATGGTGTCAAGTTGTTTGCTCACCCCCCCACCCTTACAGAACTACTACAGGTCAAACGACAGCCAACTTTAATTGAATCCTTGTATTTCTGTCCTATATGTAATGAACTGACTAGCAGACCATGGCAAAACCCTTGTTCCCTTTGGTGAAAAAAAAAGAAAGACAAAGTTTCATGACAGCTGCTTGGTGCAGCATTTCACTCCATTCATCTATTAAGAGTGTGAGAGTGAATATATATATATATATATATATATAAAGCTTTTTCCAAGGTACACCATTCCTCTCTTGAAAGGTTTGCATACAGATAGCTAAAGCTGCTAATATACCTAAACCCAATATATTTGCAATTACAAAAACAAAGGTTCCTATTAAATTGGTTCTGAGAGAAATAAGCAAGACATTGTTTTCAGCACTCAAACAATTCAGAAGTATCATCTTCACAAGTGCACCTTAAAAATCCCACTGAACATCAGCATGATTGCCGTTTTCCCCAGACTGATCATTACACCAGATGAATTCCTATTCCATCTCACATGTGAATCTCATCAAAATAGGCCCCATGCATTCTTCTCATGTTAACACATTATCGCCCTCATAAATTAGTTGAATATACTCAGCCAAGCTGAAATTTCATAGAATAGATTTAGCTTAAAACCTGAAGAATTGTACATCCCTAACACTCCCATGTGCTTCATAATTAATTTGCACCAATGATATTCCTCTGACAGCTTTTGAGAGTTTTCTTGTCAAGCAAACCAGTCTTTTGCCAGCTCACCTGATGAATGCAATAAACTGTGAGACCATGATTTGAACCCACAATATAACTGAAATTAACATTAGATTAGCAGAAGGCTGCATAGAGACCTGTCTACTGCTTATAGCCCTGCCCACACTCACACGTTCAAAAGCTGCAGTGAAATAATGGGACCATCAACAAACTCAAGACAAAAGAGAAAATGAGAGTTCAGCAGTGAAGGAATAGCTTGTTGAAATAGTGTTATTATTAGATTTTCTTTCCCACCGACATACCACAAGGCTCTTCTGTTAACATAGAGAGAGAAAAAAAGCAAGTTTGTTGATCTGGCTGATGTAATGTTTCCTCTTCACTCAGTGGCCAATGTAAAGGTCAGTTCAATCCTCATTTATTTTTAAATATTCCTGATACACCGAGTAACATCATTAGCTTCCACAAGAACATGTGCATATTTGTAGCTTTCAACATTCAATGTTATTTGAGAAAGTAATTGCACTAATGCTGCAATACAGATTTAATCAGATACTACGAACACACAGAAGAACCAGATGCTGCTGCACGACCTACAACACTACTCTTGCCCATCTGGGTGAGTGAAATCTAAAAACTATAGATAGATAGAGACAGAGTGACTAGAATGAAAACTAGCACATTCCCAGCACACTGAATTTTCTTTCTGAGCCGTGAGCCTACTCTGCCCCATCTCCCTCCATTTGTTTGGTTACTCTGAAAGGACGCATCAACAGGGGGCTCAGTCACCATGATTGAGAGCAATTTAACAAACTGTTGTCGAAAACAATCAGTTTGTCTTGAGTCAACAAAATGAAAGACTCAGACAGTTCAGAGTCAAATTATTGGAATCTTACCCGATAGGTAACATCTTTAACAAATTATGTGGAAGAAAATGGAAAGTAAATTAGATTCTGTAAAAATGTTCCCAGTTGCCAACATGAAGGGCAAATGTGTGTGTTCTTTTCCATCACATGATAGTAACTCTAAATGAAGAAGAAAGTCGAGATAGCCATAGTATCAAAGTGCTGGGTTATATGACTGCAAGTCAATAATCACGATTAACATTTTACCTCAAATATGATTAATGAAATTTTTTCTCCCCTGCCCTCATAGTCCACTGACAAAGCAGGCACTGTAATTATGCTCAAGTATTAAAGCTGGAGTTTTTTTTTCGAATGTTGCTGGGAGCATGCACTTTTCATAACTGGTAATGTGATTGCGCTTTAAAGGTTGAAACAGCACTATGGCACATAGCATCAACATTCGTCTTTGGAATACACTGCTCAAGTTGCTCAGTTTGACTCTGTGTTTATGTTCTCCTCCATTTCGCTTCCATGTGGCATATTGGACGGGGCAACATCAAGTGACTACCTACGGTTTTAAAGGCACAGTACACAAACAAACAATGGGGAACTTAACAGAATTAACCCCAAAATATAACAACCCTAAAATTACAGATTAAAAACCCAATTAATTCTGTACAGACCGGTAATATTGAGAACAGAACTTTTGCACTTTCTACTCTGGGCTCAGCACTGCAGAGACTGCACTATGTAACTTTTGGCGGAGGGCAGAAAACCAACACCCATCCCATTTATTTCAGTACAGTGTGGTAAAAACAAATTACACTAGAGGGATCCCCATGGGCAATAACCCAGATCTGTTTTCTGACAGTTACTCAGACTGTAAATTACAGCAGACAGAAAAAAAAAAAAAAAAAATATATATATATATATATATATATATATATATATATACAGTGATTATGTTTGCTCTTCTCAACATTTGGCCGATTTGATCATGCAACAAACATCAGTACTGAAATTGAGTTGTACATTTACATTGTACATTTACCCTCTCTGCAAAGGGGTTGGTCCCATGCTCCTGACCATTAAGGGAGGTACTGACCTTTATGCAAAAGAACAATTAATGGAACTTCTTTGGAATTAGGGTTATACTGATACTGATGCCGTATTGGTATTGTCACCGAAACTGGCACTTAAACACACGATCGGTATCGGTTACAGGGAGCCCAGGAAATGGCCCCTTACTCACTATTCCCTACATGTAGTACACGTGGTACAGACCCCATGAAGCAGATACTGACGTACATGCGTGCCGCTAGATGCAGCTCGAATTTAAAGTCGGGACAGATTATAAACAATAAACAGACTGGGTATTTCACACTACATGACTGTTTGTCGATTTTTATGGAGATTGGAAAAATTTCACACATACACACTATACGACTGGAGATAAAACACTACACAACCCCAAACTCCCCAACCAAACACACAACTCATATTTCCTAGGAGACACATAAATACGGACGTACAACTTGCTGCAGCTATTGTATGCGCTGCTATTGTGTAGGCTCACAAAGAAAAATACATAAAAATGTCTTTGGGTAGTGGATGGGAAAACAGCGGGGGCTGGAGATTAATAGAATAGCACCGGTTCACCTTAAATGGCTCAGAAATATTAGCAGTAGCCAGAGTGCGCTCCACTGTGCTGTGTCATTTAAGGTGGAATTGAAAATTAAAATAAAGTTGGAATAAATGCTGTAAAAGCATGTGTTGTGGCTCACTGTGTTCTCCTACAGGTAATGCTCTTTATTTGGGGATGTGCATCCAGCTCTACGTAATGTATTGTAGCTTTTCATAGTTTTATCATTTAATCCATGCTCCACTGCACGCCCGTGTTTACTTTCTCAGCTCTGTTCTCATTGGCTGTTGACAGGACTCATTCAGCCTTGAGTTGGTGGAGAGTTTACACTACGTGACTACGACCAAAGTTGGGTGTGGAAAAGAAGTATCTAACTTTTGATATGCTGCAACTGATCTGAAACACGATTTTGAGGCAAAATTTTTTAAATCGATCTAAAAGTCATGTAGCTTAACCCCAGCAAAGTACACTGACTTTACTCAAGCAACCGCAAAGAAGCCGCTAACACAGGTCAGTCCTTGGAAAGTGCATTTTACAGTTGTGGCAAATATTCTCATGACAGTGGTAAAAGATGTTCAGTCAGGCTAGACTCTTCCTACTTGTACTTGTTAGTACATTGTGGATTTATATATTTTTTCATGGCTCTACAACTTACATGCTTTTAAAGTGCAGTTAATAAAGAAGTAAATGTTGTTCATTCAAGCTTATTATATCATATCAGCGATACAGAACACTGCTTTAACAAAATAAACACTGTAAGTACAGCAATATCTGGATGTATAGGCACTTATCTAGTAGTTTAAATAAATACAGTTGGTATCAGTACTCTGTATCAGCATATACTTGAACATGAATTATCTGCATCAAAATGGAAAAAGTGGTATCGGTGCATCCGTATTTGGAATGTATGTGAAAATGCTACAATTGTCATGTGAACTATATACATCCACAATTTTTGGTTAAGATTAGAAGGAGAAAGAGGGGAAGGAAAATAAGAGGAAAATACATATATGTACCTACAGCCATGACATCACAACCACAGCAATTACAGACTTGGTATGTCAACACAGTTCAGGACCGCCTTGGACCTCCACAGAGCAGGTATTATTTGAGTAGATAATATGTTTGGTTCATAGACTAGCGGTGACACTAAAGGGTTTAAAAACTAACAGCACAGTGTGTCTGTGTGTGATCAATTCATACTAGCACAGCACACACTAACACTACCACCAACACCACCACATCAGTGTGACTGCAGCTCTGAGAATGAACCATGTTAAATTTTTGATGCAACTTCAGTTTTACCAACAGGAAAATGTGTGACACTTCAAACTCAGTTTCACCAGAAAATCAGTGGTATGTTTCCTGTTAATGTTATTCAGATTCGTGTTAAAACAGGGATTTTATGTAAACCCAGAAAATTGACCACAATGACTTCAAAATGTTTCATGCGCCTTGCTCAAGCGCCAAGACTATCCTTTCCTCACATTCCTAATGAAATTTAACAAAAACATCTGGCTGAATACATTTCTGTTGATGCTGCTGACCAAGGTCCTGGATTTAAAACTAAAGGTTAATCCAAAATTGGGACCATGTAGGCAACAGGTTTCCTCCTCCTCCAAAGCTACAGCTTGTACGACTGGTCTACCTGCTGCTCTTTTTGGCCGTTTCCTTACTCTTAAGACACACTATGTTTGCGTTTGTACATAAACACACACACACACACACACACAGTTTTACTCCTCCTTGAATTATTTTATTTTAAAAACACAACTTACAACTTTTCCAAAAGACACATTAAGCAAGCAACTACCCAAGCAAACCTCTGTTTACAAATTTCTTTCTACTGTGCATCTAAAATAACCAAAGGAGATATTTGAGTAGATTAACTACAAGGTAATCCACTTCCACAAGGAAGGGGAAAAACAAAGAAATATCTTAAAAAAAAAAAAACAAGATTTACCAAAATCGGAGTTAAAAAAAAAAAAAAAAAATTAGCTTTGACAACTATGCCACACCTGATAAACTCACAACACGATGTAAACAATAGATAAACTTTATCTTTGAAAGATCAAAGAAAAATCAAACTCAGCTCTTGCTTCAGATCTGAAAAGATAAATCCACAGTGTTTCTGTTCATTCTTCCAATGTGAGAAGACAAAACACACTATGACACTGAATGGATCCTTAGCCGTAAAACTATAAACTATTAACTTTTCTCTGGATTTTTTGGTCTTGGAAACTCCTTATTTCCAATATTGTGCAATGTAAACCAGGCATGGCTGGACTAATATAAAAGTCAAGACAATAAATGCAAAGCAGTTTTTTGATGTTACCAAGTCAGTCATAGGAAATTACAGACCGGGACTCATTTACGGACATTAGCATGCCACCACTATTTGCCTTCTTTTAAAATATTTAGAGCAAGGAGTTGAGAGCATTGAGAGGCAGAGAGTAATGTGCCCAAGGATGTTTAGAGCAATATTAAAAATATGAATAAATAAATCAATGTAAGATTCAAGCACTAAGGCAGCTGTCAGGAAGCATGCACCAGACTAATTCATTCTGGGGCTTTCAGAAAAGATTTTGAAACTGTGAAAAAAAAGGTAAGTGTGCCATCTCCATGCTCAGCTACTCCTGTACTCTCACACAATCACATACTTTTTGCCTCTCTCTCTCTCTCTCTCTCTCTCTCTCTCTCTCTCTCTCTCCCTCTCTCTCCCCCTCTCTCTCGGGGGCTTTATGCACATGTGCAGAAGCCAGTACTCCACAAAAGAGCTCTGTGTTTCTCATTAAGTCTATGTTATTAGGTGAATCACACAGGGCTTGGAGAATACTACTGACATCTAAATGTGGACTTACCTTATTACAACACTGAATGGGAGATGAATCTGAAAAGTGTTGTGACCTTTAAAATCTGACATCTTGCAAAATGCTTAGCTGTGATAGTAACTTGCCTGTGCACAATTAAAGTTACTAAATCTTTTCTATGTAGTAGCCTTTCTTCTACAGTACGACTTAGATCCATGGAACCGATCCGTGTATAAAACAGAGCGCTTTAAACTTGAAGCGATGGTTACAGGAAGTGGGTTCATGATGCTTCCCAACTGTGGTGGCATGCTCTGTCACATAACATCACGTTAAAAGAACGCGACATGCAGTTAAGTAATTCATCACTATTGGATCAGTATTCAATATTGAGAAAGTTCAGTTGGTGCATTCCTACTTACATCTATTTACATTAGGAAGGACACTTATTACTGCTCCATTTTTGCAGTGTCTTCTACAGTACCACAGATATAATTGCTTAATGACAAATGTAAACAGATGTGATAATAGTTGAAAAAGACTTTCATTTGTTGCCTAATGTGAAATGTTGTGTCAAAAACAGGCATCATTAGATATTCAGGTGGAAGGCAAAAATGGATACCAATTTCAAACAGCAGGAAACTCATGCTGGCAGTTGCTCATGCAAGTTAAGTGTATCATGATTGTGTGCATGCAAATGAGATCATAATTAACCAGGAATAAAAAAAATAACTTGTAGAAGAAGTGTTCCTCAGACTAGTCATAAATCCACCAGGAAGCCACACATGCTTGTTGACTCATAAAACAGATCCCAGTTCATAAAACAGATACTCACATGTTTAGCATCTTATATAGCTCCCCACCGTGGTTGAGAACCACCTATGAGCAGCCTGAAATGCATGATTATTTTGGCATGGCCAGGAGCAGGAGGCAACATACCAATTTTCTACAAAGTGGTTCAGAGTGACCACTGGAAAATGATGTGTTTGTAATATTAAAAACAAAGTCACCAAGTGCTTATGTACTATTGAGTCCCACGCATATTATATACAGAAATTAATTATGCCTCAGACTGATAGGTGTTCAGGAATGTATAACAGACAACATTCTCATGTGAGGCAGAGGAATTCAGCCAAGCTACTAAGAACAAAACCTGATTCAGGTGAACTCGGAGCCAAACAAAATTTGGACCATCTGGTAGATCCCAAGGTTGAGAAACAGTGTCTTATAAAATTCAGAGCAGTTGTGTAATTGCACAAGGAAGGACAGTTTTCACATAAGAGCAGTGTGGCATGATGCTAAATTTTATCTAATTCTAGTGACAAACCTTGGAGAGAAATCTAGCATGTCTTATCGCACTATTATTGTTTGCTTTTCATGTATGACATATAGCAAAGACATGGACAGACAAAACAAACACATACAGGCCACCCAATATATAAAAAAAAAAAAAAAAAGCAGCACAGGGAGAGTGGGAGATCATTTGCATATGTTACTGCATGAAATTACAATTAACTCGCTGCCATCATAGACGCTGCGTTTGGAGTGATATGGACGTCCCATGACAATCATTTTAAAAAGTTAATCAAACATGTACAGTACGTTTACTCCCTTCCAGCATACATTATAAAAAGCCTGGGCCATGTCCTCCTCCTCTACAATAAGACTGTGTCCGGAAATTTGCAGAGTTTTGGGGTTTGCATACAGGGAGCCATTTCCTTTAGCATTAATGAAATTCAAGGCAAAATATTTAAATCGCTGTGCTTTTAATAATGCAGAGACCCCATCTGAGGCCGCGCTTCAAGGGGAGATGACACGCTTTTGAATAAAGGATGTCATGGGAGAGTGGTGTGGTGCTCAGAGAAAAGAGAAATGGAATACACTGACTTGTCTTGGATGGAATGACAATTTCACAGAAGACATGATCTCTTCTGAGTCATAAACAAAAGTCTGCGCACAATGAAGGAACTTGAAGAAGAATGAGAAAACACTCAGACGGAAACAAGCAGGATTGGGTGCATCAATGAACACAGTCAACAAGTTTCCCATAAAAGATTCAAGCAGAAATGTATTTATAGAGGGAAAGAATTAAACAGGGAGGGACTTGTGCCGTTTCCTCCAACTGGAAGATGATTCTCACCAAAGCCCCACCCAAATGTGAAGTCCAAATGTTACACCGTTGTTTAACTTGTTCATTAGCGCTCTTACGGCAAAAGGCATTAACTGGCAGTCAGGCTCATTGAGTGATACCGCTTGAAAGAACCTCGGGCGACTTGGCCAAAGTTGCTGACTCTGTACATTGGGCTTTGCGGCAGCGTAGCTCCTGATTTAGAGCACATGTAGCTAGAGCACTTTTGATTTCATTGGGGCTATGATTAATAATGTGCTAAATAAGACTCTGGGAACTCTAGTGGGGGAGAAAAATGAAGGTATTCAAGTTTTAAGATGTATTCTTATGGGTATAGGTTTTAATTCCATATATATTTGCACAACTGTAAATGAATCGCTCAAAATCAAGTTATCTAAACTGTCAAGAACACCATCAAGAAATGAAAAAGTTCAAATGTCTGATGGGAAATAAAAAAGAAGTGTGGACTGTAAGCAAAGAATATATTACTGAATTAGTAAAATACCAATAATTTTCACAATTACACCAATAATCAGTTTACCAGTTCTTATTTTTGTTTGACATTTAAGAAGTTCTGCTTTTGGGGAAACGGAAAAACTGAGAGAGCCTACACCTTCCTGCATTTACAATACTTTATTTATTCATTTACAATACCTATCTGTGGCAGTCAACACATTTAAATCCATATTAAAATGTTTAGACTAGACAAGGTGTGTTATTATTATATTCCCTTCAACCGTAAGTGTTATTTTAAGAGGCAGATCCTTGCTTCTATTTCAGAGTTTGTATTTAAACATTTAGTTCCACCATAAATGGGTCTGCTTAAAAGTTTTAATGGTGCTATTTGCCAGCTTCCTATTTAAATACTCTGTTCCACATAAAATAAATGGCTATGAGAAGCTAAATATAGTGCTGGGCTTTAGAAAAATTTGTTTTGAAACCGGGCAGCACGGTGTCGCAGCAGGTAGTGTCACAGTCACACAGATGGAGATTGTGGGTTCAAAGTCCCGCTCCGGGTGACTGTCTCTGAGGTGTTTGGTGTGCTCTCACTGGCGACTCAAAAGTGTCCATATGTGTGAGTGAATGTGTGTTGCCCTGTAAAGGACCGGCGCCCTCTACAGGGTGTATTCCCGCCTTGCGCCCAGTGATTCCGGATAGGCTCTGGACCCACCGCAACCCTGAACTGGATAAGTGGTTACAGATAATGAATGAATGAATGGTTTGAAACCATATTTATTTCCAATTTTATCCACACAAAAGTGTACATCAGGTGACTAAAGCATCTATCTACCCTAGTGAAATGCTCATTTCACAATGAGTTCTCTATTCCACCTTACACAGGTGAATATATAAAGCGTATTTCAAACAACTCTTAGTCCTTAATTAATTTAAAACACACACACACACTAAAGTAAAACACAATCTGACTCAATTTTTTATATATTAAAAACACTATTGTGTATATACTTAATCAAATACAAAGGTGAATAACAATAAAACACAACACACTGTCCCTACACCCATAAATCATCACCATCCCTGACTTAATATAAAACAGACAAGCTATGGATTGCACCTTTGATCAATACATAGGGATCTGTGCTTCTACATTTTCCGGAAATGATTATCTGTTCAGGACAAAATTAGCAAATTCCGGATCTATTTTGTAGATTCTTGAGTAGATTTTTAAGCAGCCTCCATCTTACAAACACATGGCCAGTATTTCCTTTTGTTTTACTCTGTCTTTGGTCATGGAGTCTGGGCACTGAGGCTTTCTAGGTTCAATAAAATCAAATATAATCTCTGTTCGCTTCGTCACTTCATTGCCAAAAGACGCCATATCTGTGTAAGCCATATCTGTGTACTGGCAAAATGGTGGGTTGGGTTGTAATGTGATTAGACAGTGGGATCTCAGGACGAAACTCCAATAGAGCTCCACACTGGAATGGACATTCCTCAAAGTGAATTTACAGGCTTCAGCACTGCTCTCATGAATGCCAATGATTCAAATTAGACTGTTTCCTTAACCAATTAAAGCACACCCTGCACGTTTATGACTGAATATAGTAAATATATGACAGTTTGCTTCTTTAAACTATATACATTTTTATATATTTATACACTGGCTTTAAAGTTAAAGTGATTTTTTTCTTAGAAATGATATATATTCTTTACAGATAAAAAATAAATAAATACATTTATGCTGTTTTATTTTCCTCCAGAACCACACCTCCAAGCCAATAAGGAATGTTAATTAAATGTAGAATTGGCAGAAAGGCAGTAAGGAGAGCATGGGCTGTGTAAATATTTCACCACTGCCTACTCTAAGGCTTAAACAAAATTAATTTAGTGTTAAAAATTGACTCTAGAAAATGAATGCTAAAAATAGACTAGACTGGTCGCCGGAGGCAAGATGCACAGCTAATGCAAATGCATTAATTTTGTCATTCGTGAAAAGTCCCTAGACAGCACAAACGTATGGATGGCTAGAAGGATAGACACAGAGTGACACAAAGAGCGACGGCTGTAGAAAGTATAGTCCCTAGAGCAGAATTCAGCTGAAATGAATCTAAGAGCCCAAAGGGTATGTTATATCATATGAGGCAAGAAGCCTCAGTGATGTTCTTCACTGCAAGTAGTGCTTTTCAGATTTTTACATTTTGATTTATGGAGCTAGTAGTGGTTTCATTATCTGTGAACTTGTGCATATAAAGGGCCTAGTCATCAGCCGCCTCAAAATATAGTTTCATATCAGCGAGGGCTACTTGTGTCTGAAGCATTTTCTGTCAGTGTTGGTTCAGCATTTTCTCTAGTGAGCCTTAACTTGATTGACCATGGATCCAGTTTGGTGAATACAGGCAACATTTCTGAAATAAATATAAGAAGAATATATTAAAGTAAGCTATGAATGTTGCACTTGCAGGCAGTTGCAAAGGTCTCTTTCAAGATTTTGCATTTCCCTCAGATATCTAGACATGCATATGCCGATGCTTTTGAAATTCAACTGGGTGTAACTAATACTTGAAATTTGGGGGAAAAAAACTTCAAAAATGCAAATATATTCTACCACAGCTGCCCAAACTCATGTTCTCAATCCTCAAAGATTCTACAGGGCCCTGAAGAGAGGAATCAATTATACAACTAAATCTATGCAAATAAACACTAAAGATGTATGAGTAGAACCTTCAAATATGGCTCCAACATGAGATTGGATTTCCCTTAGAACTAATTTAATTGTAAAAGTTTAATGAGAAGTTTTAAATGTATGACAAATCCATCCCATTTTCTTTTCTGAGGAAACCAAGCCTTAATATTTCACCTAAAATTAGAAGCATAAAAACATATGCCAGTCTTGGACATAGAGTTCTATGTGAGTTGAAGTACTGCTGGCCACATAGAAGATTTATATATTGCTAGTTATACTTTACTGCAGTTCAGAAAAGAAATGACCACCAGTGGGTGCTAAAGTGAGGCCAACACTTGCTTTGGCCTATTTTTCTCTTCATATGCTTTAATCCAAAATGCAAACATAAAGGTAATTAACAAGAGAGCTGTCCATGTTCA
The DNA here is from genome assembly GCF_029633855.1 of Hoplias malabaricus. NCBI lineage: Eukaryota > Metazoa > Chordata > Actinopteri > Characiformes > Erythrinidae > Hoplias > Hoplias malabaricus. Next base: position 30,688,933 of record NC_089805.1, on the reverse strand, counting down.
CACATTAACAAATATATAAATTACACAATTCCATGGTCACACAAATGGTCACAGACAGGAAATGAACCCAAAAGTGCCTTTTCATCTAGACCAGTTTTCAAGAGGAAGCCCTACCTTTCTACCTCCAAACTTAAAATTCTCATTGCTAAGAATGGCAGAATATTTGAACCTCTCCATTTAAATATCTCCTACTACTTCAAGTCTGTGGGATTTTATTTGGCTTTTCATTGACATTTAAAATGCACCTTGACACTGGTTCACTGCATTTGTCCTGCTCTGTGATCAGACACCAGAATAATAAAATAAGATTAACAAGTTATAATAATAAGTTTCCATTGTTAATGTTGCAATGTTAAAAAAAAAAACCCTGATAAACTGCAAAACTAAATAAAACAGTTGACTATATTTAAAAAAATTAAGTGTTTCCTCACATTATCCCTAACCTCTGAAGCTAGACAGACAGGGACTGCAGAATTCCCAGGTTTTGGTGATGTCCATCATGTGTGTAACATGACATTTTTGCATGTGTCAATCATCCAAGACTTGTGGGAATGACAATGCAAAGTAGGTCCTGACCTCTCTCCCTAGGGGTAACTGTATAAGCTTATAGATCTGATACGGTTAAAGTTTTTCCAATAATAGATAAGTCTGTTTGAACCCAAGGTCTCTGGGTGAGTGAGTGAAGTTTAATGGCTCCCATATGGGATTACGCTCTTTTCTAAAGGGTCAAGCATAAAGAATACAGAATAAGTGGGTATATGAAAAGGAGGAAATGTAGGAATATGTGCATATAACCTTCAAAATGTCAGCTTTATAAAAAAAAGTAACAAGGAACATAAGGAAAGTGACCAGAAGCATTCATTCATTTCCTGTAAAAGGCTTCATTATGTTCCAGTGGCACAGGGGTCTGGAGTCTTTGGATGTAAGGCAGGAAGAAACGCAATAAGCACAACAACAAAGTCCACAGAATGCAATGTATTGTAAGTAAACAAGCAATGTCTGGACAGTCCATCTACGGAGTTCAAGTTGAAAAACACCAGATTTACATAATTTCTGTGGTCACAAAAATAAATAAATAAATATAAAAAAAAAAAAAACCAACTAATTTACATATTTGTCTGCTCAGCCTACAAAAATTGTGTTCAGTGTAGAGTGTTCAGTCCAGGGAGTGTTTCTGCCATAGGAAGCCAATCAGAATGTATTTACAAACTGTATCACTCGTAAAGATAAAAAATTAAATAAAACAAATATATGCACGGTGGTGCAGCAGGTAGTGTCGCAGTCACACAGCTCCAGGGACCTGGAGGTTGTGGGTTCGATTCCCACTCCGGGTGACTGTCTGTGAGGAGTTTGGTGTGTTCTCCATGTGTCCACGTGGGTTTCCTCCGGGTGCTCCGGTTTCCTCCCACAGTCCAAAAACACACGTTTGTAGGTGGATTGGTGACTCAAAAGTGTCCGTAGGTGTGAGTGTGTGAATTAATGTGTGTGTGTCTGTGTTGCACTGTGAAGGACTGGCGCCCCCTCCAGGGTGTATTCCCGCCTTGTGCCCAATGATTCCAGGTAGGCTCTGGACCCACCGTGACTGGATAAGCGGTTACAGATAATGGATGGATGGAATATATCAACTATCACAAACCAAGCAAGTGCTACAGTAAGTGATATCAAATGCAGGCCCCTATTGCTTCCTTCACCTATCCACAGGAGAAATCTCTCCAATTGAGGACATCATTGTGCTCCACATGGACTGCAATAAATGCTGAACAGGAGATGATACATTGCTTTCTGAGGGGTAAACACTAGCAACCGTCTTAAGACCACTAAACATTTTTCACAATCACTTCAAAAGGGGCTCCATGCCCAGTTTAACAAGACTCTAACAAAGGTCTTTGCAATCATATTGGAAAGCTATTGGCAAGATCAGAATAAGAGGATAATAATAAGAGAGTATGGAAAAGATGCCAATGGGTTATCAAAGCAAGCAGATTGTTTTTTGCTAAAAAATGACAGACCCACACTCAGTTCAATAAAAAGTACTCTGCAAATATCAGAGACCATTCATTTCCGTTTTTCTTAACCTGGGAGTTGAAGCACCCTAGTAGTCTCAACATGGTCCTACTGGGGCCCAAGAACTCAACATACAAATGTAAGTGTTTGCAAAGTGTTTCTGGATTGGTGGAAGATGTAGGGTGTTTGATGCTGTGATGTAGGATTAGTTTTCCTGTGCAGAATCATCTCTTTGATAGCATTAAAAACACTGCATTTAGTCCAACATGTATGTAGTAGAACTGGTCTATGGATTGTCATTTTACCAGTGAAAATCACTCTTAAAAAAATGGTGCTAAAAAAAGTAAAAATGGCTGCAGTAAGTGGAAGGGCACAGGGACAAGTGGAAGAGTGAATGATCACAATGGTCCAGTAGCTCCAGTTCAACAGCTTTGACTAGGTGCCAAGACGCTTCATCTTGATTTACATTGGCTTTGCTCTGTGTCAGCTAGGAGCTAGGTGTTCAAGAGCTAGCTTCACTGCTCGACTCCAATACTTCCTACACAAACAAGCCTTAATATCCAAGAAGGCTAAAGAAGCACTAAAATATTTCCTTCAAACTTGCACAGAAGAGTACTGAAAACCAAAAGTAAACAAACATAAGAAAAAGTCATCAAATGCCACAGTCTTGAAACAAGTGATTCTGCTTTGAGACTTCATGAAAGTGTCTTTAATCAGCTTTACATGTTCTCTGAAAATTTGTCCTGAATCTGTAAAGCTTTTAAGACATCTATTTGAAAATAAACTAGCTTAATTTGGAACTAAACCAAGACAATTCAATCACAAAACTAGAATCTAGTGTATCTTCAGTCCTGTGCCCTACTGAATCACCATTGAGAGGTGCTGATGAATTATGATGATATCAGATATTTTGGTTTGCATAACTAAAGATAGACCCAAATATGATATGAGTGTTGGCACTGTTTTTTTGTTATAAATGTACATTAAAAAGAAACTTTGTACTGCTCCAATTTGTGTTTTTAGCAGCTTTCTGTCTGTAGCAACCAACAAACTACTCTCAATGCAGTTAAGCGGGGTTGTATGTCATCTACGAATACTGCTCAAATTAAAAGGGAATGTTGCGATAGCAGGGAAACCATTCTGTCTGGTTGGTGTACATTCAGAATATCCATGTCTTAAAAGTGGAATTGTATGTTTGAGGAGGAAGGGGGGAAAAAAAGACTGTTGTTTGTAAATGGCTGAAGTTTAACATGTCTGTAACTCAAGATGTTTAGTTTTGTAATTTGTTCTTTTGGTAATGTGTTAACCATCTCCTGAATTTGGAGCCATTTCCACCTTAAGTGATGCAAAACGACAAAAATAAGTCAATGTTACCCACATATGGAGCAGGAATAGAGTAATATCATCATCTTGGTTCATGCTTTTCAAAGTTTGGAGGTCTATTTGTTGTCTAAAATCCTCCAGATGCCATTTCTGCCAACAGCAGACAAAGAGAAAGCCTAGCATACCGGAACAACATTCCTTTTTTTTTTTCCTCCACATGTACAGGCACAGAGGTTTTGTACACACATTAGAACGGTTTCCAGCTCATAAACAGAGTGGAGAATAAACAAATGGTGAGGAAACATCTCACTGAACAATTGAATTCGGCCAATATTTATTAGATATTTAAATGTACTGTGGAAGAGCATGTCCATATGATTCTGGGTTAACTAGAAAAACATCAGTTTAATGCCGTTATACAGTACCACAAATGAAATAGTAAATCATTCCAGTGAAGGCATCTACATTTTATAAAAGTGTATGTATTAACATCAGCAGATATGTAGATTAAAAACACTGACCATGAAAACACAGTCCCACAATGTCATATAGAGTTTATAATCCAGTAGACACGCCTACATGAGTTCTATGAATGTGAAATTAAGCAGGTGTAGACTGCAGAATGTTCAGCAACCGTATTTAACAGATGTTCATGCAATGAACTTCAACGTAGTCAACAGGGCATAACACTATTCGGCTGTGTCAGGCTATTACAGTTATTAGCTCAGGAGAAGCAACTGCATTCACAGAGCCCTTAAACATGAACGAAGGGATATATTTGCAGTTAACATTGGATGTGGATGAAATACAAACTATCTTTAAAAAACATGTATTTGCAGTCTTTACCGTGTAGAACAGAAGCATGTGTTCTGCTGGGTGTAAACGATGACTGTGCAGCACTTCACACTTTCACCACAGGATGTCAGTAGCTCAAGCTGGAGAGAGCAAGAGAGCTGCTCTCCTCCTCCTCCTCTCAACTACTGAGGCTTTTTTCTTGGCAGACAGCTCTGCACAGCAACAGCCCACATTGCCTTTTGCTCATTTCCACTAGATGAGCGCGCACAGTACCTGCGCTTCTGTCTGTCAATTCAGTTCCTTGGTATGTTTGACACCTCTTCAGAGGAAATCATACGCTACACTCCCAACAATAAAAGGTTCCTAACCAGTTCTTCACTTGGATATAGACATCAAGTAAGGTCTCTGTATCTTAATTATACAATAATATATAATACATGGCATCTTAATAATACAGTTTTGGCAAAACTGGAGTTTGAATGCTATGTAATGTGGAGGAACTTTCAGCTTCAAAAGGACATTATGTTAAAAGAAAATAATAACAATAACAATCATTGTTTCAGTGCATTTTGAACAATAGTGTATCTGGAGCAGCCAACAACCCACAAACTGTGAAATGAGGCCAGACAGTTAGTTAAAGGCCTGCCTACATCCAAAAACACGGGATAAACAAACACTTCTGGATTTGCAGAGTGATGTCCCGCCTCCATGTTTGAGTATCTCCAATCACAGCGCTGGGAACACAATCAAGTGAGCAAGCAAAAATGAGTTTAAACAGAGTAACACACAATATTCACTATATAAAGCAGAAATGGAGGAGACAGTAAACCAAACAAAAATAGCTTAAAACCAGAGCCTCCGCTCCTCGCTGTTGGGTTCTCACAAAGTTGTCATTTCCTGAAACTGGTCTTTCTGAAGAGGGCTGTTACAAACAGGGTGGGAACGGTACTGTGGTGTTTGACCCTTGTTGTATGTTGACCAAAGCATGTTAGAAGTGTTTCATTAAGAGACCAGGGAACTGTGTTAACTTGAGGAACAGTAGTGTAATATGTTCTCACGAGGCTTTCATTTACAACAATGATCTTTAAAAAGGTCTTCAAAGAAACCATTTCCCCCCCTGTGGAACTAAATATTGCCACCTTTCTCTCTTAAAATTCAAACTACTCAGAGTTTCAATTCCCAATTATTGGACTGAATTTACAGCAGGAGAGAATCTACAGGGGACCTAAGCCAACCACCCACACTTTTCTGATGCTTAAAAATTGTTGTAGTGTTGTTAAAAAATGCAAAGCTGTCATTGGCAAAAAGAGCGAAGCTCCAGCATCCTTTTGTCCCCCACACACATACACAGTTTAAAATAAAAAACTGCTGTACTAGCACCTACTTCAGTAGAACATAGAACGTATTTGCATTTCTGCATGAAAAACCTTTCTGAAATTATCCTTCCTTTTTTTCTCAGGGTTAATCAGACAGTTAACTCACTCACCAGAGGTTCAGAAACTTCAAAAGAGCCCGACTACTTGTTTTCCACCATGACTAACCTCATTAAAGTGTTCTTTTAAGACTGTTGAATGAATACGGCAGAAGAACTGGAGCTAGTCAGCAACTGTCATTCACCAGTTGATTAGAACTGTCCATTAAACCCTAAATGGCAACAGCTGTTACCTCCCCGTTAATGGTGGAACTGCAAATTCATTCAAGGTGTCAACTCTTGACTTTATATACTGTGTTTAATCAAAATTTGACCCGAGTAAAGACCTGATTGTAACTGTATAAACTTATTGGCACAGTTTTATCTTCCTATTCAGGTTCATACAAGTTGATTTAATGATATCCAATTTCCACCCTGAGCCATACTGATTAACTGGATGGTTACGTTTGACACTGAGGCTGTTATTCAATTCGCTGGGGTTCAGGCCCACACAGCAAACTGGTAAACTGCAGCAGAATAAATAGAAAATAAAGTAAACACTGTATTTAATGTCATTATTGGGGAACAGACATGAAAGTGACGGAAATCTATCAAACTGTAGATATAGTATTTCTTTTTCACTAATTAAACAACTACGCAGAGCCTTTAACATGTAAACACAGCATTATCTTGATTTACGGGATCTTTTGATTGGAAGAGCTTAGCTTTGCTGTTTCTTTCAGTGTGTTCCTCCATAAATGTTGCAGCAATTATCTTAACCCTAGTGCCGTCTTAACCCTTTGTACTCTTTGGACCCAGGTGGTGTGCAGCTTTCATATAAATATGTAAAAAGGTGCAGTTTCAGTTTTTGTGTAAGGAACTGATACATTTCAAGCTGAAAAGGGTTTATTTAGTGGGATTTCTTTGAAACAAAGTGTTGAGTCATTTTTGACACCTAAACAGGATGTTCACGATACATTTTCAGATTATGCTTGCTCACCATTCGCTAACTCTCCAGTCTGTTTGCGTTCTCAAAAGTGTCTGTGTTTACGAACACTCAGTGTCTGTAAATAAAAGTTACGTAAACATGGCTCTGTTCGGTATGCTAGACTCTCTTTCTCTCTGCTCATGGCAGAGGCATATGCACTTGTATAGAAAATGGAGAGAACACCAAACGGTGAATAGCATAAACTGAAATTAAGAGAATTTTCCCTTCCTGCTCCATAGGTGGGCAATAGTGACTTATTTTTGCTGTTTTGGATCACTTAAGGTGGACATGTCTCCAAATTCATGAGACAGCTAACTGCATTACTGAAAGTGCTACAAAACTAAACAACTCAAATTATATGAGTTCCTCAGGTAATTCAAACAGGGAATAAAAATTTACAGACAAATTAAACTTCATCAACGTATAAACAACATCGTTTTTTTTTTCACCTTAATCACATTGTTCCACGCAGAGCTTACAATCATTGATGTTCCCAGTAAGACAACACAAGTGTCTACAGAATAGAACATTTGATGAATAAGAAGCAGCTTTATCCATGGTATGCTGCCAGTAGTAAGTGAGCTATACAATCTTGTGTTAAATTAATTAAATGTATTAATTGTTGGTAACAGCGTCATCCTGTTCAGGGTTGTGGTAGATCTGGAGCCTACAAGGAATGAACACTTGGGTCATCTTGTGTTTAATATTTTAAAAAGTGGTGGGTAATTATTAATCAAGGTAATGAAATAATAGCATGAGGTGCTCACTATAGCAATGGCTCTGGTGCATAACGCTTACTAGCAGGTCCCCTCAACTCGTCCTTCATAATGGAATTCTGGCTTCAACACTGGTTCACAGTGCATTGAGTGATGTGCGTGATTCAGCAGGTGCTAAGGGGTGAGATGGGACTTTTACAAGCTGTACAGTGATTAAGGGCTGAAAGGCAGTTAAATATTGTGAAGAGTTACCACTGCCATGTCTTAAAACTGCCATCTGTTTGCCTTATATAAAAGCAAGTCCTGTCATTACCTTCCTCTGTCACGGAGATCATTTCCCACAACCTACGGAGCAGCGATGACAGCTGTGAGCACCAATGTAAATACAGGACAAACAAATACATATGCTATACCCAAACAGTGAAAGGGAATATGTCATGCATATGTATGAGATGGAAATAGGGACATGCGTAGGGATTTAGGTTAAAGCTCAGCATTGCTCTTGCTCCCTGACTCTCTTAGTATCTCTTTCTCCCTCAGTCTTTCAGCGTCTCTCTACCCATTTCTCACTCTCGCTCTCTTGATCTCTGCAGTAAACCAATTCATGAATTTCACATTGTGTCGTTACGTCACTCCAAAAAGCTGCGAGATCCTGTCAAACTATCCTCTACAGGCACCATCAGACACCACAAAACTGAAAAATGATTTATGGAGACGGGCAGCCTTGAGTGACACAGCAGTGATGAATAATTGCTGATGGCTGCTCAGGCTTCCTCAAGCTACCTCCGTACACACACACACACACACACACTGAAGGCTAATTATGCTGCAAGCGCCACAGGGCTAAGAGTCTACACTTATGCACCAGTTTTGCTCACAGGGTCTCTTTCACACGCTGACACACACACCATCACTCACAACAATAAGGAGGACTATACCAGCTACAAAAAAAAGAAAGCTTTTAATCGCAGCCTGCATACTAAATTATACACTGACTGCAGTGTCATAGGTAAGCTGTTACTATGCAAATGATGTCAGCAATGTTAAAGGAGTGGACCTATGGTAAATCGCTATAATACAATAAAGAAAAAAAGAAATCACATTTCAACCAAATGTTGAAATTTAGACACGTCTGTAATTCATTTGAAAACCAGGTTTGAGTGATTCTGAGCATCACTGAATATTTCATGCAGTTTTGTAAATAATTTAACCTAGCTAAAATAATACAAGGGCAGGTGTTCTGTAGTGCAAGACTACATGACCATTTGAAAGGGAATTAGCCTTCTAAGCTTCAAAGGCTTCATCATGTCAAACCGCATGTCAATCTAAATCAACTTGGAGAAACTTAGCCCCGACTCATTCATCTTTTGTGATTCATGTTAAGAGTTGAGCAGGATCCAGTGTCTACACAGAATCATTTGGTGCGAGGCGAGACGCCGCCTCGGACATGACACCAGTCTGTCACAGGGCATCGCACACTTAGGACTTAGCTTTACCTTCCTTATAAAGCAACACCAGTGAGATTTTTAAAAATGTAACAAAAACAGGATTTATTTTATTCTTTTGGTTATTTGTGATGTGAGAGATGTCTCTCAAACAATTCTCTGTTAGAAGCCTCCCTTTAACAGATCATTAAAGTTACGTGCTGTGACGGCAGAGTACCCGGGGCAGGGCTGAACAACATGAAACAGCAGTGAGACACACACACATGAGCAGTGAGCCGGTCACAGTGCCCAGGGAGAGCAGAATGTTTTTTTTATTTTAATTATCTGTGTGTAATTTCTGAGCCAGGGACACAAATTGTGCATTTTTACTTTTCCAAGGACGTTTACTGTCAAACACTTTACATCGCTACCGGTGGAAGTTAACGTTAACCATTTAAAACAGGCCTCATCTGATGACGATGCAGGAATAAACAACCACTGCTGCCGCACAGTCAGAATCTTATGTTAAATTCTGACATGTAGTTACAGCTGTCACTAAACAAGTTTACTTACCAATTAACTGGACTTTGTGTTGGTCCTTCAATGTCCATTAACTTTACAAACTGGATCAGACATGTTTAAATGGCTGAATTCTGAAGGGTCCAGGTCATTGTTCAGAAACACTATCCATGCTACTTAATGTTATGCTGTTTAAGTAGCGCCTTCCTGTAAAATGGCTTGCCACGATTACATCACGAAGGACAGCAGCTGTTCCCCAGAACCAGAAGGAGTGAGAAGACAGTAGATGAGGCTAAAAGACTACTGGTGTTGCTCTTTAAGATTAAGGCATGTTCATAATGCGAAAGCAACCAAACAGCAATCAAAGCAAGTAAAAAATACATATAAACAAATCAATAAATAAAGGAAGAGAAGAACCCTTAAAATGCCCTAAATACAAGTGGGCTCATTCAGCATCAAACGGTCCTTAGTGCCCAACATTAGTGTTTACAGATTGAATTAGATTTCACAAACCTAAGACAAGACTCGTGAAAGTTTGTGGCTCCTCTAGGCACTTCATATCAGCTTGGATGCCACTGCTTGCTCAGTCTGAGAGTCACCCTGGATAAGCGTGCTCACTAAATGCGTACAAGTGGATCTGAATTAATCAGATGTGTGCAGCAGCAATGTGGCCTTTAGCTCCTAGCATGGTTAGCTTATTGTTATTAACGCTTCAATCCTCACAGACTGTTAGCTAGGTCACATTAATAATCATAATGTGAAACCAGGTCAGAGAGCATCAATCAAGCATCAGGATTTGGATCTGGAGCTGAAACACCCACGCACTCCAGAATTTGTAAACTTGTACATACAGACCATGCAAAACACATTCAGCTCTCATACTACCTCCTCCTGCAATCCATCCCCACACTAAGTCAGTACGTCCCTGCTGCTCTCCACCACAGGACGACTCTATGATCATTAAAATTACACATCTCAATAAATTCACGTATTAATCTACATCATAAAATATAAACCCCCTGTTGGATGGGGGATATGAGCAAATCGTTATGAACTGTTATTCACAGCACTTTATTTGTGTCAGATCTCTGAGGAGGACTGGGGTGGCCATAAAACGCCAATATATTTCTCCATTCAAAAGAGAAGAGAGAGAGAGAAAGAGAAAGACAGGGAGCACAAGGAGAGCAGTCTCTAATTGTGGTGCATAATTTAGTGAGGTAGAATAGCAACATGCAATTTGTCTGCAATGCCAGGGAGCATGGCGAAGCAAGGCACAAATGTATTGCCTGCAGAACCCTGCATTATTTACTCTTGAACTGTTTAATTAAGCTCTATCATTACTCCGCCTCCTTTCTCCTAGTTCCCCTCCCTGAGAGCGGGAGAATGTAAAGAATAAGACGAGCATAAACGTGTTCTTCCAAATACTGGGTGATAAATTTATAATTCTACCACTACCAGATGCACCAATATGTTTCCATTTCCTTCAAAGTGTAAAATACAGGTTTTATCTATCTATATAAATGTATACACATAAGCTGATCAGTCATAACATTAAAACCTCCGTTACAGACCACTGTTCTTACTCTGAACACATCCTTTACCCCATTTCATCCTGTTCCTCATATGATCAAGAAGACCCACAATAGCAATGATTTGGACAGTGGATCATTCTCAGCGCTGCAGTGACACTTAAGTTGTGGCGGTGTGTGTGTGCGCTGGTATGAGGAGATCAGACACTGGGGGTCTTGACCATCAAAGAGCAAGGTGAAATGGGGCAAACAAAGTATGCAGTGCAACAGGTACACTACAGTCTGTAACTGTAGAACGACAAAGTGCCCTTGTACGGTCAGTGGAGCTGAGAGAATAAAAAGTGAGTGTAGAAACAGGAAGTGGTCATAATATTCTGATATGACTCTATATAAAACAATGGTTACATTTTAAAACCATAAAGATGTGCTAATAAAATGTTTATGTAGTGTTGTTTATATTTGGGGAGTATTCTACCCTACAGAAGCACTCTCAGAAATGGATTATAGAAAATATTTTTAAAAATTAAATATAAACCACCGTAGCTGCTTTCGATAATTACACAGTGCCACAAGTTGATCTGATTGAACTGTTTTGTTCAGCTTTGTTTCTTACACTAAAGGGATTCTAACGGTAATGTAAACAATAACCAGACTCCCTGATTTCAAGAAGAAAACACTGATTAATATTTTATAAATGTTGATCTTGCAAAGGCTATACACTACACTAAATAAAACCTTTTAATACCACAAAATACATAAAGTCAATATCACAGCATGACAACACAAACAGCTTTATGGATATGCATGCTATATGAACAGAACTTTTTTTTGTTTTTGTGGCCCATTCAAAGAATGCTATCACTGCATCCCAAGGTTAGAACGTTATTGTGATTGCTATATTCTGGGACTGTAAGGAATAAAGAATTTCTTGGGTAGATAAACACACAAAAGTGAAGAGAAAATGGAATAAGGACTGGGGAGACTCCTACAATAGCCCACTGCCGGCTGCATAACAGCTGGAAGCTGACAGGCATAGAACCACTGCACAAGCTGGGCTCTAAATCCCAAGAGACCTCCTAGAGGCAAACCTGACCCCCACTCACTTAGCCTCTAGAGCATGCATGAAACATGCTGACAGATACACAAATACAAACACAGGTGAGACAAGTCATTTCCAGCAAACACAGCTATACGTCCTTCAGTGTTAATGCTTTCTGCCTCCAGATCAGGTAATGGATGAGTCTGGGAACAGAGCAGGCTTTGTTTTGGTTGGGCATTTGCTTTGTTTCTGCTTCACAACCCAAGCTTAAGAAGGAACACCTGCCTGGGACCTGTAGACTGTAAATACAATTTAGCTAATCATGCACTGCACTTAATACTTACAGCACACAAGGACACCCGCGACAGAGTTTTATTCAAAACCTGTACCAAAATGTTGTGGCATAATTATGCATGACTCATTGTGCTAATTATGCAGTCAACTCTTACTTTCAAAGTAGCACTTCATTTGATTTATGCTTTCACAGGTAACTATTTTTTTCCATTTAATGACTGAAAATGCCACTTGGCGTGGTCAGTTAAAGTGCAAATAATGATCATGCTGCAACTTCACCTAACAAAGTATATTAGTACAAATTTGTTTCATAGTTTACAAAGTCAAAAATGAATCACATTTCAGGCAGACGGGGTGGGGGGGGGGGTAAACACTTGTTATAAGCACATGTTTATTTCCTGCGTAATTGCAACATTCTGGATCTCCTGGCACCAAGCAATGAAAAGTTTTACATAAAGTGAATTTGTGAATTCAATGCATAGGGTGCTCTTTTACATTCCACAGGTTCTTTGAACCAATGAGCGTCACTGACTTTAAGCGACGCTCTGGAGTTGGGATCACTATAAAGGGCTATGCTATTAGCTAGAGGGTCAGAAGTGATTGACACCTTTGTAAAACAATAGAAGGGGCTCAAACAAAAACAAATCCAGCCCCAGTATCAGCCCCACTCACTAAAGGACACATTGCTAAAGGAGAAAAAATATCTTCAGACTGAATTTTTTTTTGGAGCTAAAAACTGTGGAAGTTTTTTTTACACAACCTGAACCCTCAGCACTTGCTCAAAAAGTCAAAATACATTTCTGCACCATACCCCACGTAACCATTCCTGCTACTCCAAAGCAGCCATCAAGTTTTTAAAAGGCTTTAATCCACACTTAATTAAAAAATAGTAAAGCATATGCTTTCCTTAGAACCTGAATATTTAAATAATGTGATTTTAATGCTGTTCTTAATCTATTAAATTAAAGTGGATTGATAATCAACAGTGTAGTACACACATTTGCATGTTTGGATCTACACCTATTATAAAAGCAACAGAAAAGTTGATGTCACATAGCATTCTTTTCTCTGGCTAAAATGCAAATAAGTACATAAGTTGTTAAACTACAATGAACATGCAGCTAGCACCAGATTTCAGATTCCCACATATGAATAAATATAAATGAAGCCGTATTAGAATTATATAATTATATAATGCAGTACTGAGATCTAGATTCAGTAATTTCATGACTTGGGTAGTGTACTACATAGGGAGTACTGAGTGATTTAGGATTAACACCTGTGTTTATCTCATGCGTCATGATGTTTTGAAACCTCACCTTAAGTGCTACTACAGCTGCCCTACTGGATTGGCATGATAATGCAGCCGTTTTTGTATTCGTCTGGATGGGGATTTTTCAAAACCGCACAGAGGAAAATCTGTTTAAAAATAAACAGATAAGTGCGGATGGGGCCCAAAGCTTTGCTACACCTGATACCCGTTTCAGGGCTGTTTCTGCAGGTGTCATGACTTTGACTCCAGAAGTGGCCGATCAGGAGAACGATGCTGTGAAGTCTAACTAGGACTGGTTGACCTACCCATAAGCGCTGAGCACATGTCCTTTGACCGGTTTATCTTTCTTTTTATAACTTAGAATTTCTAAATTCATGAAATCATTCATGTGAATGCTAGTATTAAACAGACATATCTCCTATTTGTGTGAAATTGCCATCGGCAGGGATTTCTCCGGCATTAACATATTAAAACACACAGAACTTCATCAGTTATGACACAACTGATCAGGTAATGGCTGGCTATAACAGAAATCCATTGTAGTGACAGAAAACTTTAACCCAAATAAATAAAATTACTTTAGGGAAGTCTGTTTAAAACCAGAATGGTGTAGAAATGTGCAGATTTAGTCATTTAGTAAAAAGGTTTCATTAAAAAATGCATTCTAACCAGAATCGCAAACTTGCCACCTCATTTTTGTTTATTTTTAAACCCTGACTAATTGAAAGTTGAAAAATGACAGATAAGGGTGAATTGCAGCTCTACTGTGCAGAAATTGAATGTACGTGAGATTATCTTTCTATAGGCTACTTCCTCAGCTTGAGCCAAGTAAGTAATTTTGAGGAGAGATTGCATCAAACAGAAAAGTCATTACAATGACTATTCAGGAAAAAAGAAACATGGGCTATATTAGTCAAAAAGCATTTAATATACTGATCTCGGCTCTAATAAGCTGTCTGCCTTTTGAAATCATAAATTAGCCTTCTACACATTTTGTCTTGGGAAAATAACATGACTGATGTTTGGGTAACTATACAAAGTAAAAAAAAAAATGTTCACAATGTTGTGACCAGAAAGTCTCTGCAGAAAGCTTAATTACATGCATTGCGGAACCTGTTGGGGAAAGATACTGCAACAACAGACTAACAAGAAGCCCAGAATTCAAACATAAGTTTGGGGACACTAGCATGTGTAATAATAATAGAAAAAATATTGACTGACACATTTCTCCTGAAGCCACAGAATATTCATTATCCTGTTTCCAACATTACTCGTTAAGGATTTGCTCCATCAGTATAGAACCCCCTGTAACAAGGTCATCCTTCATCCTTGTTACAACATCCATCTCATACAGCCTATCAGATAAACAGAGCTCAAAAAGGTCTATGTGTAATTGTATGTCCATCAAACACCAAGGCAATGACAATAACAATCTGTAAAAGCGTACCTATTTGCATTTATGCCATTATACTACTATGGCATTTTCAGCCGTATACCAAAAGTACCTGCAAAAGTGTTTCAACATTTTTTAATTTGGGAATAAACAAAGCAGAACGGGTATTAATTGTATTCTAATTTTAAAGCTTGAACTATTGTAAGAGGCCAAACGTTTTACGTTGTCTGAGGTATAACAGATCAGACCTTTTAACTTAAGCACATCCACCCCCTACCCATTATTTCTAACATAACACCTGACAAGCCTCTGCTTATATCGTTTTTTATTTTATTAGTAGGATTGTTGGCAGTGCTTTAAAATGGTCAGGCTACAGCACATCTTGTTTTCATACACACTGTAAATTATACAGAACTGATTCCCTAATTCAATAAATATTCAAAGAGTCAGAGAATTCTCAGAGAATGAGGGTCTTGTACTTTATCCCAATCACCTGAAGTTCACCAAGGGAAGCTAAACCAACAGCTACTTTAAATAAACCATTATCCATAACCCAGTTAACACCAAACTCAAACAGTAATTTCATATGCACATAAATCTCCACTTTATTTCTACCTTGGACAGCCTAAATGAATCAAGGTTGTTCTCAATGTCATAGTAAATGGGTAATCATAATGCTTCAATGAAGTTGTAATGTACTAAATGCACAATCATTAAGAAACTGACATCAAGACCAATCTGCTGGCACTACAATATGAACAGCACCCACCTTGTCCTGAAGTTAGCTGGATGGGGGTGTCCATCATACAGCGATAAAAAATCATATTCCTCTTCCACCGCAAATGACTGAAAGACTATTTGAATGCGGTTGCCTTCCTCCACTACAATAACCCATGTACAGTTCGCCCCGTTGGGATATCCATACGGAAAACCGGGGCTTTCAATGGTCCCATTTCTCCCTTTTAACGTCCCTCCACATGTATATATGAAACCTGCAACAGAGAGAAAAAATAGAAACAAAGCATTAACAATCACATGAATATTAAGAAAAAAACTGCCAAGAGTACTCGGTAGTATTCAGTAAGAACGAAGAGTTAAAAAGGAATGTTCAGAAATGTATTTGCCTTAAAAATGGTTAAACAACTGAACAGGATATCACTAAAATTACCATTAATTTAAGCTGCAGCCATACCATTCTTTCTCCATGTAAACACATGAGAACACATGTAACACATTAAATTAATATTCAATAAACTTAAACAAGCTGCGTTGTTTTGACATGTTTTTTTAGACTTCTGGAACAAAGTGTACATAAACCACAATGATCCAACGAGCTTCAGCCTGTCATGTATTTGTCCACATGGATTTGAACAAGTTTTAGATGCAAAGAATCTCATGGAACTGACTTGTAATTCACTTATTTACATAGACACTCCCTCATGGTAAGGAAATGCATCTCAAGGGGTGTTATTCCTCACATAGCCACTGCTTTTTAAAACTGCAGGACAACACCTATCCTGTTGTCCTATTAAATTGCTCTCTCTTCTCACTTTTATTTCTTTCAAAACACTTTATACCACTTACCAAAAACATGTTTTCATAAAAAGTATTACCTCTATATTTTTATTTTAGAATACTTTTATGTAAGGAATGCAGAGTTGACAAAAAAGGCAACAAAAACATGCCAAAATTAAGACTTTGCCTTGTGCCCCCCAACTGCCCCCGGAACAGAGGACAAACCAGAGGTGCGCATATTTCCGTGATAAGACTCAAAGGTGATACTTGGAGGTTTTGGATGGATAATGGGCGGTAATCAGTCTGGAAAGTGTGAGAACCACTGCTTTAGATGAGAATGGAAACAGATTATATGAAAAACAAATTTAATAACAGATACTTAACTCACACTTAGTGAAGATCTACACTGCATCCCATATGTAGACATCAAAACATTTTATTTTTTGCCTCTGCACAACACCATGGAGATAAGTGCATTCAATCACCATTATTTAAACCACAGACACCATTAAATGGTTCACAACTCTAAAATGCCTTGCCTTTCAGTCCATCAGCGAGGTGAAAAAAGGGTCCAATTTAAATACCACAACATTTATTGCTCATATTTGGCTGAAGTTGTATTGAGACAGAAAAAGACTAGTCCATTATAACTGAACTGCAGAATATTAGAATCATTGACCACTTTGCAGGACTATTGACTAGGCATAAAAGCCCTCCCTCCAGTATGCTGAATTAGCATTGCCACGTCTGTTTATGAAGACAGTCTGATTGCAGGGACATATACTAGTCTATTAAAGACCAATAACACTATTTAAAGTAATATTGAGGAGAGAGTATTGATTGAGTTGTCAGAGCCTACATTGCCTTAGCTGTTGTATCTTGTCTTAGCCATGATAAGTATTCTATACAAATCTGCAAAGGGTACAGTTATACATTTACTCATCCATAAACATCAAAACCAGAATCATCATTCATTGTCTGTAACTACTTAAGGTTGTTGTCCTCAGAGCCACAGAGGGAGAGTTGTGCTAACCGAAGTCCATGATGCTTGGTGGTCATGTGACTCATGCAGGCTCCAAATTGTTCCAGAAAGCTGTAGGTGGCCAATTTAAATGCATAGAGTCAGAGAGAGAAATTGCACGTTTTTGGTCATTAGTCTTCAATAAATGCATTGTTTACAGCACACCAACATGTGTATGTAGTTACAAATGCTTAAAAGAAAAGAAATAAAAACTATTCCAGGATTACTATGAATATCTGACATTACTTGCCTCGTGTGTACATTGTATACTATATCATCTCAGTTACAGGCATATGCCTGTTGTTGACTGCGTTAAAAATGTTTAAATAATATTTTTTTTATAACAGTTGACTCAACTCTCTCCCTATACGGCTCTGGTTGTCTTGCCCTCAAGCCTGTTTCTGACCTACATGCAGTAACGTCCTCGTTTCACTGTTTGCTCAACCATAGTTACCTTACTTTTCAGAAGACTGTAGGAGGTCCATAGCAACGTGCGTTTGGGAGAGTCTACTAAATTCGTCTGAGGCTGTGAGCTCGCTTCGGAAATTCTTGAACGCAACCGTGACGTCACTGGTGGACAACAGCTGAACAACGCCGCGGTAAAACACCGTTATGACTGACTGTTATGACAGTATCTAGCTAAATAACCAACATTATTCATGACAATAGCCTAGCAATAAGCTAAACTCAAATTTAGAGGCACCGTTATTCTTGTAAATGTGATCGAAGTCGAACTCGAATTCATCCGACTCTATAAACCTCCGTAATGCAGCTACGTAGCCGAGTATAATCTGAGCCACCGAGTTTAGCGAGTCAAGCTAACGTTAACTAACACCAACTAAAACAGGCGAAGTGAGTGTCCTTACCCTGTTTACCTCCATGTTACAGAGGCTCTTGAACACCTTTCGTTGGTGTCCTTACATGCCCATATTGTTGGAAAAGCGCCAGTGAAATGAGCTACAGATAACGGAGTGAGCGGATGGTCCTTTCCAAAGTGCCCGTTTAAAGTTGACAGATTTAGTCCATTTTCTGGATATTTTGGGATCTTTGGGCCATTTGTGCACAGATGTCCCACTGTACATTGAATGATTGCAGCCAAAAACAGCACACCTTTTTGTCATTTTGCATTAAATTAAGTGCGACTTCTAGAGTTGTTGTCCACCGTCTACGTCATAGACAAGACGCCTATTAGAGTTTCCCAACACCACTGGGGGGGGGGACCAACGGTCTTTTAAACTTTATTCCTTGAATTAGTAAGAAATAACATGTTTTCTGACTATCAATAAACACAAGTTAGGAACTCAAATTCCACTGTATTTATTTGTTTGACACTTTCATATAGCTGGTGCTTAGCCTTTAAATGGTAATTAAAAAATGAAAACAGAATGTGCGCCTTGCCTCCTGTCCCTTAAAATGTTGGAACATTTAATTCAAACAAGCTAACTGCAGCTTTGTCAAAAATCAGGTGTTCATATGGTCCAAATAGGAAAATGTGTAGAGTTATAAAAAATGAGTGGCATTCATGATCCAAAGTGAATATATTATATCAGGATTTTGGTAACTAAAACCAAGTTAGATTTTATTAATTTACATTAACCTTCATGCAAATGTTTTATATCCCAAGTTTTTTCACAAAACTTATAGACACTAAATTTTCTTGTTTTAAAACTAGTTTTAGCCAAAGATGAACTTAGTTTTAAACAAATTCAAAGCTCTTAATGCCCCTTTGATTGTTATTTTATTATTAATATTATTTTTAACTAATGTTAGCAAACACTTAGCTAATGTAAGCTAACGGGCATTAGAAAAGTCTGCCTTTATTTATGTCTAATTATTAATTAAAGCCATGTTACATTACCTGGCTCAGAACTCTTCCAAATTAATAAAGCTTCCACAAATGCCAAGGTCACTTAAACAGAGGAGCCCTGCACTAATCTCATATGCAAATTAATCACTACAAAGCATGGGTTTGATGGAAGTGTATGGCATCAAAATAGGTTGTAAAGTTCTGAGAACCAAAAAAAATGAATCCATAACCAATAAATGATATTTTGTAATTGAGAAAACTGTCATTAATATTGAGAGTTACAAAAACTGGTTTGTAAACAGAATATTGAACATGGGTTCAATATATTTCCTTTTCATTACTGTAGGCTTTGTTAGAAATATTGCAAAATTCCAGTAGTTTGTTTTACATTCCTTTTACTAAGGCACTAAGACTTTTAGCTTCAACAAATGCCAGTGTCACTCAAACAGAGCAGCTCTGCATAAAGAAGCAGAGGGAACGTTGAGTGGGTAGAGCCAAGTAGTTCAAGTCAAGTCTATCTAGAAGTCAAAGCAAGTTATTTTGAAGCATATCAGCAAACCATGTGAATGCTGTTTTCTGTGTTGACTTTAAACATTCAAAACAAATTAAGTGCGAATGCTGAAGTACTTAAGTGCCTCCCCAACAGCAATGAAGAACCTTCTAATCAAAAGCCATTTTTACCAGAACAAACCCCAGGACATTAATGAGTTACATTCATAGTTAATGTTAATGCATGGTATCATTCCCACATCAAGCCCTTGAACTTGGTTTCATGAATGGGCAATAGTTTCTTCATCTCTGAACCTTGCATAAAAATGTACTAATGCGTTTTTACTGTCAAAGAGTGTTACTTGAGTGTAAAAACCAATGTGTCACACCAATGTTCTGCGTTGCTAATTATGCTGCATCACTAGTGTAGAGAAGCAGCCATTCACACTGGAAGGATTGATTTTTACCACTTCTCTCTAGACTCATGAGTTTTCACTTGATACTAAACAAAAACACACAGAAGTTAAACTAAATCCTCACAAAAACTCGGAGGCTTGCTGGGATACAGACATCTGTGAGTTATTCAATAATATATCAGTCTATATTTACACAGGTCTTGTGCAAGTAAATTGGCAGATCGACTTTACCCGCATATCAACATAGGCTTACATTCACACCTGGGCAAAAAAGGCATGATCTAAATCAGGGGTGGGCAACCTTATCCACAAAGGCCCTGTGTGGCTGCTGGTTTTTGTTCAAACCAATCAGGAGGTCACATGATCAGTTGTTTTACTAAAGTGAAATCAGGTGTGCTCTGGCCTGAATATTAAAATCTAGCAGCCACACCAGCCTTTTGTGGGGGATTGTCCAACCCTGATAATGTTTGTAACAGCTTGGACATGTCCAATAAGGATTCCAGAGACATTTGTGTGGTTTCAGACCCAGTCAACACAGTATGTAGGCACTTACACCCTTTCCCGAATTACAAAATCAAATCACATGCCTACAGCAAATATACAGAGACACATTGAAAGAGCAGGTGTAAACAGTTATTCATCTCACTACCCACTTATGATCAGATCATTCAAAACAGCTTTTAATACCAAGTGTGTAGGGCATTGTGTATCTGTGAATAATAACACCTGAATTACAGTTCATAGTATTTTGTTGAAATGTGCCCTGAAGATAAATAATTCTTTAAAAATGTCCTGCCAAAGACACCGCTGATGAGTGTCCAGATGGCCAGTACACTCTTACATAATTTGGACATCCCTGACTATTCTCTTCGTCATTGGGAAACAGTGAGTCATTTCTAACAGGGCTTCCTCGCATTCAATGGGATTCAATGAGATACTGAATGAAAGAAATCACAGTTGTATAATTAAAGCCATCTTCAATTAGGAGCTACTGTGGAAATGAGAAATCCTCATTACACACTTGGCTATTCTGATCTGTAGTACTGACGGCATATGATATTGAATACTTACAAATCCTTATAGAAATTATGCTCTACTTAAGATAGTCAGAGCAGAATCCATTTGAAGGACTCCAAGTCAATTTCATGATTGTACAAATTGTCACTGGCACTGTATACTGTACACTGTATTTTCAGGGGGAAAATGATTTGGCATAGGATTTTGTTTGAAAACGGCTGTAGACCTGGAGTCGCAGGCTACAGTACCATATATTAGTATTTTCTGGCTGTTGGTAAGTAACACACTCAAGTGGTAATTTATTACTGCATTAGGAGAGGAATAGATCTGGGTGCCATCTCAAGTGAAACTCCATTTCAGAGACTACTCTTGTTCTCGTTCCTGGTAACCCAGGTGCAGAGTCAAGATTCAGCAAAATGCTTCGACTAATAAATCAGTTCAGCAAGCTTCATCAGTTAGAACTACAAGAGAAATTTGTACCCAGCAACACTGAAAGTCTGTTTAGATTTAGTTTTCTAGGACGGTGGAACAATCAATATGTGTATTTTTAGGACTTATGTGTCAAATATATTGGGTTTGATTTGAAGATTTTTTGCGTTTTACTGTATATGCATATCTCAGTTACGTACAGGGTGAACAGTGTTGTCACACTTCCTAGGAAGTAAAATCCATTGCAAATTCAAAAAAGATCACAGTTGCACACGTGAAAAAACCTTCATGTTTGGTGTAACATTCCATGCATTCCGTGCACTCTATTTTCTGTATGATATCAAACACGCAGTCTCCTCCAGTGAAGTGGCAAGACTCATGATGGGAACTACTTGTTCTACACTTCCAAAGCCCCCAACCAGACTCATCTTTAGCCTTTAGGAAATTTCAACTGGAATGTTCCCACAAGTTGGATTTCCTACTCAGAAAATCAGCCCTGTGTACAAAATGGCTCCCTATTCACTGTTCCCTGTATTATTCACTATATAGTGCACTAATATAGGGAACTGGATTCAGGAGGGTGGTGAATGATTTTGAACACTTCCTCTTGTGTATTTTCACCAAATAATGCAGTGGATTATGGGTAATCTGATATATGCTACTGTACATGGGTTGTACACTACTTTTTTGCTGTGGGATTGTTTGAGTGCACTGAAAATTGTCCACTAAAATGGCGGAACCCCCAAATAGTGCACTGTATAGTGAATAGTGCACCGTTTCTGACACAGCGCAGGAGAACCTCACTAAGGTCAGAATCCAAGTTGGTTGCCGGCAAACGGTGTGTAAAAGCAATAATACCATACAGTTTATTGTCATCCATTTGTGCCCATGGTGTTTGGATTAGCAAAATATTGAATAATGCACAGTTATCCACTCGTATCACTCTCAATACTAATTTGAGTATAATAAGCTAAAAATCATAAACTGGGCCATAAAAATTAGTGTATATGTTTAACAGGTGTGGGTTTATATGTGATTTTCAGCCTATAAATGCTGCATAAACTACTACTTGACTGCTAATAGCACCCTCTTGTGGGGAACACCAACAGAAGCAAATATTTAACATTAGGATTTTATTTATTTATTTATTTATTTATTTATTTTTATTAAATATTTTGTAGATACTTTATAATTTTGTACAGAGCCCTACTGCCCTTCATGACAAAGTTAACAAGCAATTGTTAAGAATAATAAGCAAACAATTTAATAATCCATTGGAATGACTAAATAATGCTCAGGACCAAGTTAATAAGTCAGGGGAATGAGTTATTTAATGTGTGGCAATGAGATATTTAGACAATTCACTCCCATTGCTCATTCCTAAATATCCCTCCCAAGTCTTAATGCGTTTTTCCCCATGCCTTATTACACACTGTCCACACACTATTTAAGTCATTTGCATCCTTTAATTCTATTATCAAGTCAATGTCACCAGCAGGGCTCTGCAGAATTGTTCCATCTGCTCAGAGGAGAAGGCCAAGCACTGGATTCAATCATAAACTTTATTGACTAGTATGTTGAGTTGCAGCAAGATCACAGTAAAAGGTAAAGTCTGTTGCATTGCCCCACAGACATATAGATGTTTAGAATGTTTAGAATGTTTAGGATAGTAGCGGTTTTTCATATCATTCCTACTAATGGATAGTGTATGCAGTTAAACACGTATGCTTTTTGTAAGTGCACACTCATCATTCCCAGTTTACATTTGTCTGGTTCGTTCTTACTCTCTGTAGATCCCATGTTCTGTAAAAACCCAAATGTTTACTTTTGCTGGATGATTGATGTCATCATGCAGACTTAAATCATCAAAGCTCATTTTTCTGTTTTGTGCACAGGCCCTAATTTGCATTAGGTATGCGAGTGTGTTTTTGTGTGCTGTTTAACAGATTCGTTCAGCGAGCGGCGTACACTTTGGGCGTGTGTACGATCTGCTGCCTGCCACTCCTTATCGCTCAGATGCTCAAACGTGATTCGCTGTGAAGGCTGACGGCACTCCAGGCCCTAATTGCACTGCAAGCTGCCATGGCAGATTAGCGCCTATGTGGTGTGAAACGAGAACACGGCATCTCAAATACGCAATCCTACACCACCAATACACATCGAAAAGGCTGGTAATCTGGAGGTAGAGAGAAATACAAGGAAACTCTGGTTCCACCTATTATGATGTGTGCAGGTTTAACATGGAGATCTAGTTATATTTCACCATGGAATAAAAAATGAAGCATGCACAACAATAAGAGGCTTGTTGAAGCACTGATAGAGGTTAGTCAGTTAGACACATGTATGCAGACATATGCTGACAGGAGTGGGGGACGTTAACATGTCTCAGTCTGAAGGGGGAGTGAGAAAGAAAGGCAAACCAGATTGAACATGACAACTCTCAGACACTGCTGTACAGATGTGAGCTGAGCCCATCATACCAACGAACTCTTTCAGGAAAGTCACTGCCAGACATAAATCCAAGACCAATAAAATGGTAGCTCTTTATACAATGGTTCTTTGTAAATGAGGCATGAGTGAGGTGAAAGGTTCATAGACAAGTCTTATATTTTGTGAATTTAACTAATTAAAGGTTGACGACTTTTTGACCCACTTTCTGTTGGGCACACACGGCTTGTACAATCTCCACTGAAAAGCATGGAAAGAAATGAGGTGCTCTGGAGCAATTACACATGAGTTTATCATCACGATATCAGATGCAATTGTTGCCTAGAATTGTATAAAGCCCCCAGGCACTGAGCTGTGGAGCAGTGCCACTTCATTCTCTGGAGTAATGGAGCTCCAACAATCCTTTCGGGACAAGTTAGAGCACTGTGTGTCATTTAATACTAATCAGCCAACATCAGAACACAACATCACTAATGCCCTTGTGACTGAACAGCCTCACCGATATGTCCCAACATAGTCTAAAGCCTTCAGAGAAGGGTAGAGATTGTTACTGCTTTAACGTGAGGCAAACTACTATTTATACACTGGATTTCAATACAAATGTTGGACAAGGATCTTCAAACATTTAGCATTTAGCAAACTTTTAGCATTCACATGTCTAAAGCATCGACTTTGTGTTATCTACCACCGCGTCGCTCTGGCAGTCCTTCTATTTCTTCTCAGCTTTAGGTTACCGCAAGGCAATGACCTGAAGGTAGCTATTATTTGTAAAACATTATATCGCACTTGGGGCTCCAGGGTGCCATAATGCAAAGTACTGCGCTATGCTAAGAATAGCAGTAAAAGCAATGCGGGTTAACAAGGTAAGCAAATGGCAACCACTGAGGGTAAGCATTGTTGTGATGAGGAAATAAGGCATGGACATTGCAATTGATTGCGATGGGGCACCAGAGAGAGAGAACACTGAGATAAATGACCGTCTTGTTCCCACCCTAACCTCAGCAATGCGATTAATGCAGAGATTTAGCATCTTCTGCCCACTAGCCTGGCTAAGCTGGCATAGCTAGTGCACCCAGAATCCACAGATAAAACACACACAGCCATAATGAACAATCAGCCTAATTAAGATTTACTATTTATCTCCCACAAACCCTTAAGGAGGTAATTAACTGAGGAGAAGAGGAGTGATGTTACAGCATTAGATTTGTGGACTTAAGATACCTACACGAGCTCAGTAGAACAAAGAAGTGACTCACAGAGATCTATTAAGATTTTAATGATTTTTTTTTCTTATTTAAGGTGATCATCAGCATAGTAGGGAAGGTTTCGCTTCTGCACGTTATTGTAGGTATGGGTTTCTACTGGAATGTTTAATATAAAACACACCTACGTCAGAACAGGAGCTGCTAAAATATACCTCTGTGAATCACTGAAGAACTGGGAAGAGGATAATCTACTTAAAGGGTGTTAAACATGGAAAATGATGTGGAATATAAACACCATTTTTAAAATTATAAAGGTATACTTCACTTTTTATTAGTAGTGTGTGGAGCCTGAATTAATATAAACATATTCATATCACCAGTCCAGAAATAATAGCAGATGGATGGCAAAATCTATTAATGTTAATCCCTTTTATGTGAGTTGAATGTGTTTCAGTCATGTTCCAGTGAAAGGGTGAAGTCTCCCTATGTCCGAGGTTGTGAAGTAAGAGTTTTAGTTGTTAATTAACTTTTAGGTTTAATTTAGCTTTAGTCTTAGTTTAGTGGGATATTTTTAATGTCACCTGCAACACAAGGCAGTAATTCAGAACAGAGTTCATTTACATAGGCTACTCTTAAAGCCACAGAATCAAAAATATAAAAAAATAAAATAAAATAATAATAATGAAAGAAACATGTCAGATCTCGTACTTAAAAAACGGATCTGTTCAAAAGCTAGAATTTGCAAAGAAGAGCCAGTGAACCTTCAGAGAATGAAACCTTTCTGAAGTGGGCATGTTTTGTGCAGAAGTTGCAGTATAAAAAGGTGCCTAAAACTAAGGTTTGTGCTGAGATGTGTTTTTTTTCCTGAATAACATTATTTCAGGAAGTGCTAGTATTACTTTTTTTTTTTTTGCTGCTAGTCTAATTTTAGTCATTGGAATGCCCATCAGTGACTGCACTCCAAGAAATGTGGGACCCTACTGTTTGTCAACAATCTTTGTCTTGTTAATAAGCCAAACAGGCCAAATCTTTAATGCCAGCAATTAGAGCGAGGCTGTTTGTGTTATTTGAGCTCCAACACCCGCTGCAGATGAACAGCAAGTTTATTCTCTCTCAAGGCCAAGAGCCATGCCTCAGCACTGCCTGAGTGCTGTCTTATTCTTCCCTCTCTCCATCTGCCTTTCTGTCCTTCTGCTGCTACAGTTGCAAATACAGTGATTAATTACAATTAAATAATTATGTTTAATGGACCACAAAACTGCACATCGCTCTTCCACCCGCAACTACACACACTTCTACACGCCTTCTTTCTATTTTCCACTAATATTTCTTCAAAAACATAAACACACAAACACACACACACATATTTTAAGTGTTTTTCTGCAGTCCTTACCATCGGAAAATGTCAATAGATATGACTTTTTCAAAAGGAGCTGATTTAGAAAATGTCTGCAACAAAGCAGTATACAATGAGAAGCACGTTCTCTACAGATTATAAATGACAACAGAAGAATCACTCCAGAATCAACCATCAGTCAGATAGGATCAGACTTTGTGACTACTACATCAGTCTTTCACTGTTTTGCTTTTTTCTTTTTCAAAATTGTCCCTTGAACCCCTGTTTTCTACAGAGCAGTGTTTGCTGTTGCAAATGTTTAGACGCATATGTAACATGAAGAGAAGACACGAAAGACCGATGTAGCTTCTTTCATATATATATATATTACAATATCAATTAAAAATTTGCTTCAGTTATGTTGACATGTAATTAGTGTTTACACTACAAATGTTGCAACAGGTAGTGTCGCAGTCACACAGCTCCAGGGGCCTGGAGGCTGTGGGTTCAATTCCCGCTCCGGGTGACTGTCTGTGAGGAGTTGGTGTGTTCTCCCCGTGTCTGCGTGGGTTTCCTCCGGGTGCTCCGGTTTCCTCCCACAGTCCAAAAACACACGTTGCAGGTGGATTGACGACTCGAAAGTGTCCGTAGGTGTGAGTGTGTGAGTGAATGTGTGTGTGTCTGTGTTGCCCTGTGAAGGACTGGCGCCCCCTCCAGGGTGTATTCCCCCCTTGCGCCCAATGATTCCAGGTAGGCTCTGGACCCCCGCGACCCTAAATTGGATAAGCGGTTACAGATAATGGATGGATGGATGGACTACAAATGTTTGGAGAACATTCTCTGCCCAATTTAATTACCAATACTGAAGGTCATTAAAATGATAGTGAATATCATAATTTTGATTGTAATGCACCTCCAACCCCAAATTTAGCAAAGTCAGGTCCAAAAAAGTATTTCACAGTTTTATTATTGAAACAGCCCTTATGCCTCTGAGGCTGTTTAAAGATGATTAGAGATTTTGAAATTGGACATTAGCTTTGGCTTATTACTTTTACCAACAAACTATAACCTCTTTACTCTTAATTTAATTCTTTTTTTTTATTGTTTCTTTAGACACTGTAAAGCACTTTGAATCGCTCTTGTGTATAAAAGGTGTTCTTTAAATAAAGTTTCCTCTATTCCCTTAACTTCCATTCAAAATTAATTAAGAAACAATTAAGATTATTTTGGAGATTTTATGCAATCAGCCATGTTAATGAATAATGTTTATGTTTGGCTCAGTTTCTCAGACCTAGATTAAGCCTATGATAAGATATTGTTATGGTAAATGTCCTTTGGCATTGGCCTTAGTTCAAGCATAACGTCAAGTTCAGGCCATATTCAGGAAACTTGACTTTGGTCATTTTAAATGGAACAATTCTGATTTCTGAACTGACCACAGGGACCATACATAGACCATAAAAACTACAATAACATGATTATTCACACTTACACTAACCTATAAATAAAAAATATACAGTACATTTCACGTACATTGTACAAAATAAAGCCACTTGCAACTCACATGAAACAATCTCAACCAAACTCATCTCCAGCAGGTAGAGGAGAAAACATATCTGTGATTTCTCCTGTGATTATTTCCCTGTGAGGAGCTGTGAACTCATTTGGGGAACTGATGAATGCAAGCTTTGTAATATACTCTCCCAGATAAAGTCATTTACCTTCTGACATCTTCTTCTTACATCTTTCTTCACATGTTGATAGACACTGTAAACTGCTCCTGCTCTTTTTTTTCTGTTTGTCACTTAATGTCTCTTACCAAAACCTTTATTCCAGACTGATATTGAGAAGCCTCGTGCTACCCTTCATTTCTCTCTACAAAAGACAAGGTTAATAATATTGTAAAACCAATGCCATCTCAAACTGTATAGTTTGAACCCTTTGTGACTGAACTTAAATCAGAGACAAATATGGGCTGTGCATATTCAAAAAGAGGTCCTGGTTATAACACTCCTTATGTATTTAAACTGAATGAATGGGGCTGAAGTACTGTGGACAATATCAGGTGGATATTTAAGCATGTTAATGTGTGTGACATCACAGGAAGAGTACATTCAAAATAGGCTGTTTCCTTGTATGGGCTCAGTGTTTACATACAGCATAATCTTAATATACAGCACTATAAGGTGTCTGGAATATAGAAAGCAGTGTTAAAAAGAAAACAAATATGAACAGATTTTTATAATCTATAATAGTGCAGCACCAGTTGATTACTATACTCAAGTGCTTCATTGAGACTTCATTGTTCTATGAACCAAAGTCTGTTTTGCTGGGCCAGCCTAGAAGAGGCATTTTCACTTATTGACTGACTGACTGACTGTCTTCTAATGTTGAAATGCACGTGTGTGTAGGAACTGTTAGTTTAGCCGTATTTCACATTCCAGAAGTAAATTTGGAACTGTTTGGAGTGTTTCCAATGACATATACTGGTTCACGAAACAGAAAAAATTGTTCCCAGCTGGAACGAAAGAAGATTAGGTTCTTCAGCATGAACCATGGCTGAATAATAGGAAATAAGACAGGAACACGCTCCGTTTGTGTGTGTTTCTGGGGCTGTGTTTGGAGTGACACCATGTGCATTGGCCAGAGCCTCGACTCGGCGTTGGTTTGTCCACAAGTTCAGCAGGACGGCTCAGAATTCGGAAACATTTTCACACATATTATATCTCACAGAGAGAGGAGGACTGCTGAATTTGTCTTATTTTACATGTGTGTGTGTGTCTTTGCCTGAAATACTGTAAAGGGAAGTGGTGGAGAGACATTTTGTGGCGTTAGTATATTTATAAAGCTCCATATTGCTGCACACAGCCTCATTAAGCGTCACGTGCTTTAACCTTTTACATTGAATAAATAAGTAATTCTTAAAATCAACAAAATGTTCTTGGTCTTCTTTGTTCTTTGGTGGTAGATCATCTAATATTTGTTTTTAAATGAAATGAACAAGAAAAACTCTAATGACGGTGTTATATTTTATGAACACAACTTTGCTCAATTTTTCATTTCTGCATTTGTTACCTGTCCTCCTTTTCTGGGCTTTCCTGTTTTTGAGATGGCAGAAACACCTCTGTGACAATAACTATATGGCTAATGGCGGTCCGGCAAAACTAGGCTTCCCTAGTTTTCTTGTTTTTAAAAGAAACTGAGAAAAAAAATCAGTTTTCCATGTTGTCTTTTGTGGATCTAACTAAGGCCTGACAGGTTTACCTGAATGGAGAATTGTTGTCTATTTCTAGGACTCCATTTCAGGTCTTCCTTTTGGCAGAGCTGATTAATTGTAACATTTCGTATGGCACCTGCCTCCCCCATGCTGTGTGTGGATGCTGACACTCCGCAGACGTGCGTGTGTGTGGAGCTCTGGAGGCTGGACGTGTGAGCAGAGAGCTGAGACGGCACTCCTCTCTCACTCCTCCTGCCCCTCTGCCACGTTCAGCTGGCACAGACACCTGTCTCGTTTTTACCTTGGCACGTGGCCGCCCACCTCCAATCTCTCTCTCTCTCTCTCTCTCTCTCTCTCTCTTTGTATTCCATGAGCTCTGCCGTCTGCCACCCAGTATTTACAACAAAGACTCGTCACCGTTTCCACACAACTTTCTTACTTACTGCTGACAAAGCAGCTGAGTAATCTGGCAACACATTCTCCCAGAAAAAAAATAGATCCATTTTTAACCAAGCATACACTCACAGGAGTATTGACGTGAGCCTTTCACCTATTCTTCCTTCTCTCTCTCTCTCTCTCTCTCTCTCTCTCTCTCTCTCTCTCTCTCTCTCTCTCTCTCACTCTCACTCTCTCTCCCCTGGCTTTTGGAGACTTCCATCAATACCTACAGTCACTCCGGATAAGGGAATTGCTTAAGTGAGTGAATGGATTCATACAATGAAAAATGTTTTTGCACAGAAGCTGAACCGTCACCACTGCAGGTGACAACATATCTCAGTTCTCAGCTTTTAAGCCCTAAGACAATCTCCAAAATCTCTCCGATATTGAACGCTTAACGCAAGCCCTTGTGCACTGGTCCCTAAGTCACGCGCCAAGCAAATGAGGAAAGAGTGAACAGTACTCTGTGTCATACTTTTCCCCCACTAGCTTTACATGCTGGTGAGCCTAAGCCATTTGAAACCTACCTGAAACAAAATGTAATTTCATTCCTTCACTGTCTGTAAACGCTAATCCAGTTCAAGGTCGCCGTGGGTCCGGAACCTACCTGGAATCACTGGGCGCAAGGCAGGAAAACACCTTTGAGGGGGCACCAGTCCTTAGCAGGGCGACACATACTCACACATTCACTCACACCTACAGAGAGTTTTGAGTCGCCAGTCCACCTACAAATGTGTGTTTCTGGACCATGGGAGCACCCAGAGGAAACCCTCACAGACACGGGGAGAACACACCAGACTCCTCACAGACAGTCACCCGGGGCAGGACTCGAACCCACAACCCCCAGGTCCCGGGAACTGTGTGACTGCGGCACTACCTGCTGCACCCAAATGTAATTTCAATGTAAAAAATAAATAAATAAATGTTAAATAAATATAACCCTGTAGCTGACCTGAGAGTGACCATTCTGCCAGGTAGAGGAGGAAAATTCTTTTAATGCCCCCACCTCCCAACCACCCTCCACTGTTTCTGGAAGCAAGCTGATTGTGTCTCAATTGGTCATGAGCCTCTTTATTAGCCACTGTCTACCACACAGCTGTCTAAGCAGTCAGCATTCTAACTGATGTTCAGCTTTATAGGACACTCTTGTTAGACAGCAATGACATCACCTTCATTCACTCTACTGCATGCAACCAGCATTGACTCTCCTCAGCTCAACTACAAACCCAGCTCTCATAATCACCTCAGATTTTAGCACCACAGATTCTTCTCTGGTACTTTTCGTTGTCTTTATAATCATTTTTGGAACAGAGACATAGACGGGAGTACAATTGCCTCAGTCAGACACCAAAACAAAATCCAATTATATTTGCAGCTCTTAAACAGTTCCCCCTGTACACTACAGGGAAAAAAACAACATAGTAACTCAAAGTAATTTTGATTGTAATTTATAAGTTAAACAACAGCTGCAAGAAACAATAAAATGTTTAAAAATGACCAATATATATTTAAGTATATAATATATACATTTGTGAATCAAGTGTTATAAAAGATTTACCCACAGATAGTAAACTAAATGACGCTGTTAATGTGCTGATAATTGGTTAGATTCATTATCTAGCTGGCCATGACAGCTGTCTGAAAAGCTGCTTGTGCCACCACTTGTTCTGCTTTGTTTGTCAGCGCTACTGTGATCTACATAGTTAGTAAATTCATTTTCTCCTGTCTTGACATAATGATACAAAGACACAAGCTCAGGCTAAGTAAAACACTACATATGATTTTATACAGCTAAATTGATATGCTAATTCACCTCATGCCTTAGTGGAAAGTCTCCGGACCCACCGCTACCCTGAACAGTTACAGGTTTGAGTGTTATGCTTTCTTTTAATTGCATTATGTAATGTTTTAGGGTAGGTTAATATTATTGAGATTACGTATCTCTTTGATGAATGAGCCCGGGCCATCAAGACACATAGAGACTACGTTACACATGCATCTAGCAGCCTGGAACTAGCTCCGTGAAAGTTTCATCATGTAAAGCCTAGCATAGGCAATGAAAAAGACCCAGAGTATTATGCCTTATAAGCCCCTTCCAGCAGGAGTCTGTTAATAAAACAATAAATCAATACAATCATCTTTTACTATATTACAGTGTCGATTTACCGACTGCCTGGCACCAACCGAGATCCTTATAGCCTCGAAAGAAATAGGACATAGAGATATATGAGATTTCAGAAAGAAGGGAAGCTTCCCCTTTAATGAACTCTTGAATTCCTCTCCTCCCTGAAGACTGTGGCTGCCTTATGCCAAGTGAAGCAGGATAAAATACATATTGCTCACCACAATTCCGAGCTTTCAGAAAGCCAGTACCATGCCCTGGCTGAATGAGTGATCCTCCACTCAGGAGAACATCAGCACTACACCTTACCACCTTAGTCATTAGCATATGGGAAGATTTGCAATTACTGTGAGAGTGCAAATCAACTCAAACGGCCAATTGCAGACGACACCGAGGTCCAGCAGCTGACATAAATGTCTCAAAAGTGGACTTTTAACCTTCCTCCAGCCAAGCTGTTAAATCCTCTTTCATTTCTTTTGTAATGATACTGCACCTGTCAGCAGGCATTATAAACAGCCAGGCTTAGGGGCCCAGGAAGCACATGACAAGCAGAATTTCTTGTGAACTGTACCTTTACATGTTTCCTCTCCACTTCTGACACTAAGAAAGCAGGCAGCCAGCAGGAACACTGTCATCTCTCATTGTCTCCACACTGCTGAAGATTCGGAATATGCCACAGCAAGACTTCAGATGCTCGGTGTCTAATCTAGACATCCTCCAAGAAAAGACAGAACAGTGAGGAGCGACGCCGGCAGTCTTTGAGTGTGGTTATGTCTGTGGAAGGAACACTTTGAGGGCGGAGGACTGACGTAGGAAGAAAATGACATGTTGTCATAGCAGGATGTACCCGTTTTAATTTTTCAGGTCTGGATATTTATAGGAGAGTTTCCCTCCATCTTGCTTTTATGTGTAAAAGTTTGATATGTGCCTGGATCTGATCGGTAGACTAATTTCAATTGATGAGTAATTAGACATACTCCAACTCTGAACTTACCTAAGCAATGTCACCTGACCAAAACATCTGTTTTTATGGCAAATTGCCAGTTTAAATAAGCTGGGTAAACACTACATGATGGGGCTGAAGTTGGCCTCTTATATGTTAAAAATACTGTTCAGTACAAGTCTTTACAGATTTTGAAAATGGAGATTAGCCTTAACATCAACCTTTTACAGAATTTCTTCCACACCATTATGATCAATCAGAAATACATTTCAAATAGAAGTAAACACTAATAAAAGATCAGGGTGAATAAAAGAAACTGAATTGACTCACTAAAGTAGTAATGTAGCTTACATTTACAATATTACCCACTAAACTATTAATTAAACATTAATGTTAAAATATGATTTCAAATAATGAAACCTCACAAACCTGAACCCACAATGTTCCTCAACCACTCCCAAATGTTAAAACATCAATACTTGCCTCCTACAGTAGTACCATGATGATCCCAAAGTGAGATTTCTCAGTTTAAAGAGTAGGAAAGCCCCCTGTAGATGGTTTAATATATTCTCCAATCTGGTTAATGCCGAAGGAAATCAGACAGCTACTATAACTGCTATGAAGATCTTTCTGTAAATCGCCTCAGTGGATGGAGAAGCCAGCAATAAAAATGATCTATGATGAAATCCTACTTCTGTGCCATGGATACTCTGCTGCTTTCCCTTTGGGTCATAGATGTAAAGCACAGTCTGTAGCAGGCTGAATTTTTAGATGAAATATTTTACTGAAAATTGTAAAATGAAAGAAAGTGAACTGAAATATTAACAATAAAATAATAATAATGAGTGTTGCCCTGTGAAGGACTGGCGCCCCCTCCAGGGTGTATTCCCGCCTTGCGCCCAATGATTCCAGGTAGGCTCTGGACCCACCCCAACCCTGAACTGGATAAGCGGTTGCAGATAATGAATGAATGAATGTATAATAATAATGATTTTTTTGGTAGATTGAATGTGTTATGATTGATGCACTGAATGTTTTACATTTAAATTCTCCACAGTAATTAAATTCATTATTTGAGTGGGAAGAAGCTGCACATAAAATACAAGTAATTAATTATATCCTTCATTCATTCACATTGTCTATCTTTAATTCAACCTTCTATGTTATTTAAAAAAAAAACTTAGAACGATACTTGAGTCCCAGACTAGCATCAAGCGCCTGTAAGAGACCATATAAACCTACACTGTAAATAATGCATTTGGCTCTCTGAACAATATGTTGACAACTGCTTGTGTGTTAACCCCTATTAAACTTAATCCATAATTCATAAGAAGAGCTGTCCTTTTTAATCTGAATTAAATATTCACAAGCTTGTAGGATGATAACCCTTGATGTATTAACCCTACTGATTAGTCCTGCCAGCAATCCGACCTGAGAATAAAACAATGACCCCTTCAATTAATTTAAAATCTGCTGTAAATTTGTGCATGAATCCCGTAGTAAAATGTGTTGGAGAGTGCAAATGAATGTCATCTTCTATCACTGTATTAAAGAAGCTTCAAAATCATTGAGATTCTGCACTGACCTGTAATAGCATGAATAGAGCCTCTGTCATTGCTACTTTGGGCTCAGCAGTGCAGAGACTGCATTATGTAACTTTTGGAGAAGGTAGGAAACCAACCCTCCCTCCCCTTCCCTACTTTCAGAACAGTGTTGTAAAAATGAATTATACTCTGCAACTAGAGGAGAAGCCCAGGAGCAAAACCACCAAATCTTACCTAGTGTTTCTTTAAAGATGTACAAGGCCTTCTTTATTTCTGCATACAGTGTGAGTCAGTACACCAGCTCATTGTAGACTGTAGGATCTGATTATTTACAACAGTATTGTAAAATTCCTGTACTCCCTTTTATTCATGTTTCTAGTTTGAAAAGCCAAAATAAACCAACATATACAGGTGACGAGCCAATGAACTGCAGGAAATAGCCATATTTTCATGTCAGCTTTGAAGGGTGATATGTCCGACACATTGCCTTATAATTCTTTCCATGAGAAGTGTTGTCCTCTGCTGGTCATGCCTCAAGTCATCTAACCTTTATCACTCTGGCATGCAATCTACTCCAACATGTCACTATGAGAGAACATAAGGTCACTCTGTAAGGTTTAGCATGTACTCACCCCCTGTTGGCTTAGGGCAAGTAAAGGTCATTTTACAAAAAAAAAAAAAAAAAAAAAAGAGAGTGATGGCAAGGAAAAGCGAGCAAGGAATTAGAGAACAGCCCCCTCTGAGAGCACACTGTTAGCATGATGGGAAAGAAACTAGGGAATAAAGAGACAGCAGAGAAGCCAATCAAACTGTCCATCATCAGACAGGTTCCGTTATTGCAGTACGAGACAGGCAACGTGAGGAGTTACAGATGGAATGCTATAAGGTACGTCGCATTTCAATCAAACACTGAGAATTATGCAGCCATTGTTAGTTACCATCATCATCACATGTGAACATCAAGTTCTACAGCTCTTGCCAGCACTGAAAACATGCAATTAGATCTTTTGCTACATTTTAATCATGTACTAAATAATTTAGCCATCTGTTACATTATGCATACAGCCTGCTTCTTAGTTTGATCTCAAATATGAGGCTTATACTTAAGTTGGATTCTTCTACAAAGGCTTAAACCTGGAAATCCTGTTGGCAATCCACAGCTCGCAGTGTTACATCAGATTGCTCTACATCTGAGGAGTTCAGTAACATACACTGCATACATGATCACACTAGTCGTGTAACTGCACTGCAATCAGCTGGATTTCCTACGCTGTGTGATCCACAGACTTTACCTTGTGTTGCACAAAGAATAACACAAATCTCTATTAATCATTAAACATATCTCAATAAATGAATATTGACTGGACATAGGACCCATACACCATTTACCAATAAGCCGTAACAATATCACCACTATCTTGTTTTAACATTCACAAACCATTCTCTCAGCTCCACTGACAGTATCAATTGTACTTCTACAATCGCTGTCCGTAGTCCATCTGTTGCTCTGCGTACATTGTCCGTCCCATTTCACCTTGTTTTTGAAAGGTCAGGACTACAACATTCCACATACCACAGAGCAGGTATGATTTGGATGGTGGACTATACCCAGCTCTACAGTGACACTGACATGGTGGTGATGTGTTAATGTGTGTTGCGCTGGCATAAGTGGATTACACACTGTAGTGCTACTGGACTGCAACATTGGACAGTGAGTGTAGAAACAAGGAGGTGCTGTTATTTTTATGGCTGATCTGTGTATATGCTCACAATCCAGTGTAACTAGTAATCTAATAGTACTAATAGTACTTGTTTAGTACAGCTGTAAGAGGCAAATAGCTAAATAGCAGAAAGAGGAGCTAGTGAGAAAACATTTTTTTCCTCAACTTGCCCTCTGTGAGAGATTCTCACTTATAAAAAGTATTTGAAATCGGCCTTCAAAATTTGCTCAAAATCATTACTCAGAATGTTTCTGGAGGTAGCACTGTAATTATACAAATATAATTAGTTACCAGCCAATAGGCGATATGAATGTGATTTGTTAGCATAACAAACCCGGCTAAGATTTTAAATACTGCTAACTAAGCTAACTAAAACTTTTTTTTTTACTTTACACTTTATTGGCAGCAATCATGTGCTACTGCACTTTGTCTTAGCCAGTGCTGCAGAGGAAGCAGAGCATTATTACACAACATTCTGCAGCTTCCTTAGAGGCAGTTAAATTATCCTCCATTCAAGCAAAACCAATACTGATATTTTTGTAGCACATCCAACAAATTAAGAAACAGAACTAAGTCTACAGTAACAAAAAAAGAAACTTATATTACACATTTATTTCTTCCAGAGACATTTTTACCAGTCAGAGCAGGGAAACACAGAGGTCTCGGTGGAGCTTTACTGGTTTATGGCATGACATTTGTAAATCTCTGACCAATGTGTGTTACATTCACCTTTTGGCTTGTAAACAATTACATTCCTTCTGCTTTGAAGGCAGTGCTACCTCCAGATCCATTTTGAGTAGTGATTTTGCACACAAGTTTCATGAAGCATGGTCATAATTGTGTGTACACACAAGCTTAAGGTCACTATGTTCCATGCGAAACATGGGCATGAAGGGTAAATACCCCATGCATTTTGCTGTGGAGCTGTGGAAGTCTCTGGAGTGATTGAACACCATTTGAAATCTTTAGTATGAGTCAGAGTGGAGTTGTGGTGTAAAACTAATCATCCAACATCAGTTCCTAACCTCATTATTGTTTTCATAGCTGAAGGCTATTAAATCCGCACACAAAAGTTCATCTAAGGCTAGTCTAAAGACTTCCCAACTGAGAGGACTTTGTTAATATAGGACACTGGGAACTACTAATAAACTAGCTGATGATAGCATTTATCCATATGCAACTGACAAAATTCAGAAGGCCTCAAGTTAAAGTGTATAAAACAAACTAGATATGAATGTACTTGCATTAACATACATGGACTTCTCTGGCTGCACAACAGCAACCTTAATTAATAAATGACCAATAATGGGACTGAAGCAGTTAGACAAGTTGAGAAATAGTATGGTCCCAGACAGTGGTGTCAGAAATCATATTACAAAATTCTTCCATGCCTGAATATGGCACATATATTGTAAGATATACAACTACAGGTAAGAGGGAAATATATATAGTTTCCCACCCCACACATCTCCAACCCCCCTGTGATTTAAACCATGCAAATGTCATTAATTCCAACAGAAATGTTGGCCATTGACTTCATCCTGATGGTCAGTGTAAGTATATAAGACTGTAAAGGCTGTTTATTGTGATATATCATTGTAGACTACCACCAGGTTCAACCCCAGCACAACAACCAGTACTCTGTTTAACAGTACTCAGAATTTAACACGGAAGAACTAGACCCAATATTTATCCTCAGAGAGGCTTATTTTATGTGCTAAAGTGCACCATAGAGGGATATATCAGGTTGCAGGCCTTCTAGGCAGCTAAAGGCAGGAGTTAATTAGAGCGGCTGATGTCGGGATTTAAATACTGTATGCTGCTCGTCACATCTCGCTAAGTCTCCCATCCAATAATCAGAGAAAGAGATACATGCCAATGAGTCAGCACTAGAATCCCACTACTTCCTCTCTTTCTGACTCAGTGTGTGTGTGTGTGTGTGTGTGTATGTGGGTCTGTCAGGCTTAGAGATGAGGATTAATTAAACGGGCATCGGTTACATGTCGTGTCCTCTTGGTGGAGTTGATCGATCCTCAAGCCTCCTCAGTCGTTTAATAACCCAGGCAAGAGCCCCTCTGGCTGGCTGCTACACACACACACACACACACCTTGGTCCCTCACACATGCTGCAGTAAGCTCTGGCAGCCTGGCAGCGTGACCGTGCTTGACAGCGGCTCATTAGCAGCAGGTCTTCAGTGGTGATGCTCCTCAGGTTTTTATAATGATTACAAACACGCTGCTACACAATGCCATGTCTTTGCTTTGTGTGGAGACAGCAGGCTAGCCTGGCAATGAAAATTAGCAGCAGAAAGGCAAAGGGAACCCAAACAAGCCTTTCCCCTATACTACATATGGTGCAAATGCCCACACAGCAAATATCCCCCAGTGCTGGATTAACACTTATGATGTTCATTTATATCCAGTTGGACTTAAATGATCACCGTAGGTGTTTAGTCAACACTAGGGATTTTCTTATGCGGGCGTTTTATTCTGAGCTAAAGAAACTGGCCTGAATGCTTGCAATGAAGTGTTCTTCAAAAAAGATGTCTTTTCACAGTCTTTGGCCTTATCCTGCAGCCTCTTACTGATACAACATTCAGTTTTCAGAAAATACCAGCCTCCTTTGGGACTCAACGTCCCTGATAAGGGACCAGATCATTATAGATAATAAATTCTTCAAGAATCATTTGGAATTTTAAACAGCAAGCTTTTTTCTATCCATGGTAAACAGTGACTGGAGGCGTCTTGGTTGTATATGTATTAGAACATGTTAGAGTTTGGGAACATAGGTTTGAAATAAACATAAAACACAGAATTAGAAACAAAGCTAAACCTGACCTGAGCCCTAAGCTTGCAATGGAAAATCAACCTGAAACAGCATGAGTCAGCATGACTGGCAATATTTATAATATTTCTAAGGAATATACTGGGACAGTGGTGCAGCAGGTAGTGTCGCAGTCACACAGCTCTAGGGACCTGGAGGTTGTGGGTTTGAGTCCCACTCCGGGTGACTGTCTGTGAGGAGTTTGGTGTGTTCTCCCAGTGTCCGCGTGGGTTTCCTCCGAGTGCTCCAGTTTCCTACCATGGTCCAAAAACACAATGACTCAAAAGTGTCCGTGTGTGTGTGTGTGTGTCACCCTGTGAAGGACTGGTGCCGCCTCCAGGGTACGCTCCTGCCTTGTGTCCAGTGATTTCAGGTAGGCTCCGGACCCACCGCGACCCTGAACTGGATAAGCGCTTACAGATAATGAGTGAATGAAAAAGTAATATAATAATATAGTAATAAAATATCACGTATGATTACATAAACAATCAAGCAATTTTTAAAAACCTCCATAGCATCACAAAACCTAAACCAAAATAATTTTCAAAATACTATCTTTGTAGAAGGAGGCTTACCTTTAATGCCAGTCCATGTCAATTATTTTTTTAATTTTAGATAAATTCTATTGATTCACTGAATGTGAATTTCTGACACAGTGTAGTGGACAGATGCTGTGCTCAAAGGCTGTAGCAATAATGACATTTTTTGTGTGTGTGTTTTTGTTAGATTTGGGATTCATTTGCCAGTTGCTGTAGTTCTGTCTGTTTTTTTTCCAATATAGCTCACATTACATGAGGAATTCACAGTGTTTGAGGTAAATACTACTGGACTGGACTCTCCCCTAGGACTTCTGGAGTTTCAGGCCTGGCACCAGCAAGTGAGTTGTTTTTTCAGACAATGTCGAGCTTTGTGACCTCGCTCACCTTCATTTTGTTAAGCCACTTCTAGCTTGTTTAGTTTGGTTACATCCTGCAAAATCATACAGCTCTCTCTCTCTCTCTCTCTCTCTCTCTCTGCCACCCTCTCTTTCTCCCCTAGTTTATCCTCTTTAGGGAGGGATCCTTTCATTTTTGTGATGGTTCTGTTCTTCCTCTCTTCCTTGGCTTGCAGTAATCTCCCTTGTTGCCACTTCAGAGACACTGACTGTACCCAAACGCAGGCAGGAGAAG
This sequence comes from Hoplias malabaricus, assembly GCF_029633855.1. NCBI lineage: Eukaryota > Metazoa > Chordata > Actinopteri > Characiformes > Erythrinidae > Hoplias > Hoplias malabaricus. Next base: position 30,648,564 of record NC_089805.1, on the reverse strand, counting down.
AGAAGAGGCGGAAGAGAGGGAGGAAGAGACGAATGGAGATACTGACACAGAGGAAGGGGAACAAGACTGTGTTTAGACAGCAGCCTGTACAACTCAGGCTGCATTCCCCCTACTTCCTAACCTGACGTGTTTGGACAGCTTATGAGAAGGTGATCATTTGCAGAAATGGATGCCTTATGTGCTCCAAATCTGAAGTGCAGTTCCCCATATTTGGTCCTCCATGAAATAAGTTAGATATATATCCAATTAAAAACATGTATTTCCCAAATTTGCTTTGAAAGTCAGTAGTCAATGTAAAAAGTAATTTTGGAGCATTTCTATTGGTCCATTCATCCAATCAACTGTAACATTATGACCACCTCCTTGTTTCTACACTCACTGTCCATTCTCTCAGTTTCTTTGACCACATTAGCACTTGTCGTTCTACAATTACAGACTGTAGTTCATTTATTTCCCCCTTTCTCTCTGCTCTTCAATGCTCAGGATCCCCACAGGACCACCACAGAGAAGGCATGATTTGGGTGGTGGATCGTTCCCAGTGCTGCAGTGACACTGACGTGATGGTAATGTGTGTTGTGCTGGTATGAGTGAATCAGAAACAGCATTTGATAAATGAATACAAATTTTAAGTGCATTTCTCAATATGACTGAAGAATATCTGCACTGGACATTTTAAAATGGAATAATGGCATGTTTTCCTTATCTCATATCCTTCCGTTTTCTGTATTCCTGTGTTTCAACAACAAAGCTTCTCTAATGTTGTGGTGAGACAGCACAAGAGAAAAAAGCCCATCCCCACTCCTCTCTTTATCAGCTACTGAATACAACGGCGATATTAGTCCATTTACCATCTCTCTCTCTCTCTCTCTCTCTCTCTCTCTCTCTCTCTCTCTCTCTCTCTCTCTTTTCCCTCCAGAGCCTTATATGCCCAGCCTAATATCCACCCCAGTAAAAACTGTAACAAGAGCTAAGGATGTGTTTTCATCATTATGTTCTTGTGGAAGCGAAGGGCTGTGAGCCTATGGGGGATGATTTTTTTTCCTTTTGAATCAAAAATGTCTTTGTTTCCTTACACACCACTCATTCTAATGCATTCTCATCACTGCAGAGTTTCATTCCCTCAGTGTCCTGCTCTTGAGCTGGATTTATTTATTTATTTTTTTTTTCAGCTAGCCAGAAGTCTTTCCTTATTTATGCTAATTTCCATGCAAGATCGTAATGATTTTATTCTCTGTTTTCTTACTTTTTTTTTTAATAAATCTCTCATGGACATGGTGTGTATTTTGCTCACTCAGGCTAATTATTCCCTACAAGAGAGCACTATCAGTACTCATAGTCTTTGGTGTTCATCAGTAAGAGTGTGCCCTTGATTCCAAGCTATTTTGTATAATTTATAACAGTCCATTCATTACTAAATACATAAAAGGATATTGAAGTCAAACATTGTAAATTGTAAAAAATGTCTGCAAATGTTATGGTGAAAAACTATAAAACCATGACAGTAAATGACTGTAAAAATGTTGAAAATACCGTAAATACTTTTATCAGCCAAAACACGAATTTTTACATCTATTTACTATAAAAAATACGTTATTTCACTATTAAATGCACAGACCATTATGGGCGATATAAGTGTCCAACTGGGAGGAGCTGAGACTCATTAGGGAGCTCCCAGCATGCATTGCTGCTCCATATTTTCTGTGAGTTTCTTTGTTTTTCTCTGTCTTTGAGTCTTTTTGATTTTGGGTTAAATTGGGGCAATTATGTTGTGTATTTGTGCATGTTTTTCTGTGCATGTTGTGACAAGATGTGTTTGTGTGTGTGTGTGTGTGTGTGTGTGTGTGTTGGTCAGGAAAGTTCACCATCAGCCTGTGTTCTGAGTGCTGGAGTGTGGCACCCAGATACCGCAATTTTCTTTGCTCCTTTCAGCAATACATCCTTTTAAGGGCTGAATATAGAATGCGGTGTGGCTATATCTCAGTCCCAATTCTCTCATTTGTCACACTAGTTCATTTTATGGAAAAACAATGTTTCTCTGTTTTTTATATAAAATACTATGGGGTTTTTACAGTGGATATGTGTTTTTTAAACAGAAAAGTACTGTAAACAAAACAGTTATTGAATGTAAAATTTACGACTGCCAAAAATAATACTGTAATATCGTATACATTTTGACCGTGAAATTTTGGCAAAACCAGCTGCCATATTTTTTTACTGTACATTTTTATGGATTTTTTGTTGTACTATGTGTCCTTACATATAAAATGGTTATATAATGTGCGTTGTAACACTGGAAAGGTCCAAAAGGGAAGGGACCCGAAAAGCCTAAACAATGAAAATATATGGATAACATAGCACTATTTCACCAGTTTTAGAGAGAGAGCCCAGTGCAGGTATATCAGGCCCACCTTACAAATCAATACATTAGGTTTTCCACTCACAAAATCCTAAAATTCAATGGTGATGAGAGCTGGCACCACAACTTGACATGCAAGATGTCTGTGGAGTTTTAACTGTAATTCAGAGCAGCTGGTGTGACTCAATTCCACCCATCTCTGAATACCAAATGCCTCCTCGTGCTTGAGGGAAGAGGTAAATAAATATCCCAAGTTAAGGAACAAGAAGAAGGAAACAAAGAAAAAAAATGGCAAACAACGAAGTCAGCTCTGTGGCCCTGAATGAGTCATTTGTTTTTGTTTTTTCATCCGTGCATGATATTTACATTTCAGATTCTGGAAACAGTAGCATCAAAGCATAAATGATCCCAGACTCCCCGAGGTTATGAACGTTATGAAGATATTTGCGATAAACCATGAGTTCTTATTTTCTTTTGTTGAGCACAAACTAGCTGAGAAGCCAGTTAAAAAAGACTTAAACCCTTTACATTCTACATTTTATTTTTAAACTGATCTCAAACTACTTTCAATGTCAGTGAAGCAGAAACACAATGAAGACTGAGATGAATACCTTTTAGAATCTCTCTATTGTTTAATCCCAAACTTCCCGAGAAGTCTAATAAAAAGTATCCATGAGAGGACTGACATGACAAATCCTTCCTCTGGTTGATCACTGTCATGACTGGTCCATTCTTCTGTCTCTAGTTTCTCCTCCCGCTTTGTTTGTTTTCCTTCCTTCTTTATCTGGCTCTACTCCACTGTGTTTCTCCCCTAGCTCCACCCCTTCACTTCACATGTCCTACCCCAGGTGTTTCTGGTTTGTTTAGGTGTTTAAGGTCTCTCTGCGCTGTGGGATGTGGGTCATTATCGCTCCTGCTGTTCCTTCCCCCAGTCTTGGGTCTTCTCGTCTCTTTCATGTTTTGTCTTTGTCTGTGTCTCCATGTTAGCTCTATGTGAAGCTATGAGCCCTGTGTACTTTCTTATGTTCTGGCTCTGTTTAATTTTGTAGTTGGTTTTTGTTTGTTCTCACCTCACCACTCTCTGTTTAGTTTGTACTTTCCTTGTTCTGTTCTCTGCTTGTTCTTATGGTAGCCTCCCTGTGAAGTCTTGTTTCTTGTATTGTACTTGGCCTTCTTTTCAGTCCTATGCCAAGCTCCTTAGTCCTTAGTCTTGGGTTCAGTTTCCTGTCTTGTTTTTAATATTTTCTTTTTGTTTTCATTCATTTGTCGCAGGCACACAGCTCCAGGGACCTGGAGGTTGTGGGTTCAAGTCCTGCTCCGGGTGACTGTCTGTGAAGAGTTTGGTGTGTCTGTTTACTCAAAAGTATCTGTAGGTGTGAGTGAATGTGTGAGTGTGTCTGTGTGTGTGTGTGTCGCCCTGTGAAGGACTGGTGCCCAATGATTCCAGGTAGGCTCTGGACCCACTGCGACCCTGAACTGGATAAGCGGTTACAGACAATGAATGAATGAAATGATGATCTCTGCCTCTACATCCTCCTTTATTTCTATGCATCTGCCCTTAGAGATCCCAGACTATTTGAAATTCCCAATAAGAAGAGCCAAGAAGAGAGGTGATATAAAGAGTACAGTTGATGCCAAACACGTTGAGCAAAGAATTGGCAAAAAAAAAAAAAAGTAGAGCGAATGGCATTTGAAATCTACCATGAATGATTACCTTTAGTTCATCCAAAACTACCTAGACTCTCAATAAAGAGCAGCCAAAAAAGAAGAGAATTTCAAAGACTATTGAAGTCTGTCATGTTCATTTCTTGGATTGAAGCCTGGTAAATGGAGTTCAGGAGCTCCTTTCCTCTCCATGGTTTCCTTTTCCCTTGAGATTCCTTTCTTCGCTGACATATTTCTGTATCAGTGAGTGGGCATGAAACCACACATACAATCTATTTTTTTTTCAGAACTCCAGAATATTTCACAATGCAGTAAAAATTGTTCTACATCATTCAATGGGTTTAAAATTCTTCCCCTGATGAGAATCTTGTCTAAAGTAAGAGATATGATTCTGTCTGACCTATAGCACGTCACCTGTTCTTTCCTTCCAGAAGACCCGAGCAGTCTCCCTGTACTGGATACCATGGAGAGGCTAGTAAGATAAACACTGTTGTGAATCAAGGTAACTTTGACTAATGCATCGCTTTGGCATCATTTATGTGAAAGCTGCTGTGTGTGCTCTTTTGATCCTCCTCAATTACCAGTTTATCAGGGGAGTAGTCAGGAGAAGTAGTTTCCCAGAGAGAAACAGACTGAGAAAATAATCCCAGATGATCTCAAGGTAACAGCAGCCCTTAGATCGCTGAGGCTGCTTCAGAGTAAAGATTGGCTTATGTAAACCCATGCCATTACATCAGTGCACCCCTCACACTTCCATATGCAGCAGTATATCACACAAACAGATTTACTCAAAGGTCATAATCAATTACATGGAAAAACGTCCACTTTCTGTTCACAACCATGATCTAACATGATCTATATAAGGACTCACAAAGTAAAGTGAAGGCATTTTATGGCCTATAGTAGGAGGTATTTCCTTACGTGCAGGGACAAGAATTGTTCAGTGTACCCCTCAGTGTGAGCTCAGCAATGTTCCTTTCATTACACGCATTTGAAAAATATTTCCTATTTTTATTTGATTATTGCATAATTACACTGTAATTACATAATAATAACATGCATTTGATTTCTATATTAACAAATTTAAATCTGCCTTACTGACATTTCTGACCAATCTCTATTCAACGCCTTAACACATTCATTTGGGAATCTGAAGCAGATACCAACTCACGAACTATAAATCAAAACAACCCAGTCTGTTCTTTGCAGGCTGCCTAAATCTGAAAACATGGAATAAAAGGAGTTTTGTGCTTCCACTTATGTAGAGTACAGGCATTTTAGAGTTATATTAAGCCCCTCGTCTGAGTGTCTCCAATCACAGAACTGGCCTCGCGTTTATATGAGGCTACACGAGACTCAGGATTTGGTTAAGTGGAGCAAAACAAACACAATGAGCACAGAAATAAGAGTACTCATTAAATATTGTTAAAGACAATATTTATTCTCCTTGCTCCTCATTAAATTGAACAGACCTGTGGCTGATTATCATTTAAAGGAACAGGAGCAGAAGCTGGTTGCTCTGAAGAGGGCTCTTTAGACAGGGAGAATGGTGTTGTGTTGATTGGTCCTTGTGGTACTTTGACCAATTATTTCATTAAGACAAAAGGGGGAAAAAGGTTTAATTTAAATGTACTATTTAACAACAAATACAAACCATGCTACAATGAACACAATATGGTATAGACCTGTGTTATTAATGTTACCCATACAATATCTTTCCATGGACTATGAGTCATTAAAAGCTATTGTGGCTGCCAGCAGTAACATAGACTTCTATGGGTTAATCACATGTCGGCAGATTGTGAAATTCATTTGTGCTGGGAGAGCCCTTGCTTCTAAGTCACCACACATGGCTCGGCTTTTGAACATAATTTGAAGAGCAGCATATTTTCCTGGGTGCGCTCACAGGTGCAGTAATTATCGACCTTTCCCTTAGCTTCACTGTTCCTGCATTGATGTCATTAGAGAGGAAATGCAGACTATGGGTATGATATGTAAGGATGCACCTTCATTTTCCTTCAAGGCCAGAGGAAAATGATTTCTGGCTATTTCGCCACTCAGCGGTGGAGAAATTGTTGATGTTTTCCCAAGTAAACAGCGGCTGGACCAATATGTCACTGCTGCTGTGCTACTGTGGCTGCTCTGTGGAGGTGATTGTATAGTGAGGGACTATAAGCCTGTGATGAAAGCTCCGCTCAGGGCTTTTAAGCATAGTCCTTGCACAGCAGGGGCACTACTAATACAGCCGCTCCAAACGCTAATAAGCACTGACTCTGTCTTTGACTGAGGGAGATCTAGAGCCACATGAAGAGACCTCCAATGGCGACCACAGAGCCTCAGAGCCTGGAAGCATTACACTTCATTATGTTCATTTGAGGCTCCATTTATTGGCGAGTATAGGGTTAATACTTCTACCTGTGCAGGTGGCTGGTGCAAATTAAACTTTTGCTTTTAACATAATATAGTCATTGACTTTGAATAAACTCCCACAGAGTTATGTTGATAGTTGTTAATAATTTTGTTTACATCAGCTTCATTGATGCAAAGGTGCTTACTTCTTAATGCCATTAGTCATTAAGTGGACTTAGAGAGAACATTCTTTTTGTACCTTACAGACTAATGGTCCTTGCATTTACAGTATAGAATGCATTTAGCCAGTACTTATCAGTCCTTGCAGAGCTTCTTGTACTGGACTGTACAATAAAATGTATACACCCTGAGAAAAGCTCTGGCTGTGGTGGTAGCTTTCATTGACACTGTGGTGTGACCCTTCATAGTATATCTAAGAACCCTCAGCTTATTGTAACATACAGTACCAGTCAAATGTTTGGACACACCCATACAGGGAAGGTTTCCTTAGTTTTGGGCAATTTTCCACACATTGTGAATGTAGAGTACCTGTTTTCTATTATTTTCCACATTGTAAATGAATAAGGAAGACATTAAAACTATGAAGAAACACATATGGAATTATGTAGTAAACAAAAAAGTGTTAAATAAATCAGAATATATTTTATACTTTAGATTCTTCAAAGTAGCCACCTCTTGCTTTGATAACAGCTTTGCACACTTTCTGCATTCTCTCAGTCAGCTTCATGAGGCTGTCACCTGGAATGGTTTTCAGTGAACAGCTGTGGCCTCGTCAAAAGTTCATTTATAGAACTGCTCGCCTTCTTAATGTGTTTGAGACTTGTGTTGTGCAGAGGTAGGGGCTGGAACACAGTTCTATGCAGTGAATAGCCCTATTCCACCAATGACTAATGAGATGGTGTGTCCAACCTTTTGACTGGTGCTGGATATTCAAAATAGAATTGTTTTAAATTGATAAACAATACAAGACTGATTGACATGGGATGTATTAAATTGTTCATTCGATCATTGTCTGCAACTGCTTATCCAGTTCAAGGTTGTGGTGGGTCCGGAGCCTACCCGGAATCACTGGGCACAAGGTAGGAACACACCCTGGAGGGGGCACTTGTCAATCGCCGGGCAACACACAAACACACCACACTTATGGACATTTTTCAGTTGCCAATTCGCCAACGTGTGTTTCTGGACTGTGGGCAGAAACTAGGAGCACATTGAGGAAACCCATGAAGACACTGAGAGAACACATCAAACTCCTCACAGATAGTCAGTTGGAGCAGGGCTTGAACTCACAACTCCAGGACACTGGAGCTGTGTGACAGTGACATCTGCTGAGCCACTGTGTTGCCCTGCATTCACCTGATTAAACTTGAAAAAACTGCAATTAATATAAAATACAGATATTCAGTTTTCCTTTTGGAAAAGAGAATGTAATGTACCTGGATCTTAAGACCCATGCTGTACCTTTAAATGGCCATTTACACTGTCTGTACATTTAGGCAACAACAATGAACCAGTAAAGGGCATGTTTTTCTGACAGTGTAGATTTCTTTGCATTGAATCATACAGGAAAAGAAATTACTCACTTTAGTGCATATTGTGACTGTCCAAATTTAACAATGAATTGCAACTCATATGACACTATCTCCCCATCCCTGCCCTGCTCTTAAGAGCATATTAAACTGAGGCAAGTGGCACAAATACTAACAGAAAAATAAGGTGTGTGCTGTATGTGTTACCACTTTCAATTCAAGAGAATTCCACAGTCCTAAAAATAAAGGTGCCATAGAAGCAGTAATGTAGTATTAGTGTGATAAACCCTCATTAAAAAAGGTGAGCCGATGTTAATTCACATATACAAATATACATAAATGCTGTTTAAGGTCGTGAATTGCTACATTAACCTTCCACTAACTTGTATTATTATTTTACCCCTGATTGTCATCCACTTTTTTATGTAAGCATTTCCATAGTGTTGTCTAGAAGATTGTATGCTAACACTACAGCTAAGCTTACAAAATACAGATAAAGAGAATGCAGGCAATGAATTCACTTCAACTGTTTAGATATAGAGATGATATTCTTAGTAAAATTCAGAATATAGTCCATTTTAACAGAGTAAGGTTTTACTTTGTTTACTTAAGGTGGAATTCTTATGTGTTTAACTAGCTTCAGGGTCACGGTGGGTCCAGAGCCTACCCGGACTCACTGGGCGCATGGTGGGAACACACCCTGGAGGGGGTGCCAGTCTTTCACATTGCGACACACACACACACACACACACACGTTAACTCACACTTACGGACACTTTTGAGTCCCCAATCCAACGTGTGTTTTTGGATCATGGGAGGAAACCGGAGCACCCAGAGGAAACCCGCGCAGACACAGGGAGAACACACCTAACTCCTCACAGACAGTCACCCGGAGCGGGACTTAAACCTACAACCTCCAGGCCCCTGGAGCTGTGTGACTGCGACACTACCTGCTGCTGTGTAAAGAGAGCAAAATGAGAGTAATTAAAAATATTTAAAAAGGTAGATGCCCTGTGAAGTATTGGCGCCCCCTCCAGGGTGTGTTCCCACCTTGTGCCCAATGATTCCAGGTAGGCTCTGGACCCACCGCGACCCTGAACTGGATAAGTGCTTACAGATAATGGATGAATGAATGAATAAAAAGGTAGATGAATAGCATTTATATGTTTTTTACCCTCTACAATACACCAGCATAAATGACACATTTGGTTCCCCTAAAAAATCTCAAGTTTCTCAAGCTTGAGGAAGAGATCTGTATGTTTGCTATGGGTTAAATCCCTTCAGATAATGTACATGTTCTATTCCAGTTTGAGCCGTCTCTGTAGAACTTTTACATTATTTACCAGTTTTTAAACTTTAAACAGGTTCTTCACAGTCACACATTGCACTTACAAAAATGGTTCTCCAGAGAATCATCCTATGAAAGAATCTTGAGAAGACCCCTTTTTGGCACCTTTATATTTAGGAGTGTGGAACTCTCTTGGACACTTGGCTGTGGTGACACACACTCTATTTTCCTGTTTGTCTTTCCGTCACTTGTCCCAGCACACTTGGGATTAACATCCTCTTAACCTCTGTGGTTGAGTAGCTGTGTGTACAGGCAGGTCCCTGAACTCGCTGGTGTGTGTGTGTGTGTGTGCGTTTGTGTATGTGTGTGTGCTCATGCATGTGAGTGTGAGTTTGTGTGTTCTCAAAGGCATTTAAGTGTGTGAGTATACACTTTAAAAAATAAAGGTGCTAAACGGGGTTCTTTAAGTGATGCCATAGATGAACCGCTTTATGTTCCATAAAGAACTTTGCTAAAAAGATGTGTGAGTGTGAAGAAGCTTTTAAAGTTTCTTCACCCATTTAAACATATTACCAGGAACAGTTCGTTATGGAATGAAAATTGGTTCTTCTATGGCATCGCTCAAAGAACCATTTGTAGCACCTTTATTTTTAAAACAGAAGGTTCCAAAATGGTCCTTGGTGTCATAGATATATCTGCTATCAAACAGTAATCCCCAACCCCTTTAAGACTTTGGATATATATAAAAAGGTTCATTTAAATGGCACAAATTGTAAAGGCACATATTTTCACACCTACATTATAGGTAGAATTTTTAATATTTGTTCTAGTGTCTACAATTTAATTTGCATGTCAATTAAATAAATTGCATGTCAAAAAATGAGCAAACACTGAGATGGTGTAGGCTACATTCCACTTAGAAAACGTGAAAGCAGTTCAGGGCATCACACTCATTCAGCCACTCACACTCTCACACCTTTGGACAATTATACAGCAAATTAACCTATCAACATGTGTTTTTAGATTTTGGAGGATCCCAGAGCACCTGGAGGAAACCCATACAGGCACAGAGAGAACATTAACAAACAAATAAACTGTGTGGCAGCAACATGTTTCACACATATTCCAATTCAAAATAATAAAAAAATGAAATGAAATAAAATAAACAATATTTTTCTTGGGTGGCATGGTGGCGCAGCAGGTAGTGTTGCAGTCACACAGCTCCAGGGACATGGATGTTGTGGGTTCTATTCCCGCTCCGGGTGACTGTCGGTGAGGAGTTGGTGTGTTCTCCCTGTGTCTGCGTGGGTTTCCTCAGGCTGCTCCGGTTTCTTCCCACAGTCCAAAAACACACGTTGCTAGGTGGATTGGTGACTCAAAAGTGTCCATAGGTGTGAGTGAATGTGAGTGAATACTCCAGGGTGTATTCCCGCCTTGCGCTCAATGATTCCAGGTAGGCTCTGAACCCACCGCGACCCTGAACTGGATAAGCGGTTACAGATAATGAATGAATGAATATTTTTCTTTTTTAAATAGTTTTTCTACCTATAATAGATTTTTTTCCTGCCAAACATGAACTGTTCTAGATGTGGCAGATTGTGGTTGGGACTGATCTCTGCAAGGAGATAGACCTTTAGTTTTAACATTGTGTATGTGTGTGTGGTTTGTGTGTGTGTTATATATCACTTAAACCTCTCATTTACAAAAGGGTTTTTTAAAAAATCCATTCATCAAAAGATTCTTTCAGGAATCAAGCGTGTACAACTTCTTCCTGGGACTTTTATTAGTAAAAGAGCATTTATCTGTGTGTGTGTGTGTGTGTGTGTGTGTGTGTGTGTGTGTGTGTGTGTGTCTTGTCTAGGCATAGGGAATTTGCCCACCTCCAGAGAGCCTCTTCCATCTGTGCTGCATCTCTGAGTGGCCAGTCCTGATACTCTGATGACACAGCTAAGCCTCATACAGAAACCATGGCACATCACACACATAGCTTTGACACATGTTACAAACCAGTGTGGCCACGCTTCTTGTGGGAATTCAGTGTGATCCATTTTTCATACTGTGTCCACAATGCACTTGGAGGGAGAAGGAGAAGGGAGAGGGATGACAGCACTCAACAGCCAATATGAAATGTAGAATAACAGGTGGGAAGTAGCACACAAAAAAAGAAAGACACACACACACACACACACACACACACACACACAGAGGTGTGGGCACTGGTCCTAAATTGGCATTTGAGAAAGTGACATTTGGCCCAATGTAAAGTTTTATTCGTTCCACATACAACCACTCAACCCATTTCCCATCTGCCCGGGAACGAGAGTGAAAAATAGATTCAATCTATTCCACCGCTCTCTTTATCCATAGCCTGACTTATTGCTGTATATTGAAAAAGCCCCCTCACACTAATGTGAGCACACTGAATCAAATTACTCTTCCATAAGCACATTCATTAACAGTAATCCTCCATTATTGTCCAGCTTTAAGTCTTTACAGCTCCATTTCCACTAGTCATGTAATGAGAGGATTTCTCTCAGCTGATCTCCGGGCTCTTGTCATTCACACCACACGCACTACCGACACACGGATTAAAGACGGAGATAAGATCGGGTGGACATGCATATGTGCGTCAAAGCACTCCATCTCTTTTGATTTAACTCGGACCAGGCTCTGAATCAACACTATTTGTGTGTGTGTGTGTGTGTGTGTGGTTTTCTGGAACATGAATTCTCCCCTTCACGCACACAAACACACACACACACACACACACACACACACACACACACCCTGCTGGTTACCACGGTAACCGAGGGCTGGGTTTTCGCTGTGCCAGTCAGCCTGCTAATGTTTTTTTTTTTTTTTTTTTGGGGGGGGCTGTTAAAAGAAAGATTCAAGAGGAGAGAAATGATATAAATGCTGGTGAAGTGTGTAAAGGGCATTGAAGTGCAATAAAGAAAAAAAATGAGAGCAAAGGAGAATAAGAGAGAGTGAGAAACAGAAATAGAGAGAAATAGAGAGATAGAGAGACAGTGAGAGAGAGAGACAGTGAGAGAGAGAGAGAGTGAGAGAGAGAGAGAGAGAGAGAAACATAGCCATGGCACTGCTCCCACACAGACACTGAAAACAAGCCCAATTAGCAGCCATTTGCCGACATACTAAGCAAAGCAGCGGCACCATTCCCATTGGCTTATATAACATCACAAGTTGCACAATGTTTTTTTTTTTTTTGTGTGTGCTTTTTTTCACTTTGTTCTCCTTCCTTCTGCACTGCTCATGTCCATCTGACCTGTGACTCCTCGGTCTTGCAGAGACTGGATAACTCATACAAATCCACCAATTTAAAAATGGTATGATTTAGTGATGACTCATTTCACCAACACTTCAGCCTCAAGTTACATTATCATTAACCCCTTATCACAGCAGACAAATATGACTGGGTTAGCAAACGTAGCAAACACATAGTCATTCTGGTTGCCTGGGAATAAGTAGTAAATTATTTCATTATCATAATGTATAAATCTCCAGGACTATTTGCTAAGGGACATGCAGAAAGAGATTAAGCCGCATAATTATGTCCCAAAAATACAATGCAGATTCAAATACGGGCAGTTATTTTAATTCCAGACCCAATCTAAATCCAAATCCCAAGCTCACATTAAAAACAGGAGGAACTGCAGCATTCCGCATGTGAGGAATCCAAAGACGCCGCCTTAAAGAAAAGTGAAATCTCCCACTACCTCTCCATCATTTAGATTAATGAGTAAAACACTAACTTGGATGTCCATTTAAACAATATGCAGTTGTCTAGAGCTGCCAAAAAACAGCGGTCAGTTAGTGGGTGGATATGTTCAGGTCAAAGCCAATGATTCTTTAGCTGCACTTGCTCTCACACACCAATGAGCAGCACTCACTATAGGTCCACACTCGGATGTGGGCCTCTTTGTTTGGTAGTCCAACCTTTGCCAGCTAATTCCATGCATACATTAGCACCAGCCGGGACCTCTCCTGCAGCAGCAAAAAGCGCAGCCCCTCCATTTAGTTGAGATTTGAGATATTTTTTTGCCTCTCCACCAGGGGATTATATCAGGTAGATATAAAAATGAACTTGTTTTGAGTGCAATTATTATAGCTATCAGTGATGTCATTTAACACACTAACACAATGGAAGCTATTCTTTTATTTTGAGCTCTGGGCAGAGATGCTGCTGTGTGGTAAACTAATTAGATCGGCAATTAGCCCACTCTGAAATATCGTTCCTAACCTCCCCTTCATGGATACTCTATAAAAGCAGCGTTTCTCTTTAACCTGTTTTTCTCAAGGGTGGGCAGGGGGATTGCTTAATTCTTAAGTGCTGACAGATATGGATCAAAGCGGAGTGGAGGGATCTGTCCCTGGAGCTCTATGCCAACACCAGCACAGGAACCATGGAGGACCATGAATCAAGTAAAAGAGGCCTCTGAAAAGACCAGACAAAGGCTAGCAGAGGGGTAGATGGGCGAGTTTTGGTGGTTTATAAAGGATAAGAAAAGCTGGAGGGGAAAAAAAAATCTTTACTCTGTTCTCTTCTGTATGTGCTCATTAACCCTCCATAGTCCTGAAGCCATACACATGCTGAAATAAAACGAGCCTGCCCCTCTTCTGCTTTTAGTGTCCTGGCCATTAGAGGTTGTTGTTGACTGGCAGAGCTTCAAGAGCAGGGTTGACTCATGTAATAAATCCTATACAAGACATATATAAGACGAGGGAATTTCTATTAAGCCGTATCCTTAGATAATAGGCACAATGGATGGACAGAACTTGAAGGACAGGATGTACTTAAGGCACAATGGGAATAAAGCAGAGCCAGGGCTAGAGTTTTGATGAGAATGAAAGGTATTTGCCGTACATGACGCTCGTACACGACGCACACGAGTAATAACAATGACAACGACAAATCTACAGGTCCTACTTTAAATGCTACTATAATGTGCATTTATTTGTTATTGTACAATGAAATGTGCCTTCCACATTTAACTCATCTGTGGCAGTGAACACACACACACACACACACACACACACACACACACACTAATGCACTAGGGGTTGTGAACACACACCCAGAGCGGCAGGCAGCCATCCCTGGCACCCGGAGAACATTTAGGGGTTCAGTGACTTGCACTTCAGCCATGAATGTTCCTGCCTGTCCTGGGGATCGAACCAGCAACTTTCCTCAATTCTAATTTAACTGCATTTCTTTATTTTCAGATTTTTTTTCAAATTTGAAATGAACTGTCCAATAATATATATATATATATATCTCCAAAACAGCAACTTTACAGAAAAACGAAAAAAAAAAACTTCTAGACTTTCAATGGAAGTGACTGCAATATTTTATTGTAAGTCATTTTGGAGCATTTCTATTGGTTCATTTGTCATGAAATTTGCATTTGCACAATGTGAAAGACAGCTGGAATACCTGCGTTTAATATATGTGTTCTCTGTAGAGGATTGTCACTTCAGTAAATCAAGTATTTGTGCGCATACCAGTGCCTAGAAATACTACAGTAAATCAGTTAATAATGAAGTAAATAAGTTATAAAAATAATAATATTCATTTAAATCTGTATCAGTATGTTGTGTTTTAGATAGAAGCTTGATCAACATGTCTGTACATCTGCATAAGGAAGAAAAAAAAAAACTAATCACTCACACACACACACACACACACACACACACACAAATGCGCGCATGAACAAAACTAGCCACGGTGCCGTCATGCTTGTGCAGTGGTGCAGAATTCAGAATTATCTCCTGGCAAGGCAGATAAAAAACAGCAACATAAGGCCACAGAAATCAGCGTGACCAGATACCTCCCAAGCGTGACATTGTGTTTCATGTCCCGATGATGTCCATGGTGCGCTGTGTGCATGTTTGTAGCTACGAACTTCAGAAGGCCGCAGAAAAGAAGATCTTGTGGGAAGCACAGTCATTAAAAGGTAAACGATTACCAGGACTAGGACCAAAATTGAAGAAGAATGTGTCTGTCGTAATTAAACCTGGACAATATACGACAAACATTGCACCATTAGAAAACCCATATTAACAATCTCTATCTGCTCAAAGCAGTGCCACCAATTGCACACAAAAGTACTGCAACAGATCAATGCTAAACCATGGGCACCTCTCTCTCTCTCTCTCTCTCTCTCTCTCTCTCTCTCTCTCTCTCTCTCTCTCTGTATTGTGGCACTTATTGATTCATTGACCATGCACCTCCTTGTGCCTGGATATTCCAACAGACCACCATTTGTGAGTGCTGTAAGCAAAAAAACCTTTCATTTGTTCCACAGTATTCACCTACAGTCCGCACAGAGAGTATGTTTAGCTCAAGAATGTCCACTGAGAGCAGACAACAAAAGTCCAAAAGAATTTTTGTAAACAAAAAAAAAATGCATAATTTGCAAGGGCTTATTATCTGTGAGTCAACATTCTGAAATGAAATTGCACCGAGTTCCAAGTCTGAGCGCTGGAAAGGCTCCAGATGGAAAAGTGGAGTAGAGATTTTACTAATTCTGAGAATCAGCAAACACAACTTTGGGTATGGAAAGAAAAAAAAGCCAGTGTGAGAGAGAGAGAGAGAGAGAGAGAGAGAGAGAGAGAGAGAGAGAGAGAGAGAGAGAGAGGGCGAGAGAGAGAATGTACTGGAAGGAACACTCTCAGAGCACCTGGGCATTACCAGTGCTGATGACGAGATTTTAATAAGGCCAGGTGGCCTTTAATCATCTTCCAAAGTCCTAACACTGGCCAGGTGCCCATATTTAACAATCACTTTGCCTTCACTTGGAGATTTTGTTGACTTAAAAGTGTGCGCACTTTGGAAATCCTCGAGACCTCGGAGAACACAACTGGCCCCCACACACATAAACAGTACAAGAAATGTTTTGGAGAGTGAGAGATGAGAGAGAATTAAACTCCATTCCTACTTCACTGCTGTAAAAACTCACCAGTGTTCCACTGAAAGGATGTGTAGCTCCAGAGAAAGGTTTATAGCCCTAGCCCTAATCCTGACATGTACAGGTTCCTAACATGCATGATTGTATAGATAAAGCCAAACAGTGCCACCAGTGAATGTGTGATCGTTTGGTGAATGTAAAATACAGTAACTACAAATAATTACAAATCCCAAGCTAGAAAGGTCAAAAATATATGGGGTTGTCATTTTTGGTCAAATATAATCTAATTTCAGGAGATCTTGTTGGATCTTTGGCTTTCGCACAGTGCTGTATGTTTTACTGTTGCCTTTGTTTTAAGAGAACCCTAATTGCCAGTCTTAGTGCTGATCAGAATAAACCACACATGAAATTAGGCACGACCTTGCCTTTCAGTTCAATGGCATCAACTCTATACATTCATAAGAGCGCTGTCAGTTGTCAAGCTGCCAGCCCTTGTTGTGTGATGGTCTGTGAAGAAAAAGATGAATAGAATTTTAATTAGCAGGGGAGCATTAATATCTAATTAGCACGTTTTTGATCCTGTCATGGCTGATCTGGATAAACTATAGAGTTACGAAGACATGTATTTCTTCTCCTTTTGTCCAGTGTAAGATTCTGAGGTGTGCTTTCATCTTTATAATAAATAATTATATAAAATAATTAAATAATAATAAAAACAAAAACTAAGCATAATTATCCAGCCACAGAGTCTCTAGTGTCCACATTATAATTCAGTCATGTAACAGTGGTATAGATATCAGCAGATCACAGCACAGATACAGCAAACTGTAGCATGTTCCGCACTTAGCTAACCCTTTCATCTCACTGAGATTTTCCTTTTGATAATGCTTTTATTCTGTTTGGGTTGATGAGCATGGAGACTGAAGCAGTCTTTTCTTC
Source organism: Hoplias malabaricus (assembly GCF_029633855.1). Lineage (NCBI taxonomy): Eukaryota > Metazoa > Chordata > Actinopteri > Characiformes > Erythrinidae > Hoplias > Hoplias malabaricus. The sequence continues at coordinate 30,631,488 of NC_089805.1, read as the reverse complement.
TTTTCCTTACAATAATCTTCTCAGCTCCAGTTCAGATTGAGTGGGGAACTTAGCTCCAGTTTTGCCAGAAGCGTTGGTTTATGTATGTCATCAGTGGGAGGTGAAACTCACATTGTGCTTATGACTTTTTTTTTTGTTTTGATCTAAAGCTTTTCTCCATCTTGTTTATTTTTCTGCCATGAAATAAAAGCCAGATCCATCAAGACTTCCCCATAATGCCCATTAGCACCAGGGCTCAGCGTTTCTTTGTTAGGATGGGTCTCTGGATATAAACAATGGTCCAACTGTAAAGGAGATATATAGTATATAGGGATGTTTATGGGGGTGGGCTTTATGAACCACAGCTATAATCCAATTCTGAGCACTGGGAAAGCCCTCTATCAGATATATTTAACACTTTAATAGTCAGAGTGATAAATCATGATACACAACACTTCATTTAATGGCATTTAATGTACCATCCAGGGTTCTGCCACATAGAGTGCGTTATGGGTTTTATTTTTAAAAAATATGCCTTTCTTAGTAAAATCACACATGATCTCCATAATCAATTCAGATGAAAATTAAAGTAAAATGAGTGATGTAATCCAGCTGAATTTTCTACACTGAGCTTCTGGGAGAGAAACCAACAAAAGCAACAGTAAAGTGAAAGGTTCTGGTCCAGCTCTAAACAAGACAGGACACAGCCGAATGAAAGTGATAAGCTACGGCTGTTGAGCAACTTGAACATACAGCCACTGTGGCTCTTACTAGACTTCAGGGTCAAATTTGAGCATTTACATAAGACAAAGGCAATTAATCATGAGTAATTGCAGAAAAGAATACAATTAATCATTCATAAGTTACACAGTCAGATCTGAATATAATGACCGCCTCCTTGTTCCTACACTCACTGTCCATTCTCTCCGCTCCACTGACCACACAAAAGCACTTTGTACTTCTACAATTACAGACACTAGTCCATCTGTTGCTCTGTATTCTTTGTTTGCCCTCTGACTGTTTTCAATGGCCAGGACCCTGACAGGACCACCACAGAGCAGGTATGATTTGACACTAAGGGAATGGTTGGTAATGGATATAGATATGAAGGAGGCATTAGAGTAGGGGTGATGTTTGGTGTATTATGACTCAGAGGATAGCAGCATGCCCTGGAATCTCTCTCTTAAACTAAGCCTTGGATATAAATCTACACTAATTATGAACTTCACCCCAGTTTTAATGTAAGATGGTTATATCCCCCAAGCTCTTCATTTTCATTCCACCCACCCTCCCATTTCTCTTACTGTCAAAGCTTAAGAAAATCAGCGTCTCCCCACCACAGTAGGTGAGTAAGTGGGTCAAGGACCAACCTTCCTAAACCCACACAGTTCCACAAACATGCCAACACGAGTGCCGCCTTCAACTTTAAGCTCCATCCTTTTGATGTGCTCAGGAACGGAGCGGGCTGGCATCTCCCATGAGGCAAAGCTTGACTAAAAATGGGTGCAGCTCTCTCTCTCTCTCTCTCTCTCTCTCTCTCTCTCTCTCTCACACGGGACCACTGATCAAAGAGTCAAGGTGTTTTGGAAGTTAGTCAAACTGATTCCTCTTTGTTCACAGCAGTTTAGCATTGCACTTGAAGTCACGGTGCCGACCTGAGACGCATCAAAGGCTCTCCTTCCTTCTCCGCCGTACCTTTAAATAGCGCAGAGAGGAACGCTCCACTGGAAGCTTCAGCGGGACGTGTAATATCTCTTTGACTCACCAGAGGATGGAGGATAGAAGTGCTTTATTTGATTTAACAACTCCCCCCTCTTCATGCTAGTCTCTGGTAGCATCATGGCTGACATGTCTGACAGAACTAAGGGTGCCCTGACAGAGAAGAGACACATCCAGCTTCCTCTGTTGGATTCAAGGCTAAAGCATGGGCAGTGAATGTGTCCATCGCATTCCTTCTTCCCGTATCCCACAACGATGTTCTGCACCAAGCCAACACCTCAAAAATTAGTAAAAAGAACAACAGAAGAACAACCACAGAAGTGATGACAGATGATACCACGCTGCACACAGTCCCACAAGCAAGCCCTGAGTGGAAATCGGCCTGGCTGTTTTAGGACGGCGGCTGAGGCCTCAGGCAGGCTGCATTAGGCCCTTCATGAATAATTATGCTCCATCCTGTAGCCTTAGCCTGGTCTTAAGAGCTTACATCTCAAAAAGTGATACAACAGGCTGGCGGATCCCTGCCGATAAGCCTTAAAAAGGGCACACCGCACTCTTTGAAGGCGCATCGATCGCCGCTTCAACATGCCTGTCTGATCAAGGCCCGCACTGGGCTCCCTGAAGTCATTTGCACCAGCGCGGGCCGTCACGGTTAAAATGAAAAGCCATTATTTCATAAAATAATACGCCGACACAGTCCGCCTCCAAACTCAATCACAAGATCATTTATACAGTTAACTCTGGGCACGATGTCTAGTTTAGTGCAACACTTCTCTGGTGATAATTAGCTAAAAAAACACAAAGAGGCGAGAAACGACGAGGAACGTTACCTATGTTCATTAATTAAAACTAAGTTTGACCACAATTAACATGCTACGTGAGCCGACATTTAAAATGTCAGTTATCTAGCAGCTCGCGGGGAGGCCGTTTTTTTCCCGCAATATGTCCTTCTGTTAATTAACCAGCGGGATTAATGACGAGGGAAAGTTTTGTTTGAATTATAACGATAGCGGAAGCAGTTCGCTGTCAGCACTGCCATATTTACCCCATAAAAAGAAGTGGGGGAGAGATTTACTGGACCATGGAGATCCATAGACAGACGAAAGCATGATGAAACTGGGGGAAATATGAACTCCTGCAGATTCAAAGCTCCAGTGTAGATCCTGGCTCTGCAGCCTAAGCACTTTTGTCTTCAAATCACAGGCACATCAATATGAGACAGAGCAGGGCCTTAGTGTAAAATGTACATTTTTTAGATGTGCACACCTCATAAATCACGCTCGAAGACCCCTTTCCGTGTTTTTGACTGACGGAGCTCTGCTGGCTGAGCTTACTTGACTGAGTAAGAGAAGCACAGAGAGAGAGAGGAAGAGAAAGAGTGGTACTCATGTGGCCATGGCTTGTGTCTGCTACATCAAGCAGTGATTTGTAAGGTGAGACACACACACGCACACACATGCGTACACACGCAGTGAGTTCACGGCTTGCTTATTTGATGTTCAAACTCCATGGCAATTTACTGGAGATGAACATCATTAGAGAGATAAAATGAACCTGACTTCCAGATGGTGAACTGACAGACTAAAAAGCTGCTAAATTAGTAGTTCTGACCAGGCATGCACGCGGAAATGAGTTTCGGAGGTGAGGCTATTTATAAGTGGTGCCGTGAGTCAGAACAAAAATCTCCAAGAACCAAATTGCAAAAAGTGACACATGGTAAATAGTAAAACAGGCCCAAATTGAAGCTCCTGTCAGGGAAATTACAAAAGATAAAACAATGCACATTCTGTTTAATCAACCACCCCTTCTTCATCCCGGGATACTGCCGTGATTTATTACTGCAGAGTAACAGCGACATCCCCAGCACTGAATTAAAACCAACACTGCTCATCTGTATCCAGTCGGACAGAAATGATAGCCATATGTGTTAATTCAACACTGGGGATTTTACTAAGTATAAACACGTTAACCCGTTAAATGCCAACACTCTTAATAAAGAGAGTTCTTTATCAGTCAGTAAATCTACGCAGAAAAAAGAAGATTTAGAAGTATTTGCATGATCAAATATTCTTTGCATGATGAAATTGTTGACTGATGTAGAATGTGTCGTAAATGAAAAAGGGTTCTCTGTGGCACCAAAAACAGAGTTCCCCTACTGTCTCAATGTCCAGTTTTTGTTTTACAACAGTAGAAATCTTTCTGGTTCTGTATAGAATCATACACAACACAATTGCCATTGAACAAATGTCTCAATACAAAAATAACCCCTTTACCATGCAGAACCCTTGAAAAGACATCCTTTTTAAAATTCAAAGCTTAAAAACAACAATTAAGATTAAAAATAACAATGTTTATGTAATTCATATCACAGTGCTGCACCTGACGCAGTCTCTCCAATCACAGTGCTGCACCTGACTGAGTCTCTCCAATCACAGCGCTGCACCTGAGTTAGTCCCTCCAATCACAGTGCTGTACCTGACTGAGTCTCTCCAATCATAGCGCTGGACCTGACGGAGCCTCTCCAATCACAGCTCTGCGCCTGACGGAGTCTCTCCAATCACAGCTTTGCACCTGACTGAGTCTCTCCAATCACAGCTCTGCATCTGACTGAGTCTCTCCAATCACAGCTCTGCGCCTGACTGAGTCTCTCCAATCACAGCTCTGCACCTGTGTTTATGTGAGGGACTATTAAGACAGGAAGATAAAGTGCTGTTTTGTTGGATCCTTGTGGTATTTCGACCAAAGCCTGTCATAGGTTTCATTAAGACCCCAGACCTATGTTAACTTGTGGAGAGTCTAATTTGTCCCCTTATGATATTTTGGTAGACAATATTTTCCAGAGTTAGGAGTCTGGGCCAAGGACTCTTACTTTTATGTGGGAATCAAACCTATGTCTGCTGTGTGGGTTCCTGATAGGAAATATAGTAAAGCAATAGGACGTCTATCTGGAGCTCATTGATGGAGGTTTCATCAGAGGACCATCTGTGGCTGTAGTGTCCACCAGTCTCTGATTTTATGGGAGTGCTACTGTGGGTGAGTGGGACAGATGCTCGTGGGCCATTTAAAGAGGACATTCCATTTCCTCTATTGTTCCCTCATCCTTCAGCATCTCTCACTTGTCGGACGTAATTACTGCCTCTCACTGGTCTACTGTCCTCACCGCCAGTCAAAACAAATCAGTACAGAGTGGGTTTATAGGGCACCAAATAACACCTTTACACACACACACACACACACACACACACACACACACACACACAAACACAGAAGTCTAGGCATACAGCAGGATCTCATGTAGACTCACACACACATGAATTCTCTCTCTCTCTTGCTCCCCCTAGGACTGTAAAACGTTTTTTTTTTTGGTTGTTGTTCCAGCAAGCACCCCTCCATCACTATAACCTTGTTTGCATATTATCGCCTCATTGCTGCTTTTATTGTTATTGCAGCAGGCATTTTTCTTCTGCCCACTTCCCTCAATCGCTTCGGCTCGGCCCCGCTGAGCAAAACCTGGCCGGGCCATCAATAAACAAGAGAGGAGAGAATGAGAGAAAAAAAAGAGAGAGAGAGAGGGAGGTTGAATGGGAGTCAAAAAAAAAGAGCATGAAATGGGAGGGGTCAGGGTTATGCAGGTACGGAATAAACACAGTGGAACTGCTTAGGGCACGTGGACTGGCTTCTGGAGAGCAGCAAATCCAGGTCAGTAATATGAAGTGGTGTCACAGCACATAAATCTCTGACTGGGAGAAAGAGAGTAAGAGAGAAAGAGAGAGAGAGAGAGAGAGAGAGAGAGAGAGAGAGAGAGAGAGAGAGAGAGAGTGTGAGAGAATGAGTGAGTTAGAGAAGCAAGAGAGGGAGAGAGAGAAAGAGAGAGAGTGGCAGGCCCCAGCTGCTCCTTCAGTTGTTAAGCATGTTTGCTCTGCATCGTGTTGCCTGCCCTAAGGCCACTGCCTTCACACAGACAGCCCACGAGCCTTCACGAGCTCCCCCACCTCCCTCCCTTCCTCCCTCTATCTCTCTCCGCTGTGCCGTGTGCTCTCAACCTTGCCCAAAACAAAGGATGAAAAAAAAGTTTCACCAGCACAAAAACCCTGACATAGCGTCATCCATGCAAACAAAGGGTCAGGTAATAATACATGAGAGAGAGAGAGAGAGAGAGAGAGAGAGAGAGAGAGAGAGAGAGAGAGAAATAAAAGACGAGGGGTTGGTTGTGGGTAAGATAGTAAATGTGAGAGGGAGAGGGAGAAAGAGACTGAGCAAGAAAGAGAAAGGAAAGAGGAGACAAAAATGTTAAGTGTGACAGAGAGAGAGGGAGAGAGAGAGAGAGAGGGAGAGAGAGAGAGAGGGAGAGAGAGAGGGAGAGAGAGGAGAGAGAGAGAGAGAGAGAGAGAGAGAGAGAGAGAGAGAGAGAGAGAGAGAGAGAGAGATAGTAGTAAGGCAGGCATTAATAGACAGTGAGAGAAAGGCAAAGCGAGACAATGAGAGACAGAACTGAAAGAGTGAGCTAGGAATCACAATGGCTTACACAACATTCCAGCCCACGGCGAGGGCTGTGTTTTGAAAGTGTTTTATTAATGAATGATGGAGCCCCCGCAGACATTATCATTACAGGGAATATACACTAGATCAGACCACAGCTTCCATCAGCACAGCTCACCGCGTGAGTCTGAGCTACACTGAAACAGAACAGCTCGAGGAGCACTCTCCGCCTCGTCCTCACGCTTCTTTCAACCGGGTGTTGCTTCCCTTCAGTTAACCCCTTAACACCAAGAAACATCTGATGACTCCAGACTTCCATCTCACTCATGCGTAACATCAGAACCTACATAAAGTTCCATAGGGCTTATGGAATAATTCATAGCAGCTGAATAATAATAATAATAATAAGGTTTCCAGTTTGTCAGGGCCATAGGAAATGGAGGGTGGAAGGTTGGACATGAGAGTGTACTTCATAGTATTCAAACAGGCTAATGTCCCTGCTGAGAAAGAAAAGACAGCCATAGAACGTACAATGGCTTCTTGGTTTACAGTAAAACACCATTAGACCAGGACCTTGACAAGGTTTGAAAAACTAAAAGCTTGATCTGAGTGTGTTAAACTGGCCCCAGTCTATATCTGCCCCCTCTAGCCCTCAGCCTTATAATTATAATTCAGAGTAATATCTGAAGTCAAATACACCACATTAACATAACATGACTTTGCCTGTCCTTTTCTATCCCTCCAAAGCTCACACAACTACACTGGCCTTTATTAATCCACTGAAAACGAATGTGCAAACAGCTCTGGTGTTCAAAGGCATCTCCAAGTCTGTGTTCTTTTCATTAGTTGCTATGAGAACCGGCTCCAGTCTCTCATATGGCCCAAACCGGAGGGTCAGATTTGACCAGACGGACCGCCGCCCACTCGTCCTCCCCCAGACCCAGATCAATGAGAAGGACTGCAGCTTGCTGTCTGTCATTCAGAAAAACACAGGCTGACCCTGCTGTATCTCACAGAGTTGGGTTAGTTACAGAATAAAACCACACATGGCACGGAAAAAGTTCAAGAGCTGTCTCGGGGCTTGACTTCAAACGGGTTCGGATCTTCTTAAGGGTGGGCAACTGTGGCAAGCCTCGGGTTTCTACGCAATGCCAAGGTGGATAATGTTCAATTACTGTTCTGACAAGAATTGTTTTGTAAGTTCAGCATCAATTTGTTGTTCACTTCAAACACATCACTTACCCAGCATGGGGCAAGTAGGATCAGAGGAAACAGCACCGCAGTCATAAGCACTGCTCGGCTTGAAGGAGAGTTACCTTATGCATCCGAATCGGGCTCCAGTCTTTATTCCAATGTACATTACGCTTATTGAAATGGTTCGAATACGACACAATTGAATCTTCTCCAAGTCTAGCACCACTGGAAGCATATAGAAAAGCTCCCAACACTGTCCTGAAATCAGATTCAACTCTGCTGGCTTCTTGGACTGTGAAATGGGGAGGGGGTCTATCGTGGCAAAGCAGCACAAATTGTTCTCCAACATATGTTTGCCTTTAATGAACTGTAGAAATGCACACTGCTGAAATGAACGGACTAACCTGAATGCTGCATTTTGCAGTGTAATGACCCAGTTCTTCACCAGCAAAACCTCCTGGATGCAGGATCAATGTTTATAAGGAATTCTAACATGTTACAGAAGCTACAGTTGGTAGTGGCACTTCAGATGAAACTAAATTCTAGGGTTAAACTGATATTAGAACTAGGCTCACTGTGATTGGACACTGAGGAACTTGTTCTCTGCATTTAACCCAATCCAGGCAGTGAAACACATTTACACACACACTAGTGAACACTAGGGGGCAGTGAGCACACATGCCCAGAGGGGTGGGGAGCAGTCGGGGTTCTGTGCCTTGCTCAATGGACACTTCAGTCATGACCTGCCAGCTCTGGGGATCGGATCGGCAACCTTCCGGTTACAGGCCCAGTTCCCTAACCGCCAGGCCAAGGCAGTGCCTTCACCAGCAAGTAGGCCCAAGTGAAGAAGAATCCTTATAAGGAAGTGAGAAACTGTCTAAAAGGTAGAGATTGGATCAGCAGGTCAGTGTAATACAACCTTCATTTCTGTCGGCTTACGACTGACCGGAAAATTGTCACAGTGGTGGTATCTTTCACTGTCTCTGTGATGGGACCCTCAATGGTACGTCTTAATATCTATTAATTTAGGAAATTATTGGACCCGGTTTTATTGGAATTTGGAAGTTAAAATGATTTCACACCTTTCATTTCTATCCCAAATTTTATTTATTTTCTATTAAAAAATCTATTATGAAAAACAGAGATAGTCACCTTTCCTTTGGGAGAAGAGAGTGTACTGTACCTTCAAGATACATAATTGAATTTTAAGAGTCCTGCGTTACGCTTGAAGGGGCACTGTCTGTTCCTTCAGCCAACCACAGTGTGCTTGCACAGGAATCTATTTGAAAATGTAGTTGTTTGAAAGCGAATAGAGATGCTGATATTGGAATAATATCCTGATAGTGCTGCGATTCCTATAGCGCTGGGCATCCCTGTAAAAATATAAAATTAAACTTTTCTTAATTTAACGTGCTTTTAATTTTTTCCCCAGGCTTGTGGCTTGTAAATACGTTTCTAAGGATAAAATACTTAAAAAGCCTTGTAAAATGCTCCTCAAACTAATGAATTCCTCTGACTCATATCTACAGCACTGTGCCGAAGTCTTAGGCACCTAAGATAATTATATATATTTAAACTAATGCCTTTTCAATAAGCGTGGTGCTTGTATAAAAATTATATATAAATCACAGTAAATACAAAACATAATAATAAAAAACAAATACATTTTTTCCCATAAAGTAGTAGGTGTGAGTGAGTTTGAAGAACAATGTTTTGCTCAGATTCTTCTTGATTGCATGAATTTGTTAAATCAACAGCACACATTTAAAATCATTATTCATTAACCAGTAAAACTAGATATTGGATGATAACCTCAAATAATACGGACTGCTACAAGGAACAAGTTAAACCAACACATTCTCACACACAATATCACACTCACTGGAATAATGTTATTTGGTTTCATTCTAATGTTGAGAATTATTTGTTGATGTTTTTTTTTTTTTAGCAAATAAACACTTACTGCTGAGATAAATAGCTTTTTAAATCTCAATTAAAAAAAAAAAAAAATGTATGCACAACAGGGAGTTGGTGTGTTCTCCCCGTGTCCGTGTGCGTTTCCTCCGGGTGCTCTGGTTTCCTCCCACGGTCCAAAAACACACGTTGGTAGGTGGATTAGTGACTTAAAAGTGTCCGTAGGAGTGAGTGTGTGAATGTGTGTGTGTCTGTGTTGCCCTGTGAAGGACTGGCACCCCCTCCAGGGTGTATTCCTGCCCAGTGTTTCCAGGTAGGCTCTGGACCCCCGCGACCCTGAACTGGATAAGCGCTTACAGATAATGAATGAATGAATGTATGCACAAGAGATAGTTCTCAGGTTCCTTGGGGCAATCTGACAGTTCTCCTGCTAATTTTGCTTATTATTATATTAATATAAATATATTTTGAGATATATACCATACACCCATGGTCCTATCTTAAAAAGTGATAGAGATACAGATATAAAGAGCTAACACAGGAACGTGCACTACTCAGATATATACAATATGAATAATCTACAAAGATCTAACAGATATTCACAGAGTAAAGCCACTATGAAGAACCAGTGGCAAAGCAGTGACGGTGTCAGTTGGACACGGTGGAAGGAGCCCTCTGGGGAGATGATAGTTGACACCACAGATGTTCGGTGTGACTTTATAGAAGGTAAAAAAAAAGAGAAAAATAAGCCTCTGCAGTTATGAGGCAGACAGGTGAGAGGTGCCGTTGTCTGTGAGCCAGAAAGAGCCAAAGCATATGATCAGAGACAGAAAGGACTCAACAGGGGCCTCGCCCGAGGAGCAGGAAAAACACACTTCCGTGTCCAGCTGAGTCAAAGTCACGCAGCCTTGGGACGGCACCGACGAGTGAAAGAAACTGGCAACGGAGACCAAGTGAAGTGCTGCTCATTTGTCTCTTTGTTCTGAACCCAGGCCTTATTTTCCAAGCCCCAGATTTTCGCTATGCCACAGCACATCAGTAACAGCTCCTGAAAGGCCAAGCCACTGGCCCCTACCTCAGCACACAATGCCATGGTGACGTACTCGGACACTTCACTCACAAATTGCACAGAAAAAAAATTGTGTGTACTTACAGCGGTGCTGGGATGGAAGTGCTGTAATTTTTCTAATCATTTCCTGCACAACAAATGCAAGGCGAGAGGGAGGCCGGGACGAGAGGGGGACAGAGGGGCCACTGACCATCCAGGATAATTATAAACACAGCTGCTTCTACTCCTAGCAGCTAGCATGCTGAAGACTATGTTAAATTACAGAGCTTAACACTTCTCTTCACCTTACACAAAGAGAGAGAGCGAGAGAGAGAGAGAGAGAGAGAGAGAGAGAGAGAGAGAGAGAGAGAGAGTGAGAGCGCAAGAGAGAGAGAGAGAGACAGAGAGAAAGAGAGAGAGAGCGAGAGAGAGAGAGAGAGAGAGCAAGAGAGAGAGAGAGAGAGAGAGAGAGAGAGAGAGAGAGCAAGAGAGAGAGCAAGAGAGAGAGAAAGAGAGTGAGAGAGAGCGAGAGAGAGAGAGAGAGAGAGAGAGAGAGAGAGAGAGAGAGAGAGAGAAAGAGAGTGAGAGAGAGCGAGAGAGAGAGAGAGAGAGAGAGAGAGAGAGAGAGCAAGAGAGAGAGAGAGAGAGAGAGAGAGAGAGAGAGCAAGAGAGAGAGCAAGAGAGAGAGAAAGAGAGTGAGAGAGAGCGAGAGAGAGAGAGAGAGAGAGAGAGAGAGAGAGAGAGAGAGAAAGAGAGTGAGAGAGAGCGAGAGAGAGAGAGAGAGAGAGAGAGAGAGAGAGAGAGCAAGAGAGAGAGAAAGAGAGTGAGAGAGAGCGAGAGAGAGAGAGAGAGAGAGAGAGAGAGAATGTGACTGTGTAGCCTGTGAATAGCTGTGTGCTGTTGCTGGTAGGGCTTTGGACAAGCTGGTCCAATGACCAGTGTGTGGTCCAGTGTGAAAAGTGCTGAAGCATCGGTCTGAGGGAGGGCTTTAAATGAGATCCAACTCTAAACATCTGAACACCTTTAAATAGCTCCCACCCTTTTACCCAACACGGCCCACATAGAGCTGCAGCCTAATGAGAGCCTGAGAGAGGAACGCACTCTTAACACAGAGCAGGATTTATTCACCAATCCACTGACACATCTGATTACAGTGGAGACTGATGGCTGCGCAGGAGACGTGTTTAGGTTTAAACAGGAGCTTCTCGGCTTCAGGAGAAACAGCAGAATAATGGTCTGCAATCTGTTCAAGAAAGAATGGCCCCTTTTTAAAGTAAGCATGTCCAATAACTGCGTAGTTACATATTAACAATGCTATAATAACAGCGTAACTACTCGTATTGTAGCAGTCTTACAGAAGAATAACAGTTTTACAGCTTCAGTAAACACATGTTGGTATCCACTTTGGTTTTTCCTCATTAAATTAAATGTAACCATTTTTCAATTACGAACATACATCCCAATTAATTGCACTGTTGTGTGCTGTTAATGTGTCAATGTCACTATATGGAATCACAAATTAGCTTATTTAAGGCTCCAGTTCAAATATCATGGCTTTAAAAATGTACACCCTGATCACTAGCAGCTTATAATTCTAATCTTGTAAGACAAATATAGTGTAGAAAGTCTTGCCTAGGCATTCTTAAAGTATAGGTAAAGTGCTGGTTACACAACCATGGGGTCAAACCCGTTTGAGTCGTTTATGTGGGACTGCAAAGATGAGGTTAAATAGGACAAAAAAAGCTAACAAAAAATGCAGGTAAAAAAGTGAACTGATTAAATATTGTGAAAAGAAGAACTGGGAAAAAGAGAATCAAGAGAAAATGGCTAAAAAACTGCATTTCTTCTCCTCACTCCTCTCACCTGGGCACCTTGTGATTGGTTTAAACAGAGGCCTGTTCTCAACAGGTGCTGAAACTGCTTGTTCTGAACCAGGCTGTTAGAACAGGGAATGAAAAAGTGTTTGATATTTGTGGTGTTTTGACCAAAGCATGTTGCAGATGTTTCATTAGGACCCAACAGAACTGCATTAACTTGTGCATTAACTTAATTCCATAAACCCCCATTTACTGGCTTCCTATTGGTCGAACTGTCAGTTATACTGCTGCCAATCATATCAATAAATGTTTCTTATAGAAAGAAAGAAAGAAAGAAAGAAAGAAAGAAAGCCCCTGCATTCATTAATGTTTCAATTTGGATTTTAATCCACTACTTCAAGGTTTCCTTATCATTTCTGAAAATACATCAGTGATAGATAATAAGTGAGTTATGAAATGTCATTTTTCTTTTGGAAGTAAGTGTCAGGAAATAAAAGTCTGTAGAGGAAGTGTTGTACTTTGTTATTTTCCACCTCTGACATCCAGGAGGTACACTATCTTCCCAAAGCACAGCAGTGTTTTAGTCTAAATGGTCGGTAGGAAAGAGAACAGAGGGAAACAAACCAGAAGAGAACAAGCTCGATGGACACATGGGTACAAGAGTGTAAGTAGCAATTGGACCCTGGGAAAAAGCCTAGTGTAACACATCAAAGCTGTGATGTGTGTAATTTAAGCTAAAGTGGAGCTGAATATAGTATTGAACACACTTCATGAACATGTTCTCCTGATGAACTGCCATGTAAAGAGCCCTTGAATATATCTGAATATATGTAGACTGAGCCAGCACCCCACTGTTTCTGTATGACCATCGTCATCATCATCATCATCATCATCATCATTATCATCTGGCCTATGTGCTTTTAACCCTTTCTGATATCTTATTACAAACATACATACAAAGCCATGCATGTATAGACATGCTTATCCCATAATGTTGACCCATTGCTGATAGGGTTTGATTGCATTCAGCCACTTGGACACAGAGGGCAGGTTCTGGGTGTTAGGTGATTAGATCTGGATCACGAGACACTTCAACTCAGCTCCAAAGGGTACTTCATGATACTTCATTACTCTAGAGAACACAGTTCAAACCTGGGGCTTTAATACATCTCTAGCCCACATTTAACATTGGGCTTTGTGACACTAGGCTCATGTGCAGCTCTTGTGAAGGACTGTCCATTCTTGTGTCATAGTTAAGGGTAGGTGTAGACAAAGGTATAGACGTGTTTGACCAATGTTGCCCAGCCCAGAACACACAATGACACACTCAGGATTTGCCAATGTAAGACATTAGAAGCTACATTTGTAATGAACTGTATAATTACATTTAAATAATATAGTAATATAATAGTAATAACTCTCCAGTTCAAGCAAACGGCCCAGTGTGAGGGGATTGTTCAGGGATGAATTTGAGCACAGTAAGCAAATCCCCACTCTCCTGTCCTTGTGCGAGTAAATAATGGAGGGAGAGAAGAGCATATATCTTCATAAAAGTGCCGGGTCACTATCAGTCCATACTGATAAATAAGAGCTGAGCCCAATGAATCCCTACTTTCACAGAGCACTGTGGATGATGCTCGACAGCCTTTTGTCTTTAATTTTCACCTGGCTTTGCTTGCTGACTGAGCACAATGGGGCTTGGACTCTAAAAACACTCCATCTTGTCACTCTTTTAATATCGCATTAGATAATGCACTTAGGCTCACACACATACCCAGACACACCTGCATGGTGAACACACACATACATACACACATACACACACACACACACACACACACACACACACACACACACACACACACAAGCAGGATCTGAGCTCTTAGACCTGGGATAAGCAAACCAAACGGCACTGCATCTTAAGTGGTGTTCAGCACCATGGAGAGCGAATCTCTCTCTTTCTTTCTCTCTCTCTCTCTCTCTCTCTCTCTCTCTCTCTTGCTCTCTCTCCCTCTCTCGCTCTCTCTCTCTCTCTCTCTCTCTCTCACACACACACACACACACACACTTCTTCTGAATTTCTCTCTGGTCTGATTGTCTGTCTCTTAATTTTCAGCCTGATTGTCTCTCTGTCTGTATTTCTCTTTCTCCCTTTTTGTCTTGTTTTCTCTCTATCTATCTCTGCTGTCTTTTTCTATTGTCTGTTGTTTCTCCCTCTCTTTGTTCTTTTGTAGTTTTCTGTCATTTCCTTCTTTTAATTTTCCCCATTACTGTCCTTCACTCTATCAATGTTTCTCTTCATTACCTTTATTTACTTCCCACTTATGCTTCTTGTTTTTCTCTCATTGCGTCTCTCTCTCTGTCTCTCTCTCTCTCTCTCTCTCTCTCTCTCTCTCTCTCTCTCTCTGTCTCTCTCTCTCTCTCTCTCTCTCTCTGTGTGTGTGTGTGTGTTTGTGTGTGATTTCTGAGAAGCATTTCTGAGGAGCTGAGCCACTTTATCACTCTGATGCCATAATCATGCAATTACTCCTCATACATAAGAGCAGGAACTTCAAACAGGTGCTGGAGCCTCTGTGAGTGCTGGATAAAAGGGTAAAAGGGTTGATGATGGCGCGCTGAGCGAGAGCAGCGTTTTACCGTGGCGTCTACAATGTTTTGATGTAAAAAGCCTGTCTGAGAGTAAGTGGGTATCATGCACCCTGTGGAGCAGAGTACAAGCCGGGGTAAACACTCACCCCCCTCACCCCTCACCCCTCACACACCAGCCCTTCTCACCATTGTCCTCACCATTAGCATTGGGCTAATGCTGATTGTGTGCGTTTGTGCTGATGCGCCGTTTCCCAGCCGGCTGGCACTCTTCCTGAGCTCACTTTGAAGGCGAGCCAGTGACGGCAGGCTGCTGCGTGCTGGTGTGGCTGGAAGAGCTCTAATGTGCCGCCAAAAAAGCATGAGGCTTAAGCTACCTTCATTCTTCGCATTCTGATACAAGGCATTTTCCACCGGTGCACATGTCTCACCAGAGCAGGGTTGATTCACATGCAGAAGAAGTCTCCTCTGAAAAAAGCCCCTCATGAACTCTAGCACATTGACCCTGTGCCCTTAAATCAACTCTCCCAGCGCTCCAGCTGAGCATCAGACGGACATCAGACGTGACGTATACTTGACTTTTCCATGTTTGCATTAAACAGTCATTTTAATGCAGAACAGCAATGATTTTCCCAAAGCTCCAGACTGTAAACAACTGTGCAAGTTCCAGTCTCAAACATAGTCAGGGTAAGTACAAGGTAGTACAAGGTACTAGTACAAGGTAACAACAACATTACTAGTTGTCACGTTAATCTTGCACTTGTTACTAATATGTAAATACACTGTAATTACAGACAGTTAATTAAGAGCATATCTAATTTAAACTAGCAAGCTTAATAAAAATTGGGACCGGAAGATGTACAGGCCAGCGCACCATGTGTCATCAAAATCAAGAAGCAGCTCCAGCAACATGAAGCAACCTCAAGTTTATTCCATTTATTATTAAACCCCTGTGTTTCACACAACCCCCAACAACAATAAGGTTCTATAATGAGGACTTGCACGTCCAGCCGTTTTGTGTCAGTGTCACTTGCATTATTCATGCAGAAGATTCCAGCACGGCTGCAATGCTTTCCCCCAGCAGCGTTTAATAATCGCAGACAGCACACACAGAACCGGCATGATTAAAAAAACACCTCATTCGATTTCAACATCCAGCTTCGTATGCAGTATAAGGAAAAGTAGATTCAGAAATCAGCTTATCACAGAAGGTTCTAGTGCCAACACTGGGTTCTAAGACCTATGAGAAAAATCTAATTTTCAAATGTCCTTGAAAGAACTTGTTTTAGACTAATTTGGCATTGTAACAGTCCTTTGCTATTCCATATGCACTAATAACATATTGCAGATATATTGTAGATTAAAATACTGTGCTCATATACAATGCATTCATTTTTCTGAATATAGAAACATGTAGGTGGTGAGAACATGCTAATTGCAGTTACATATAACTCAAGTGTATTTGGATACATTCACTGCTAGCTGTACAGAGCTGTGTGCAGTTAGTGTCCCTCTGGATATTCAGTATGATACAGGAGGAGCTCTTTGGACTTTTAAATAGCAAGGAATATATATTTTTTTAGTTCTTTTTTTAGTTTAGTGCTAACAGAGAAATGCACATTTAGAGGCTAATTTAACTTCAGAGAAATTTGAATTAATTATAAAAATTCAAAACAGATGCAGATATCTACCCAGTAATAACAGGGAATATATTAACTGACCATCATAAATTTATTGCAGCAACTCTAACAACCAGAAAGGCAGATGTGTATGAATCATCATCTTGGTGTAAATAATAATTAAATACCATTCAAATGGATCTCTGCAGTTTCCACATGCATTAAAACCACTGACTTCACAAAAGAAGCTTTTCAAGGAGTGTGTGCTGGTGTGGACCTAGATTTCACACACACACGTTTGTTTTCATGCATTGTGGGGACTTCAAATTGACTTCCATTCAATTTGTGGAGAATTACATAACCACATCACTTCATGATCCCTAACCCTTACTTTCCTTAACTTTACTCAAGACTTAAAACAGTGTCCTGACCTTAAAATGCAATGATTTACATGTTGTGGCCCCCACATTGAAGGTGAATCCCCACACTGAGAGTGTGTAAACATGATTTATTCACCATAGTGAGATATATTCAAAGCTCATACACAGGTTTTCATGCATTGTGGGGACTTACATTCACCTACACCCTAAACGTAACAACAGAACATTCCTAACTTTACCTGTAAAACATCATCAACATCCCCACACAGTGTGAATGTGTAAACAGATTTTGGTCCCCACAATGTAAATGAAAACTTGTATACATTGCATACATACACAGACACACTTACACACGGCAGCTGGAGGTATTGACAGGACCTGAGACTGGTGCAGCCTTTGGGAGGAACAGGAGTAGAATGGTTTGGAGTGTGAAGGGAAAGCTGGTGAAAAGCTTATCACCACACTGCAGGAGCACTCCGGAGGAACCAGGGGAACAATACAGAAGCAGGAAGTGTGAAGTGAAGAACCGCTGGAGAAGTGGAGGATTAAGGTGGTGCACTGCTTGTTTTTATAGTGTTCCTGTTGTATCATAACCTTACTCCTTTGTTTATTCTTTTCTTTTTGAAAATGTCCTCAGTCTTCTACACAGTCTACACATTTCATGAGGAATGAATCGACAGACACAGCCCATAATGGTGTGTTATATTACCAGCTGTTATAATGGACATTACTGTCTTCTCTATAGAATACCAGATTCTATGTTTTGTAATGGCAGATATTTGTTTCTATAATTCATTCATACATTCATTCATTCATTCATTCCAACTTTTTCCAAAACTGTTTCATCCTGGTCTGGGTCTCACTGGATGCAAGGCAGGAACACACCCTGGATAGGGCACCCGTCCATCACAGGGCACCACACGCTCACACAGTCGCTCACACGTTCACCAATCTACCAGTGTGTGTTTCTTGACTGTGGACGGAAAGCAGCGCACCCAGAGGAAACCCACACAGACAGTGCCCTGAGGTGGGGCTTGAACCCACAACACCAGGACCCTGGAGCTGTGTGACAGTGACATGTTTTTCATTTTATATTTTGTATTTTATAATACACAATGAGATCAAACAAAGCATCTAATTATTTTGTAGCCCTTAAATAAATTTGTTTATTACATTTGTTAATGCTCTATAAACTTGGTTCCCCACACAAGGGCCATGTTTAATATAGTTATGGTGCAAACCCGCACTTACATCCAGGCCAAAAGGTGTCAGGATAATGGCTGTTCCAAAACATTTTAGAAAATGATGATTGCTTTTATAAAGAGAGAGAGAGAGAGAGAAAAAACTTCAACATAACCCTCAAGCTGCCTCTCATATTCCTGCTTCAGCCTGGCTGTAATTATGGGACATTAATATGCCATTAATCAATTTTCAATTTGGCTGGTTTACAACCTCACTGCAGCACTGACACAGTAAAGGTGTCCTACAGATGAGTCCAGTGAGCCAGTATTCATCTTTATCAAACTAAGCTTTCATCCTGACCTAGTTCTGTCCTGCAGACACATACTGGCCATTGGCCATTACAAAGAGGGCCGTGGAAAACAGTCGGAATGTCCAGTGGGCGAGTGTAAAATCTGTAGCTGTCCACATCTGCCCGGGATCCATGTTGTCAAATTGCTGTCATAATCTGGGCAGAGTACTTGAGGGAAGATGGGACAGTGAAGTTTGTAACAAGCGCTGTCACAATGAACACATGCTGCTGTGTGTCAAACAGTTAACAATCACACTTTCTCTCATAAGCACAGAAACTCTCCAAACTTGTCAAAGTGATGGAGCCCAGAAGGACCAGGACCAGCCTCGGATTGTGGAGAAGAGGGTGAGAAGGCTGGGACTGTGTGGCTATTCCACTTTCCAAGAAAAGAGCTACTCAATAAAACAAAACCTTTCAAAAGAAAGAGCAAATATATCTAACACTTAATTCCGTTTTCTTTTATTCATCTGCTGTAACCGCTTCATCTTGAGCAGGGTCTGCATTGATGGAATTCCTACAGGGAACCTTTGAGTGCAAGGCGAGAACACACCCTGGACAATCCGCTGCAGGGCATCACACACTTATACCTATGGAAAAATTACATACAGCCAGTCAGCCAACCCACTGAGGGGAAACCAAAGCATAGAATGATATCGCACAAGGCTGCAGCGCAAGGCTGTTCTGAGACTTAATGCCAGCTAATGCCAGTAGATAGCTCAGAATGCTTGGAGGAGAACACTAAACAGTACACTGGGGATGGCAGGCCATATCTGCTCAGACAGAGTGAAGAGAATTGTAATCTCTTAAGCAATAACTAGTGACTGATCTAACAATCCCCTAAGTAGAGGGATACCACTTAAGGCAGCTGTTGCTCTCTAGAGCCCCCACATGAACTTTCAATGACTTCAAACAAAGAAAAGAGGTTTAAACATTTTTGTTTTATCTTTTTTTTCTTTCCCCCTGAGAGCACAAGGCCGAATTCATCTCTGTAAAATGATCCCTGATTTGAAAAGCTCGACTCAAAACAATCCAAAGCATTATTCTATAAAGTCAGCATGTGATAGGGTCCATTAGCGATGCCATTTTCTTGCCCAAGTCCTTTCCAAAAGCTTCATTTAGCATCGCCAGTTCACGTCCTTTATTAAATGCTTCATCCGGCCAAGACCACTGTATCCATGGCTTCACTGACAGCCTGCTAATTGAATACTGATAAAAGGATTAAGTGTACCTCCATATACATTAAGAGGGAGATTGTACTCTTGAGGAAGTGGACTTTAAGCAAATGCGTCCTAATCTCAGCACCGGTGGCAGCTCCGGGTCCTAATCGCCCAGCCTTGAGGAGACGGGACTCTTATCTGTCCAGACGCCAGTGTCCAACATCAGAGCAGGCGTGTGTAATTAGCCGGCCCTCGTCTGATAGCCAAGGTCATCTATGCTAATGAACTATAGATAAGACCAGCTCCATAGATTTCATGCACACGGTTCCACTTTGTTTGGATGCAACATGGCTTCTCATGGCTCATGGATAAGATTGTGGTGTAGATTGGCATGGCTCACTGTGACCTCCACTAAGTGGTTAAATGTGGACGCTACAAGCTTCAGGGCTCAAAGATTACATGTGTTTTTCACTGATTAAAAAAAGAACATGGCTGATCAGCAAGGTGCTTATTATATTTTTCCCATTTTTAATTGTTACTCATATTTCACCTTGAATTTAACCATTTGTAAAATCCACCAATTTACTATGTCTGTTTCTCTTCACATGATAATACCAAGCAAGGAGGATTAAAGCTAGTACAAGCTTTCTCTGAGACACATGAAACCAGCCAACTGCTGCTAACACGGTACTATTGAAGAGCTCAACACACTTGTAGGAGAACAGTAACTCAGCCCAGCTAGCATGCTGTTGAAAGAAGGGAGAGTGGGGGGATAGAGCCAGACAGAGCAAGGCCAACTGTGCTCTCTCGGACTCCCACCCTCAGATGGTTGAGGAATTAAAGGGGAATCAGATGTGTGATCTTCTAAATATAGAGCCAACACTCAGAAGCCCCAACACTATGTGTTATAAAACCAGCACATACACGATTCACAGACATTTTAACCACTCATTAATATCTTTCACAAATATTAAGATTCAAACATACAACCGACTGCAGTGCATCTGCAACTTAATGCTTTTTTTGGAAACATGAGGAGCATTGATTCAATGACATTTGTAATAAAGCAAATATATATATATATATACTGAACACTGGTACTTGATCCTGTATTCGCTCATTTGTTCTTTTGAATGAATACATTCAAGTATATCAACATTCTATATATATATATATAATTGCACAAAAATATCAAGCACAAAGATAAGGAACTTTCCACTGTATACAGTACCAGTCAAAATTTGGACACATCTTGTCATTAGTCATTGGTGGAATAGGGATATTCACTGCATAGAACTGTGTTCCAGCCCCTACCTCTGCACAACCCAAGTCTCAAACACATTAAGAAGGCGAGCAGTTCTACAAATGAACTCTTGACGAAGCCACAGCTGTTCACTGAAAACCATTCCAGGTGACGGCCTCATGAAGCTGATTGAGAGAACGCAGAGAGTGTGCAAAGCTATCATCAAAGCAAGAGGTGGCTACTTTAAAGAATCTAAAGTATAAAACATATTCTGGTTTGTTTAACAATTTTCTGTTTACTACATAATTCCATATGTGTTTCTTCATAGTTTTAATGTCTTCCTTATTCATTTACAATGTGGAAAATAATAGAAAACAGGTACTGTACATTCACAATATGTGGACAATGGCCCAAAACTAAGGAAACCCTCCCTGAGTGGGTGTGTCCAAACCTTTGACTGGTACTGTATATGATATATATATATATATATTTCAATATATTCAAGACCAAACCAAACAGAGTTCAGAAGAGTCCAGAAATGTCATATTCAAATATTGTGTTTTCACCTTGATTCCATTTTGAATTCATGTTAAATCTGGCCCCTCGGTCAGGTGCAGCTTTAAAACATGCTGCTTGCTTTGAATGAGGGCAATCAGACGCAGCAGCATCACAATGCAGCACATCAAAATACAAAATTGAGTGCCAAGCAGATTGACCCATCACAAAGAGAGACTTGACTCGTGGTAAATGTGGCTCATTCAGGGTGCCTCCGTGTTGCACATTGTTGTTTCATTGAACTATATGATGTCAGGCATGAGAAACAGGTTCAGCCCATTATCTTGCTCTCACCTTACGCATCTGTGAGGCTAAAGACTTGTGTGGCCACTTGTCCACAAAGTCTTGCCAAACCTCTTAAGACCCACTCCACGTCTCAGAGGGGTCAGCTGAAAATTTGGCACCATCATAAAAGCAAAATGACTTTTCACTAGTCACTGGGCCAGGCTGACCATTACAGATTCATAGAAGCTCATGAAATAAACATGATGCAGGGAATCAAACGGAACAAAAAGAGCCTTTTTAGGCCTGAAAACCATTGCAGAGAGAAGCCATAACATGTCCCAGACAGCCATATCAGTGAAAGGGCACTGTGGAATGAGTAGGGGAAGGGAGGAAGGGAGGGAGGTAGAGAGGGAGGGAAGGAGGGGGAGAGGATGGGTGGAAGATAAAGCCTATGCTGCTGGAATAGGCCTTATTCTGCCTGTCCTGCAGCTGGCTCCTCTCATTAATGCATCCTCCAACAAAAGCGGCATTTGATTCTGAGGGCCGAGTTAAAGGTAGAGGAGTTTAAAAAAGGCACGTGGCGTCTTGACACTAAGGCAACGCAGCACGACAGTCCTCATAGGAGGAAAACACGGATCAATACCCGAGCTGTTTACAAACTCCAAAGGCCTATATGCAGCAGCTCCAGCATGTAATTTAAACATCTGCTTAGGAGTGAGCCAGAAGACAGCAGACACGTGAGGAGTGTGAGGAAATCTTAGAGAGAGAGAGAGAGAGAGAGAGAGAGAGAGAGAGAGAGAGAGAGAGAGAGAGAGAGAAAGAGAGAGAGAGAGAGAGAGAGAGAGAGAGAGAGAAAGAGAGAGAGAGAGAGAGAGAGAGATGAAAGAGAGGGAGCACAATAGAGTAATTGAAAGAGAGAGATTGAGAGAGAGTGACTGAAAAAGGAGTGACAGGAGTAAAACAGATGAGAGAGAGAGAAAGAAAGAGAGAGAGAGAGAGAGAGAGAGAGAGAGAGAGAGAGAGAAAGAAAGAGAGAGAGAGAGAGAGAGAGAAAGAAGAGAGAGAGAGAGAGAGAGAGAGAGAGAGAGATGAAAGAGAGGGAGCACAATAGAGTAATTGAAAGAGAGAGATGAGAGAGAGTGACTGAAAAAGGAGTGACAGGAGTAAAACAGATGAGGAGAGAGAGAAAGAAAGAGAGAGAGAGAGAGAGAGAGAGAGAGAGAGAGAGAGAAAGAAAGAGAGAGAGAGAGAGAGAGAGAAAGAAAGAGAGAGAGAGAGAGAGAGAGAGAGAGAGAGAGAGAGAGAAAGAGAGAGACCAAAATAGAGTAATTAAAAGAGGGAGAGATGAGAGGGTGAGAGAGAGAGAGAGAGAGAGAGAGAGAGAGAGAGAGAGAGAGAGAGAGAGAGAGCAGAGGGCAACAGCTCAGAGGGCAGAGCAATGCGTCTCCAGCTGGAGCACTTGACATTTAAACGGGGGTTTGAAAATCCCCACAGAAACGCTGAATGCAACATTACATTTGTGTTAAGGGGCTCAATGAAGACAGCAGCGTGATTCAGCCTTAAGTGTCCTGGCGCTGCAGGAATGACATTTGGGTTTAAATGCTGGAGTAATTCCTGATACTTACCAGGCTTTACCCCAAGCCCCAGCACACACAGATTGGAGGAGAGTTGCGGGGGGGGGGGGGGGGGGGATGGGGGGGGGGGGGGTTGACAGGTCTCTTAGATTTCACCAGTTTTTGTCGGGAACAGGTTTTTGTTTCTCTATCAAAGCTCCACATTTGGTTTGAGGAACAAACATGAAAATGAGAATTATTTTGCTGCGTAAATGAAAAGCACAAAAATGGACCAGAAATGTTCATTTGAAATGGTTATCTCTTCAGCCTTTTCCACTAATATCACTAAACAATTCATGGATGAAAGGTGAATGGAGCCTTGTTATTCCTCATCATGCATTAGACAGAAAACCAGGCCCTAGGCTATTTACAAAAGCATAACAACCTCTGAAGTATAATTATATTCAATCTGCCTAAACCTATTGATTGGCACAGTAAAATTCCATAGCTAAAATATGTGTGACCATTATAAATAGGGACATAACTCCTGGATATGAAAGCTTTCCAACTCTGCCAATAATTACACTTGCATACTCTCTTATTACTCTCTACTAACAAATGAAATTCAGGTTTAGTAGACGGGAGAGGTCCTAAGGCAGTGGATGAAGGGCTGGGGTGAGGGAGAGTGGTGGTGGTGGGGGGGGGTGTTAATGTGCTCTGGTAGTGGCAGTTGCTATGGATGAGTTGACTTCTAATGACTGAATATCTGTAACTAATAAAGATATAGGGGCGCTGCTGTGTATATTGCTTACTATATGTGTCTGAGGATGGCTATAATTATGCAAGAAGCAATTACAGACCCTGCAATTATGTCATTAGGGTTTCAGTGTGCTAAAAACATGCTACAAAGTCACAGTAAAACACTGGTATAAAGAAAATATAAAAGCAGTGCTGTGAATGGCTTAGGCCGAAATATTCCTGTCTTATCAACTTTTTTAGCCAGAACTCAAAGGTCAGTTAGAAGCAGGGACCTGAAAATGACCACAGTCTGCCACTCAGAGATAGACTTAATGAAGTCACAGATGCCATCCACTTGGTCTCTTTGACAAATCGGATTATTACAGTTCTCTATGCATAGTTTTGACCGTGGCCCCGGTAACCGACGGCCGCTCTAGTGCTGAGCTTTAAGGACCTCTCTCTAAACAGCATTACCATGAAAAGCTGATTAGCCCAGGCACTATTTAGAAACCGGAATGACTGTGGTTTTGATTCCTAATTATCAGAATTATCAGCAGGGCAATTTAGAGAAATGCCAAATGTCCTGGAAGGTCAGCTCTGCGAAAATCAACCTCATCAACAACGTGGCCTCTGGGCTTCTCACCTAAAGACAAAGTTTATCTATTTTCATGAAGACTAATATCAGCAAGATCCCCTCACCACCATGCAGCCACACCAGGCAATTACGCCAAGGCAAACCTTTGGGACTTGTTGAGAAATGTCAAATATTCTCTCGGTAATTAGAGGGATTTGCAACTTCCCACTCATGAAAAGCAACATGTATCTGTTTCTTTTTTTATAAACAGAGGTGGCCCACGCTTGTTACTCTTTACACTTCCCCGCTACTGTATCTGTGACACATATCAGGGGACCAGAGTTATCCTCCTTGTTTACTTTCTCTATCACTGCCCCCCCTCCCACCGTCCCCCACTGGGGTTTATCACATTACCTAACACAGCGGTAGCTCAGCCTTTCCCGCTGCTCTGACGGCTATTGACGGTTTGAGGCAGAATAAATTCTTTAGAGTCAAATGCATTCAGGGAGGAGGGAGTCTGGTAGCTGCACAAGCAGAGCCAGTTTAAAATTCTAGACCCCTGCTGTTCCTCTCGCAATCACAACCCAACCTGTTCTCTCCTATTTGCGAGGCTCGGGATTGTTTTGCCTCTGGGCACAGGTCAGGCACATTCTGGGCGCATTTCTCCAAAAACACATGAATGCATGAGGGAAAATACAACCACGGAGCATACAATAATGTTTGCATTGAAATATTTCCATTTAGTAATGCTTTCTTTTGACTCTTGATCAAGGTATTAACCAAGTAAAGGTATGGTCCAAACTACAACATGTTATGTAATAATTTTAGGTTTTAAAAGGAGGTTTTCCAGATACTCTAACTCAGTGGTTCCCAAATATATTCTGAAGTGCCCCCGCTTTGGTAGTTGAGAATATGTTCAGGTCTATAGCTTCCAAATGCTACTGGAATTTATGTTAAACACTGTAATACATACAAAACTGCACCCCATGATTATGGAACCACAGTTATAACTGAATTACACTAATTTCCCTAATAACCACTACCATTAAGCAGATAAAGAACTCAATAAAATATCTCAAAATATTTCAGAAATATTTGGAATTAATAACAAACTCAAACTACATTTCATTGAAATGTCTTGTATTTCAGCAGATCTAAAAAAATGTGGTTATGTGGAGTAAAGTGCATAGCACGGTATATGTTATTGCCACAGGATGTGCATATATATGTGTGTGGCTCAGAACAGCCTGACAGTAATGAGGAAAAAAACCTTTCTGATATAGCAAATTACAGCCACTAGTGCTGAAGGAAAGAACTGAAATAAGGCGGTCCTACGCTGTTTAGAAGCACAGCTGGTCAGCCAACAGACACATGTGGTTTAGCACACCACAGCAGATGATTTTCCAGCTAACTGAGACTCAATCACACATATTTATAGGATAGAGCCTCATACCGGTGAGCACAAAGTCAGGTGAAGTGTCTTCTGAGTATTTTGCTTGTTTTCATTTTTCATTCTCTCTCTTTTAACCCAAACTCAGCACTAAACTCACAGCTGCAGTGGGCCATAGGACTTGTGATTTATCTCCACTTGGTTTCAGAGTGTGACATCACTAGTCAGTGAGCTCCCACAGTGCCCCCTCCCTGCGTCTCTCTTAAATGCACATGAATGAACTCACAGAACAGAAACACACACCACATGAACTTGATCATTTTGAAATACCGTTCTCATTGTGAGATACTGTCCACAATTTTAAATACATGCGGTATATGGTATCCGTCCAAACCTAGGACGTACCATCATGTTAGCCAAAATAATTATATTGTAAATTGATATATCTGTTTCTTTTTCTGTTCAAAGTTGCAACACAGTACTGAAGAGTGTGTACCTCAGACTTACCCAGCCCTTATCAACAACCTATCAGGCATTGGTATGTAATTTCATGAAACTTCTTGAACTCATCATTACTTTCCCCAGAATGATTATTTATGAAGCGTGCATCATACCTGGTTAAGACCTAAAGCTTTGCAGACTTTAAAAGGAAATGTTACTGAATATTTGACTTCTTTTGCATTGCTGAGTTCTAAAAAGCTGTCAGCCAGTGAACACCCACTCAGTGCATCCATCAACAGCAAATGTTTTCCAGCTTATACTAATGTCAGAACAGGGCTGGGAATAGTAGTTAAGCAGTGCTGCCATACATCAATGTGCAGGATGCCTCATGAAGCCTTTTAAGCTGGCAGCCTAAATGCTGGAGGGCCATGGGAAAGCAGAGTAGTGATTCCAAAATGTTGCCATTAAAATGAATCTAATCAGATTTGTAGCTCTCTGGATAATACAACATGCAGGCAAAGTTATCTTTGCCTCAAGTTGTTCATATTTTACAGGGGCACACGGCCAAGTCCCTCACAACCATACAGACCATAAAATGCCACCATTCTTCCAATGTAATCTTTTTAAAAGGCCACATAAGATCGCATTACCCTTCTGCTTTGCGCACAGTGCCATAAACCAAAGCCAGCTCATGTGGCAAAAGACTATGCTTCATGCTTTCTGGAACTTCACTGGTGGTGCACTAGTCCATGGAGGATTTTTGGATAGGAAATTGGAACATAGGTGCTTAGGTAAATTTGTTTTTCCATAATAGTTTTAGTTTTTTAGACACTTTTAAAATATGTCAGTTCAGCTACTTTAAGCTGATACCTCAAATGCACACATTTTACTTTCCTAATTTCCATGAAATAAGATGCTCTGGAGTGTCAAGACATTAGCCTTTTATTACAATGTCCAATGACAAGTGTGGGCCAGAGGGGTTTAAATTCCCTCAACATTGGGCTGTGGAACTGCAGGAAATTTTTCTCCAGAGTAGTGGACCGCAATTCAATATAGCAACATTTTTTTGTATTGGTTCCTATTCTCCTAGCTAACGGACGGACACTGATGGCGTAACATATATCTGACAAAACATATACCTCCATGCTTTTCACTTTGAACCTAAAAAACTCAATGGCTTTTAAAACACACGGCGCGTGCAGACCTCGTATGACCATAATTCAATGCCTGACATTTCGAAAAATCTTCCAAACCCTCATCAAAACCGTTACACAAGACATCATGCAGTGAAGCTCAATCAGAATAACTGCTTTATATGTGATGATAAAGAAGTCATGCTAAGAACACCGTTAGATCATTTTCAAATGGCACTTCAGTATAAATCCACTGCAGGAGCCAATCACACACAACTACAAGACCAGCGTGTGTCACACAAACACACTTCACATATTATACAAGACAACATACGAAGAGCTTCAGAAGTAGTGCAGCCAAGGACATGGTGAATCTAGCTGTGTGTTCATTTGTTTGGGACAGTTAGGTAAAAGGACAGTGTAGATGTCCATTCTAAGGTAGAGCAGGGATTGTGTACCTTGAAATTCCTTGAAATGTACTTCTTCAGAAGGTCAGTTAAATATCAGTTTGTTTTCAAAACTGCATTAAATAGGAAAAGCAAAATAAACTGGAGAAGAAATGAGATTCATGAAATTAATTCACCTTACAAATTCATTTGTTCATTCATTATCTGTAACCGCTGATCCAGTTCAGAGTCGCGGTGAGTCCAGAGCATACCAGGAATCATTGGGCGCAAGGTGGGATCACACCCTGGAGGGGGCGCCAGTCCTTCACAGGGCGACACACACTCAGACCTGTGGACACCTATCTACTCAAGTCCGGAGTGGGACTTGAACCCACAACCTCCAGGTCCCTGGAGCTGTGTGACTGTGACACTCCCTGCTGCACCACTGTGCCACCCACCTTCAAATTTAAATATGGTATTATGTTCCTGGTTCCTTATGGACCACCATATTGACCATTTTTCATTAAGTATAGACAAAGTCTGTATTATATATTTTTGTTCAGGTTATATACATATTGTCTATTCATTGTGGTTTTTAGATTCAAATTTCAATTAGTATTCGTTACATTTGCAGTGACAGGAACCATAAATCTCTAATGATTAATAACCCAAAAAAATAAACACCTCAGAGAAATGTATTACATAGCATGGTCATAAATACACCGCCAGATGTAAGAGACATAGGTTTGTCTCATGTAAAAGACATAGTTTTGGCCAAAAAAGATTTTTTTGTTTTAAATATCCATTAACAATAGTGAGATGCATGTGTGAGGAAAATAGTCTCCAAAGTATCATTTACCACCACTTTATGCTTATTGACACTGCACAGGAAAACTTTGTTTACATATCTACTATGCAGGAATTCTGAATCAGTGGAATTCCTATTTAATGCACCATTAACGTGGAATTGATAGGCTGACCTGCCCCTCGACACTGGAAACCAGGCCTGATTAATTTATGGCAGGATCCAATAGGAACATAGGGTAAGCAGCTGTGGTCACTGTCGAAACAAGAACCCCAGAAGCAGGAGGTTAGGGGCCAGTCTTGTCCAGAGCTCTGCCCAGCTGTGGCTGCTGGCCGCCAGCAGGTATCCCAGTCAGGATTTTTCCATTTGCTGCTCCCTATAGGCTTTACAGAGACATCACAGCTACAGCTCTGCTGACATTTCTACAGCCAACCCCAAATTTCCAGCCTTCCCAGACACCCATTGAGACGTACACTTGGACTGGGGATGGAATGAAAATCTGCATTAGCAAATTAGAAATTTAGTCCATAACTAAGCTTCAGCTATGTGTGGAAACATGTCCCAAAGAGATATCATTTATTTCTGTCATCTTTGAAAGGAAAACAAGGCTTGATGGGAGGAGCTGTTGGGAGAAGAGAGTAAATGAGCTTTGTAAAAATTGGCAAAGACACACGACATGAGACAGGCCCGATTTAAGAGAGTCCAGATTGCTCTGACAACCGCTTTCCCCCTTCACCGAGCAGCCCAGCGTGAGCGGAGACGGCAAACAAGGCTCCCTCATGAAACAATGAGGGCAAAGATATATCACTGACTGTACTAAACGCTCCTCAGACCACAACAATGGAGCAGAAAACAGGAGGTGAGAAAAGCCAACCAATCCTCCAGCTACTTCCCAGCCATTTTCTTCAAGGGGAAAGGCCAGCGAACGCCTCCTGGACCTTTCCCCCAGCGAAGCCATGCCATGCTGATCACTGGCAGCCTGCGAGGGATGACGTCTTCACCGTCCTGGCCTACTGCTCTTCAGAAGGGGCCTTGTGTCCTGTCTCCGCCCAGAGTTGGTGACCCAGAAAAGCCTGGCAGTCATAAGCCGGCCCTGGCTCAGTGTTAAAATGGTCATGGGCATTCTGGAAAGGACAAAGGTCTAGGTCAAGCGAGTCTAGGACGTCTGCCAAGAATCTGCTAAAAATAGCACGGTTCACTGATGTACGGTACAGACACATACAGCTCCAGCGCATTTGAACATCCCTTCGACACAGTCAGAAGATATAATACACGACTATGCACAGTGTGTAGCATTACTGCTACAGCAAAAAACATGGAGACGCAAACTACACACTCAGTCTGGAGCATGTAGTGCAAGCATCAAAGGTTTGGGGTAGTGCTCTGTAAAAGGTCAGAACAAGCAACGATATATGTACTGAGGTATGTATATTTGGAAAACCTGGCCATGTTTCTATGTCAGAATGTCTGCTAATAAAATGACTGAGATTAACAAAGTCATTCAGAGTGGATTGAAATGTGAAATGTGTTTTTTTTTGTCTTTGCACAGCTGTACAACAAAAGTGTGCCTCTGACCTTAACCCATCCGTGACAGTGAATACACAGACATTACTAGTGCACTAGATGCAGCGAGTGCGCATACACACACACCTGGAGCAGCAGGCAGCCATCCCAGCACTTGGGGAGCAATTTGAGGTTGCGTGCTTTGCTCAAAAGCACCTCAGCTGTGAATGTTAAAGGAGGAGACAGCACGCTTCCTTCACCGCGTGTGTCCTGGTTTCCTGCTGGTCGAGGGGATTAAACCTGCAACTTCCCAATCCCAAACCTGCTTCTCTAACCTTAAGGCCAGGACTGACCCCCTATGGATCATATCCTTCTAGAGCAGATTAGCCTTTCTGAGTTGTTCACGTTGGTGGAGGTAGGGACCAGACAATCTAAATCTTTAATAATGCTCAATAACACATAAAAAACCTTCAGTCTTCCTCCCACAGTCCAAAAACACACATTGGTAGGTGGATTGGTGACTCAAAAGTGTCCGTAGGTGTGAGTGTGTGTGTGTGTGTCTGTGTTGCCCTGTGAAGGACTGGCACCCCCTCCAGGGTGTATTCCTGCCTTGTGCCCAATGATTCCAGGTAGGCTCTGGACGCACCGTGACCCTGAATTGGATAAGCGGTTACAGATAATGAATGAATGAATGAATAACCTCCAGTCACTGAAACGTCACATAGATGCAAGTGTAAACAACACGTTTATAAACCGACAATGACGCCTCTGAGATACACAGTTGGCCTAAAGCATATTTTAAAAATCTTTTCAGTGCAAAGAGGGACAAAAGCTGTGTATCACTATTTTAACATTGTTCATTAATTGTTCTTCTATGCCCACACTTTTAAAAAGAGGGGTTTTCTAAGGTACTTAGTGAGACAACTGAGTTCTACACAGAACTATTTCCATTCAGAAATGCTCCTATTCCTGTTGAAATGGTTCTTCAGAATGGTGAAATAAAGTGGTTGTAAGTAGCACCTATTTGAGAATGGTTCTGTATAGCTCCCCAAATGATCTCCAACTTGTTGCAACAGAAGCACATTTTTAGTGCTATATAGGCCCATAAACACAAGAACAATTTCACAATGCTTCTCTACATAAATTGTGGTTCTATGTAGAAACATTTTCTGTATTTTCATTATTATTATTCTGGTTATTGCATTGTGTTGTGTAGTATATCTGTTGAACCCCAGGAAAAATGGTGGCTACTGAGATAGCAGCTAATGGGGATCCTAAAATTAAAACATTAAAACATCCATTACCGATATTCCATATAAACCCTCAGACACCACCACAGAAGCCATGTGTAGACCCACTGGTGGTTTTGGAGATGAGCAGCGTGAAGGGTACAACCTAAAACATGACATATCTAACTGCCTACTCAATCTAAGGATGTATATGCCAGCCTTTGTCCTCACAGATTTGCAGCACACTTCAGCAAAAAGACAGTAACTTGTTCCGAAAAGCATGAAAGATGTACAAGACAATGCTTTTACAGCCTGCTCTCGGTATCGGTTTCAGTTCGGTTGGAGTTGCCTGTGTGCCCCTGACTGCTGGAAAAAAAAAAACGAGTTGTGGTCTACTTGTTTACAGTGCTGCTAAAATGAGAGGTCGTGAAACCTCAGGATGAGATTGAAGAGTGGGTTCTTTGCTCATGACAGCTGAGGGTGTGAATGAATGGTGGGAAGAGACAGCTCTGTGCTTTTGCACCTGAGCCAA
Organism: Hoplias malabaricus; assembly: GCF_029633855.1. NCBI lineage: Eukaryota > Metazoa > Chordata > Actinopteri > Characiformes > Erythrinidae > Hoplias > Hoplias malabaricus. The sequence goes on along the minus strand of NC_089805.1, from coordinate 30,599,758 downwards.
GCTAACTCTCCGGTCCCCAATTGGATGACATTTCCAACACAGCTGTCATAAAGACTCCCCCAGAGGCCGTTCACCTCTACCCTGTCACCTCAAGCATAAGTATGACCCTGACCCTATGCAACGTGAAATGTAAGGGCCACTAATTTGACCAAACACAGCCTTGAATCCTTCCTTTATATTTTAACCCTTTTTATTTCCATGTTTTTGAAAAGGTCAGCTGCCATTTACACTGTGTACAATTATTACTGTTACAAAACAAGCTCTGCGCTGAAAGCAGGTTGTAGCATGGGTGCATTGTTATGCAAATTAGCCAAAGAAACAAACAAAAACTTTATATATGTAATATTTAATAAGGTGGACATTTTAGCTCTGTGGCAAAACAATTATATATTTTTTTGCTATAAAGAGTCAGCACTCTTCAACTCCACTAAATTGTTCATTGTTTTCATCTTTACTCTTTTTTTGGGCTATTGTTTTCCTACTCATCCTGTTTGTATCCCTTGTTTGAATTCTGGACCCGCATTTAAATGCCATTCTCCCTACTCCTCTATAGAAAAGCCCTCATGTGGATGCCCCAGAGAGACTGAATGAATAGTCTATCATCACATTCCTCTAGGACTCCTGTCATGATTTGTAATTAGCTTCTACGCTGCCAATCCTTGCATGAACTCCTAACCTGCTTATGGACATTGTAATCCTACCTTACACTCAGACTGAACTCCTTACCTATTGTTCTCATATCTACCATCCTGTGTGGGTCGAACAGAAGCAGTGGTCTGCCACATCCTCCCACTACATTTTAAACAGGAGTCACTGGCTTAACTCACAAATGATTCTTTAGATTCATCCAGGTAACTGTAAACTCCAGGCTGAGTAAGAACAGGTGATGCTTTATTACTCTTCCTAGGGAAATTGAGACTGTGGATTTAACCCATCTGTGACAGTGAATACACACACACACAAAGGGCAGTGAGCACACACACACTCAGAGCAGCAGTCTTCCAGTCACAGTACATAGGGAGCAGTTGGGGGTTAGGTGACACACTTCAAGGACACATCAGCCTTTAACATTGAGGAAGAAGACAAAACGTTCCCATCCCAAGCCCAATTATTTAACATTTACATTACAGATGTATTTGTTATGACAAGGACATGAAGCAGCGTATATGCAGTGTATCAGTGCTAACAAGTCCTCATAGAAATGTTCCAGCATCAAATCTATAAACTCTCAGAAAAAAGCTACTGTACAGATACCTTACTGTGACTAAAGGTATGCACAGTATGAATGTACCTTTAAAGGTTCATCCAGTTTTGTTCCCTAAAGGTACACTGCATTCTCTTATTTTCAGAATGTGGAAGCTACACAGCAAATTCTCCAGTGTTAAATCAACACTATTAGTGTTAACTTAACACCGAGAGTGTTCTATTATTACACTAACAGTGTTAATTTAAGTGCTGTGTAAATATTTGTAAGCTTTCAATACCTGGACATACCACTGGGTGCATAACACAACTTACAAAACTACAATTAATGCAGAATTTGCTTCAATTGCAGGTGCATCTCGATAACATTAATAAGTTAATTTATTTCAGTAATAAATTAATTCAGTGAATTATTGATTCATCACAAACAGGGTGATCTTTTTCATGCGTTTATTTCTTTTAATGCTGATGATTATTGCTTACAGCCAATGATAGCCATTGATACTGTGGTTATTAAACCAGGTATTAGTGCTTTTGGCAGTGTGGACAGGTGCTGCTGGAAAATGAAATCCACATCTCCATAAAGCTTGTCAGCAGAGGGAAGCATGAAGTGCTCTACAATTTCCTGGCAAATGGCTGTGCTGACTTTGGACTTGATATAACACAGTGGACCAACACCAGCAGATGACATGGCTCCCCAAACCATCACTGATTGTAGAAACTTCACACTAGACTCCAGCAGCTTGGATTGTGTGTTTCTTCACTCTTCCTCCAGACTCTGGGACCTTGATTTCCAAATGAAATGCAAAATTTACTTTCATCAGAAAACAAGACTTTGGACACTGAGCATTAGTCCAGTCCTTTTATTTTCACCCCTGTTGCTTGTGCACCTTTTTCTACCACACTTTTCCTTCCACTCAACTTTCCATTAATATGCTTGGATACAGCAGGAGGGAGTCAATGACTGCCTTCTGGACATCTGTCAAGTCAGCAGTATTCCCCATGATTGTGTAGCCTACTGAACCAGACTAAGGGACCAAATGCTGGTTTAAAAGCTTAGGAATCATTTGCAGGTATTTTGTGTGGATTATTCTAATTTTCTGTGATAATTACTTTTGGGTTTTCATTGGCTGTAAGCCATAATCATCAGCATCAAAAGAAATAAACGCTTGAAATGAACCTATATAATGAGTTTCACTTTTTGAATTAAATTATTGAAATACATTCATTTTTGATGATATTCTTGTTTATTGAGATGCACCTGCATGTTCTCTATATAAAGGAATTGAATATGTACATTTGAGGTTGCCTCCACAGTGAGAGTGAAAGTTACTGCCACAGTAACAGTTTTTCTGAGAGTGTAGCTACACAAAACTGTTCCTATCTCAGTGAGGGGACAAACTACTGATTAAGGCGTTGGTTTCAGAAAATCTTGGCAATTCTGTGCATGTTTGATAACTTTACAGCAGGAATGCATCACACATTTTAAGTGATAGTTACTCCTTGATGAAACTTGAAGTGTTCTACACCAAGAATACCAATGTGTTGGTTTTAAAAAATGACACTGGCAATATTTAACCTAATCTTACCAAGGATAAAGCTTTAGCTCCAGCCTCCAGTTTGACATCCGTACACATTCATAACTGTACAAATCTTCATTCTCTATTTAATCCTCTCCCTGGTTTTGCCTAATAGAGATGTAGTTCTTCTAGTCCGACTTTACACTGTTAACAGCACGAATACTTGTTGACAACTGTTACACAGTATCCTAATGAAACCTGCGGGAGCAGCCTGTGAGTGACTCCCTCTCTTTAATCACAATGTTGAATATGAATCTGTCAGTCTTGAAGATATACTCCTTGGCCTTCCCCATCAAGGCGAAAGGAGAAGCAGTATTTAGGGGCAGCAGGTGACGTCCCTGAAGACAGAATGATTAAAAACCTGTGGACGGAGGATATGTCAGGGTAGACAAGGATATAATGCTTTCTTGAAGGAGCTGTGTGGCCTGTTTTCTTAAAATAGCCACATAGTCAGAAAGCAGTGGGCATCGTAGTGTCCTCATCATGCTTTGCTATTAAACCCATTACAATTTGCTCCGTTCTTGTCCAGTCATAAATAATTCATTTCTGAAAAGCCATTTTTGAATGCTTGGCTGCAAATACGCAGTCTGACATGTAATACATAGGAATTTAGAGACAGAAAATCATGTCATTAAAAAGCAACCTCAGACTGACTATTCATCCATGGATAATAGAATGCTGATGGACCGTACTGTGTGAAAGTCAGAGACCACCCTTTGCCTTTATTACAGATATTACAGGGGCTTGCTCACATTTTTTTAATGAAAGAAACTGGATGTTTTTCAACGTTTAGTTCAGTCCTAGTTTGGTTGTATTTTCAAACACACTCAAATCTACCATTCTTCTTTTCTTCCGCCCATCATTTTTCAGTGAATATATTTATTTGTCTGTTTATTTTTCCTCATTAACAGCTTCTTGACAGATACACACACTTTCAGACCCATAGCGCTGAATTGTCTTATCACCATGGTCAGATGTGAAACTGAAACATCTGTTGATATTTTCAGATCAGAAGCAGAATGGAGCTTGATCTTTTCAACTTTTCTGAACATATAAAGTGTTTATCTGATGGTGACAGCGTTTCCTGTTTTGTGAGTGGGTTATCTTATATTAGCTACCCCCATCCCACCCTGAAATCAAATGTTAATTGTTGTCTTGACTGGAAATTAAATACCTAAACAAGGTTTCTGACCTTGGCACAGTACCCAAAGAGACTAAAAAGTCTTACGAGTCCAAAAATAAGAAATAACCAAAAAGAAACTAAACTGTCTGACACATCAAGGGCGAGTATCTTCTGCTACCACTGCCAGTAGCTCCATTCTGACCTATAAATCTGTGGTCTTGAGGAAATGCTGGAACAGAGTGGCTGCTTTCCAGAGAAGCTTTAATGATTCTGACCTCACAACCAGCCAAAAGCGCTAGTGATGTATAGCTAGTGAGCCACAGAGCACAGAATGTTCATGCAAGGCCCTGCTATCAAGAGACTATCGTTCGTACTTGGATCGATTGTGCTCGCCAAGGGTGAAGAGGTGATGCATGTTTATGCGGGTTGCAACCGTGGGAACTGGACGAGAGCTGTTCTACTGGACAGGAAGTACTTGTGCTGTCCCCCTTGCATATTTTCTTCACAAGCAATATTTCTAAGGCTTTATGTCACCCTCACCAGGGACAAGAGAAGCAACGCGCAGGGTAATTAGATTCATTTTGTTGGGGGTGTTCAACTTCCCACCAGACCTAATTCCAGTCTAAGTGAAGCGTGCCATTTGTCAATCGATAGAAAATGCTAAACGCTTGCGTTCACAAACAGACACAAAGAAACATGCTTATGGCAGGGAGATGGGCAACATAACATTCAGTAATTGCCATTGTGATATATGATGGTTAACCATATGTTGTTCTGAGAACAGTGGGTAATGTCTATACATAAGGTTAGCGTTGATGATTCTGGATAATTGCTGTTCTCACACCAAAACAAACTCCATTTCCTGTTTGTTTTCATTCAGTGGCTTTTAAGGTGGAATGCTATTTTTATAGGTTTCTGTACACTTTTAAACAACAAATATAAGTTAGTATTACTCGTCTATGGAGCAGAAACAGAGCAACATATTCAACCATTTTCATGTTTTCAACATTCTGAGGTAATGAATTAAAATCTCAAATATCATCTTTCAACAATTAAGCACAAACCAAAATGTTAGCTACTTAACTGCATAGTTTTAAATAAAACCCATTCCTTATTTTTACCCCTACGCTTTAATTTCAAGGGTCATCCTGCCACTTGGAACTAAGTCAAAATATGTAGTGGTTATCGGTGATATCGGAGGAGCCCTGCTGGACTTGTGCTAAATTTAAAACATCATATTCCTTCAGAAGTGTTCAACAATTATCTACTATCGCCCTCTCCTAACTCTTCTCAGATATGAACCCAAAATAAAACTTCTTATTCAGCAGCTTTTTTAATCAGAGTTCCACCATAAATGTTGCAGGAGCTCCTGGCACCAGAATGTATTTGCTTCCTCATTTAAGGTGGAACTGGAAACTACAGAGATAGTAATGTTTTGTGTTTGTTATGAAGTATAGGGTTATTATACATAGAAGGTACATTAAACTAAGATAATATAATGCTTACCAAAGTTTTTAAAGGAGAAAATAGAGTTTGATCAGAGCCATTTTGGTGGTGATTCACAAGGCATTCATAACACTGCATTTGGAGTTTGCTGCAGTTTCAAGGGCTATATAGCCATACCATTTTGCCCTCATCCTCTTCATACCAAGATCTGAAGCACCCTAACCCTATAGGCAAAATGGAAGGGTAGGACTGAGTGGTAAGCTTATAGGGTGAGATTGCGAAGCTAGCATTCTTCAGATGTAAACACTTGAACTGTTCACAAAGCTATTTTGTGCTCTCAAATATTATTCACTGAGTGAGCTCACTAGGTACTGAGACACAGTGGACGTATTGGGACATAACAGTTTTGCACACCTGTACTCAGCCACTGGAAATTTGCCTGTGATCTCATACCCACAAACACACCAGTTTGTGACTTGCACTTCAGTGTCCCTCGCACTCCAATGTACACCCCCCCCCCACCCCACCCTCAGTAGCAGCGGCCCCTGAAATCTATTTGACTGCAGACATCTGGGGAGTCTAATAGGCCTGCTCTGCACCTGGCTCCAGCAGCCAGCTCAGCTCATGGAGAGTGAAAGCCTTCTTTCAGGCAAAGAGAAAAAAAAGTAGTGCACGCACACACACACACACACACATACACACACACACTAATGTCCTGGATCATACGCCCATAGCACAAAGCACTGATCCCAAACACGATCCCTCTTCCCTGCTATTAATCTGTCCCCTTGGGGCCCCTCCTCAGCGGGCCCGTATGCTCGACATGGTGTAGACACATTCCGCCGCCAGGCTTCTGATCAGGGGTCAGCCTTAGCAGTTGGCTCGTCATAGATATTAGGAGGCCAGATGGAAAAAAAAACAACAACACTGCTCCTAAAGCTGTGGCAAGGAAGCGCACATTGGAATCACAAGAGCAGGGAACATCTTTCTGTGTGTTCCAGCAAGAAGTCAACCACACGGGATTCGGAATCATGTCCTTGGTTGAGCACATAAGTCTCAATTGTCCTCTAAAGAGAGCTCATATAGATGGACCCCCTGAAGACCCTGAGAGCACAAGGTCAACCTGAACATCAGAGATGACCACCATGGCTAACACTGGATGTCCATAGCAGACATTCACCCTCATTAACTCCAGTGATAGTCACTGTTAGCCAGTGAGGGCAGACGTGTAGAAACACCTGGGTCTTTGGGCTAGCTCGATCCGGAAGTGGGATTAAATGATGAAGATGCCTGTCGTGAGGATACATCGTTTACATCATTCTGGTCATTACAGCTCATCACACAGAATCAGAGAGAGCTGTATTCCAGACAGAGAGAGAGAAAGAGAGAGATTTCAAGCTGGACGACATAGTCTCTCCATCTGCACACACTCATACAGCTGAACCTGAGCTGCCGCTTTGGTTTTCGAGGGATATTCATGCAGGCAGGTCGGCTGTGCTTCTCCAGGCTCCTTCTTTAGCCGAGTCTCAGCAGAATGGATTGATGTTAAATTGGATCATTCCATTAGCATCACGCTGCTCTCCATAATCAACAATATACGGTTGTGAGGGGATCCCATTAAAGTGCATAGCTGCTCTCTCTCTCTCTTTCTCTCTCTCTCTCACTCTCTCTCACTCTCTCTCTCTCATTCATTCTCTTTATCTCTCTCTTTGCCACACCAACAGCACTCACAACACAAACGCACACACGTTAAGGCTGGATGGCATTAATTATCCTTGGGATCTTCATACTGCCACCACGCGACACCTTATCAGCCAGACTGCAGCAGCAGCTTCATCCTCCACTATGGAGCTTTTATTCAGTCCCATTGATCCTCAATGGCATGATGGCTTCCATATTCTTCAGTGCTAATGGACAGGAGGAAGAACCTTATATATACACACACACCTACACATACACTCACACGCAGATAGTCAATTGGTAGTTGTATGTGCGTTTTTGATGACGCATGCTCTATTCTTGCCCACCAGTTGGCTTACACTGAAAGACGGCTTGATGCTAAATTAAATAGCGCATGGTAATGAGTGGTCAAACAGTGATGATGATGTTGTCCCTGGTCATCGCCGACTCATCCACCCCTCACCCCATTCCTTCCTCCACACACACACACTTGACAATCTTAGATACGCGGCTCTGTAGCTGATCACGGACGGACAACTTCAAAAGGAGCCCTGATCCCCTGCTCTAGAGGCTCTCTCGCTCTCTTTCACACACACACACACACACACACACGTTTCAGTGGGAGCCTGGAGAGGTCCGCTTCAGCTTGGCCTGCGTTAGATACATTCGCGGGCATTTGGCTCGCTGTGGTCAGCATTTGGTCAGCTGTGGTATCAGAGTTAAACGAGCGCAACAGTTCAATCGGCCAAGCCCCCCCTTCCCAGAGCGCGCGCACATTCCGTTTGTGGACGCGCGGCCGTTTGGGAGCAGCGCGTGAGAGCTGATTTTAGCCTGTGCCGAGGATTCCCCTCCCGCTTCCACAGAGTGCACGGAGTAACCGAGAGACAGAGCCTCGGCTCTTTCAGCAGGGAACGGCGGAGAGGCTCTTCCTCTGCTGCGCGCTCTACTCACTGTGGAGCGTGCGCCTGCCTCCAGCCCCGCTCCACACGGGAGGAGGCTGATGAACGTCCGGGGGGAGAGAGGGGGTAATAACCGAGGGAACGAGCCTCTGCACTGAACTCATATTGCTGTTCCTCCCTCACAGTCTTCAGCATCTCTCTCTCTCTCTCTCTCTCTCTCTCTCTCACACACACACACACACACACACACACACACACACACACACTCTCTGTGCCCGCATCGAGCATCTCGAGCTCGTCCGCTTGCCCCAATAAGCAAACACACACACACACACACACACACACACACACACACACACACACCATCACCTCGCTCTCTCTTCCAAAGCCCCCTGAACTAGCTGCAGTCTCCCCGTGTCTTTTCCCTCTCCGTGTACTTACCGCGCGCGCACGTGACCAGCATGAAAAAGACGAGACCCCCGAGCGTAACTCCGTTTTTAATCCTCATGACGTCCACGCTGGCGCGTTTAATCCATGCCCTCGCGGAAAGGTTGGGGCCGTCCGGCGCTGTGGCGTTGTGCGCTCTCATGCTCTCCTGCGGCGGGCGGCTGCGTGTGCTCGGCGCGCGCTTACGGCTCCGAGTGAAGCGCGAGCGCTTTGGAGGCGCGGCAACCTCAGCGAGGACTCAACCATCTGAGCAGCAGACGAGGGGCACGAGGAGAGGAGGGGAAGGGAGGGGGGAGGGGGCGAACCTCGCTCACGCACACGCAACCGCCCGGTGTTTTTTTTTTTTTTTCTTTTTCCTTTTATACCTTTTCGTATATTCAAATGTTTTTTACCGAACCACAACTGAAGGCTCTTTAAGGAAGCGCGGGAAAATGTAAAAAAAACTGAATGAATGAAATTACGCTGATAAATAAACAAATAATTAATTACAAACACAAACAAATGAACAAACAAAAGTTCAGTCGTTGGGTTGAGGCGAATATACAGGCTACAGTACGGTAACATTTGTAAATGGATGGACTCACTCTTCCGCTGTTCCCTTGGTTATTGATTGATTGTTTGATTGATTTATTGATTGATTAAATAAATAAATTATCCGACCACTTGCTTTTTCTAAAGTTAACATTTTCTCAACTAGAAGGAAAAAATAAATTAAATAAATTAAAATAAATTAAAATAGAATGAAATTACACTGAATTATTGACAAACGAACAAATAAACAAACAGCATTTATCTCTGGTCTGTAGTTATGGAAAGATGTAAAAAATAAGGCTTTACTACTCCTCTATACATCCTCTGTGGAAGAGAGAAGCCTCTGGGTTAAGGGGATGAACTTCAGGCCTGCGGATCATTCACTGAATGATCAGATCCGTTCCAAACCCGGGGTCCAGTCGTGAGATCCGGATTTAGACTAAGGACTAAGTGAAAGGAATGGAGGAATGGTATTGCGTCTCAGTCATAATCTGAAACCGAGTCTGGGTTCTCTGGGTTCTGGCTGTGGCTGAGAGAATGTGAACATGTTACTCTCGATCTTTCTCCGGCTTATTTCTCCTCAGGTAGAAATAGATGCAGTAAAATGTTAAGAGTCTTAGGAAACTTCTGAAGCGAATCGCTCTTTTCTCCCGGCGACTGAGGGCTGCACTGCAGGACGCTCCTGCCATCTACAGGCTAAATACCCGTCAAATTCTCTCCTTATAGTACAGTCTCTCTCTCTCTCTCTCTCTCTCTCTCTCTCTCTCTCTCTCTCTCTCTCTTTCTCTCTCTCTCTCTCTCTCTCTCTCTCTCTCTCTCTCTCTCTCTCTCTCTCTCTCTCTCTCCCCACACACACACACACACACACATCATAGGTAGGCTGTTGGCGTACACTCCTGGAATGCAGATTGAACAAAATCTACAAACGATCCACCTGCAGCAACGCAATCTAACGAGACTCATATCTAGAATCCACAATTACTCTCTACACGAGAAACGCGGGCTATTCCCCGGTGGCTCTCCAAGAAAGTATCCCCCAGGAACTCTTTAGAACAGGGCTTCTCTTTCTGACAGTCCTTATTTACCATTTCATATTTACCAGCTGATGTAAGTCTACAGTTCCACATTGTCTCTGGGCTGCGGTATCACCGGCATTTCAACTGAGTTTGAACGTGTGGAGCTCTCCAAGGTGCTGAAGCATTCGAGCTTCTGTAGTTCCCAACTCACTGTTCCCATTGGGTTACCGCAGCTGTACGCCATAAAAGGTTCCTCTCCACTTCTTCTGCAGTTAGAATCACAGTGAGGTAGCCCTCAGCCTCGTCAGATTCCGTTCATCTACAGTTCTCAACCCTTTGTGCTTTTGTAGAACTCAGCCATATTAGGTCCTACAACAGTTCTTGAACGGTTACTGTCACACTGTGCTCAGAGCAGCTTTTAGCCTTAATGGGTTCTTCAGCAGTTACTGCTACACTATTCTCTTTGCAGGTGAGTCACTGTGTGGGGGATCTCCTACAGTTCATTTACAGTTAATACCAAACTGTCGTCTTTGCAGCTCCCAGCCACCATCCTCTACAGTTACTACAGTTAGTTAGACCCACACAGTCCTCAAAGTATTAACTGTAATATTTTTTTTTTTATTTTGCCATAATTTATGTCAGTATAACTGCATATACACATGTTAATATATTTTTTGTAGATTTCATGTGCATAAATGCATTAGTAAGCACAGCTGATTAGTGTAATTAAAAAGTTACCTTCCAGACATGTTTCAGTTTTTATTTTTAAGTTTTTTGTTACATTACTGGTAGCCTCCTGCTGTTGGCTCTTCCACTGCACAGGGACACCAAGTGCTTCCACAAAACTCTCAGGGAGCTGACCGACTGAGACTCAAACAGTACAATCATTCCATTCTTTCTTCTATCTTCCTTTGTCCAGTAGGCTAACTGCTGCTTTTCTTCTGCTAGCTGTGGCACGCTCTTGCATTAGAGTGGACACCACACAGTTATCCCTGCAGGCAATCATTTAGCCTGCTTATTTAGAGGTAGAACCACAGCATGACACTAACAAACTCTGTGCTCATTATGACTCCCTCTCAGAGCTGCTCTGCAGAAATGATAAAGCCAATTATTCTCTTGGTCCCATGTCATCTTTGTGGCACAAGCACAATACTTTAGCCTGAGCCTTATTTATTTATTTATTTATTTATTTATTCATGAAAGAACCAATATTTCCCTATGAAGTGTTTATTTGTATGTCACATTCTGTAAAATGGATGCAAACATTCATGTTTTTTTCCATGTATTTGCTGTCCAGGTCCATACTCATGTGGAAGCAAAGGGCAGCAAATCAAATGCAGTCATCAGCATGTGACCTTTGTATGTTTGACTGTCATGGGGCAAGAGAGAGAGAGGGAAAGAGAGAGAGAGAGAGAGAGAGAGAGAGAGAGAGAGAGAGAGAGAGAGAGAGAGAGAGAGAGAGAGAGAGAGAGGGAAAGAGAGAGAGAGAGAGAGAGAGAGAGAGAGAGAGAGAGAGAGAGAGAGGGAAAGAGAGAGAGAGAGAGAGAGAGAGAGAGAGAGAGGGAAAGAGAGAGAGAGAGAGAGAGAGAAGAGAGAGAGAGAGAGAGAGAGAGAGAGAGAGAGAGAGAGAGAGAGAGAGAGAGAGAGAGAGAGAGAGAGAGGGTATGGAAATTGTAGCTTATCAAATCCTTTCCACTGTTTTTAAGCCCAAAGGGTAGTTCTCCTTCTTCCTGTCAGTTCTGACGTACTGTAGCATTCTCACACAAAAAAATGCTGGAGTAGTGGATTTTTCCTTACACTGGCTCTTTAATGACGTAATCACACTTTCAACACTGACGAGCGTCAAGTTGACATTGCCCACTCTGAGCTGTGGGAGCAGGGGCTGGGTGACTATGTGGAATGTACAACAATGTGAAATGTAAACGGCACAAAATGCAGTAAACACACATAAACAGCCAAAGGGACACAAACTTACAAGATTTCAAACAACATTTATAAGCAGAATAACAACATCAAATAATGTGCAATTATTATTTGTCATGGGGCGACATGGTGGCGCAGTTACACAGCTCCAGGGGCCTGGAGGTTGTGGGTTCGATTCCCGCTCTGGGTGACTGTCTGTGAGGAGTTGGTGTGTTCTCCCCGTGTCCGCGTGGGTTTCCTCCGGGTGCTCCGGTTTCCTCCCACAGTCCAAAAACACACGTTGCAGGTGGATTGGCGACTCAAAAAGAGTCCGTAGGTGTGTGTGTGTGTGTCTGTGTTGTTCTGTGAAGGACTGGCGCCCCCTCCAGGGTGTATTCCTGCCTTGCGCCCAATGATTCCAGGTAGGCTCTGGACCCACCGAGACCCTGAATTGGAAAAGCTGTTACAGATAATGAATGAATGAATGAATGAATATTATTTGTCATTGTACAGCGTACAATAAAATGCATCTTCTGGATTTAACACATCTGTGGGAGTGAAAACACACACACATACAAATGCACCAGGCTGTGAACACACACCCAAAGTGGTGGGCAGCCACCCCCAATGCCCTGGGAGCAGTTGTGGGTTCAGTGCCTTGCTCAAGGGCACCTCAGCCCTGGACTGAGGGAGGAGGACAGTGCTGTTCCTTCAATTCCACTGCCCCCAATTTTCCTGCCGGTCATGGGAATCAAACCATTAAAGCCATGGAACACTAAGTAACAGAGAGAATGGGCATTGGAACATCACAAGATGCAAATTGTCATCCACTTTCTCTCTTTTTGTCCTGCACACACACACACACACACACACACACACACACACACACATACCTACATTGATGTTTTTGTTTGATGTGATTGTTTTTCTTTTTACGACATAATATAATAAAATTGGGCCTGCTGCTTACACGTGTATAAACATTATGATGAAAGAACAGTAAAATGATCCAAGAAGATTTAAAATTCAGTGTTTTGTTACATTAATTTACACTGAGACTTAAGAATGTTAATTCTCCTGTAAGGTATTTTTTGAGGAGTAATAAGACATCAGCAATATCCAGGTATAAACACAGTGCGTTGAACATCAGAGGAAATGAATGTGACTGAGGGCCAGAGAGCATATGGGAGTCTACATTTTATAGACATTCATACACAAATGAAAGAGAGCTTCATAATTTGCCAGACATTGGTAACTTTCAAATTTTAGAGCAGGTCATTACCCTTAGTGATATTACTCTGGCACTATGACATTTATGTGGGATTCTGTGCAGTGGGGCCAACATGATGGTGCCATCAGCCTTATATTCCGCTACCTATGTCATTTTAATGGCTTCCTACTAATTTTTCTCCATTTTCACAGATAATTGCATCTGCCCTTATACAACCTCTTAACAACTGAAGAACCAAGATGGGTGCCGTGGAACCAGGGTTCTTCTGGGCCACCCTTGTATAGACCCATTTCACCATACCAAAATCTTTTACTGGATGATACAGTGTGTTCACCCAGCAGATCCAGTGACTATATCAGTCGTTCATTCAGTGTCTGTAACCGCTTATCCAGTTCAGGGTCATTGTGCGTACGGAGCCTACCCGGAATCACTGGGTACAAGGTGGGAACACACCCTAGAGGGAGCGCCAGTCCTTCACAGGGCGACACACACTCACACATTCACTCACAGCTTCACACCTAGGGACACTTTTGAGTCGCCAATCCACCAACGTGTGTTTTTGGCCCGTGTAGGATGAAACTGGAACACCTGGAGGAAACCCACGTGGACACAAGGAGAACAGGTCCCTGGAGCTGCGTGACTGCAACAAAATGTGTTCTGCCACCGTGTGACTGGTTATAAAACATAAATTACACTACACACCAATCAGACTAAATATTAAAGGTGTGTTATTCAACTTTACGCCAGTGGATGTTGCGCTATAGAGCACCAGAATCTCAGAGCAAAACAAACGCTGCATATTCAGACACGCCTTCTTACTTCCATCAGGCAAACGACACACATGATGTTGAGCTCCATAAGTCATGCCTACCCCAGACAGTCCCTCATGAAAATAGACATGGGACATTATTTAACCATTGGTTACTTACACACTGAGGAGAAGAAACTCCAATTCAGAGTCATGTTAGAGGCCTTCGGCAGCTTTTAGGGTGCTAATTTCTTTGCTCTGGGCTGTGAAATGTGCATCAATTGGTCTGGTTCTTGTACAGTGTGAAATATTTCTCTTTTGTATGGTCTGGACTTTCAGACCAATTACAGGAAGTTGAGGCAGCATAAATGATAGAGATGGACATGACCAGGTGATTCACTCACTGCTTTCACACAATAAAAAACAGCATTCATTCATTCGTTGTCTGTAACCGCTTACCCAGTTCAGATTTGCGGTGGGTCCAGAGCCAACTGGGCGCAAGGCAGGAATACACTCTGGAGGGGGGTTCCAGTCCTTCACAAGGTGACACACATTCACTCACACCTACGGAGACTTTTGAGTCACCATTCCACTAACCAACGTGTGTTTTTGGACTGTGGGAGGAAACCGGAGCACCCGGAGGAAACCCGCGTGGACACAGGGAGAACACACCAACTCCTCACAGACAGTCACCCGAAGCGGGACTCGAACCCACAACCTCCAGGTCCCTGGAGCTGTGTGATTGCGACACTACCTGCTGCGCCACCGTGCCAACCTAAACAATAAAAATAAATAAATAAATAGTAAAAGCTTTGAATGTAACTGTCAATTAATGACCATAACAATACCATGCTGCTTAAAGTGAAAACAGTGAACATCATTTGATATAAATCTTTTATCAGTTGTTCTGCATGTTTTAACAGTCAGTTTTACACATGACAGAAACATAACATATAACACATCTCTCAGTCTCACACATTGATTGTCTTGGTATTTCTGTCATGCAACTCCAGTAAACATGAATAAACACTAAAACTGAACCAAATGCAATTCCTACTGCATTAATTCTGCTTTATTCCAAACAGTACAGAGGCTCACTAGGTTTTAAAAATATACTGCACCATTATCAGAAATACTCTGTATTACAGAAAGTAACGTGCAGGCAAGTGTGATTTGTGACAAGTTCAGTACAAAATGTCAGCATTTTAATGTGGAACAAATACAACAAGAAGCTGGTAAATAAACAAATGTTTGAAAACAACGTGCTATAGTTCACTCACTAAATTTCAGCGTGAAACCAACACTTACCAAATCAAACGTAAACAATGTAATAACAACACAAATGTTTGTTCAGAGCCTGGTCTGGTCTCTTACTGTACTCCCTCTTGGAAAAGCCAGTTCAGTGTTGAGTCCTGTTTTGATCCGTTCTCTGTCAGAGGTGACTTTAGCAGAAGATGGAGAAATATATAGACAGATGCTTTCTCCTGAATGTTTCATACTGCACTCTGCCATCTTTCATACATTGTGTATGTGTTCTTTTGGGGTTTCCATTTAATAATAATAATGATAATAATAATAATAATAATAAGTTACATTTATACAGCACCTTTCTAATACCCAAGGTTGATTTACACAAAGAGGTAATGAAAAAAAAGGAAAAGGGAAGTCACTTATACCTGCAGAGTGCAGAAGTACTGAGAGAAGAGGTAAGTCTTTAGCTGGGATTTAAAGGCAGAAAATGAAGATCAGAGATGAAGACTTTGCAGTAAAGAATTCCAGAGCTTGGGTGCTAGATTTTTTGAATAAGAGAGAACTCTAGCAGCAGAGTTCTGAACACACTGAAGAGAATGTATGGTCTTAGAAGGAAGGCCAGTGATCAGAGTATTAAGAGTAGTCTAAACGGGAGTGTGTGTTTGTGTGTGTTTCCTAGCTATGAAAGCAACAAGTAGAGAACAGCACACACAGATAGTTTGCTGCTTGTTTCTCTGATCAGGTTGCCTACCTTTAACTATATACAGTACAAGTCAAAAGTTTGGACACATCTTGTTATTAGTCATTGGTGGAACAGGGCTATTCAGTGTGAACTGTGAACCAGCCCTGGCTCTGCACACCCCAAGTCTCAAACACATTAAGAAGGTGAACAGTTCTACAAATGAACTCTGTTCACTGAAAACCATTCCAGGTGATGGCCTCATGAAGCTGATTGAGAGAAAAGAGAGAGTGTGCAAAGCTGTCGTCAAAGCAAGAGGTGGCTACTTTGAAGAATCTAAAGTATAAAGTATATTCTGGTTTGTTTAACACTTTTTTGTTTACTACATAACTCCATGTGTGTTCCTTCATTGTTTTTTCATGTCTTCCATGTTCATTCACAATGTAGAAAAAAAACTAAGAAAAACCATTGAACGAGAAGATGTCCAAATTTATTACTGGTACTATACATTCACAATATGTGGAAAATGTCAGATTGCACATTTAAATTGTCCATCTGTTGCTCTGCATCGACATTACATTGCACCCACTGCTGACACAGGCACTCAGATGCACACACATGAAAAAAAATGGCACCCTTGAGGGCACCTCCGCGTGAGCTTAAGGTCACCATGCCCACTGTCAAGAATGGGTTAGAAGGTCATAAAACTGTGGATCAGTGGAAATGCATTCTCTGGAATAATAACAGTTCACTTCAATATCTTCGAGAGGAATACCGCTTTTGAAATCTAGAACTAATCATCCAACATCATAAAGCATATTTGTCCATATCTGTTCTTTGGCTGAATGCCATCAAATCCTCACAGCAGTATTCGAAAATCTAAACTAAGAACTACCGTTAATAGATATAGGTGTTGATGTAGTAAAGGAGGACACTCCCTAGTTACACGTTTCATTACAAAAGATACATTAGATAATATGGTGTCGATATTAGTGTTGCCCTTATTATGAATATAAATAGGGCTGACATTCACTGTGATGGAATAGAGTGCCGTATGCAAGAGGAATTATTCACTCACTCAGATCTGGAGCCTACCCGGAATCACACAAAGCCAGAACATATCCAGGTGGACTCAGCATGACCACTATGCGCTGTGCAGGAATGTCTGTACTTTAGCTTTAATGTACTGAGCCATTATTTTCATGTAGACTGACAGTTATATCTGCTCTCATCAGTGAATGAGGAATGTTCAAATGCAACCACTGAGAATGCAGAAGGGGAGTGTTTAGGGGGACAGCCATGGGCTGGAAAGCCTGGAAAAAGATGCTTGGGACCAGAATGTGGCCAGTTCATCTCCCAGGACTGGCAGGAAAAATAGGGGTGGGAGGAGTGAGGAAACCATGCTTTCTTATCCTGAAATGCCTAAAGTGCCCATACGCAAGGCACCTAACCCCAGCTGCACTATGCTTGACTGGCTATCGCTCGCTCTCTCTCTCTCTCTCTCTCTCTCTCTCTCTCTCTCTCTGTGTGTGTGTGTGTGTGTGTGTGTTGTGCTTCTGCCTTTCTTCTACTTTGCTAACTCTGACCAGTTTCTTGGCAAAAGGAAGCACATTTAATTGGTACAGCACCTCAGCATTAGTCTTAAAGGAGACATAATACACCATATTCCCAGAATAAAACATCTGCAATGCTTTGATCAAAATACCACAGGGATCAAACAACACAACACTGTTCTCCCCCTGTATAAAAATCCCTTTTCAGAAGGACTGGTTCCAGCATTTGTTCCTTAAAATGACAAAGAGCCTCTATTTACTCCAAATGTGAGGTGCCCAGCCTTGTGGCATGAGAAGACAGAAACACTGTTTATTTTACTCCTTTTCACGTGGTTCTCTTCAGTATCTCATCTCCATTTTTTGTCATATATAATCAGTGCTGGGTGGCACGGTGGCGCAGCAGGTAGTGTCGCAGTCACACAGCTCCAGGGACCTAGAGGTTGTGGGTTCGATTCCCGCTCCGGGTGACTGTCTGTAAGGAGTGTGGTGTGTTCTCCCCGTGTCCGCATGAGTTTCCTCCGGGTGCTCCGGTTTCCTCCCACAGTCCAAAAACACACATTGGTAGGTGGATTGGCGACTCAAAAGTGTCCGTGTGTGTGTGTGAGTGAGTGAATGTGTGTGTGTTGCCCTGTGAAGGACTGGCGCCCCCTCCAGGGTGTATTCCCATCTTGCGCCCAATGATTCCAAGTATGCTCTGGACCTACTGCGACCCTGAACTGGATAAGCGGTTACAGACAATGAATGAATGAATAATCAGTGCTATTGTTTCTCTGTGCTCTTTGTGTTGTTTTGCTTTGATTAACCTCATCTTTGTGCTTTAAATGTTGGTCCAGCGCTGAAACTGTTTTCAGAATTAGGCAGGTCATAGAACGACTGGCTAGGCTGTTTCATTTCACACTGTGTGGGCTGTTAGCAGCTCCAGAAATTAATGTGCACATGCACTGAAATAAAAATAAATAAATAAATAAATAAATAAATAAATAAATAAATAAATACTACTCTAGGCAGGGCAGGGAGCCCAGGAGGCCCATTAGATACCCCACCATAAAGGGGATTTAGGGTGGCACTGAATGGGGGTCTGCTGGTTAGGCCAAGCCCTGACTACTGCCTGTTCACTTGCTGCTTTCTGCCTAGTGCCCTGGAAAGGATGCTTCAATAAAGGTTGCTAGATACAGTAATGGCTGTCTCATTTCCCACCTCCGTTGACATCACTATATGTCCCCACATGGCCTCTTTAAATGTGTGGTTATAAAAGTGGCATGTTTCTTTTTAAGGAATGAGGAGAGTTTAGAAAATGGTTATGTAAATATAAATAATTACACTTTTTGGTACACAGACTTCTGTTTCATAAATGCCACGTCTCCTTCGCTGGTCGTGTGGCACTGATGATAGCTCAGTTCCTGTGGAAGAGATGATTGAGCTCCTGATTGTGCCACACGACCATGATGATGCCTGATTGGCATTATGATGGTGGACAGACGGTCCCTGCCACCCCTCCCTCTTGAGGTGAAAGCAGCCAGTTGGATACTGTGTGAACTAATGTCCAACCATAACACATACTGAAAACCTGAGTACTGCTGATAGAGCTTACCTCAGCATCGGGGGCTTCATTTGGGTCCAACAGCCTCATTTCCTGAAAAGAAACTGAATAATCAATAAACAGCACTCTGTGAACTCTGAGCGCTCACTGTGTGACACTGGAGCTGAGTGAGTTGCTAAAAACACCAAGGGCATTTTCCAATGAGATACAGAAACATCTCTTTCAGACATTTTGAGGAGACCCAATGCATCAATCTTGCCCAGAGGCTCTGGATGTTTTTTTTTTTTTTTTTTTGCTTTTGACTGGAAACATGACCTCATTTGCACACTTCATTAACCCACCACCACTGCCTGCCTTCAAGGAGCCAGGCGACCCGAGGGCTCTTATTTATCGAATGTTGTCATTAACAATGTCCCTCCCCCAAGCCAGCTCTGTGGCTTAACTGCATGAAGAGAGAAATGAGAAGGTTCTTCTGGAAAGTGCTCAGAGCTTCAGAGGCCAAACATAGAACATAGCAGCAGGTCCCATCCATCATGGACAGGAGGGGGACAGAACGAGACAGGGGACAGGACAGGACAAGATGGGACCAGATGAGACAGGATAAGATAGGACACAAGAGAGGACAGGACAGGTTTATTCGGGACACGGGACAGGAAAGAACAGACAGAACATGCAATACCGGAAAGTAGACAAGAAAGGAGAAGGACCTGACAGGACAGGGCACTAGACAGGAAAGGTGTTTTCTTCTGTTTTGTTGCTTTGCAATTGGTCACAGCTCTGAGTTTGGAGCTTAAGCGCTTACTACTGACCTAAAAAGAGCATCCACAAAGAGAAGAACAGAGTCGTGCACACTTCACTGCAAGTGCATTTGCAGGAGTTTCCCTCTCAAGGCTCAGAAGACTGGGACAGGATTATTATAATGAAGCACCTGCTCTGGTTTACCAAGACCGATAGTAAATACTGACTGTGTGCTGTTTAACATCCGTGAAAAGCTTGTGTAATGTTCAGCTGCTCAAAACCGGAGGAAAGAGGGAGTTCTTCAAATACATTTGTTTATCTTTGGGAGGGAAAAAAAATTTGTGAACATCTGTCATATCACATTAGTCTTCATGTGATGAAATAAAGACAGATCAAAACAGTAAAGCTGCTCATTACACTATGTGCAAATTTAATAATTAATAGACCATTAGAGATGTAGATTATAGATCTATCAATCTATCGATCTATTACAGCAATACCACCAGTCTACTACTGGTAATGGTAATTATTAAGTACATAATGCAAAATAAGTAATATATAAATGTATATGGCTTCTCATAGACCTTGATAATGTAAGTAAATTCAGATATTGATATTCATTCATTAATTTTTGTCTCATCATTGGGAGCAAGGCAGGGACACACCAGTCCACCACAGGGCATTCCACACTCACCCATTCACATACCCTTACACATATGGGCCATTTCATCCAGCCAGTCCACCTACCAACATCTGGACTGTTTCTGGACTGTGGCAGAAAATTCAAGCACCTGGAGGAAACCCACAGGGAGAACCCAGAGCCGTAGTTTTGCACTGCTATTTGTAGTGCAGGACCACACTGAGAATCTTAATTCATCATGTTCATTCTTCACAAGCCTGCAGAAACAGTGAAATAATGCGTTAGCTAGAGACGACTGTGGTCTGATCAGTGACCACTCTCTCTGCCAGGAGAGCTGCACTGGGCACTAGCAGCAGGACCTTCTACTGACTAATGTCTTGTTGACAGACTGAAAAGAGTCAAGGTTTTAGAGTCACACACATCAATATTTTTCCCAGCTCCTGCAGCGAAGGCCATAGATCTGCTCCAGTTAGCATTAAAAGGCCAACACAGATTGAGAGCTCAAAACAAGACAAAAATATGGTTTTAAGGGAATAATACATCCTGTGTTCCCTGGGAAAATTCTTATTATAGTCAGCTGTATCATTCCAAGTTTGTGATGCGTTAGCGGTTCACATAAATTATGTATAACATCTGCAAAGCAACATAAGGTGCATCCAACTACATATTTATTTAAATAGAACCACAACATTCAAATGACCTCTGTTTCTAAACATTTTTAGCTCGACTGACCATACAAGAGCCCTTTATAGTTCTACAATTACAGGCTGTACACCATTTGTTACTCTGTACACTTTGTTTGCCGCCTTTTTATCCTTTTCTTGACCATCACAGGACCCCACAAAGCAGGTATAATACAGTATGTAATTGTACAACTACAAAGAATATAGGATATAGAAAGTGGAGCTGATATATTGGACAATGAGTGTAGAAACAAGGAGGTAATTTACATGTTATGGTTAATTGGTTTATATGAAAAAGTCAACAACATTAAGCCCCAAGTTGCTCTTCCTTGTAATGTGTCTATAATGTGACTCCTTAAATGTGGAGAGCACTCATTTCTTTAAAAGCTTAAGAAAGGACGCTGTGCAGTCTCAATTTATTACAGCAGCAGTGTTATAATGCCCAGAATGTAGTTTAATAAAAAAATGCTGTTTGTTTCCAATGATGATTTTTAATAATAACAGGCCCATTTTCTTCTTTTTCTGACTCTGAAGATTGTGCTGGCACTGAAATGACCATGATTATGACCATTATGGTTGGGGTGAACTCCTGTCAGGTCGATTTGTACTCCTGGTGACTATATGGGCAGTTTTTAACTCAGTATCCATGCTTGTTCCACTTGGTTCTTTTATTACAGCCATAATAAGACACAGTAGTACCAGTCTGGTTATTTTGGATGCTTGATTTGGGTAAGAAACATTTCACCAGCTCCAAAGAAATTATCACACTACATCGCTTCATGACATGCTTCAGGCAGGACGCGTCAAAATTAAGTCACGCTGAGTATTGCAGCCAATTTCTGTCGAAAGTTCATGCCTTGATGCTGCTTGTTTTAGTTTTATAAGAACAGACAAAGTAGAAATGAAGATATAATAATTTAAATGTGATTTGATCAAAATCCTTCTCATACACAAGTAATGTAAAAAAAGTGCACAAGATGGAACAGGTGCTGTGTTTATTTTAATATCTTGGTCATTTTTTGTTTTATAACAAACAGAAAGAGAGGTTGGAATCTACTGACTGTTTACTACAAGCTGAATACAGTAAGGTGATGGGGGGACTTGCAGGAAGAGATAGAGAGGGTAAGCGAATTACAACTCAGTTACGGCAAAGGGAATTTTTATGTTGCCAGACATAGGGGGGCCAGACATTCTGGGGCCAGACACAGGCCAAGTGTCACACCCTCGTCCGGTCATGTGTGTTTTCCCCGCCATGTGCTCTCTCAGCACATGGCTCTGTTTTGTTATTGTCCATGTCTCCGCCCATGTCCCGCCTTTCTCCCGCCTCCTTGTCCGTCGTCCTCGTTATCTGTTTCAGGTGTGTCTCGTCTGTATCATGTATTTAAATTCCCTTGTGTCATTTCCTGGTCATTCGTTTTGTTCGAATTCCTAGTCATATTGCTTCTCATTCCAATTCCTAGTTGTGTTGTTTCTCGTTCCTATTCCTAGTATTGTTTCGATTCTCAG
Source organism: Hoplias malabaricus (assembly GCF_029633855.1). Lineage (NCBI taxonomy): Eukaryota > Metazoa > Chordata > Actinopteri > Characiformes > Erythrinidae > Hoplias > Hoplias malabaricus. The sequence continues at coordinate 30,577,362 of NC_089805.1, read as the reverse complement.
CTGTCACGTATTCTGTTCTAGTCTGCCATATCTGTTCCTCGCTTCGTGCTTGCCCTCAAGTCTGCTTGTGTTGTTATTTTGTTTAAATATACGTCTGTGTTATTAGTGTGTGCGTCCACCTCCGTCAGTCCGACTCCGCGTTCTTGACACTAAGACTAATGACCCAGGCTTGCCTTTTGTTACGGCACATGTTATGTTAGCCAGACATGGGCCAAAGGTCCATAAAGGTCCACAAAAGTGATATCTGGCCCTTATAAAGTGGACCTGCGGCTAAGATGATGGCAGCAGTCATTGAAGACCAAATGTGGGCCATAAGAGAACTCCAGATGTGGGCCACATTTGACTCAAGCCCTCATCTGGACAGGATTTTTCCTGCTCTGCTTTGTTATTGTCTAATATTCACATCCATAACAATGTGTGTTCTTCCTGTATCCCCCCACACAGTCCAAAAACACACACTGATCTAACTGCTGAAAAGTATCCATATGTGTAAATGTGTGATGCCTGTGTGTGACTGGCGCCCTGTCCAGGGAATATTCCTGCCTTCCACACAATGATTCTGGGCAGGCTCTAGACCCACTGCAACACTGAGCATGATGAAGCAGTTACAGAAAATGTAAAAAAACAAAACTAACTCTATCTCTTCACTCTTTTCTGAGAAATTGTCCACATGGCCTGCTGTCTGCTGGGGTCTACTGCAATTCACCACAGACCTGTTGCTCACCAGTCATCTACTGCTAGCTGTCTCTGACTAGCGGCCCACCCACCATTACTGACATTAAAGTCCACATAGACTCCAGTTATTAACGCTCTCATCAGTATTACATTGATCAGAATTACATTTAATAATTTTTACTATCACCACAATTTAGTACACACTACAGTACACCTGAGCATAACAACAGACTAGTGTGATGGTACTCTGACCAATCATTTAAAAATATTTTTTTACCAGAGGAGATCTTGGTTTCTGTTGGATCCAAGATTTCTTCCTGCAGCATGGAGGGAAGATTTCCTGGCCTCTGTCACATTTGGCTTGCTCACATTTTGTTTCGTCATACATACATCTATTGTCTACTAATGCTGCTACTGGACTTATGCAAATCTGCTTTTATGACAAAATCAGTTGTGAAAAGCACTATAAAAATGAATTTGATGAATTTCGTAAATCGTACATAAAAATTAAGCATTTTTTTATTTCTATATTAATTAAGTTGTAGAAGATTATAAAATAACTAAACATGCTGTCTAGTTTTGAGAATTAATCAATAACTAATGTTAATATCCAGAATCAATTGACATTAAAAAAAATGTGATAAATGAAAATCGCGGTGGCGCAGCAGGTAGTGTCGCAGTCACACAGCTCCAGGGACCTGGAGGTTGTTGGTTCGATTCCCACTCCGGGTGACTGACTGTGAGGAGTTGGTGTGTTCTTCCTGTGTCTGCGTGGGTTTCCTCCGGGTGCTCGGGTTTCCTCCCACAGTCCAAAAACACACGTTGGTAGGTGGATTGGTGACTCAAAAGTGTCTGTAGGTGTGAGTGAATGTGTGAGTGTGTGACCCCTCCAGAGTGTATTCCCACCTTGCGCCCAATGATTTCAGGTAGGCTCTGGACCCACCGCAACCCTGAACTGGATAAGCGGTTACAGATAATGAATGAATGAATGAAAAAAGTGATGTGATGGTTGAACTAGTAATTACAGAACATTCATTTTGCTATTTAGGAAAGAGAGTTTGGAGACGTGTATTTTCTTTCTTTATGTAATTTATGTATGTTCTTTATGTAGGTCCAGTGCCTTGTGGAAGAAGAATTATTCCACAGAGACAGCAGCAGGTTGTCTGTGCTTTGACAGTGTAGCCTGACTTTCCAGAGCAGCCTGTGGAATCTTGAATAATGGATTAGATTTTATTTCAGCAGTAAATGGTATTTTTACTGATTGAAGGCGCGGTGGCTAGATCACAACCTATAATATTCCGTGTCTGTGTGAGGTCATTGCTGCTGATGGACAACATTCACAGTCTTTTTTTACAAGCCAGTGTTTTCCAGACATTGTTCAGAATTCAGACGTGAACCTCTAGTGGGCTGCCGCAGTTCACTTCGCAAGGGAAGAGAGGATTTATTAAATGTTTCCAGCCCATAATTAATTTGAACATGTCAATTACAGTAAATTGGTCGGTAATTATCCATGTGATGGTGAGAGAACCAGCACCACAGTTACGGGAAAGGAAACTTCTTTCTGGAGTCTAAATATACCTCTGGACCTTTGGGACGGTGAGATTGATGGAATAATTATATCTACAGAGGAAGGAGGGGATATCTCCTACAGAGGCAGCACTAACTCCGAACACACATGTAGAGCCAGTAGGCGTAATAAAAAACTCCAACTTTTTTTTGTAGCACTTTCTTTAATTTTTCCTTTTTATAGTAGCTACCAAAAGCACCAGCTACATCCTTTAGTTTTGGTTGTCCCTTTTTGAGGCAATACACATTTTCCCTACAATAACACAGAACCAAACATATTAGACTATTTATTTATATTTGATTTTTTCAAATTTTGACTGTTGTACACATTTTTGGTGTCAATAAATCTGCATTTGTGTTGTATTTCATTGGAACAATAATTTTAGTAAAAAAAATTGTACCCATTGTTTACTAGCAGCTCAATGCTATGTCCTGCTTAATCTAATAATGTGGGGAAATATTTCATTTGATTTCATTAATCAAAAACATCCATAATCCATTACCATCCAATCAGTATAAAGCACACTAGGGCTGCAGAAAGAGGAAAAATAAAAAACAGATACTCTACTGAAAATGTTCCAAATGGTTGTTCTAGTGGCTGAGGGAAATACTGGAGATCTTTCATGGTTAGCTTTAGCTATTACAGTAAATGCACATGTTCATCAGTCGATACCATGGCTCACATGTGCACTCAACAGAATTCTGAAGGCTAAGTCACAGAGCTGCTGGGTGGAATCGTCTCACAAGGGCCAGAGTGTGGGGGAAAGCTGATAGCCCCGCTATATTTCACCATAAATTGCTGGCTATGATGAAAGGTTCAATTTCAAAAATGAGGTGATATTTTTGCTCATTGCTCTACGATCGAGGGGTGCATTGCAAAAACGGAGTCTTTTACGTCCGAGGCTGATTTTAAATAAGACAAATGGAGTGTTTGGTATTTCGTATTCAAGTCGGCAGAAGGGAAATAGTTTTTCTTCACAGAGTCTGTTTTATCTTTGGTCTGTGGGTTGCTTTCTTCCTTTATTTATGAAGTCTGGCTGACACATTGCTACCCACTGCTTTCACGACCTTGGGTGACCCTGCATGAGGAGAAGAATTGTTCTTTTAAGGCATATTCATTTCTGCTCTGGAGTCTTCCTTCACACAAAAGGAACAGGCTGCTTAGAACTAAAGAGAAATATATTACAAAAGCAAACTCTAACAGAAATACTGTATAGCGTACTGTAAACAAATGCACAGATGCTGTCAAAACTGATCATGCTGTTCTAGTTCCTAATAACTGGCACGTAATGGAATGGAAATATATCGCTTATTGGCATCATAATCGCTCCACATTCCTTTAGCTTTCTTTCCACACAGAGCAGTCTATTCCTCTTTATTCACCAGCCTTTAGACTTTGCAAAAAAGCAAAAGAAAGCCAACTTTTGACAAATGACCAGGATTCCTTTTGCTGATGACAGAGCTGTTCCATGCAGGCTCCAAGACTTAGTGTGGCTATATTAGCTCCAGCCGCTGTCTCATAACACAGCGAGGAATTAGAGGAGCTTAGTGCAGCAGTTTAGGGATGTTTTGGTCTCTAAGAAGCTTGATAGTTGGGCAGCTGGTTTCCTTTATCCCTTCCTCACTGACTGATTGATGTGGCTGAACTCACGTTCGCCCAGAGTAACGTAAATGACAAACTGCATTAAACATTATTACAATCGAAAATTTGCTAGACGTCCGTCCACTTGTTTATGCTTTGGTTCCATGGGAGAGGATATTAAACAAATTTATCACAGTCAACAAGTTGCACCGCAATGCACATGACTGCAGGTAACACTGCCTTAATGAGGTGCAAAGTTTGGCCTCAAGGGTGAATATGACACTGTACTTGGAGTGCATATGATAAGCTGGCAATACAGATCAATAGAGACCAATGATGACAGCACTCATTGGTAGGACGTGTCAAAATATCACAAGGTAAATATGACTAAATGTTTTGATATCACTACAGAAACCTATAAAACCTGAAAATCTCATTCATATATCAGAGAATTACCCAAGGCTTTAGAATAAGGGCTATGACTTATGCTGCCTTCTGTTATTTAAAGGAAGGAAACTTTTGAAATGGTCCACAGTCCACATTTTTTAGATGGACCTACAATCTGTGGAGATGGTGAACATGAGACTTCAGCAGAAACTGAATCAAGTGGAGTAGTTTTGTGATTGGAAGTGACAATTCCTTAAGGTTTTTTTTTTTATTTTTTTTTATTTGAAGGCGGCTGCAGCAGGTAACCTTTTTTCTGGAGCAGTAGGGTTTGATAGCAGGTGCTGTGATGCTTAACGGATTGGTCGAGGGGATGAGACTGAGAGGAGGAAGATGCACATCTTACAGCACAGGTACTGCATAGGAACCTAAAGATGAATGAAACGTTGCAGCACATCAGCCTTCCATCAGAAGAAAAAGTGTATGCCTGCGGCACTTACACCTGGCCCTAACACACTATATCTTAGGCCAGTAAAAGGCTGGGAATTTAACTTTACACGCTTTATACTGTGATTACTATCTGCCAGGTCTTTGAAGTGTGGGGCATGTAATAAATGAGAAATTTCAGACTCCTTAGAAAAACATGACCTTGTCCTTAGGAGTGGTCAGTCCATAAGAACAGCGTGCAATGAATATGCCCTAGGAACAGACACCATGTAATAGACTGCTGTCCAGTCTTGGCTCTGGACCAAGCGTGACCCTGATTACAGAACAAATGAATGAATAAACAAACAAAAGAAACAAACCCTAGATTCAATGCTGAACAATGGTGAAATTTCCCAGGAAATTGATTTTCTGCATTTAACCCATCCATGATAATGAACACACAAACACACCCTAGTGACCAAATGTGCAACCACCAACACTAGGGGCATTGAGCACACACACAACCAGAGCAGTGGGCTGCTAGGCCATGGTTCTCAGGGAGCAGTTTGGGGTTTAGGTGCCTTGCTTAATGCACTTCAGTAATGGATTAATTTTTCTTGCCTGTCCATGGATTTGAATCCGTGACGCTCCGTTCTCAGCTGCCCCCAAAGCGTTCTCAGCTGCCCCCAAAGCTGAACTCCAGAAGAACATTTAATGAACTGCAGATCTCTCCTGAGTAGGCCAGACCAGCCTGAAGTGCAACATTTTGAATCATAGATGTAACTTTGTATCTGCTGGAACGCATGTTCTGCATTTCACAATATGACTGTCACTACTATGTGCTGCTATTGTAAGCACAGACCTGTCCACAGGTATCTGGATATTTGTAAAATTGAGGTTTTTGTCTGTGCTTTAGTCTCACATCAACAATTTTAGGTCACTGAAATGTTTTTGAAAATACTCTCCTAGCTGGAGATATGAATTCTACTGGTGTAGTGTTTATGGGCAAAACTGAGCTCATCATTCCATATAGAGTGAAATCATATCTCACAAAACTACAATGTATACATACATGTATTTACACAGTTCTATAATGAAAGATTTCAAATATGCACCTCTCCTTCTGTAGAAGAGAACGCAATGTACCTTTAGGGAACACAACTAGACTTTAACAACAATGTTTTACATTGTCTGTACCTTCAGTGACAATAATGTACCTCTACAGTATTTATTTATTAATTGAGAGTATTGCAAATATGGAATGATGTGCAATTAAACCTCATGCTCAGTGGTGTTTTGACATCCCTCTTTAAGAGGTAATATGTCCCAACTACTGGATTGGCATGACAATGCAAGCGTTTTCCCTTTTTGGGATTTTTTTAAATATAAAATTGAGTGAAAATCTCAGTTTTTCTAAAATATACTGGTTTGTGTGGGCAAGGCCCAAGACTGCTTTAGGTAAAGCCCATGCCAGACTTTTAAAACATGCGCCAAGAAATAAAACAGGCTTTTCCAAAAACTTCACAGAAAAACCTGACCTTGTGCTTCAGAGCAAGTAGTCCTTCAGAGCACAGAGTGTAACAAGACACAGAAGCTAAGAGGAAGAAGGAAATGTTCCCAAGAAGTAAATGTGGTGAAATTAATTATATCTTCTGGAAGTAAACATGATTGACCTCAATTCCAAAAGAGCACCTAAGTTACCGACATTGATTTTTATTTATTTATTTATTTTTTTACAAATGTGTGTTAGCAAACTTTTTCTCAAACGGGGAAGAAAACAATGGCACAGCAAAATAGAAGAAGAAGGTCAATTTGCTGTTTACTGAGTGGACTTTAAAAATGTGAGTAGTCACCGCATGTGTGGATTCTGCCTCGTGACATTAGGTAGTGTGGCCAAGCCTCGCAATCTGTTAAACAACTTGGCTTTGTCCTCTCACTCTCAGCGGTAAAGGGGAGTCACAGCCAAAAGCTGGGCTCAGTGGTGAGAAGGGGCGTTTGAATATTCATTAAACTGGCCATTAGAGCACTGGCTGGGCCCCCTAACAAACCAATCAGAGATAATGAATTTGATGTGCAATGCTTCAATCATTAAGACGGACCCATGCTGTGCGGGAGGAGATTTTGAACTAAAGACATTATTTGAAGTGGGGTGAGAGCAATGGGGAGGAAAGGCAGGAGGTTTCGAGAGTAAAAGCAGAATATTCTCTTCATTTAAGTCCACGAATTACTTCAATTTGTCCTTAAATGTCTTGGCTAGTATTGAAAGCAGTAATCCACTCCTACAGCATGACAGCCTTCATAGTAACTAATACAATCAACACCCATCAGCCAAGCCTTTTAAAAAACTTGTTTCTAAACTCATCATCCATTTTATTACTGCAGCAGTAAAAATGATCCACCACTCCAATAATACCTGCTCTAAAGCGGTACAGGACGGGTTCTGACCCTACACCCTTGTGGGCTGATCCCCTTCAATATTACAAAATATTAATTAACAATTTAGATTGCTACTGTATACACTATGCAATATACATATTTATATGCTACTCAAACTTATCGTACCAGCATCCCACATAACCATGTGCTATATTTGTGTTAACAGGTAAAACCATAGTATGCAGAACAACAGGTGGACTAGAGTCTGTCATTTCTGAACTACAAACTGCAGTACTTTGGTCACTGGAGTTTATGAAACAGACAGCTGTAGAAACAAAGTCATTTTAAAGTTTTGGCTGATTGTTGTATGTCCACAGATTTGATAACACAATTTTAAATGAGTACATATCTCCAAATTTAGAACAGAGTGACTCATTTTAAAAATAGATTCATCATATGTTCATTCAATGAACAGTGGTAAGATGTGTGGATGTTTATGCTGCTTTGAAGGAACCACATATCCTCAAATTAATTTCTGTAACAAAAAATGTAATGTCTGATCTTCTGATCTTGTCATGAACCTCAAACATAATCAGGGTATGTACCAATACACAACATGTATCACTGGAAAATAACAGATTTGGAGTGGACTTGTCAATGTCCTGACTTGAACTCTGTAGAGATGCTGTAGCAGAGCTTAAAAACTAACAGCTCAAGCTTGAATTTTTAAATACATTTTAATTTTAAAAAGAAGAAGGGGCTTAAAATCCTTCACAAACATATGAAAGGCTGAGATTGGGTTAAAGGAAATGCTGGGAGCTGTTATTGCCAAGGAGGGTCATGAACTAGTTATTTGTCACTTTTCCACATGGGTAATTCATATGATAGATCTCCTTGCTTATAAAACAAATGAAATAATTGCTATAAAATGTGTTTTGTGTTTGATAAGGTGCTCTTGGTGTAGAATTTTAATGTGTTCTAAAGATCTAAAAACACATTCTGTGATGAATAAACAGTAATAGAGAAAGGGGTGACTAATGTTTCAAAGCATTTAAATGTGAAAATTCATCAGTAGTTTGGCAGTGGTTTGGCCACTCTGTGTTGTATCTGACAGATTGGTGTGTGTGTGCCTCTTGGAATCAGGTCTTCGAACAGACACCTTTATTAGAAACAGTCTCATCTTTATTGCTGTTTGTCACACATCATAATAACTCATTTTAAGCTTGGGATTTTCCTATGCAAACCTGCTCTGCAGTTACAGTATATGAAGTTGAGCTGGTGTTGTAGCTTGTCTTCACAGTGAGCTCAGTCCCTCTGTTGGCAGGAGTTAAAACATTGTTTCTTATGTTTCTGAGAAGGAATAGTTCATTTCAGGGATTCCTGTCCTGTCACAATTTTCTCTTGCTATTTCTCTCATTTCCCACTTCTGCAGACAATGGGCCAAAGCAAGCTGGAAGCTGGACTTGTGATGCAATGCTGGTAAAATCAGGTGTTTACAAGAAGAACACAGGGGAAGTTTTCAACAGGAAAGACTCCAACTATTCATTAACCGATTCGGAGTTAAGCCCTCTTTCTGTCTCTCTCTCTCACCCACACACACACATACACACACACACACACACACACACACACACACACACAAACAAACAATCCATAAGTTAAAGGTTTGAGAAGGCAGAATAATGTTGACTGAGTCTGATGAATCAGTGTTCACGCTCTTGTCTCAATGGTCCCTATCCATTTCAGATAGTGACTACGAATCCCCAACAGAACACGCCCGTTCCACGCTTTCCTGAGTATCACATCACTTACATCAATGCCTTCAGGCGTCATGCTCAATCTAACTAATACGACAAGACAACCAAGGTCAAAAGAAAGGAAACAAGGAACATCCAATATTTCTATCCTGTGGAAGCAAGATATCACTACTGCATGTGTGTTTAGCCGTATTTGAACAGGATTAGTTTTACCTGTGGACTTGGGGTAAAGTAATTATTACTTGAGTCAATTCAGCCATTTTTTCTGGATGCACGCTCCTGTTTCAGCAAAGATTCCTGAATCTTTTACCTATTATAAAACAAGTCATAAAAATAAACCCAGGTTATATTAATCCCATCCTAATTGATGTGTGGGCGAACATTCCGTCATATTCCAGGTTAAAGAAGCTTTTTGCAGTTTTTATTTTAAAGAATGGAGGACCTGGATGAGGCGGTTAGTGATGCAATATACAGTTCAAGTAAAGAATGGTGCACCATGCTCAAATCCACAAAATGACCTTAACCCCCTGGAGTCTGAGGGTGTAATGCGCTTAGTTTTGTGTTCTGTATTGTTTCTTGTTTGTGCTCCCCTTGTCACGTGACTGTTCCCCCTGTCTTGTGTCTGCTTCCTGCTTGTTCCCTGGTCATGTGACCCTCCCTTATGTTTCTAGTGTCATGTGTCTTAATTAGTGCCCAGGTGTTTCTTGTTTGTGTTGTCTTTATATAGTCCTTGTCAGTGGTCCCTGTTAGTGGGTTATTGTATGTATGTTTGCTTTTGGTGCTTTGTCGTTGTTCCTTAGCCTTGCCTTGTGTATATTCTGTATAGTCCTTGTTTAATATTTAGTCTTGTTTAAAGTTTAGATTCCGTGTTTAGTGTTTAGCCCTGTTTATGGTTTAACCTGGTCCTTTGTGTTTAGCGTTTAGCCTCTGTGTTTTGCTCTTGTGTTTAGCTTCCCTTTGTTTAGTTTCCTTCCTTTACTCCTTGACCACTCCTATAACAACCCCCCCACACCCCCCATTATTACAGAGGGGTTTTCAGACACTCTGGTGTAGTCTGACATGCCTTGACATTTTTACAAATTACACCCATCTCAATTTTTTTTTCTCAGTGTTACACATGCAACAATGTTGAATCAGTAAGAGTGTCATACATCTATATTTTGATTAAATTTACTCTAAACTTAGACTTTCCAAAAACCTATTTTCAGAAGTGCTGCTATATTGTGGAAAAAAAAAAAAACACGTTCTTAACATTACCTGTTTCTCTCAGCGTTGCCATAAAACCAACAATCCCCTGTGCGCAGGGCTGTGACTCCATTGGCTGCAGCACTGAATGATGGACAGCTTAATAAAAGTATTGACCAATGAGAAGCGCATTCTCTATTTAGGAGCCGTAGATTATCTGCCCCTCCCTCCAGATGAGGGAGAGCAGCGAATTAAAGCTTCGCCACTGGCTTCATTTTTGTCCACTGTTGACTTACTCACAGTTATCAGAGAGGTAGACCTGAGTGCACGTGATATATGTGCTGAGAACTGCTCGAGCGGCATACACGAACAATGGTAGCAGATGAAAACAGATGAACGGGACATTTGCGCCCCTTTTTAAATGTACTCAGATGTAAACCTGCGTATCCTGGATATGATGAATATGGTCATTTTCAAAATCATATAAAAATACCATGGAATGTAGATATTTGCGATATATCTCCCAGCTGTAGCTTGAGTTCGTCACATTCACGCGCCTGCGTTTGAAAACATCACAATATCGTGATATGGCAAATGACATATCGAATTAAAAATATATTGGTATTATCGTGAACGATATTATATTGCCCACACGTAGTGTGTCCTACTCTTTAAGTTACCATTAAATGGTTTATAATATCAGTTATAACAGCTGTGTGAAGGATTAGTATAGTTTTTCCAACTTCTTGCTCATTGCCATTTTTGAAGGATTAGAAGATAAGGTCACTCAACGATGGATGTTTTTGCTGGGTAGGCTGTTCTCAGAACAGGAATTACTGTCTTTAATCTCCAGTAGCTCTGCTGTGTTGGATCCACACTGTGTGATGACAATGTTTGAATTGAACAGTCACTCCCATCTCTGTTATTTTCACTGAAATTTCTTAACGAGTGCAAATCCACCATCTTCCTGTTTTGTCAATAAAACTTGCTCAATAAAAAGCACCCACACACAATGGATTCATTAATAGCCATGAAACATGTTAAAAGAACATTTGATAGAAGACCAGAATATTGTAGCTTGCCTGGAACCATAGCGTGAAAAATTATAATTGATGTCGGCATGTTAATTGCGGCGGAAGAATATAAATAGTGCAATAGGGCATTAGACGTCTGTATAACAGTTATGACTTGAGAGTGGCAGTATCAAGCATACAACCCTGTTTTGAAAAGATGTTTAGTGCAAAACAGGCATATTGAAGTCACTGAAACTATGATAAGGAATAGTCTTTTGTTCACTTGCCCATTGGTGTAGGGGCATTGGGGACTTTCCCCCACAATATCAGTTGCATTTTTTTGCATAGTTTTTACCAGTTCTGGGCTTGAGGTCAGTAATGAGAGCACAACAGATAACAATGACAGCTAATTACAGTTGTGAAAGAGGCTTGTATGTAACTGTTAGGGAAACAGAGGAAGTTCTGAGAGTTAGTTAAAGTTAATATTAGCTGTTCAGGTTGTGAGAAAGCACTCTAAATGTGCAGCAAGTTAACGTTAGTCTTTGGCCGTGTCCCATAGCTCCATAGTATGTATAGTCTCTAAAATTAATGTCAACCAAATGCTGTTCCACATCATTAAAAACGCAGTATTTTACAACCATATCTACACAGGAATCAGCTTATAGATATCTAATATTTTGGGAATGGGGTGGGCTTTGACCCAACAAATATGCCCCCCCTCCCAAAATATCAAACTCATTCCTACTCCCTTGCACCTGCCTTTGCTAATTTTTGCGCAGATTGAAAAATGAGAAAAACTGAAGCACAATTTAATTAGTCGGCCAATTTTCAGTATTTTTGAACACTGATGTTAATGTTTTATCTGGTGTTATAATATTAATCTACTGCTTTAGAGATAGTTGATGTTACCTCAATGAATTAGAAAATTGTAAACTTGCATGTGTATTACCATTTCTTTGGGGTGATATAGGACAGGTGGGATGTGGAAATTCCCCTTCTTCTGAGGTGTAGAATGATAGAAAAAGTTTGAGAACCACTGTAACAGACATGGGCATCATGCCATTTTCTCCTTGCCTTTCATACTTAAAGCAAAGACAGAGAGCATGAACTGCTGTGCCTCCTCTTGCTGATGATGTGATTTTTCTTGACTGGTCCAAATGTGAGCAGGTGTTATGGCTACTCAGAAGCTGGGCGATGCCAAGGGTGTGTTCTGCGAAATGTCTTCTCCCTGTGCAGTTTCTTGAGTCTCATTGAATATGGCATGTTCATTGTGAACACTTGACAAAGATGTCAACACAACACAAAGTCAGAGCTACAGGCCACAGCTTTTCTTCTTCGTTGTTCACGCCGAATGTGGTCACAGTGCTGATTTGTTGGTTTGTGTTAGCCCTATCCCTGTGAGTTCGCGAGTCTGATCCCTCGTGATACCTCAGTCGTCCAAGGCAGTGTCCAAGACAGCACAATGGGCCTCATTCTCTGGGTGCATGGGATGGCTCCCTCTCAGAAAAACGCAGTACTATGCAATGTGGGAAACTGTTGGCTTTTCTGACAGTTCTGCTTAGTTGTAGGGTGGTGTTCTCCTGTGTGCGGACCTGTCCAGGGGTGTATGTGTTAGCAGAAAAAGGTGCTAAAAATATGTGACTGCTTTCACCATCACAGGATAGTGGCATTGTATGTGACTGGGGGGTTCTAATAAGCTTTTAGGGGGAATTGCCAGTGATTAATTTTCTGGGAAAATATTAGGAAAAAGCTGTAAAGAAACACCACTGCACTAATGCTATTTATTGTTAGCATCCCATAGGGTTCTATAACTAGGTTAGAGCCAAGCTAACAATGAGTTCCAAATTTTTTTTTTGCCCATTGTGTTTTATAAAACAGACATTAACATATATACCTTGTAATATTAGTAGTTTTACAGTGACACGTTTAGTGGTAGAGACTCTGGTGGAGAGCTGCTTCTGATTTTCATTTATAACATCAGACTGAAACGCATTGCGCAGGCTAAGGCTGATTTGTGCAGCTAGTGATAAATCTAGGACTTCCAGAATGCCAAGTGAGATTTTTTTCCCCTTATGAAATTGCTCCCACCCATCATGAACATGGGTGAGCAAGCAAATCCTTAATACATTCACACTGAGTTCAGAAAATTTACATAGGTTTACATACAATAATTCAGTTTGACCACACCAACAGACTCTAACTGCAGGAGCAATCAAAATCTCAATCTGTCAGCTGGGGTGTGGGACTGAAGCAGACAGCAGATTTTCTATTGCACTGGAATGACCTGTCACATTCTGCCCCTGCCTTGTGCTCTGTCCGTGTGCTTATTCACCCATATGGTTTTTAATGTGTTTTGTTTCATTCTCCGTGTCCTCCCCGAGCCAAGCCTCCACACTTTTGGGCTGTTGGTGGTCATGTGACAAAGTTCATAGGAGTTCTTTTTCTTTTTATTTAAAGCTTTATCTTGTGGGTCATTGTCTACGTGATGATGATTCTGTAATTTGTCTTTGTCTTTCCTTACCTCTTTATTTTATCTGTGTAAATAAAACACACACACTTAACAGTTTGACTGACCATTAAAGGAACACTATGTAAAATTAGGTAGTGGATGATAACCTCAAGTAGTACTGGACTGCCACAAAGGGAGATTTAAACAAACACATTCACATTCAACACATACAGAATACCACTATTTAATGTAATATTTGTTCTTATTTATTGATTTTTCTCTTCTTTATAAAATCTCATGTAAATTCATAGTTGGGAGATTTCCTTTACAAATTGCTGTAGTCATAATGGTTAGATGGAAGCACAAGTTTTGAACTTGGCCTATTTCAACTCTCAGACACTCCTCGTGTTCTTTAGAGACAGATAAGGTATTGATATTCCATGTTATATTTTCCCAAATCTCTTTGTAGATCCAGAGTAGAAAGAGACATGTAGAGCATATAGCTTAGTGTGTAATCCTACTGCCTACACAGCAGCAGACTAGGATTCAATTCCCTGCTCAGGTGAGCACATTATGCTACACAAATTTGATACCTCGCCCTATATTTGTCCACCTCTGTAATAATTAAATTGTATGTCACTGTGATTAAATGCAAACATCAGATTTTCATATTGTTTTTGGTTTGTGTCCTGAGCTAGTGCTTCTAAGCTATTCACTCTAACCCTCAACACTCAACTGAATAAAAATCAAACAAGTGAAAATATGAAAATTGGGCTGTTCTGTTCTCTGAACTATGCAAACCTGCCCCATTTATGGGTTCCATGTCATTTTAAATGGCTTATTTTCTGGACATTCCGCCACAATTTTTATTCAAAAAATAGCTTTTTAAAGGCTTATTCTGAACCCCCCCCACAGAATCGAGATAAAGAGATTAAACAAAATCCAACAAACCTTTTTCCAGGGTGAGCTAACAGACCACATCTGTGTGAATTCATGTTCATTGTCAAAAAGGTTTGGAGTGTTTTTTTTTTTTCTCCCCAGGATGCTATGTGCAGCATAACATCCCGTTAGTGAGCTAAATTTTAACAGAAATGGAACCAAGATGGTAGATGGAATCAGAATATGTGAGTTAACATGTATCAGGGAAGACAAAGGGCAGAAATAAAGCTAAATAATCCCACAGTGGTTTAGAAAAAAATCAATATGCATGCATTTATGTATTTACTGAATGCGCAGATAGTGTGTCTATTCACTACTACTGCTCTTAATGCAAGGTTAGCGAGTATGTTTCATCAAATTCTCTAATCCCTCATATCTGCCATCCCCAGGAGCAGAGCCCAGGTGGATAAAAACAGGGTTTAGGAGGAAAGCAGGATGTAGAAAGCAATACATACCACTCAGCGCATGAAATTTCATTAGCAGGACCTCTTAATCCAGCTTTTGAGGTAGCTTGAAAGGGAAAGAAAATCAGCACAAAGCTTGAATAACACGAGATATTTTTATGTCAAGGGTTTTTGTTACTTTCTTTGTTTGCTTGTTTTGTTTTGTATTTTGGGGAAATTCTGTTATTGTTAACAGCACAATCAATGCATGCAGACATCAGTCATTATCACCTTTTGTAAAATTACTCATAGAGATTAGTGACTAAACATTTTCATATTATTGTCAATATGTGACATTTTAATTTTTATATGGTCCACATATTCCATCCATAATGTTTATGTTTATATGTATATGTATAACATATGTTTAATGAGTAAAACTTTATATATAAACATGTAATTCTTTTGAACTCATGGATTTACTAGTTTTAATAAATTGTTCAATTGCTTCTGATTTCCTACAAACGCAGTAATTACCATACAGTGCAAAATTCCCACAATTTTGTGCCTTTTAATTTCCACTTGAATGACTATAAAATATTGTTTATTCATAATCATCCTCATGATGTCCAAGAAAAATGACAGAAAATCTTTGAAAAATATTATCAAGAGGTATCAAAATTAAATGCGATATCAAATTATTTAGAACTGCTTTTATTACAAATTCAATAACTTTATTTATGTTACTCTGCTGGGCAAAGCTCTGCTACTTGAGCCCACCTCGGCTGAAGCAGCAGTATTATTTGCATTATTGATGTGAATATGCATGTCTTAGTTCACCAACATGAATTTGGTGCAAAGGTTTGCTCGAAAAAATATATATTCACCCTGGATATGTCTGTGGTATACTGCACACTTTCTATTAAAGTGAATAGGGTTTCACTCTCAAATTCACTGACTAAAATCAAGCTTGAACACAGCCTTAGCCTTTTAGATACAGATGCAAGTTGTGGAAGGCAGCTTAGGTATGTGTGGGGAGTTGCTTGTGTGAACAAGGTCATTGATCTCGAGGAACAGCAATTGTTTAAAAAAACCTGCAAAATGGTGATTTAAATATTGGAAAGTAGTTGAAATACAGTTAAAAAAATAAAGAATAGACAAACAACATCGATTTCATATTTTACTTAATTGCTTTTGTACAATGTTCTGTTAAATATAGGCTTCCTGCCTTTATTTAACATTGAAAAAATATATAAGTTGTAAATTAAAATTAAGCACAGAAAACAAAGAAAGTGTAATTACTGTTCTTTAGCACTGTTTAAGATTAATATGTTGAAGGAAAAAATCTTTCCACCAGACAACGCCTCCTACATTCACAAAGAAATGTCTTAAGCAAGTTTTACATTATTGAGCAGAAATCTAATTATTCACTTCTAGCTGTCTATACCTGAGAAGTTCTGATAAAATTTTTGAGGAGTGAAGGTGTAAGATCTATGTGCCATGCGTCTGATAACACAATCAATAATGCATAGGCCTAAGAAGTGCTGTATTGAGCTGAATTTAAAAAATGTAAGACTGAAGGTAGCATCAAAAGTGCAGGAGGAAGAAAAAAGATGTTAGGTGTCGACTGAATCACAGGAGGTTATTGGCAAAATCCAATGCGGCACATACCTGATAATACCTGGTGTAGTCACACACACACACAAAATGCTGCAAAGAGTATTGGCAGTGTGTAACCCTTTGAGAGCTTTAGTCTCACTGACCAGATTTCAGATCTTGAGAATTGGGAACAGTGAGTACACACTTTAAGACCAAAGTTTAAGAAGATGAGGTGTGATTTGTGTGGTCTGGCGTTCAATAGCTTGTCTGGGTAGACTGAGTGACATATAATGACTAGCTACTTCCACCTTTCCACTGAGGTAACAACAAGTCTGTCAGACTTGGGTGGCCTTTCTTACAAAGGCTGTGTGTTAAGCACAGTGTTGTGAACACAGGGCACGCTTCTGGTGCTTGTAAAGATATGGGTGCAGGAATCACATTGCAAGCCATAGGTCTCGGTCTCTCTCTCTCTCTCTCTCTCTCTCTCCCTCTCTCTCTCTCTCCTCTTTTTACCACCAGAGCATCTCTAAGAGTGGAGTATTGATCAGATGGAATCAGATTTCCCCTGACAGGACTGAATCAGTTGATTGATTTTGCCGCCGCGCTCTGGGACGCACCAGAGCCACTGATAGACTGGAGGTGGCCAATGCTCATACACGCAAGCTCCACAGGTGACTGATTGCCAGAGGATGACAGATTGACCAAAACAGTGGCGGCAATCGAAGGCCAACGCTACATAGGTGGTCAATCATCGCAGTAAGTCTCCTGGGAGGTAGTACAGCTAGGCTTTGAGAGTCCATCAGCTCATGAAGATTTCCTACTTAATCCAATTGTCCCAAATGAACTTAGCAGGCTAATTGTACACAGAGTAGTTCCTATAAGCGCCTTACGCTTTTGAAAAGGTTAAGTGGAAACTCTCTTAAACACACCTCAAACTAACCTCATTGCGACCCCTCCTTTAGCTCCTTCACCTGAATTCCCACTTCAAAACTTGAAATAGCCCTGACCTCGCTATCTCTAACTAAGATCGCTCTTCAAGCCATTGTGTGTAATGATAAAGCATTGTGTATCATTTTATAGTTTTCAGGCCTAAGTGGGCACATATTGATTTTTACATTCAGTCATTTGTGTCACAGCCTTCTGTTGTGGCTGATTTATTGGTTGATCCTACAGCTGCACCAAGCTTCCATAATGAAAACATTAAACCTGGAAAGACTGTAATGACTACTTAGGATTTAACAATACCATTAATTCCTGGCATATTCAGACATGGCTTTATTTTTCTTTTCCAGGCTCAGGAAATGCCATCCGTGTCTAAATACAGTACATTTCTATTCTAACCATGAACACCCTGACAAAGATCTTCCAGAATTCCACTGTTTTAAGTTGCTTGTAATGTATTCCCCATGGATTGTGAAGTTTGCGGTTGGATTCTTTAAGTGAGCATGCTTCAGAAAGAATGCCAGCAGGGGAATGATGATGCCACAGCAGGGCAACAAAGTGATGACACACATCAGGATTATGTTTTTGTGTATCCCTTGGTCTTGGGCCAGTGGCGGCAGAAACAATCTCATTTCCCTGGTTACCGAATTTCCTAATCCCTGCCATTGGGTAGAGAAGGATGCGGCATCTAAGGGCGTCAGGTTGTGTGATTTCATCTTAAGGTTTTCATCATCAGTGTCCCATAAAAGGTTAATAAAATGAGATACAAGAAACTGAAATGTAAGCGTCCTTATTTCACTTGGCTGTCACTTTGTAAAAACCAACATCCCCAGCCTTTACTGGCCTTCTGAACTAAGAGGCTGATGTAGTCTGTAAACAGCTTTTACACCCTGGTCCCATATTGCCATAAACAGAAATTAAATGCAGCATAAAACATAACCACCAGGTTTACATGAATAATAAATTATTTATGGAGTCACATTAATCAGCGCAATATTCAGTACATCTAAGGGGAGTTGGAGTGGCATTATCCAGAACATATCTCACCTCAATAATGTTCATGTCACTTATATCAATCAATCAAATCCTCACAGCATTCTAGTTTAAATTTGTAAAAAAATAAAAATAAAAAATAAAAAAAAAAGTAATTTCAGAAGAAATACTAGATGAGCAACAATGTTTTCATGGTGTATAAAGACTGCTTTCTGTATTTATAATTTGAAATGTGTAATTTAAATAAATATCTCTTAAAGGCAACATGCAGAAAGATTTTAATTTGATGGGATAATGAGAAGTGTGGAGTAGTAATGTCAAAATTAATTATGACTGTTCAGTACAAAGCTTCATATGATGCCAAAGGGCCCTCAGGAAAAATGGAAATATAAGAAAAAGCCAGAATACAGTTATTTCCCAACAAATCATTCAGACATATACAGCCAAATTACAGATTTTAAAGTCTCATTAAAGAATGGTAAACATGCTGCTGGCTTAGGGACTAGCACAGAGTTTATTTACACAGAGAAAACTCTAGAACAGAAGATACAGAATGCTTTGTTGTGGAGAGGTGTGGGTAAAACTCTACTGTCACCGTAGTGATTTGAGACAGTGCACTGGAAACATGTACACATATGGGTATAATGTGATCTATTTTTCAAAGTCGAAAAACTCCTTTGCTATTTTGCCTCAAGCACAAAAATGCAATTAAGTGGCAGGCGTGTGAAAGGCTGAAAAAATATAGACACAATGGAAAAAAAAGAAAACACAAAAACATGTGTGTCAACATACATGTCTCCAGCTCTGAGTGATGGTCTCACTGTAGTCTTAGAGGTCTCAGCAGGCTCTTCTGGTTTTGATGCAGAAGAATCCACTGGCTGAGGAACCCCCACTGAAGAGTTTGTAGGCACAACAGATGGCTAAAAAACTCTGCATTTGGGAAAAAGCATGTGTATCATTTTGGTACAATTATCTCAGCTTCTGTTCCTTCACTGAGGCATGTAACACATTCCGCCGGCGTACAGCTCTCAGCATCTGTGTTCAGAGAGCCCAGTGTTTCACTAGGTGCTTTGAAGACGCTTACTTTTGAACCTTACTCTTCAGTATCTTGGCTGCTAGTGTACTGAAGGAAGGACAATTATACGGAACAGCAGAGTACAGTGAACAGAGTACTGATTTTACATTCTCCATTAACGCTGGGGAAAACGCATATGGGAAATACGAGTATGGATTTCTACTCATGGGCAAAATAATGGTATTTTAAATGAATATGTGTATTACGCTTTTTTGGATATTCTGATCCTGAAGAACTTTGTCAGAACAAAACCTTGTATTTTGTATGTTCAATTTCTTGTGCAATCTCTAAACATAAGCTTTAAATTGTGTCAGATTTCACAATAAATGGACCAATATACAGTACCAGTTAAAAGTGTATAGAAGTGTGTACCAACACATGTGTTTTGTCTTGTGGTCTCAAACACACTAAGAAGGCGAGCAGTTCTACAAATGAACTCTTGACGAAGCCACAGCTGTTCACTGAAAACCATTCCAGGTGACGACCTTATGAAGCTGACTGAGAGAAAAGAGAGAGTGTGCAAAGCTGTTGTCAAAGCAAGAGGTGGCTACTTTAAAGAATCTAAAGTATAAAGTATATTCTGGTTTGTTTAACACTTTTTTGTTTACTACATAATTCCATGCGTGTTTCTTCATAGTTTTAATGTCTTCCTTATTCATTAATGAAAATATTTTTAATAAAACAAAGAAAAATGATTGAATGAGTTGTCCACATTTATGTCAGCGTGTCCAAACATTTAACTGGTACTGTTTTTTTTTTTTTGAGGCTATATGTGAGTAAGTGTACTGGTATATGTCAACACAATTACACCAGCTACTCAAACTGTAGTCTATAATTACCAAAGCCACTGAACTACTACCTCTGACAAAGCTTGCTGATGTGTACATCTACTACACGTTGCCAAAAATTGCATACACCTGCTATGTATACTTTTTTTCTGGAATGAAGCACATGAGTGGGTAGTTTGGTCACCTTTGCTGCAGAAACTGCTTCTATTATTCTGGAAGTGCTTTACACTAAATGTAGGAAAATATCTGTGGGGATATAATGACATTCAGCAATCAGCTGCAGAAACACAGTGCAGCTCAATTACTTCACAGAACATACTTCTAGTGGCGCAGCAGGTAGTGTCACAGTCACACAGCTCCAGGAACCTGGTGGTTGTGGGTTCGAGTCCCCCTCCAAGTGACTGTCTGTGAGGAGTTTGGCATGTTCTCAAGGCATGGCATGTGTTGTCTTGTGAAGGCCCTCTCCAGGTTTTGTCCCCACCTCGTGCCCAATGATTCTGGGTAGGTTCCGGACCCACCGCAACCCTGAACTGATGAATGAACATAGTTCCATTTTCCATAACCCAATACTGAGGGCCTTTATAATCCTCTAAATGACTGGACATGTTGAAACTGGAAGTAGGAAATGACTTATCAATGATTAAAACATAGTGAGCATCTCCAATGACAAATTTGTGAAAAAAAATAATAAAAATAATAACACCACCCAGCCTTTACACTGTGTGAATGTTTCACAAGGAAAATACCAAGAGACATAGCCCTGTCCAACATGGTGTTGAGAATAAAGAACTGATTCGTATTGTGCACTTATGCATAACTTGAAAAACACCCTGCCTTCACTTCCCCTGCACTCCTTCATCCTTCTGTTTATGCATTCATGAAAGTGCATGCAGTAGTGCTATCCTGATTCCTGACTGAAGCTGGGGCAGTGCATCTGTAACACACACTGACACTACAGCCATCAGAAAAAGGAGCACCATTCACTTAATAAAACACTGACAAGCAAACAGTTGTTATTTATTGGTATTATTAAAAATATTTCTAGACATTTCTCATATTTAATTTAATTTTACTCATTTAAGAATACTGGAGTTAAAGCATATTACACATAAAAAATAATGCCATAACAAACTAAACTGTACCAATGGTATATCGTAGAAATTGTACCAAATTTGTCTTTATTTTTAGTTAGTCACACAGCTCCAGGGGCCTGGAGGTTGTGGGTTCGTTTCCCGCTCCGGGTGACTGTCTGTGAGGAGTTGGTGTGTTCTCCCCATGTCCGTGTGGGTTTCCTCCGGGTGCTCCGGTTTCCTCCCACAGTCCAAAAACACACGTTGGTAGGTGGATTGGCAACTCACAAGTGTCCGTAGGTGTGTGTGTGTGTGTCTGTGTTGCCCTGTGAAGGACAGGCGCCCCCTCCAGGGTGTATTCCCGCCTTGCGCCCAATGATTCCAGGTAGGCTCTGGACCCATCGTAACCCTGAATTGGATAAGCATTTACAGATAATGAATGTGTGTGTGTGTTTCTTTTGTATCGTCTGTAACTGCTTTCAGGTATTGTTGAAATATAGGAACGTTATTTCACATTCTACTGTTTGTTCAGCCATATGCCATATTTCACAAGGTGGCGCTACTATGCTGTCTGTTGTTAGTTCCGCCATATTTCACATAGTGCTATTTTAACAACGAGGAACCGGAACGTTTCCAGTTCATGAATTCAATTTGGAGCCATACGGCACTTTTGCACCAACATAAACTGGTTCATGAACCAGAAAAATACATTCCCAGCTGGAACCAAAGAAGAGTAGGTTCAGTGTGAACAGTGGTTTTGTCTGTGGGCCTATCGAGGTTCAGTAACTAAAGAAAGTGCTCAGTATCTCAGTGTTATCGCCCAGTTGAACTGAATGGGGTCATTTGCAAAGTGTCATATAAATAAATAATAGGAAATAAAACAGGAACATGCTCCGTTTGTATGTGTTTCTGGGGATGTGTTTGGCTCTGCGTTAGTAATGTTACCCCGCTGTTCGCAATCTCAGAAGGATGACTCGAGACTCGGTAACATTTACACACGTATTCTATCTCACAGAGAGAGGAGGACTGCTGAATTTGTCTTCTTTTGCGTGAATGTATGTCTTTGCCTGAAATATTGTAAAGGGAAATTGTGGGGAGACATTTTGTGGTTTTAGTGTGTTAAAACTCCATATAGCTGCACACAGCCTCAGTAAACGTCACGTGCTTTAACATTGTTACATTGAATTCTTAAGCAATTCTTAAAATCTACAAAATGTTCTTGGTCTTCTTTGTTCTTTGGTGGTAGATCATCTAGTATTTATTTTTAAATGAAATGAACGAGAAAAACTCTGATGATGGTGTTATATATTATGAACACAACTTTGTGCTCCTTTTTTCCTTTCTGCATTCATTACCTGCCCTTCATATTTCTGTTCAACACGATCACATATTAAAATCCACATGTAAACAAAGACATTGATATGAAGCATTAAATAAAAATATTTTTCTCTACAATTGTTTCATAATGACAAAGATTATATTTTTGGACTAGATTTAAGATTATTTTCACACACACACACACATATATATATATATATATATATATATATATATATATATAAGTATACTAAAAATAAACCTTACAATCTCAGCAATAAAGAGAACGTATTATACCCCCTTTTTCACAAGTTAACACAGTTCCCTGGGGTATTAATAAAACATTTGTGACATGTTTTTGTCAAACTACCACATGGATCAAATGACACAGCACTTTCCTTGCCCTTTTCTTACACTGTCTAAACAGTCCAGAATGACCCGTTTCAGCTCCTGTTGATAATAATCCTGTATACTTTTAAACGCAATGTGCTCCGGAGCTTGGCAGGAGGAAATGTGGCTCAAATCATTTTTGCTTTGGTTCACTTTTTGTTAGTTCTTGTTTTTGCCTACAGTTTGTAGGTCGGTAGGAGCTCCAGATATAACAAGTATATATTTATCTATAAGCTGAATATTATTCTGGGTGGCACGATGGTGTAGCAGGTCTGAGTGAATGTGTGAGTATGTGTCGCCCTGTGAAGGACTGGCGCCCCCTCCAGAGTGTGTTTCCACCTTGCGCCCAATGATTCCGGGTAGACTTCGGACCCACTTGAATTGGATAAGCACTTACAGAGAATTAAATTGATTAAATTGATTAAATCTTATTTTTCCTTAGGATTAATGTCTAAGTGGGAAAAATCATTGAATCACAATAGAGTTCATCCTGGATAGGATTGCATATGGTCTAACTTGACCATTGTTACCTCTAAGAATCTTGCTCATCAACTGATCAATTTTAAATGTATACATACGGTTTTCTTCACACCTCATTTTAGAACACAAAATAGGCAGTGCCTCCATGCCATATTGTACTATATACAATAATGATTCTGTTGACACTATATATGTTTTGGGATTGCAGGAAGATTATTAACTTTTGGGAATATGATTTATCCATAAAGTCTAATTGCTTCGACTTCTTTTTGACAAAAATCCTTGTTTTGTTTACTAAGTGATGATAGCTATATTAGCCTTCCTGGTTTGACTGCAGCTAAAAAGACAATTAAACACAACTGGTTCAACATCAATACATGACTGGTTAATATTCTATTACGATATTGTGTCCCTGGAGAAGTCTACTGCAATGAAAAACAAAGCTAAATCAGCCACAATTTTGGCATGGAATTCATTGAAACTAGCTCTTACAGATTTAACACCACCCTACTATATTGACACAGTTTGGCAAACATTGTGTATTTTCATTGATTACTGATTGTGTATATATTCCAGGTTTGTATGTACTGGTTTGTGTCGGTTTATACTGCAGGTATCTGTACATTATGAATATGTGATAAAAGAAAATAAAAAAATTGATCAGAAAAAAGTGATTATGTTCATAATATCTTCTTCAAATTTAACATCAAACAAATTACAATACATAGTGCAGTACATAGCTAAAACAGCATATGTAGTTTGCTGCCCAAATATTTATGGTTTATACAGTACATGCGAATCTAAAGTCTCTGCTTTGGGTCTGTTGTGCTTAGTTGCATCATGTATATGACACAAAAATAACAAATAAAGGAAAAACACTAAGTTTACAGATGAAACACTAACAGAGAAATAGCACACAACTGAGAAACAGTAGTTCAGCTCTGGCCCTGTGAACATAGTGGTATCGTAAGAGCTATAATGATATCACACTGGGCAAATTTACTTGTTTACAAGAGCCAGCTGCAATACTTTCATCAGAGTTAAGAGCTAACCCTAACCCCTACATCCTTTGTGTAGCCTCTTACTGCAGCAACTCTAAAAGTCCATTCTCAAATTAAGGCTTCAACAGAACAGAAATCAGGCATTCTTAATATGTATCATAAGATCCACCATTTTCCCAAGAATTAAGTTACCAGATTGAGTGGGACGGTCTTGACTCACTGCAGTTCAATCAGTTCGTTGTGATTTTGTTGAGCTGCTACTGAGCAATGAGGAGAAGGGGAAGGCTTTTCTGCTTTTGGGGAGAAAAAACACTTTCTACAAAGGCTGCATGTGCCAAGATAAAACAGGGAGAACTCCAACATTTATACTATTGAAATGTTGTGTCACAAAACGCCCTGTTACATTAAAATAGCATTTAAACAGCATGAAAAGACAGTTCAATAGCACCTCTAAAATAAGTAGAAATATGATTTTCCATTGGGTGTTGTGAAAAAGGATTAACCAAAAAAAGTATCAAAGTGAGAAGTGGTTCTCAACCAATATTGCACAGCATATGAGGTTTATGGGCACTCCAAAGTTTCTCATGAGTGTATTTCATTATTATGGTGGCTTTTATAGAACTATCTGCCATTACAATCCTATAACTCATAAAGCAGCTAATAAAAAGTCCTAGGAGAAACATATCTGACTGTTCTATATTGGATATTTATTACTTATAATATGCAATTAGAGGGGGTTTTGCATGATAGTACATCATTTGCCTTCCTTCAATTCAAGCATGTATTTAATTACTCCAGTCTGAGATCATTAATACTGAGAAAAAAATGCCTATATTTGCCAGACCACCATCCACTGCAAAGCATTAGTCACACATTTGTCATTGATGTTTCCATAATAGGGTCACCCACAAGGGTCCACAATATACATGCTTCTCTTAAGAAGTACTTGAGAGTAATTTAGAATCAAGTGTAATATCCTGTGTTTTGAAGCCTCTAAAATTCAGGCTCACTAAGCCATCCAGAGAATACAGAGAGAAATGTTGCAAAATAACTTGTACCATTAATCATATAATCAAACATATACACGTAAAATCTTCAATGTCCTTGTCTGTAAATTAGACTGTACAATTAGAACTGACTAACAGTTATTAAATATCGCAGTCCTAGAGGATTTTTGGAAACCAATACATATTCAAGAACAGACATTTCTAGAGTGATCCAATGTTGTGGACAAGACAACTAGTGTCAAGTGTCAAGAGAGATGCATGCTGATCAGGAGTGATACGAGACAATCTGCTCAGGATCTAATGGTGAACACCTGCTTTGATGGATCAATGAGAGTGTCACAGTATTGATTTCTCTCAAGTGTGCATACATTGCTATTAACAACAAGTGACGCTGCAGTTATAGTACCGTGACCTGAGTATTCCCTGATCAAAAAGGCATGTAACTTACCATTTAGCACCATCCTCAATATTCTACAAACCGAAAACCACATAATGTAAATGCCTAATGATTCTGGACACTTTTTTCAGGTTTAATGACAATTCCTTGATCAATAGTTGGACTGAAAATTCTAGAGGGTTAGAGCGGTGGAATCTCTACAGGCTGGAATCAGGCTGCAACATGCAAGTGAAAGTGGAAGTCTACTTGGACAGAGAAGATAGAACTGTCATTTATACTGGGTACACAGTAGTGGCCAATAGTGTAATACTGCTGAGCAAACTTCTAAACATTACTTAAAATGCAATGCATTTAACACGTGGTAAAGTACATGCAGCTGGCTGCACAAACCTATTTGATGTTTACATATAGAGTATACTAAAAGTTAACCCCTCTATAATTTTAGGGTCAGCATAAGTTGGATACCAGGGATAAACGCTCCTCATGTTCAAAGACAATAAAAGTTAAGACTTTTCACCTTCCATATAGTTTACTTGTGTTTTACTAGCATCTGACTAGGAGCTGATTATTTTGCACTTTTTTTTCATGAGAAATGTAAGAACTATTAAAGATGGGACTGATTAACATCAAGCCTAAGCTGTACATTAACACAGTTAATTTCTGATTTAGTGTCAGCTGTGATGTGGCAAAAGTTATAGAAGTAAATTCACCCTGATATTTAAAAAATATTTGTAACAGAACTATGCCTTTTCTGCTACATTTCTGCTCAGCTTCTCTGCCCCTTGCTTGTTTTGTTTTCTCCTACATATTCATAAAGGAAAGAAAAGAAAGAGGTACTATGGTAATTTTTACTACTTTGAAACAATATTAACTACAACACCAAAAAGAACACCACCATTTAATGGGATGCCATTTAATAAATTAATAAATTATATATATATATATATATATATATATATATATATATATATATATATATATATATAGTTTTGTTGCTGAAGCACATTACAATTTGAACATGTGGGCTACAATTCTGGGCCAAGTTTTTCTGGAAGGGTCAGAATCAGTTCTTGAGGTCAGTGTGGATTAGACTGCCAGTACTGACTCAGTCTATTATAGGATGGTCTTCCCCAAAAGCTGAGTCCCTAGAGAACGACCTGTGTTCATTTGTATTCATCTGCTGAGTATGTTGCTAAATTAATTTGCTGAATACACAAACCTCCCTGGAAACAAATTGCAGCAGTCTCTATGCCTCTGAGTACGTAGAGGGAATGATTGCTCACAGTCCAGGCATTGTGTTGTGGACCCTGAAGGCTTGGCCGCTTGTCTCTGAGGTCAGGTACCAGTTAGTTCGCCTAAGTCAAGGTCCCGAGGACAGGCATGGAGCCATTATCCACATGGGCCAATTATTCAGCCTCTTCACTCTATGCTCTTTTGTTAACTCATATTAGAGTATGCACAGTACACAGTGTACACTGCTTTGTTCATTAACTATTTGTGCAGTCAAAAATATTAGAATAAGCTCATAGATGTAAATATTTTCACAAATGTTGCTATGAGGTAATGAGCAAGGACCATAAATATAAATGACATCGAGCCAACCTCACTGATGCTGGAGTTTTAATGATTATCCTGCAGTAAAAGCACATTTTGAGATCAGACATCAGAAGTGGATCAGACATAGCAGTAACGCTGGAGTTTTTAAACAACTCAGTTTGCTATGCTAAGAATATTCCACCAATCAAACATATTCGCTTTCTGTGACCACTGACAACTTAAATGTGTCCACTCTTACCAGCACACACACTAACACACCACTAACATTTCAGTGTCACTGTAGTGCTAAGAATTACATACCTCCCAAATAATACCTGTGCTGGAGTGGTCCTGCGGAGGTCCTTGCCATTCAAGGACAGCATGAAAGTGGGCTAACACAGTATGCTGAACAAGAGATGGATTAGAGTTTATAATTGTAACTCAGAGAAGATTATTCTGTATTAGCTTTCTAAAGACATGCTGCCACCTCATAGCAATGTTATCATTGCACATAACCAGCACACACACTCATATACACAAACACACACACACATGCACAGACTGTGCTCAGAGGGGAATAGCCTGTCACTGTATCTCCCCTGTCTGCTCAGAACTCAGTCAATGCACAGCTCTGACTCATTAAACAAATGCGGAAAACGCTGCTGTTTAGCTAATTGGTGGAAATGGAAACGCATTCCGCCACCTCTTGATCTTTGCCTTTGCAGGTTCTAGGTAATCGTTTAATTGTGGGGACTGCGGTTAAACAATGATTTTCTGATTGCTGTTTTACTCCTGTCCGGCGGCATCATTCCGAATCTGCGCCTGACTCTCCTTTTGCCTCTCTCGTAATATTCTCAGCTTGCAGATGAACCGTGTACAATCAATCGCCCAAGAGTTTAAGGTTCATTTATCAAGTTATGGGACCTAATTAATGAGGAAACAAAAACAAATAGCTTTTAATCATCTACAGAGAATTAGCACTGAGTTGGTTAACAGTTTAATTAGCTTTCAGACACTTTCTAAAGCAATTATGAGCTGTTGTACCAGAGGGCATAGATGTGTTGATGCCGTTGGGTGTAAAAGCTCAGACACTACAGTTTTCTGATGTTGAGAAGATTTCACTTATTTTCTTTCACTAAATTAAATATGGCAATATGAAACAGGTTGGTTTTGATGTGACCTGACCACCCCCAGACACTGTACAGAGCTGTCTTCATACTTAATTGAATTTTGAATTTTCTGTGTGTGTGAGAGGTGGGAGGAGACTGGTAAGACATTTCCACCATGCTAACATACTTTGCAGTGCTTTGGACAGTATTACGGACTGCACAATCACCACCCACTTTGAACTACAAATCACAACATAATACATATGATCCCAACTACGTTTAGCCAAATATTATATGTATACTCATTACAATATATTTTCTGCTGTGAATATATGCTAATAAGCTAACATAGGTTTAAACATTTATTTATTTATTTTTATTTTAACCACATCCAGAACCAATCTGTATAGGTGGGAATGCAAAGCACATACTTCATTTGAGGCATCAAGGCAGTCACAGCTTATTATGTGTTGCCAACACAAATCATTGAAGAAGCTAGGAAAACATAACAAAAACATCCCTGCACTGGGGAGGGGGTCATCCTTAGAAAGCAAGGCTAGCTAAATTTAATTGGTCTTTCAGTCTATAATCATCAACATTAAACGAAATAAAACACTTGAAATAGATCACTCTGTTTTTAGTAAATCTAAATATGTTTCACTTTTTTAATTGAATTACTGAAATAAATTAACTTGATATTCTAATTTATTGAGATACTCAATACACACACACACACACACACACACACACAACTGTTTTATTTCATTTATTTCAGTGCAGTTAAAGGAAGATCCTATAAATAACATTTTAAGACATGTTATGAAGTGATACATTGTTATAGAAGTTAAATTAATCTGTAATCTCTATTTTTTTATTCCCTTTTTGTCAATACTATAATAAAAGGATGTTTAGAACTTTGCACTAGTTGTGTGATAAAGACATTTAGGTTGTCTTTGAAGATTACTCTTTGGAACACAGAACCATGCCCCAGGAAATGCCTTTGGACAATTGACCTATTAGTAGTGTCTGAATGATTTTCTGAGGAACCTGATGTTTGCCCTGGGTTGAACCACGGATATCAAAGGCTCTGATCTGACTGCAGAGAGGAGTTCATCTTAGTAGAGACTTATTTTGTGATGAGAGTGTTCCTCAGCACCCTGACCATCAACTTCTGAGTTGACTTTCTGACTGTGAACTCTAGACTGATCCAGTATTAATCTCAGTCAGACAGCTCTGTGGACCTGAAGTACACACAACTGCCCCCTTATGTAAATCTTTGTTCCAAGGTTTGGTTTGCAATTGTTCAGAACTTATTAAAGCCCCAACTTCTTCATCACAAAACCAAGGACACACATGGCGACACGTTTAAAAAAAAAGTTTTTGGCCCCATGACACAGAAATAGCAACTTTACTGGACAGGAAAGAACCTTTTTAACTTCCAATGGAAGTCAATGTAATAAATATTTTATGTTTTTCAATTGGTCCATTTATCATGACATTTTCACACAATGTGAAGGAGTGCTGCTGTGTTCAAATGATGTAGTAAACTAAAAATTTACAAAAACTGAGATACATTGTTTTGTCCAAAGACAACATTTACCATATATTCATTATAATGCAATGTTTTGTTATGATTAGTGCAGCAAATATACAGACAAAATTCACTTACATTCATTTATTCATTCATCTTCCATAACCACATCATGTTCAGTGTCACCGGAGCACCTGGAAGAAACACTCACAGACACAGGGGGATCACACCAAACTCATAGCCAATGGCCCAAGGTGGGGTTTAAAGTCACACCCCAGGATTCTGGAGCTGTGTGACAACCACACTGTAGTGTAAAATGCCACCTATATAGAAAATATAAGCTACAACAATTAGTTACACTAAATACTAAATATTTTTTGGCATTATGCATATAAAGTAACAATGGATTTAGTCAGATCTAACAAGGCTGGTGATCAAAATGTATGCCTTTTTCTCTTTTATATCAGTACAAGTTGAACATTCATTCATTGTCTGTGACTGCTTATCCAGTCCAGGGTCAAGGTGGTTCCAGAGCCTACCCAGAATCACTGGGCGCTAGACAGGAACACATCCTGAAGGGTGACACACACTCACACATTCACACCTACGAACACATTTGAGTCACCAACCCACATACCAGTGTGTGCTTTTGGACCGTGGGAGGAAACTGGAGGACCCGGAAGAAACCCTCACAGACACAGGGAGAACACACCAAACTCCTCACAGACTGTCACCTGGAGCAGGATTTGAACCCACAACCTCCAGGTCCCTGGAGCTGTGTGATTGTGACACTACCAACAAACTAACTGCTGGCCTTTTACACTTAGCTGAGAACATCTAAATATGATTTCATTTCAGGGAAGAGCACCCAGAAAAACATTCAAAACTAGGCTACACATTTCTTTGTTCATGTTTTCATTCTTCAATCAGTATGAAAAGTTTGTTTTTAGATGCTCACCAGCCACCATCATCCTCAAGTTTCTTGGTCTGTTGCTTAGTAACAAGAAACCCACAATGAACTTTGGTATATGTTCAGCTACAAAATTGCTTTATGTTTATTACTAGAAATTCTAAAAATTACCAGTGCTCGTAAAATGAATTCCATTTCATGATTTGACTGTGAAAGGAAAAAATGGCTGGTATATAAAAGTACCTTTGAAAGTAAATATATATGGATTCATTTCAGTCACAGACAACATATTCAGGATTGTATAATCTTGAAAAAGTAAAACCTGTAGAATCACACATTCCATATAACCAACACCTCAGAGGTTACCATCCTTCTATCTGTAAGAACTGACCATGACTGCTGTCACATAGCCAGTTACCAAAATTTTCACTAAAACCAAATGTGTCTAGATAATAATTCATTCATTCATCTACTGTAACTGCTTCATCCTGTTCAAGGTCCTAGTGGGTCCGGAGCCTACTGATAATCCACAATCAACAACCCTTTACTCATTTAAAGAGTCACTTACACATAGGGACACTTTTTTGCACAGCAAATCCACCACCAACAACATTTGTTTTTGGATTGTGAGAGGCATCTGGAGGAAAACCATGCAGATGCTGGGAGAACATAGCACAAGACTCAAGGCGGGGACAGAATTCAGAACACCAGAACCATGGAGCTATCCGGTACCGACACTAACTGCAACACCACCATGCTACAATTACATAATAATAAATAAATAAATAATTTTATATAATGGTAGCATGGTGGTGTTGCAGTTAGTGTCGGTACCTGATTATTATTGATAATTAATTAAATACTAATGAAATAATACATAATATTTATTATTATTGGTATATATATTACTATTATTGGTATTGGTAAAGTATATATATATATATATATATATATAAAAACAATAGTTGTATGTCTGTAAGGAAAGCAGCTTATTAAAAAAGGTTACGTTCAATAAAACAACAACAAAAAAAAGCAAATGGTCGTCACATATAATAATGACTTTCTTTAGTTTATTATTGTTTATGGTGCATCATTGTGTATTTCTTTCAAGTAATAAAGAATCAATTCTGTTATTTTTGAAGTCATTTTTACTTTCCAACATTTTTTGCATGTGCCTAAATCTGTTGCACAGGACTGTGTATGTATATACACAGTACATAACTGTACATATATTAATACACCAATTACTCTCCACTACCTTTGTGTAATCCCTGGCATTGCTACTGACCTAATAGTTTCTAGAGTCTTATGTAGAGAGAGTGTGAGTCAACTCCACCTGAGTAATGAAGAGTCTGTTCATTACACAAGTTTAAGAGTAAAATCTAGAGCCTCCAATATTCCAGTGTAATCAGTGATGATCGGCCTACAGGACAAAAAAAGTAACAAAGGCAGATGTCTGAACGATTAAAACCTCCTCCTCCCAGCTTCAGAATACTTCAAATATAAATGTACCATTATTACAAACGTGTTGTAATACAAGTTAAGAGTTCCCATGCCGGATGAGAGAGAGGGCTCCAGAGTTATTTAACCAGGTCAACATTTCTTAAACTCTATCACAGTGTAATTATTTAAATGCTCAGTGCATCGCCATGGGAACAAAGACATAAAAATTTTACAAAATAAGAGTGGTGGTCGATTAATTAGCACATAATAATATTAATTCCATGAATGGGTTTAAAAATAATCACTTAAAGTAATTACAGCAACATTAAAAAACATTACAATATTTTTAACTGCATAATAATCTTTATCACACTGTTCCATTAAAGCAACTTTAACTTCATAGGCACCTATAAAAACAGGCGCACTGCCCTCAGGAGAGCTTGAGAACAAGAGTTTTGCAATATGTGAGGTAAAATGGCCTTGACTCAACAATATGTTCATTTGAACAGTTAAGGCTTGCTGTATATATGTGGTAATGTAGGGTTATATATATCTACACAGCTCTGAGATCATCTTTTCAAAATGTTCTCTTCATATTACGTGGGATGTCAGTTGCAGCAGTCATCAAATGAGTCTGGGTGACTGCCCGTTATTTTTCATCTATTTTTGTGAACTGCTACATTTATGTGTTTCTCTTCACCACTGTCGCCTTTGGCTTACACACTGGGGGTTTCAAAACTAGGGGAAAAATAAAAATCCTAAACAAATAAAAGGAAACAGACCCAACCTCTGTTGCCACTTTGCACTGCATGGTGGCTGGAAGAGTATGAATACACTAATGAATGCTAGGCCTATGTACATTTTGTTTCATGAAAATTTAATGCAGAGCATAGTAAAAGAAGGAAAATTCCCCAACCCACCTTTTACATCATCCTCGACACAAGCGGAGCATTTTTATTAATGGTAATTACCCACCATACTGGTGACAGATTTAACTGTGAGAGTGCCAGGCTTGTTGTCCATCTTCCTCCCAATCTCTGTCCCTTTGAAATGATGGAGACACCCAGGTGTGAGGCTGGCTTCTCATTTACTCCAACAGACACTGACTCACAGCTCTGCTTTGATGCGCTTGTAATGAATTGCCTGGGTGACACACTTTAGACGCCATGGCAACACAGCTTGTGGCAGAAGAAATGACTGGGCCACGGAAGTGCCATTGGTGCTCAGCTAGGGAAGAAAATCTCGCACAACAATGCTGGGCTCTTCTTGATTTTGGAGTTCTGGGTGCAATTCACAGAGGTGAATTGCATAAACGCAAATGCTCTGGTTTTGTTTTCATTTAGATGTGGAAAGATGTGTCATTTTGTGTTTCTGAAACTTCAGAGAGATATTATTTAATTTCACCCTCACAGTCAGCAATAATTTTGAAGGTTAAAAAAAATTAGATTAATAACTGAAATAGAAGTTTGCTGCTTCTCTTCAAACTGTTGAATGTACACATTCGTTTAGATGGGATATATTCCTAGAAATAAACAATACTTACTGTCAGGAATATATACAGGGGTTGAACAATGAAACTGAAACACTTGTCATTTTAGTGTGGGAGGTTTCATGGCTAAATTGGACCAGCGTGGTGGCCAATCTTCATTAACTGCACATTGCACCAGTAAGAGCAGAGTGTGAAGGTTCAATTAGCAGAGGCTCAAATATTGCAATGCACACAACATTATGGGTGACATACCAGAGTTCAAAAGAGGACAAATTGTTGGTGCACGTCTTGCTGGCGCATCTGTGACCAAGACAGCAAATCTTTGTGATGAATCAAGAGCCATGGTATCCAGGGTAATGTCAGCATACCACCAAGAAGGACGAAACACATCCAACAGGATTAACTGTGGACGCAAGAGGAAGCCGGGCTGCTATAGTCAAACCTTTGGTCACTCATTCCAATGCCAAACGTCGGTTTCAAAGGTGCAAGGAGCGCAAATCTTGGGCTGTGGACAATGTGAAACATGTATTGTTCTCTAATGAGTCCACCTTTACTGTTTTCCCCACATCCGGGAGAGTTGCGGTGTGGAGAAGCCCCAAAGAAGCGTACCACCCAGACTGTTGCATGCCCAGAGTGAAGCATGGAGGTGGATCAGTGATGGTTTGGGCTGCCGTATCATGGCATTCTCTTGTCCCAATACTTGTGCTAGATGGGCTGCCAAGGACTACCGAACCATTCTGGTGGACCATGTGCATCCAATGGTTCAAACATTGTGTCCTGAAGGCGGTGCCGTGTATCAGGACCATGCACAAATACACGCAGCAAGACTGGTGAAAGATTGGTTTGATGAACATGAAAGTGAAGTTGAACATCTCCCATGGCCTGCACAGTCACCAGATCTAAATATTATTGAGCCACTTTGGGGTGTTTTGGAGGAGCGAGTCAGGAAACGTTTTCCTCCACCAGCATCACGTAGTGACCTGGCCACTATC
Source organism: Hoplias malabaricus (assembly GCF_029633855.1). NCBI lineage: Eukaryota > Metazoa > Chordata > Actinopteri > Characiformes > Erythrinidae > Hoplias > Hoplias malabaricus. The sequence goes on along the minus strand of NC_089805.1, from coordinate 30,542,558 downwards.
CTGCAAGAAGAATGGCTTAAAATCCCTCTGACCACTGTGCAGGACTTGTATATGTCATTCCCCAGACGAATTGACGCTGTATTGGCCGGAAAAGGAGGCCCTACACCATACTAATAAATTATTGTGGACTAAGACCAGGTGTTTCAGTTTTATTGTCCAACCCCTGTATATATATATATATATATATATCCATCCATCCATCCATTATCCACCGCTTATCCGGATCCGGGTCGCGGGGGAAGCAGTCGGAGCAAAGAAACCCAGACCTCCCTCTCCCCAGCCACCGACGCCAGCTCCTCCGGGGGTATACCGAGGCGTTCCCAGGCCAGTCGAGACATATAGTCTCTCCAGCGTGTTCTTGGTCTGCCCCGGGGCCTCCTCCCCGTTGGACATGCCCGGAACACCTCTCCAGGAAGGCGTCCAGGAGGCATCCGAACCAGATGCCCGAACCATCTCAACTGGCTCCTCTCGACGTGGAGGAGCAGCGGCTCCACTCCGAGTCTCTCCCGGATGTCCGAGCTCCTAACCCTGTCTCTAAGGGAGAGTCCAGACATCCTGCGGAGAAAACTCATTTCAGCCGCTTGTACCCGCGATCTCGTTCTTTCGGTCACTACCCAAAGCTCGTGACCATAGGTGAGGGTTGGGACGTAGATTGACCGGTAAATCGAGAGCTTTGCTTTTCTGCTCAGCTCTTTCTTCACCACAACGGACCGGTACAGAGCCCGCATTACTGCTGACGCTGCACCGATCCGCCTGTCAATCTCACGCTCCATCTTTCCCTCACTCGTGAACAAGACCCCGAGGTATTTAAACTCCTCCACTTGAGGCAGGATCTCACTTCCAACCTGGAGAGAGCACTCCACCCTTTTCCGACTGAGTACCATGGACTCGGACTTGGAGGTACTGATCCTCATCCCTACCGCTTCACACTCGGCTGCAAACTGGTCCAGCAAGAGCTGGAGGTCCCGGCTCGATGAAGCCAACAAGACCACATCATCTGCAAAAAGCAGACATGGGATCCTGAGACCACCAAACCGGACACCCTCCGCCACTTGGCTACGCCGAGAAATTCTGTCCATAAAAATTGTGAACAGAACCGGTGACAACGGGCAGCCCTGACGGAGTCCAACTCCGACTGGAAACCAGTCGGACTTACTGCCAGCCATACGAACCAGACTCCTGCTCTGTTTGTACAGGGACTGGATAGCTCGTAACAAAGAGCCCAGTACCCCATACTCCCTGAGCACCCCCCACAGAATACCCCGAGGGACACGGTCGAATGCCTTCTCCAGATCCACAAAACACATGTAGACTGGTTGAGCAAACTCCCATGCACCCTCCAGGATCCTAGCGAGGGTAAAGAGCTGGTCCTGTGTTCCACGACCGGGGCGGAATCCGCATTGTTCCTCCTGGATCCGAGGTTCAACTATCGGTCGGACTCTCTTCTCCAGTACCCCCGCATAGACCTTACCGGGGAGGCTGAGGAGTGTGATCCCCCTATAGTTGGAACACACCCTCCGATCCCCCTTTTTAAAAAGGGGAACCACCACCCCAGTCTGCCAGTCCAGAGGCACTGCCCCCGATGTCCACGCGATGTTGCAAAGACGTGTCAACCAGGACAGCCCCACAACATCCAGAGCCTTGAGGAACCCGGGGTGAACCTCATCCACCCCCGGGGCCCTACCACCAAGGAGTTTCCCTACCACCTTGGCCACTTCAGCCCCAGTGATAGACGAGCCCCCCCCGGGGTCCCCAAGCTCTGCTTCCTCTGCGGAAGACGTGCCGGTGGGATTGAGAAGATCCTCGAAGTATTCCTTCCACCGTCTGGTGACGTCCCCAGTCGAGGTCAACAGTTCCCCACCCCCACCATATACAGTGTTGGTGGAAAACTGCTTTCCCCTCCTGAGTCGCCTGACGGTTTGCCAGAAACTTCTCGGAGCCGACCGAAAGTCGTTTTCCATGTTCTCACCGAACTCCTCCCACACCCGAGTTTTTGCCTCAGCGACTGCCGAGGCTGCGAGCCGCTTGGCTCCTCGGTATCTGTCGGCTGCCTCCGGAGTCCCCTGAGCCAACCAGGCTCGATAGGACTCTTTCTTCAGCTTGACAGCCCCCCTCACCCGGGGTGTCCACCACCGAGTGCGGGGATTGCCACCCCGACAGGCACCGACAACCTTGCAGCCACAGCTCCGTTCAGCCGCCTCAACAATGGAGGTCCGGAACATGGCCCACTCGGACTCAATGTTACCAGCCTCCCCCGGGATGCAGTCGAAGCTCTGCCGGATGTGGGAGTTGAAGATCTTTCTGACAGGTTCCTCTGCCAAACGTTCCCAGCAAACCCTCAACACACGTTTGGGCCTGCCAGGTCTGTCCGGCATCCTCCCCCGCCATCTGATCCAACACACCACAAGGTAGTGATCAGTTGACAGCTCAGCGCCTCTCTTCACCCGAGTGTCCAGAACATATGGCCGCAGGTCAGATGATACGACTATAAAATCGATCATCGAAATGCGGCCTAGGGTGTCCTGATGCCAGGTGTACTTGTGGACACCCTTATGTTCGAACATGGTGTTCGTAATGGACAAACTGTGACGAGCACAGAAATCCAATAACTGAACACCACTCGGGTTCAGATCAGCGGGGCCGTTCCTCCCAATCACGCCCCTCCAGGTCTCACTGTCATTACCTACGTGAGCATTGAAGTCCCCCAGCAGAACAATGGAGTCCCCAGAATGAGTGTTCTCCAGCACTCCCTCTAGGGTCCCCAAGAAGGCATGGTACTCTGAACTGCTGTTCGGTGCATAAGCACAAACAACAGTCAGAGCCCTTTCCCCAACCCGAAGGCGCAGGGAAATTACCCTCTCGTCCACTGGGGTAAACCCCAACGTACAGGCGCTAAGCCGGGGGGCTATGAGTAAGCCCACACCTGCCTTACGCCTCTCACCCTGGGCAACTCCAGAGTGAAAGAGCATCCAGCCCCTCTCGAGGAGATTGGTTCCAGAGCCCATACTGTGTGTCGAGGTGAGCCCAACTATATCTAGTCGGTACCTCTCAACCTCGCGCACCAGCTCAGGCTCTTTTCCCACCAGAGAGGTTACGTTCCATGTTCCAAAAGCCAGTTTCAGTAACCGAGGATCGGAACGCCAGGGCCCCCGACCCCGACCACCACCCGATCCACAATGCACCAGACCCGGATTACTACCTCTCCCACAGGTGGTGGGCCCATGGGAGAGTGGACCCATGTATCCCCTTCGGGCTAAGCCCGGCCGGACTCCATAGGTGAAAGTCCGGCCACCAGGCGCTCGCCAAGGAGCCCCTCCCCCAGGCCTGGCTCCAGGGTGAGGCCCCGGTAACCCTGCTCCGGGCAAGGGAGGCTGTGTCCTCGTTGTCTTTTTCATCTGTGTCTTTATGGATCACTCTTTGTCTGGCCCATCACCTAGGACCAATTTGCCTTGGGAGACCCTACCAGGGGCTATTGCCCCCGACAACATAGCTCCTAGGCTCACGCAGGCACGCAAACCCCTCCACCACGTTAAGGTGGTGATCCAAGGAGGAGTATATATATATATATATATATATATATATATATATATATATAGTCTTTCATCATTACAGCTAATGTTATTTACATCCTAATACAGCTCTAATACATTCAGCTAGTCACTACAGTAGAAGAATATAAACAGAATATTCTTCTTAAGTGAGGAACCTGTAATTGCTTCATTCACAATGTCAGAAAAAGTTGAAGTTTTCCAAAGAACTGAGAATACGATACTCAGATTGATTGATTGTGAGTGTCATTGAGTTCTTGAAAATGCTACATAATGTGTTATAATAATAAAAAAATAAATAAAAAAATAATAATAATAATAATAATTCATTCATTCATTCATTCATTCATTGTCTGTAACCGCTTGTCCAGTTCAGGGTCGTGGTGGGTCAGAATCTACCCGGAATCACTGGGCCCAAGGCACAAACACACCCTTGAGGGGGCTTCAGTCCTCCAGGTCAACAAACACTCACACCTATGGATGCTTTTGAGTTGCCAATCCACCCAACAATGTGTGGTTTTGGACTGTGGGAGCAAACCGAAGCACCCGGAGGAAACCCATGCCGTCACAGACAGTCACAGACAGTCACCCTGAGCTGTGTCACAGCGACTCTACCCTGTTACACTACTGTGCCGCCTATTATTATTATTATTATTTATTTATTTATTTATTTTTTGTTATTGTTATTATAATTGTTACAAAATAGGGGCGGCGTTGTGATGCAGCAGGTAGTGTCACAGCCACACAGCTTCAGGGACCTGGAGGTTGTGGGTTCAAGTCCTGCTCGGGGTGACTGTCTGTGAGGAGTTTCTTGTGTTCCCCCCGTGTCTGCGTGGGTTTCCTCCGGCTGCTCCGGTTTCCTCCCACGGTCCAAAAACATTGGTAGGTGGATTGGCGACTCAGAAGTGTCCATAGGTGTGGGTGATTCTGGGTAGGCTCTGGACCCACCGCAACCCTGAACTGGATAAGTGATTATAGACAATGAATGAATAAATGAATGTTATAAAATACATTTTAGGGCATGTATTTTATATTCTGTAACATAATCTATTTTAAAAGTAACCATCCCAAAACTGCACACATATACACACACACACACACACACACACACACACACACACACATACATACATATGTATATGATATTTCTGCACATGTAATAATTTCTACCAATAGTGTTTCAAGGGAAGAATATGATTTGTTTCAGCTTTTTTTCTTTTTTGCCTCCGTGTGACTTTAATTCTGTTTTTAAGATATATGAAATAAAACTGATTTGACAAATATTCAACTGTGTAAATAAAACAACACCTCATACTCAAACTATGAAACCAGAAGTGGAGGATGAGGTGAAAGATGTTGGAGCAAGGGGCTATGATTCTCACTAGAAGCACTGTGCCTGATTCAACAACCTAGACGCATAGTCCTTTGCGCTGCATTATGTTTCAGAATACCCTCCTGACTTTTCCCAGAATTGTCTTTTTGACAACTAACATAGGATCCCTAAAATTCTCAAGATTGTCCATATTTTCCATCTTGTTACCATCAACAGGGATTTCTACTGCATTTCAAAGCTGTAATTCACTTTTATTATCCTTTGTTCATCAGACCAGCGAGTAAAATTAAACACATCAAAACAGAAAAGCATGTCTCGGCAGGTGACAGGGACTGTGAAGGAAATCTGTCGCTGTGGCTGCAAACTTTAATTCTTGTGCAAAATAGATAAATACTTTAAAATGCTCCATAAGTTTTACAAATGTAACTGTATTCTGAATACTACCTCTTTCATTGTAACAGTAATGGAATATAGTTACTTATATTTTGTATTCTAAATACATAACACCATCACATGTACTCTGTTAGTCCCCAACCCTGTGTGTATGTGTGTGTGTGTGTGTATGTGTATGTATGAATGTATGCAGTGGCAGATAAAGAAAGAAAAAAATGAATTAGCATTCTCTGAATGAGAGTTTATATTTAACTGATGAATGAAACAGTGATATCAGCCCCAAATCAGAACAATCTCCAAGTCTAATCCACTCATCATGATTTCATTTCATTTACAGCTCTAGAAAAGCCACCAATCATTTGAGGACACCATATCCTGGAGGACTCATCAACACACTGTAAAACATCTTAAATATGGCATGAAAAGGTCATGCACACCATTTCCATTCTATATAGGACCCTAGCCCCACATAGTAAAACATGTCTCATTCCCTGCAACAATTAAACTGTGCACCAGCTCTCCACACCTCCAGCACACATGAGAGATTTGTTGTGCATATTCATGAACAAGATGTTGCTAAGTCTGCTATAACTCCCATCATGCTGTTGCAAATATAGTAGTCTTTAAAATCATATGCAGAATAATGTTCATTAGTGTCTAGTGTGCTACATTCTCCATATAAAATTGTGTTAATAATGTAGTATAAAAGTGATGTATATATTAATATAGGTATGAGTAAGATTAATTTTCCATATCAGTAGAGGTTTTACCATGTTCTTAGCCATCTCACCTCTAATACCTAACATGAATGTTACAAAATGGCCACTCACATTACAAGGGATGGAGAGAACAAAAATGAATGGATTTCTTCAACAGAAACTTGCCTTTTGGTTTGCCTCAGATATCTAATCAACTAGTTACACAAACAGTAATACAAACCATTTGAGCATAAGAGGAATACAATTTGTAAATAATTATTTGGCCTGGCACCACATACTTTTTTTTCTCACAGCTATTTTCTTAATGATGAAAATTGAATATGATTTCTTAATTTAATTAAATCCATAGAATATTAGTTTGTATATAAACTAATATAAATGAATTATCAACTATTTCAATTATTTTACTGCTACAACTTATCTATTTAACACTCCTGAGACAAACTGGCTTGGTCCGGTATGCTTTCTCTCTCTCTGCTCATGGCAGAGGGATCTGGAGTTGTTTTAGCCAAGGGACAGAACTCCAAACATTGAAAAGCATGAACTGAAATGAGGATTGCTCTATTTCTGCACCATAGGTGGGCACTATTGACATATTTTTGCTGCTTTGGATCACTTAGGAGATGGCTAAATTCATTACCAAAAGTGCCAAAAAACCTAAATAGCTCAAGTTACAAACGAGTTCTGTGGTAAATCAAATGGTGAATAAAAACTTACACACAAGTTGAACTTCAACCACATTATTTTCCCTCAAACATACAGTTCCATCTTGAAAGATGCAGAGCTTACAGCTGCATTTCAACACAATGGTAGATGTTCCTTTCAAGTCTGTGTTTTTGTTGAACTGACATATTGCTCCTCCAGGAGGGCCATTTAAACTATTTCATTTGAGTTTATATGGTAATGAGACAGCAATTAAGATGGTAAATGTCACTTTTAATGGTCATTCAAATTGTACACAAATTGCAAAGTGATTTAGTGTAAAAACCTGTTTAGGCTTTCTAACTTTTTATTCATTCATTTATTTTTTTATCTATAGTTATGGTGTCTGATTATATGTGATGCCCTTGTCTATTGAGTCTGTCTAGTTTGCCTATTTAAGCCCTACTGGATCATTTCTCAAGCTCAGAATGTCAATCTCTCAAACAGCTAGAAACTAGCAATGACAGTGAAGCAAAGCTTGCCACTGTAATTAACTGAATGGTGATGGATATTAAAAAGAGTGAATATGAGGCTGTCCTTTTTGAGGTCAGATTCATTTCACTCAATAAAAGATTCAGGGACTTTGGTTAAGGTGGCTGAGTTCAAAACATTCTTACCTTGATCCATTAGTCATGGCCCAGGTTACTCTTGTGTAATGATGAACTAGTTCTGCACTGGAGAAAAAAAAAAATTCCACAACGGTGGGCCTCTGAATTTAAATGATCTCACAATGCCTTGTATTCAAGGCTAGATTAATAGTTAAGCTTTAATGAATGTCTCTGTGGTCACACAAAATGTTTAAAATGTTGGTAAGTACCAAAAGGAAAGCAATTGTGGGTACACAGCAAATTCTTCAGTTTTAAATAAACACTATTAGTGTTAACTAAACAACGAGAGTGTTAAATTATTAAACTAACAGTGTTAATTTAACAAGAAAAGTGTTGATTTAACACTGGTTAATTTGCTGTGTAATACTCTAAATAACAGTGCTGTCTAATCTCATTTACTTTTTCATGATCCTGTATGAAATCAGTCAAAACTTAAACATGAAAACTGATTTCTGCATTATGTTTGAGAAACAAACAAGAATGTCTCACTCAGATTAGTGTTTTTCTCTCCTACCAGCAATGGACTGTGGAGAAGCTGAACCTGCATTCTCTGGAGTGATGGAGCATCACTTAATACATTTAGGGTTAGTTAAATTAATTTGTGATCCAGAACTAACCATTTTCCCATAAGTACTTTTATTCATTCATTCATTCATTCATTCATTATCTGTATATCTTATAGAATTCAGAGTCGCACTGGGTTTGAAGCCTACCCGGTATCATTGGGCGCAAAATGGGGACACACCCTGGAGGGGGCGCCAGTCCTTCACAGGGCAACACACACACTCACACATTCACTCACACACACACACATGCAATCGTTCATTCATTGTCTGTAACCACATGTCCACTAACACACACAACTATGGGCACATTTGTGTCGCCAGTCCACCTACCAATGTTTTGGAGTGTGGGAGGAAACTGGAGCACCCGGAGGAGACCCATGTGGACACGGGGAGAACACAGCAGTACATTTGGGGTGAGTTAAATTCATTTGTGATCCAGAACTAACCATGTCCCATCAGTTATCGACTTCTCTAATACCCCTATGGCTTAATATGATGAAATCTTTGCATATCTATTTCAGTAAGTCATGCAAAGCCAATGATTAGCAGAAGCTGTTATTGAAGTAAACATGAAACACCATGCTAGATAACACCCTTGAATTCAGAAGAAATGTGGAATGAGAACAACAGGTGTTTGACCATGTAGTGTATATTCAAGGAGAGTTTGAGAATTCTGGTCATGTGTGTTGCTGCTCATTGCTTCTTTGTGTGTTTGCTTCCCTGAGGCAGGAGCTTGATAAGAACTGACCGCATCACTGGGAGGTGTGTCATAAAGCTGTAGACCAGTGATCCAAGATGTTGACCTGTGTCTCTGTGAGAACATTTCTGGAAGACATCTTTCCTGTGAGCAGGATGTTTGCATTAAAAGCAGTGAAATACATCAAGTCACAGACTTATTTGACTGATATAAAATCTGGATTTGTGCACAGATACGCAAAATGGACAACAGTATTGGAATAGATCACTTAATCATAGAGTTCAGGTGTTTCATTCTGTCCCGTTGCTACATGTGTATATGAGTAATCAAGTACTTAACCATGAAGTCTGCCTAGACAAACATTTCTGATGTTCCACTGTAATAATATGCCAACATTGCAACAAGTCATTTTGTGAAATATATTTTCTCCTGGATATTCCACTACCAGCTGTGAAAAGTATTACTAAAAATGCTTTGGAACAACAGCAACTCACAGCAAAAAGTCCATGTAAAATTAGAGTGAGTTCACACAGTGCATAAATGTCAACAATGCTCTGCTGACTTCATAAGTGCAGAGTTCAAAACCTCCTGTAATATCCGCCAAGGGGGCACATATTAATGACTATGGCGTGAGAAAGTGATGTCATTGAAGTTCCTGCGGGTGTAACTTGTAGGTGTCTTAATAAGGAACGTTCACTGTGCTTTGGTCAGAAGTCAGAAGAGAGAAACAGAAAAGGCTACTTGAAACGATTAAAGTGGGTTGGACTAGAAAACATTAAGTTAATCCAAGACGTAATCCACATTGTGGAAATCCAGGTTTCATATAAATCATTCATTCATTCATTATCTGTAACCGCTTGTCCATTTCAGGGTAACGGTGTGTCACCTGGAATCATTGGGCAAAAGGCAGGAAAACACAAGGGAGGGGGTGCAAGATCCTTCACAGGGCGACACACACACACACACACACACACACACACACACACAAACACACCAAACTTTCACTCACACACTCACACCTACGGACACTTTTGAGTCACCAATCTACCTACCAACGTGTGTGATTTTGGACCGTGGGAGGAAACCAGAGCACCTGGAGGAAACCCACATGGACACAGGGATAACACAGGGAGAACTCCTCACATACAGTCCCTGGAGTTGTGTGACTGTGACACTACCTGCTGTGCCACTGTGCTGCCCTTCATATAAATCAGTTTAAATGAATTCAAGATAACAACTGAATCAATAAAATGTTCAAATTAAATGTACAACATAATATGCATGCATTATAACTTAATTATAATCAATAATTATTATTGATAATGATGAAATACTTAATTTTAATTTGTGAGCCAAAAACCTGAGGATTTTATAATAAACTCAGCTGAGTTGCTGAGGTGATCAGTTCAGGAGACCAAATGGCATTTAAAAAAAACGTTTTAAACATTAATCTTGATATGCTATTTTATCAATGTCAGATCAGTCATGAAAATATTGACTTTATAAATTTGACACAGTGATTATTAGTCATTTATGATTTCAGGACAATAATCATAGTGCTGTAACTCATGATATTGTTTCATTGAATAACCAGTCATTCATTTATCTGAATTTGCTGAATAAAATAAGCCATGGTTGATGATTTTAGGAAATATTCTTCTAGCTCCAGTGGTGGCAGGTGAAAAGTCTAAGTGGAGCTGCTGGTATTTAAAAACAAACAAACAAGCATTAAACACTCAGCAAACAAATATGTCGGCAGAAACACTAATAAGACAATTATAAAGAGTTTCTAGGATGCCATATATTGTTGGATCATGAATATTCAAAGAAGACTGTGTTTGTGTGTGTGTGTGTGTGGGGGGGGTGCGTGCACACATGCATCTGTGTGAATTTTGACAGGTTATTTAACCTGTAGATTTGTCACAAATATTCTCAATTCAAATGGATTTTGGATAAGAGAAACTTCTTGTTGAATCCCCACCCAGAGTAGGTGCTAATAATGTTGCCCTGTACAAGCAAAGCAGAGGTGGAAACACTACCCATTAGCAACATAAATAAAAAACAATCTTAATATATTTTATATATTATACTTTTACATATGTAATATAGTCATAGCTCAAATAATAAAAATAAAAAATATTTTATACAGAAATGTTTATTTAATCAACTAAAAATATATTTTCACCAGGAGGGGCGAGGTCCTGGCACTCTCTATTGACCAGCTTCCCCTGTCTAGCCCAATCAAATAAAAACTTAACAACAAACTTTGTTTTGGATTAATGAGTATTTCATTTGTACAAAATTACAACAGCATCTTGTCATCCTAAGGAACATTATTTTAACACTAGCATAACGACATGCTGACACTTTTGCATCAAATTTTAGTTTAATGGCAAACTTCATATGAAGTCAATGAAAATATGTAGCTCTGTTAAGGTAGCAGGTAAAATCACTGGAATACAGCAGACTCAGCTCTCTGACATTCCTAACAAGCAGTTTCTGAATAAATCTTTTACTGTATTGACCTGTTCGGACCACCCTCTGCTAGCACACCTTAAAGTACTTCCATTAGGTCTGTATTTTACACCTTCTGAAAGGACCACATGTAACAAGACAGGCTTTGTCTCTATAGCCTTTACCCGGTTCAGTCAAATCAATTGTGGACATATCCACTGACTCTTAGTTTACTGAAGGTGTTGTTTTAAATGTTGTGGGGACCACTAAATGGTATAACTACAAGCATAATCAGAGACAATAAAGTCAAGTCTTTCTTGAAATTTTGACCATCCCAAAAATTATTAACATACTTATTTTATTATTAACATTAAATGATCACTATGTGGTAATTTTACCTTAAAATTAAAGCTGCAAAAGGATTGTGATGCTCCTCAGTTGCCTTTTGTTAGGCTAGTTAGTAATAACATGTTGTTGCACTTTTTTAACATGTTGCTGGGTTAATTAGCGATAAGTGTTATAATCGGTTTTTGAGAGTTAGGGTTTTAAGTGAGCCAGAGTTTGCGGTTGCTAACTTTAGCTGGATTACTGAACATTTAGGCTGGTAATAAGTGCTTTTCTATAGTGGCTGTGTGGTTGTAATGGCTAGTTACACTTGTATGTGGAACCCAAACTTTGTTGATGACTGTGTTATAATCATGTTTTACAGAGTTACTGATGAAAGAGGGCTAGTGGTAGTTCCTGCTAACTTTAACCAGAATAGCTCACTTTTTTAGCAGCAACTTTTTTTGAGCATTACATAGCTTTTATCATGTATTCATCTTCATTTTATATTATTACACACATCCCCTAGACTCAACAGAGAGAGAGAGAGGGGGGGGGGGTGGTCATGACTGATGTGACTATCACTCGACTCTGAATCTGTGTGTATGTGTGCGTGGGAGAGAGAAATAGGTAGGTTTGTGTGTGTGTTTGTGTGTATAAGAAAGAGGAGTGTGACTTGATTTTATGTCAGTAATCATTAATTACATTCAGCAATATGTCGGGGGAGCCCAGGAGTCAAAAATGCCCATTCTTACATAGTATTCCTGTAACAGATTTAACATTGGTAGCATTTTTGTCTACTGCATCCTAACTGTCGTACATATTAGGTTTTATAATTAATGTAGGTTTGCTGTTTACATAAAATTACTACAATGTTGATTTTGTTTATTCACTCTTTAATTTACCATACTTTTTATTTGTTGTAGCTACATTGCTCAGTCAGCATCTTAGCAACCGGAGAATTAGCCATGCCTCCTCTAATGACAGAAGAATACACATACATATTGTTTGTTTTGGTGGTTGTAATGTCTTGTGTCGGAGAGACAATGCATTCTACACTGACAGGCTCTGGGACCGAATATCATGGTGATATAAGATCATGCGCTACTGTAGCTTTCTAAATCAATGGTTAAATTTGCTGTTGGACTAAACAATATCTTGCTGGCTCTGGTTTAGCTGAATGACGAATGCTGCAAGTCATAATTGTTTAATTTATTAATAACCTTCTACCAGACTATCTAAAATTTGCACTATGAAGCATAATGATTATTATAATGACACGTTAAAAAATAATAAAGCAGATCATATTAATTCATATAGTCCAGATGTTTGGCACCAGCTTTTCTGAGGGTATTAAAAGGTAGTGGTTCAGTAACAGCTTCTGTTTTTTCTTTTTTTTTTTACAAGATAAGTATAAAACATCTAACTATTCATTCGGTAAGGTCTGGTACTATTGTTGAAACCAGTCAACCTCATCTCAAAGGTATTGAATGGAATACCTTCACTCCAGAGTATACACTTCCATTTCTTCACAGCGCAACGTGGGGGAACTTTATACCCTGCTAAATTACTTTTTGCATTAAGCATGATAACTTTAAGAAGTGGCTCCACATGCTTTTCTATGGAGATTATACAAGCAGTTTGGGCACAGTTTGTCTATTTCCACATGGACACATCTATGTACTTGTAAAAATTATATGAGTGGTCTAGAATAATTGGTAACAATATGTACTAATGAGGATTTAGAACTAGAAACAGAATTCAAAATCACAGGTAAAGAAAAGCCAATTTTCAGGAAAAAAGAAAAACCTAACTTTTAAACATTTCTGGACAGATACGATAAAGATGAAGACATACCAGAGTGAAGGGATGAGGAAAGTGAGGTTTAAACCCACAACAGTGTTAATGATCCAAAGCTAGCACAACTTCTGTGAAAAAATAACAGTATGCTCATGTATGGCTTGACTTCATTGATAATGACGTTGCTGACAGCAGTAGCAGGATGAATTCAGAAATATACGGAAGCATCTTAACAGCTCAGACACATTATATTGAGTGGATGGAAAATCACCTTGCACTCGGACCACAACCTAAAACATATATTTTCATTTTGAAAATTTGGAGCCAATATTTTTAATTATATAAAACCTGTAATATTTTGTCAAAAGCCCTCAAAAAGCTCTCTAAAAGCTTAGAAAGTGGCTGCGTTATATGCCTGGCAGGAAATCAAAAAAGGAGAAGACAGCCATTAACTGCAAAGGACTTACAAGTTAATATATGATCAATACTCCAGGGAGTAACTGCAGTGTACTAGAGATGTAGATGTAGTACACACAGTTTGCAAAGTAACAGATTCTTTGGAAACACTGTACCTTAAACCAGTAAGGTCGCAGTGTTTTGATCTTACACCACTGCTGTGGAAACACCTTGTACTGAAGCTGGTACATTGCACATTAACCTCATAGTCTTTGTCTCATTGAAACGTGCTGGAGTAGAGAGCAGAAAATGTCATTGTCCAGTTACTTACAGTGTGACCCCCTGGGTGAATGGTGAAGGTGTTAAGTGGGTAATGAAGGAAAGCCCCCCGTTCACTGTGTAAATCCAGCAGAGTCACAGCACAGATGCACTGCTGAGCTACTGTAAATGTGACACAAGCAGGTGACTCACACCATCTCCAACTCCTTCCTGCATTCTCCCTATTGTGGCAGCACTTTAGCTAACAAATCTAATTACCTTTACATCAACTCATTCATCACACTGAAGCGCACCTTTCCCTTTCCTGAAAACGATCCCATTTAAAGCCTGTGAGAAGTGCTTTCCTAGAGGTGTGAACACAAGTAATATAATTGACAGCTTTTCCAAAATGAGTACCCATGAGTATCTGTGAGTTGTTTTGATGGAGGTACTTATTACAGTGTTAGACTTTCCCAGCACCTCCTTCTTACTGCCAACACCCACCCTTTATTCCTCATTAACAGCAATCTGTGCTATTCTGACATCCGATTTCCACTGAGATCCTAATGATTAGTATCTACAGAAACAACCCAGTTTGCCTTATATTTCAGACATTTTGATTACTGGTTGGCCAGATAGACTTATACTGAACGTAAAATATCTGTTCCAAAACCACTAATGGCATGTGTGTCTAAATTTTAAGGACACAAAATTATGTTAGCCATTAAACAATTCTTCACATCCTTTTATGTTGCTATTTTAAATTTTATACATTTGACTTTACATTTATTACTGTTTAAAACACTTAAAATATTAAAAAAAATGTCTAGTCAAAATGTATTCTCCATGGTATATAGGTAAATAAATTCAAGTAAGCGCTCCTATTGGTTAGGACAAGTCTCCACAACCAAGATTGGTCCTACCATCTTACATTAACTAACATCATTAGCATCGGAAAGCAAAATAAACCACTTCAAGTTTGATTCATGGAGAGTGAGCACAAGAGTTCTGCCAAGAATCTTTATTGAAGGAGTCACTATAAAACTGCTACACACAACATGAAATGTGAGCTTGAACAAGTTTCAAATGCCTATAAACAACCTAGAATGGCAAAATATGAGCTTGTGTATCATTGCAAACTTAGCACTAGCATGGTACTAAAGCTCCCATTGAGCAGCAGGGGCAAAGAGAGTGGGTGGCCGGAAGAATTACCAAAAGCCCCCACCCCAAAACATTTTCAGATATATTAACACAAGATTTAAAAACAATCATAGAGGATCTTTTAGCTGGTTAGTGTTGCTGGACTTCAGATAAACTTTAGACCTGGCAACCCTGTCAGTAACTCACCTCAGTAAACAAGCTTGAGCAAGTAGTGATGGATAGATAGTGATGGATAAACACGGACATAAAAATTTTTGAAGAGGAGAGTCCACACCAGTGAGTGGGTGAATTGGTAGATGTAATAAACAAACATTAGCTGCGGTTAGTTCGCTGGCTAAGGTCAGAACCCTTGAGATAGGGCTCTAGTTAATCTGAATGTTAATGAAGATTTACTGAGTACTAAACTGTTAGATGTAGAACTGGGGCTTGTAAGATTTGTGCCTGACTTATATTAATGTTATGTAAATTTTGAATGGCAAAATGTATAATTAAAATGTAAATAATTATTCTTCTATCCTAATGTTTTCACTGCATCTCTGCACAGCCCAGCTGGTATACTAAATATATTGCTTTAAAAAGGGAAGTGTGCTATGCGTATGCATTTGGTAGTTCTACAATTACAAATATTTGGCTCTTTTTTACTTTGATCTCTAATGGTCAGGACCACCACAAAGCTGGTGGATGACTTTCAGTAACACTGATGTGGTGTTAGTGTGTGTTGTCCTGACACAGAAGCGATGCTGAGGTTTGTCTGCCCCTAAGTCTCACTCCACAACGTTTTCCTCTTTTTAGGGCAAAAATGAAAATTAGTCAGCAACTATTATGTTTTGCACATAGAATGTACTGATTTGTTTAGGAATTCTTTTGTCTCAGATGGCTTGAAAAAGGGTTCATGACTAGAAAAGTAGTTAATATCACTGCTGAAATGGGCAAATATATCTCCAGAGGTGAGCATGGTTCTGGACATTTGGGCTAAGCCCTGAATGTTTAAAATATATGGCTCCACACATGAGGGGTACTAGTAGAACATAGCATGATTTCTTTCTTTCTAGAGTGTCTTCACATGTATAGCACAAGTTGAAGGCCTTGCTCTAATATAGGTAGCCACTAGTAGAATACATTCAATTTAGTCTTACAAAAAAAAAAAAAAAAAAATAAAAAATTCACTACCTCCTAATGCAGTGATTGGCTGAGAGTGTACAATGACTTTTTCACAACATCCTCATACTCATCTACTGCCCTCCCATATGAGTGTATCTCTGTGCAGTATGGAACAATGGCAGCCATGACTGAGATTTCCAGTTAGTTGAGATGTATCACCCACACAGTGTATAACTGTCAGACAGCAGGACGAGAGATTGATACTAGTGGTTAAACATGATTGATCTGAGTTAGTTCCTCTGGTCTCTTAGCAGTGGTGGTCTTTCTCAGTACAATACTTGCGTACATGGTAGAAGATTGATAGTAGTGATTAAATGTGATTGATTTGACTTAGTTCCTCTTTGGTCTCATAGCTGGAGCGGACGTTTTAATACAATACTAGTACCAAAGTTCCTTCTATATGTTCTTACATCAAAATACAGCTAAAATGACACTGCAGTAGTGTTCCAAAGGGATAGAAGGGTGGCAATTTGCTTGGTGCTTGTGGTGGACAGGATGTTCTGTGGACATTTTACTTTTTTTGGCTCCATTTTAGTTCACATTAACTCACTGTTTTATAAGGTATTTACAATGGCCAGTTGTTTGCTTGGTGCACAACAAAGACACTTTTGCATTGTAATAAAAAAATATATATATTAAGGCGGAACAGTATGTAACTCTCAGAATTTATATTCACTGTTTAAATGACTTTAGAACTCAATCTGTTTAGTTCTGTAACACGTTCATAGGCATTTACTTTCATGGAAAATTAGCGGTCGGAGTCAGTTCCACCTTAAGTTAAATAATACATGTGAAACATCAAAAATAAGTCAATATTAACCACTTATAGAGCAGACATAGAGCAACATCTCTACACCATCCAAACACTACTTAATGGGTTTCTTAGCCAGTGAGAGAGAGAAAACCTGAACTATTTCAGATATTTTTGTAGTATTTAGTATGTAGGTTTTCAAAATGAATACTGTAAAAAAATTACCTAAAAAGTAAACAGGGCGGCACGGTGGCACAGCAGGTAGTGTCGCAGCTCTAGGGGCCTGGAGGTTGCGGGTTCGATTCCCGCTCCGGGTGACTATCTGTGAGGAGTTGGTGTGTTGTCCCTGTGTCAACGTGAATTTCCTCTGGGTGCTTCTGGTTTCCACAGTGCAAAAACACACGTTGGTAGGTGGATTAGCGACTCAAAAAAAGTGTCTGTAGGTGTGAGTGTGTGTGTCTGCGTTGCCCTGTGAAGAACAGGCGCCCCCTCCAGGGTGTATTCCTGTCTTGCACCCAATGATTCCAGGTAGGCTCTGGACCCACCGCGATCCTGAACTGGATAAGCGGTTACAGATAATGAATGAAATAATTAATTAATAAAAAGTAAACAACGATAATGATAACAAATATTAATTTAGTAAGCATGACGGTCAAAATAATAATAATAATAATACAAACCGAAAAATATATATTGAAGCATTAGGTAATTGTGCCTAGAGTTTTAACTTAGCTAATTAACAGTCATTTTACTTCTGTATTTATACAATGGAGAGCTAGCAATTGGTGAGGTAACATTCTCTGACATTTATATTTAAAAAGTGCATTAAAACGGATCCAAATGGATTAAAATCCCAAATATCACCTTTAAAGCATCTATTGCTCAAAAAAGCAATGATTCTGGCTCCTTATATCCCTTAAACCATTCAGAACATTTACCTTCTCATCTGTTCTGTAATGCTATATACAGCCTCATCATTGTGCTTCTATGGAGCATAAACTAGCACATGTGGCCACCAATCCATGGAACATTGGCTGTGGTTTATCAAGCGCTAATGCACAAGCCATTTTATCCATCTATCGTCCTCCAGTGTGATTGAAAAACACAAACTAAGTGACAGACTTATTAAATAATTGTTCTACGGATTCATTTGGCAGCTGTGCTCAGTTCTATGCAGGCTTTAATTGTACGCTGTCTCATGAGATCAGTGGATATCTTAATCGGCATCATTTGTTCCCCCTGCAATGCCCTGGACCATTAACCTCATGTGCTCATTTAGCACAACACCTGCAGGCGTTGCTTTTACTTTGCATGCTTTCCTTGCCATTCATTGTATTATGCCACCCACGGTGTTTAGTTTCAACTTAGAATGTTTGATATGATCACAATTTGTATTTTTGCATTTGTATTCTATTTCCAGAACTCTACACAGTTACAGTGTCAAAGCCAAGGTGGCTTGTTAGGTTTGTTCTGAGGAGATTAGAGAACACCTTATACTTGTTATGATACTGGGATAAAACCGTAATGATGACTGTTCAGGATATGTTATGTCATGTGACTTAGTATTTTTTCCCTCAGCCAGAAGGCCTAATTGGGGGCAGTTTGTGTACCAGTGGAGACCTAGTATATGCATTTCAATGTGTGCCAGAAGTGAGTTGTTGAAGCACAACAGGCAAACGACAAAGACCATTGCTGTGGTGCCCTCAAGGGGACATCGTCCAAACCTTTTGTTCAGGACCAGCAAGCAGTTTCCATAAACATCATAGTGTTAACGTCATTTTAACAAGGAGAGAGTGTTCAGTGTGATGCTCACTCTACCACATCTACCACAAAGAATCGTCTTTGTTCTAAAAAGCTTTTGGGAAATCCAGCCCAGAACTTTACTGTATTCCATTCCATTTTTGAAGATTTTGAAGTTGCATATACCTCATACCTTGCGTATGACCCTAGGATTTTTTTTTTTCAATTAATAACAGGTACATTATCAAAACATCTGGAAAAGAGAATGCAGTGCACCCTGAAAATACAAATTTAAACTGTAAGCCTATTGTACTTCTAAAGGTGTGTTTATAACATTTGCACTGTTTGTGTCAGTTCAGAGAAGCTCTATTTACTGTCACTATTCATGATATCTTATGATGTATTTAATTAAAAAATAAAGGCACCTCAAAGCTCTTTTAGTTTACCATATGTCCCTCTCCTCTACTAAAAGGAGGTGGCCTTCTGTCATTTTGTTCAGAAGATTGTCATTTTAAAACTCAAAAAACAAAGACTGCTTAAGTGGTATGGCTCTAAAAGCCTAAAACATCAGCTATACTTCAATTATATTATCGTGCACTCATCAAGAACACAGATGTTCCTATGAGAAAATGCTCCTGCTCTGTTTGCACAGCATTTACACTGATGCCTTTTCACAGAAAACCTTCCCATTCCACCCAAGCTTGGGACCAGCACTAGGTGCACGCTGAACAACACAACCCCCAGCAAATGGGCAGTGGACATGGTAAGAACATATCAAATTCCAAACAGATAGTGACCCAAGGTGAATACCAACCCCCATGTTTTGGAGTGTGGGAGGAAACTGGAGCACCCGGAGGAAACCCGCGTGGACACAGGGAGAACACAGCAGTACATTTGGGGTGAGTTAAATTCATTTGTGATCCAGAACTAACCATTTCCCATCAGTTCTCGACTTCTCTAATACCCCTATGGCTTAATATGATGAAATCTTTGCATATCTATTTCAGTAAGTCATGCAAAGACTTCAATGATTAGCAGAAGCTGTTATTGAAGTAAACATGAAACACCATGCTAGATAACACCCTTGAATTCAGAAGAAATGTGGAATGAGAACAACAGGTGTTTGACCATGTAGTGTATATTCAAGGAGAGTTTGAGAATTCTGGTCATGTGTGTTGCTGCTCATTGCTTCTTTGTGTGTTTGCTTCCCTGAGGCAGGAGCTTGATAAGAACTGACCGCATCACTGGGAGGTGTGTCATAAAGCTGTAGACCAGTGATCCAAGATGTTGACCTGTGTCTCTGTGAGAACATTTCTGGAAGACATCTTTCCTGTGAGCAGGATGTTTGCATTAAAAGCAGTGAAATACATCAAGTCACAGACTTATTTGACTGATATAAAATCTGGATTTGTGCACAGATACGCAAAATGGACAACAGTATTGGAATAGACCACTTAATCGTTGAATTCAGGTGTTTCATTCTGTCCCGTTGCTACATGTGTATACTACCTAGACAAACATTTCTGATGTTCCACTGTAATAATATGCCAACATTGCAACAAGTCATTTTGTGAAATATCTTTTCTCCTGGATATTCCACTACCAGCTGTGAAAAGTATTATGAAAATTATAAAATTAGAGTAAGTTCACACAGTGCGTAAATGTCAACAATGCTCTGCTGACTCCATAAGTGCAGAGTTCAAAACCTCCTGTAATATCCGCCAAGGGGGCACATATTAATGACTATGGAGTGAGAAAGTGATGTCATTGAAGTTCCTGCGAGTGTAACTTGTAGGTGTCTTAATAAGGAACGTTCACTGTGCTTTGGTCAGAAGTCAGAAGAGAGAAACAGAAAAGGCTACTTGAAACGATTAATGTGGGTTGGACTAGAAAACATTAAGTTAATCCAAGACTCCACAAGACTCCACAAGATTTCCACATTGTGGAAATCCAGGTTTCACATAAGTCATTCATTCATTCATTATCTGTAACCGCTTGTCCAGTTCAGGGTCACGGTGAGTCCGGAGCCTACCCAGAATTACTGTGTTCAAGGCAGGAATACACTCTAGAGGGGGCGTACACACATACACACACAATCATTCACTCACACCTACGGACACTTTTGTGTCACCATTCCACCTACTAATATGTATTTTTGGACCGTGGGAAGAAACCAGAGCACCCAGAGGAAACCCACGTGGACACAGTGAGAACACACCAAACTCTTCATAGACAGTCACCTGGAGTGAGACTTCAACCAACAACCTCTAGATCCTTGGAGCTGTGAGACCTGCTGCACTCATATGAATGCAATGTCATGTGTGAGATAATTTGTAAACTATTTGCACCTTCATAGTACCTCAGTTTAAGTTTCATATTGTTGTAAAAGAAAGTTTCAGCTCTCACAGATTCAGCGAGCATATCCATGTCACAGCTCCAGTCACACTGCCATGGCCCACCACCTATAAATGTCACCGCTCCTCTAACCATCAACACCTGTGTCTCTCACCTGAGGTCATTACCAACAGTTTCTAAAATCTATTTATACCCAGTCACATTCTTCACTTTGTAAAGTCTTACCACAGTGATTTTAGTTTAAGACTCTCATCTGGAAATGCACACTACACAGCCAAAAATCTGCTCAATCATCATTTCCCCTGAATCAATAGTAGTAATAGGTAGTTTGTCCTTCTTTGCTTCAGAAATAGCTTCTACTTTTCTGGAATGGCTTTAGACTAGATATTGAAACCTTGTTGTGAGGATCTGATGGCATTCAACCATATGATCATAACTGAAGCGTGGTACTAATTCAACAGGTATTGAATGGTGCTCAATCACTCCAGAGAACACTGCTCTACTGCTCAACAGCCCAGTGCTGTGGAGATTCACAAAATAATATTCCAGAGTTTCAGATTATTCTTGTATGTAACTACTGAATTAACATTCATTGTTTGCTAAATTAAAATACAACACTAAAAAATATGACTACTGAGTATGAGTGAAAATAAACACGGGCACTCTCTTGACAAATCACCACTCCAACTACAATGGAACCTCAGTTAGCGAACGCCTAGGTTAGTGAAAAAAATCGGGTTACGAACAAAAATTGTAATAAAAATTTGTACCGGTTAGTGAACAAAATTTCGAGAAGGGTATCTCTGTAGGCCGGAGGCAGCTCCAAGTGGGCCGTACAGCTCCAAGTGAGCGCGGAAGAACATTTTAAGCACGACTCAAGTACATCGCTGGCTTCGAGATATGTAGTTGGCATAAAGGCTCTGGAGATGACCCAGAGGCTAAAGAACCCTTTTTATTTGTT
Source organism: Hoplias malabaricus (assembly GCF_029633855.1). Taxonomy (NCBI): domain Eukaryota; kingdom Metazoa; phylum Chordata; class Actinopteri; order Characiformes; family Erythrinidae; genus Hoplias; species Hoplias malabaricus. The sequence goes on along the minus strand of NC_089805.1, from coordinate 30,520,631 downwards.
TTTGAAAACAGGGCTGATATGGAGCTGTTTCTAAAAGCTTGTGTTGATGAGCAGGGTCTCAGGGTCAATGCGATGTTTGTGGTTATGCCATGCCCTCACCCCAGAATTGTTAAGGCATGTAAACTGGACTGTAGGGCCCTCACGTCAATTCTTAAGGCACAGATACTAGACTGCAGGGCACCTTACACACCACAGTTCAGACAGTGTGTATAGTTTGATACTTTTAGAAACCTAGGCTGTCTTTAACTGTGATGTCCTGCTTTGTGTAAAATGCCCTGCACAAAATAGGTATCCTAGTTTTCTTTCCTCTAACAAATTTCTATAACTAATGCAGCTCAAATTGCTCTGTTTGAGCATTGTTTGGAAGTTTAAGAGAATGTCAGTGAGTTCTTTGGGACATTGTGTTAGATTATTGTGTATTTTGACGTACAGCTGTGTGCCTGGTGACCATGTAATAACTGTTCTGTTTTCAGTGTTAATATTGTACCTTGTAAACACTGAGTACATTATATAGAGTACATTTCCAGCATTATGTGATTTACAGACTTGTTTGTGGTTGGGTTAATATGTGAAATTCTTGCAATAAATAAAGAGAATAACCATTTATCTGAGACCACATGTACTGAGAATGATAATGTTTGCTTACATATAGGCTACTACTCACTACCTAACAAGAGACATGAGGCATTAGGTTCATGTTTCTCTACTCCAGAGAATCCAATTCTACTGTCAGTATTTCTCTACAGGGATTAGAGAGGCAGTGTGTGCACATCTGTGTTAGTAACGGTTGCAGCTTAATGTAGAATATATTCATTACAAATTTGTCCTCAAATATTTGGTGTACATATGGTGTATTTCTGAAATAAATTAAACTGAATAAATGAACTATATTAAAATAAATTGATAGCCCTTCAGGTGGCACGGTAGTGCGGCAGGTAGTCTGTTGCAGTCACACAGCTCCAGGTTGTGGGTTTGTGCCACACTCCATGTGACGGTCTGTTAGGAGTTGAATTAGATAAGCAGTTTCAGACAGTGAATGAATGAATGATAGTCCTTTTACAAATTCACATGCACAATCCAGGTAATAATAAAGAGATGCTTTCTTACAGTCTAAGCCAGTGTTATCCAATTTTGATCCTATTCTACCTGTTCAAACAAACTTGATTCAACTAATTTTGTGAGTAGGGTGTTCCAGGACCTGGTTCTGATGCCAAATCAAAGCATGTGTGATCATCTAAACGCAAAGAGTAATACATAATACTCTACAACAAGGACATACTTCTATAAAGAATCATTTAAAACCACGCAAAGAAACTAGATGAAGTACAGTGAACTTCTCTGAATGTCTGTTTATATTCTTAATTTTAAGTTGAGCCAAATTTCCTGAAAGATTGCACCACCATCTCAGAATTCATTAAACAATAACTATATTACAGTGAATTTCCATCTTATTAAGTTCACCTCACTTGTAGCTACATGCACTGACTATACTGTCATATACACCCACTATGACTGAGTGCTCATGGTAGGTTTGCTGAATATTATAATTATTTGCAAATCATTAGCACCATTTCTCCTATGTCCATTAGTGGAAAGGAGCTGCTTTAAATATTTATTTGAATAGTGGGCCATTTTCTATAGTGTTACTTAAGGGTTTACACATTTAAACTGATTATAATCCAATACTGTGCTGAGTACAAAACATATAAAACAGTCCTATAGTTCTGTAATCAAGTTAACCCTTTGAGGTTTTTTTATCCCCGGCGGGATAAAATTGAAATTCCACATAAACACGTATATAACTCTGCGAGATTTTATCCTAAAAAAAAAATACAACATACCTCGGAAACCTTGAAGGGTCTACTTTCCAACTATATATAGGATGAAACGATATATATATATTTATATTCTTGTGAGAGAAGCGTAAATAACAACCGGCACATTTTTGAGGCACAAGCTTTTTTGTTCCGCCCATAGACGCCTTCTGCCATTCATATGTTAACACTATGGTAATTCGGCAGCTGCTAGTGGAGGATCATTGGCTGATAATTTGCATGAAAACGCCCAAACACAGAGCACATGTCGCGGAATTGTTTACGTGGAGCTTCGTCATGTCGCACTCACGGGAGCTGCGGAGGAGAGCTTTGTTCTGGAAAATGAAGAGGATTTCAGCTCATCTGACGAAAGCGGGGAGGACAGTGACGAAGAAAGATTTATTTTGAGATGCGGATTGATCCGAAGGAGGGTTTTTGTGATAGGTAAGTGAAATATTTCCTTTCAAATGAAACAAACCCACGCTTCGCGCTCACTGTGTACACTCCGCGAATTCCGGATAAATTAAAACAAAGAATAAATTAAATAAGTATTACTTTGTATATGAAAGCATAAATGAATGTAAAAAAAAACTGCTGTTGTGTAAACGGGACATTCAAGTGTAGCCTGTTGCTAATCTGAGTGTGCATGCTGAGAGTGCTAACATTAGCATGCGAGGCTCCAGTACCATAAGTGTGGCTTATGGCTGTATATGTTTAGCCTAGTGTGGTAATGTCATGTGTAAATGGCCTGTGTGAATGTGATAGTGTCATCCTATGTAGCTTGTTATGCTATGTACTGCTATACATAGGTCATATGTAAGTACTGTATTTGAAATACAAGTAATTATTAGTTGTAGTGACTGTTGGCATGAATAGCTAATCTTTGTAACTGCTCAGAAGCTCACATTTCTTATTATTTTTCTTTCAGAAATGTGGAAAATACTCCACCTCCAAGCAAAGACGACGGCGTCAACCAAGTCTGCAACCACCAACGTGTAAAAACATGGTCCTTCCACATCTGCTCTGCAAGTTTAGCATTTTGCATTACACAACTCAGCACAAAACTTTGAAGTGGTACAGAAAACTGTTTCTTGGAACAGTTTTCCATGGAAATGTGAACAGTGTGATGTCTACCTTTGCATGCAGCCAGACAGAAACTGTTTTAGAGACTGGCATCTTTTGTTGAACTGACTCAAATATATATATACACACACAAGGATATACAGTATGACTATCTTTAGTATATTATCACTATGTTTACATGTGAACACATTTTCCATTTATTTTAATTCATGCCAGTTATTTATTTTTTTGTTTTTATTGCTTGTTTAGTTCTCTTTTTTTGAAATAAACTGATAAACTCTGCCTCTGGTCTCTTCTCTTTTGACAGCTGTGGCAGTGACAGCTAATGGGCCATTCATTAGGCAGTGGGGTGGGGACCTCGCACCTCGGTTTTCGCACCTATCTTCATACATATGCAACGTAGGAGCCAGTGACTGAGAAAAACAGAGTGTCACCTCACATTTGTTATGTCCTAAGTATAAAATTACATACAATTTATGAAAAGTAGAATCAGCAGTGTGTTGCCAAGACCCGTGTTCACAAAGTTTTGACCTCAAAGGTCCCGGTGAGAAATGTTTAGAACGTGTTTTTTCACAGTATATCAGCACTTCTGAAAATAGGTTTTTGGAAAGTCTAAGTTTAGAGTAAATTTAATCAAAATATAGATGTATGACACTCTTACTGATTCAACATTGTTGTTGCAGAGATAGTTCTGAAAAATGCATGTGTAACACTTTGAGAAAAAATCATTTCAGATGCGTACAATTTGTAAAACAATCAAGGCATGTCAGACTACACCAAGGTGTCTGAAAACACCTCAGACTCCAGGGGGTTAAAATAATGATTGTAGACATGAGAGACTTAATGGATTTCATAAGTTTGCAGTTCACCCCATAATCAGATTACCAAAAATATATCATTAAAATATCAGAAGTGCTATGTATTTCGTTTTCACTGAAACCTAATATTTTAAACTATATAACTAGTAGAGGGTATCTAGTTCTGTTGGAGATAAACTATGCCCTTGTTTCAAATCACAAAGCTGCTTTTCCTACATTCGCCTTCCCACAAAACATCTAGATCCCCCACTTGCTGGTTTCTACCCACTTGCTGCGTACGCCCCTCCCACTTGCTGGTTTCCGCCCACTTGCGGGCCTCCGGCCTGCAGAGATATGTACTTGAAAATTTCGGGTTGCGTACAGATGGCGTCAGCCCCGCGCGTCCGTTCATCTCAAACCAAGCATCATTCGCACTCGAGACACAGTTACGTTCGGTTCGTTATCATTCTGCTTCCTTCGATTGTTTTTTCCTTCGATCTCAAAGTGACAGAAAAGGGAAGTCACCCCGGATTTCGCAATGCCAGTTGTTCTCTTGGAGGGGGATTCCTCTTCCAAGCAGTAATTCCACCCTTCCTCCCCACACCTCCCTCCACTCACACCATCACATTGCGGTCAAAAAGGTAATTTTTCTTATGTTTAAATGCTTTCTTAAATGTTAGTATGTTTATTTAACTCTTTATGAACTGTATTATAACTGTTCTCATTACAAAACATACCTATATTACCTTTAACACTTATATATTAGCTAATCAATAGGGGCTGGGAACCAATTATTTCCATTTCCTTTAATTCTTATTGGAAAAATTATTTTGGATAGCAAACATTTCGGATTACAACCAACTTTCTGGAACGGATTGTGGTCGTTAACCAAGGTTCCACTGTACAACATAATCACACAGATCAGTACTCATATCAGTACTCATGGAACAAGAAAAAGAAAGCAGATGGACAGCTCCATTTTTTCATTCATTTTTTCAGTGACATCAGTGTGTCTTCACATTGCAGACAGCATTTGGCAGAAGCTTTTACACACATTTCTGATTGAGTTACAGAGGCAGGCAGGTGTAATGCTAGGAGCCTTGCAAAGAACTATTAATAGAGTCACTTTAGTTATGTCATATTATATAGACATGTCATTGTTTTATTTTGTTTGTGACTTCTGTGTTTGTGTTTAATGTGTTGGTGAGTTTAGTGTTTATTGTATGAGGGTGCTTGCTGTAGTGTCCTGTTAATTGGTGTCTTGACGTGCTTTGTACTGCTGTAAGTCTACACCAACCATTGTCTTCTTACATCTTGTTTTCCTAAGGCTGTTAGTTTGTGCTGTGTTTGTGTAGCCTTTTTTTTTATCGTTGATTAACAAATATTACATTGATTATTTCTGTTAATGTCATGAGAGTAAATCACAGAATCAATTCATTATCTTTTGGGTGTTATCAATTTCCCCAAACACAGTTTCCAGTACCAGTGAACCACTTCCATCCTCTTTGTCATTTTCTTTTCTTTTAAACAGTGTAGGGTTTAAACTATTTCACAAATGTTTCAATCCTACAAGTCAGATATGGCAGCAATCACTGGTCACAAATCCCATGTCATTCATGCTGTCTGTTCTATCTAGTGTCTTCCAAAGCCAATGCCATTTCTTTCTCCAAAGCATTTGGCTTAGATGGAATCTCAAATGGATTAATTGAAACTCCAGTTGTCTTTTTTTTTCTAATTTGAAGATAACTCATCCGCTGAGCCGCTAGTGCTCTAGGCATTGGGGAAATTTGATATCAACAGCTTCCAGGGCCCTCAGGGATCAGCTCAATGTTATATCAGTATTCTGTTGCAGACAGTAAGGATTGTTACAAAAAAGTTTGTTTATAAATAGCATTTGTGCTATGAACACTATTTTGCAAATGCCAGAGACCACACTTCATTTACTTAACTTGCAGTCAAAATGGCCTTTGAATAGATATTAGTAGATATATAGATAATAGTTATTGATTTTAATAAGTTTAAAGTTTAAACTTGAACTCCTAAGAATCATGCATGATCTGGTAGACCACCAAAACTTTCTTCACTTTTTAGCACTATAAAAAAAAAAAAAAACTCTTGTAAGATCTTCACACATTTCTACCCATCCTTACACTGTGGAAGACAATGCAACACTGTTGAACCGAAAGGATGTAGAGTGGTCAAGGATCTGTTAATGAGAAAAAGAAATTTAGAAAAAAAAAATAGAAAAAAAATCCAAACAGGTGCTGTTGTCAGAACAACTGACTATTCACCACAGAGCAAATTACTAGATTTGTGAAAAGGATAAAATTAAATATCCCCATAGATTGAAAAAGCTTGACTGTTGCACAGAAAGGGTAGACAGACTAAATACTGGATTTTCTTTTTTAGGAAACACTTTAAATTACAGCCCACTAATTGCTTGGTAAGTACAGAGTGAGTGCTTGTTAAGTTAGCTGTAAGATAAAATAAATACTGAATAAGTAAAGGGTATGATACTAGAAATATGTGGTTATTAATGGGTATCTTACAAATATTTGGCAAATAAGACACACCATAAGTACAGAGTAAGTATCCATTAAGTAAGGTGTACAGAGTAAGTACAGGGTATGACTGTGGGCAGCCGTGGCCTAATGGTTAGATAAGAGGGCTTAGGTCAGTTGGTTCGATTCCCATATGACTGGCAACAAAATTGGGGGTGGTAAGAGTGAAGGAACAGAACTGTCCTCCTCACTTAATCTACAGCTGATGTGAGCTTGAACAAGGCACAGATTCCACAACAGCTCCCCGGGCGCCGGGTATGGCTGCCTGCTGCTCTGGGTGCGTTTGCAGAGCCCCTAGTACACTATTATGTGTGTGCTTTCACTGCCACAGATGGGTTAAATGCAGAAGACACATTTTGTTGTACATGGCATTAATAATTGCACATTTCATTGACAGTAGAAGTATGTGGTTTTTACTGGGTATATTACAAACATTTTACAAATAAACTCACAACTACATTCCAAATCCATTGTACTTCTGAGCATAATTATAGATGATAAAATTGAATTAAAAGTATGACAGTTTGTGCAAGTGACTGCTACTGCCAGTTTTTATGAATAAGGAATGCAGCTACTATTTGGAATTCACTGTAGTTCTGAATGTAATTATAGATCCTTTAAAATTATTTAGAGTGCACCTACAGAGAAGGACATAGTCGGCTACTTTCATTACAGGCACTAGCCTTGTTTCATGGTGCTTTGTACTCGTTAGGTTCAGGACATGTGATTTACTACATAAATAAGTAATTAATGGTTATGGTAGTTGTCATGTGTCTGCTGAACACCACAGTAGTGTTCTGAGGGAATGCTGTGAAGTAGGCCCACAGCAAACACCCAAACACACACACACACACACACACACACACACACACAGTCAATCCAGAAGCTCCACATTTAGCAGGAATTCTCTTTTCAGCCTCTGACTGACATCACACAGGGAATGAGAAATGTGTGTTTGGAAAGATCAGTCATACAGAAAAAAGGCTGGCAGAAAGAGAGAAAGAGAAATATATATTCTTAAAAAAAAGTCAAATTACAGCCCACAGACCTGGCTCAGTAAATGGGGGAAAATGTAAGGGTCTTTGCCCGAAATGGCTAGGGCCTTTTCTCTGTGCATCACTGGCTGAGCCATGAGAAACTGCATTGGGAGGCATTTGGACAGCGGAGGGTCCACAGAACACTAAGAAGCATGAAATGTATCAAGATCAATTCCTGCTCCACAGGTGGGTAATACCGACTTATTTTTGCTGCTAAAGAGTATTTAAGGTGAAACTCATTCCATATCCAGGAGAGTGCTAACTACATTATAGTTAACACATACCAAAAGTTCTACAAAAGTTCCACATATATGTTCACTTGACAGAATTTTACACAACTAGAGGTGTTTATAACCACTGTATACTCATTCGCTACACACTTTCTACACAGGGGGCTACACAGCTTGTGGGGATATAGATAACTACATTTACAGACACAGATGCCTACAGCACTGTTCCCCCATAACAACAGCCCAATGTCTCACTGAATCCAGCCCATCTGAATGTTTAATGTGAAATATATTTTATAAAGTGGAGTAGTTAAACATTTAAAAGTACAGGGCATCCTATCTAGTACATAGACATTAGGCTTGTTTCTCAGTGTTAGTTTCAAGTCCATCTTAGTGTTTGTGAAAAAGAGGAGAGACTTCTGAACAAACATGTGTTAAAGCTACTTTGATAGCTTTGCTTTCTGTGGGACAAAAGCAATTGGACATGTTGAAATGGAGCCTTGCCAATACAGTTTCTACTCAGATACATGTAGGAATTTATTTTTCTTTTTTCTTTTCTTTTTTAGATAATTCAAACTCTCTCTCTCTCTCTCTCTCTCTCTCTTTAAATAGATAATAGGTCTTATTCTGTTGTACTGATTTTTTTTCAGTGAATTTTTTTTCAGAGATTCTTAGTTCATTTTCACTAAACCATATTGTGATTTACCTCTGTTTAGAATAGGCATTAATCATACAGACACTAACTGTTAAAAAGAAGCATCATCTCAAATCAATGACATAATGACCATAATTTAAACACAAAGCATTTTATTACTAGTACCTACTGTCAATTGTCAGAATAATAGCCAGAAAAATACAAATATAGCATAATAACACTGTATTGTAGCAAAGCCATTGCAGAAGGGGATGACAGCACAGTGCCTTAAGGCTAAATTATTTTTATTGAACAGGTAATTTCAGATGAGCATTTACAAAGACTCAGAACAGCTCCCAGACCAACACTTAAACAACACGCAAAATACACAAAATAACCACATCAAATACACATTACTAATTAACAATAAACAGCAGCAAAATTATGTCCCTTTGAGGGACATGCTGGGAGCTACACTCCAAAGCTCTGCCTTCAAGCTCTCCAGCACATCAAGGGCCCATGGAGAATGGCAAAATACATAAAAACCGTATAGAAATACAGCATATATGCAAGCAAAACATAATGTCTATATCATTTACAAACGGCACATAACCAATACACTACAGAGCTGCTGTATTATCTCTAAGCACATGAATAAAGTGTAGTGTAGTATAATGTCTGTGAATCAGATATATGATGTTAGATTACAGGTTTGGCCTCGACAAATATAAACTTTAATTGCAGCGACTAAACTATGACTCACCTCAGAGTTACAGTGAATCTCATAGACAATGTATACCTGCCCCTGAGTCTGAATATTCATGAAGACTTGTGTTCAAACTTCTTATTGAGAGTCAACGACTTCATTTAATGTTCTTCAGCGTTTCAGAAAGCAAGACAAAGTGAGACTGGCACCAAAAACTGAAGCAAGACTCCAAAGAAACATTCAGCCAATGTGAGGCCTCCCCTTCTGAATTACAATGAGTCAATGGATTTTGAAGAAGACCATGTTACAAATACAAGCCAATCTTTTTTCCCCCCAGTGAATCAAGATTCCTTGTTTGCTTCTATTTCGCTTCATGTACAGCTGTGCAGGAAGTTTCTGTAAAACCTGTGTTTCAGTGCAGAAACCAAGTGTGTTTACCGTTATTACTTAAAGGTCAGACAACGTACATAGCATTTAATAACCCAGAGTGATGTGCTTTAGTCACACATGACACAAGTCTTTTAAATACAGCTTGTCACACTAGAGGCTGTTAGTCTGATCATATGGCCAAAACTATAACATACTGTGACAGCAAATTAAAGCATTTTCCCCCCTGCTTCTCAGTGGTAGGTCTCTAGCCTCCAGGGTTTCTGTGGAACATGCTGCAGGGGTTGAAGTGTATCCTGAGTGAGGAAGCTCCCCCAGAGTTTGAAATCCCCAACCCCCAATTACTCTATTCAAAAAGACTGGGCCAGCTATTGGATCACAACATATTTACTGAAAGGCTGTGTTTCTAATTTGTTCGGATTTGCTGCTGTAGGGTATTTTTGGAATCAGATGTTCAGTTGCCTTCATATATTAAGCTCTACTGGAAATGTTATGGCCAAACATTTGATAACATCATACTGTCCTTTACATGGTGATTCAAACTACAGAAATGTTCCCCAATGTAACATTGATGTAGATTATAAAAATGAGAACAAATCTTCCTTATTTGGAGACATGACTCAACTCTGAATGGAATCTTATACACACGATATTATTAGGAGTGGGTTTGTATTTGTTTCTTCTGACTTCACGTGTGACTACCTGAATGACCATGTCTATTTAGAGCCAAATGTTTTGTGAAACAGATTCCTCCCCAGTGTGAATGGTTAGAGGAGAGAGCCAGGAGAATCTTCTGTTACTTGCTTGTATGCCAGCCTGGACACCCTGCCAGCTTCTCAACTGCCTCTCTCTCTCTCTCTCTCTCTCTCTCTCTCTCTCTCTCTGGGGAAGACAATCCCTCTGTGTGTCCAGTGCAATCCCATGTACCTACTTTTCTCCCACACCTCCCAGAGCTGTAGAGTCTCTCTCTCTGGGAAAGAAAATGTCTGTGTGCCCAGTGCAATCTCATGTACCTTCTTTCTTTCTTCACTTCCCAATGCTTTAGAAACTCTCTCACACTAGCTCTCTCTTGTGCTGCAGATAATCTTTGTTTATTTATTTCTCTAATGCCTTTGTTTCTAAACCTCCATTTTATCTCTAAATGCCTTTTCCAAAAACTGTTTTATCCTCTGCCCTGTTTCTTCTCACTGTTCTCACACTTACCTATTCACCATCTGTATGTTTTTCTATAATTATTTACACTACACATTAAAAAAAAAATCAACTGCTATATAGTAAATTCACATTCAGTTTTCTGTATATGGAATGGATTTATATTTCCGGTAAAGTTTTATTCATATAATCAAATAGAACATTTTTCCTCATAGCTTTAGTGCCTCATAGTGTGTGATTGTTAGGATTTTGTTGAGCTCCTAATGAGCGGTGAGGGAATGAGAGGCAAATATATCCTAATTTACAAAAAAGTTACGCCACAAAGATTGTCGTACCTACAAAAACAGACAGCAACTTCCTTTTGATATGTGTATATCCAGCAATAAAAGAAAAAAAATTAACTGAAATTAAAATATGTTTATAAATTTTGACCTTTACAGATTTATGTTTACTTCTAGTTATCAAATACCCTCCTACTAAAATGTATCCCATCTGTGTAATTAAAGAAAAAAATATTTGTTGGACCTCCCAAACAAGTAGAACTGCATTTTATGATGAAAGAAATGGCTTAAAGGTGCATCCATTGCTGTTCTCTGTAATGGCAGAGCAACATCCAGTAGCTTTGGGATGAGTTGGAGCAGCATTTTGGTTCCAGAGCTAATCATCCCACATTAGCACCTGAACTCACTAATTCTCTCATGGCTCAATGCCATCAAATCCGTCCCAGAAATGTAGAGGCAGCAACTGCAGTAAAGCAGACACAAATTCCATATTAATATCCATTTCAGAACAAATGCCAACAACCATTTGGACATATTTCATGTATGATGGCCAAATACACAAGTACATTAATTCGGCAAAGGCTAGTAAAATCTGCTCAGCCCATGGTTCTTCTGAAATCAAGGGTAGTAACAGGAAGTATTAGTACTTACTGTAGTAAAGGCTAGTATGATTTGAAGAAGTCTGTGATCTATTTATTGAAAGGTGGTTTTTAGAATTTGGTGAAGTTTACTAAGAAACATCAGTGAGGTCAAGTACTGATTGATGATTAGCTCTGGATCACATAGCCAACTCTAACCCCTGCCAGTGACACCGCATGGTGTTCTTCTCTCCAGAACAGGTTTTATATATTTCTACATGCTTTGCATAGAGCATACTCCAAAATTAGCAGTCATAAGTCATATATTGTAAAAAGCACACTTTGTCAGTGGCACAACAAAACTGACAAATGAAACCACCAGAAATGAAATGTGAAAACATCAACCATAATTATTTTACCTTTAGACCTTAAGAGGCTGTCTGACTGATAAAAGAGGCACTGGAGGCCATGGAACTTGAGTTTAGTCATCTAGCAAAATTTATTTTATATTTGTGGCTGAAAAATGTCACTGCTTTCTTATATAATAACAGCAGCTGGTCCTGCATGAAATTATGTATTTACAAAAAAAAAGACACTCAGATAAAACACAGCTTGTTTATGAACATTTATTTGTGAGGCATCAAAGAAGCTAAGCTGAGAAATGAAGTCCTTAGAGCTGTGATCAGGATAACAGAAGAAAGTTGGGATTTGAATCATGATCTGGATTACACTAGAGATAAGGGTCATGGTCAGAAGGAACTGGATCTTGAGTTGGGGATAGAGAGTGGTAAACTGCTTCTCAGTGAAAAGCCTGGGACTGAATCAGGGTTTAAAGATCTTGATCTCAAGGCTAGCAATTCATATTGACCTCAGATTAAGGTTCAGAGCTGTTTTTGTAGTTTTCCATCGTTATAGACAGATCTTATTGAGATATTTACTTTCTGCATGAATCAGAGCAAATGGACATTAGCCACTCATTTCTGAGTCTTCATTATGAAATGCATTCTGGCAGCAAGGGATTAACAAATGAACAATTAGAAAGCTAGTAAGCTCAGAAAGCTTACCATGTCATTAGCAACAGCAATGCCATAGAAATAGATAGTCCAGTAGTTGTGTACCTTGTCAAAAATTGTTTAAAACATGCGCAATAGCAAAGCTTAGGGACTCCTGGTCAAATTATATGCTTCGGTTAGATTTTCTGAAAATACGTGCACATTCAATGACACATTTTTGCACACATAATAGGTGCACAAATATAGATGCAAAATGTAGAACTGCAGAGATACGTCTTAAGTCTGGTTCATGTAGAGGATGTGTTTACTTATTTTAACTTAGAAAATCCGCAAAGTATCTTTTGAGTGTATGAAAATCTTTGAAAGGAAGAGCCCAATAATGTCTTTATAAATAAGAAATGACAGCTGAATTTGCTGAAAACATTCTCCTTTAGGCATAAATCCCTGCTCCCTGCTGTTCTCATGCACCAGTTATGGACATGCTGCCAAGCATCTGGGCATGGACAGAAAGTAAAAGGCCTTAAGTGTTGGGTCCCTTTCAGGACTCTGTAATCTGCAGGAGCTGAACTGAATCTGACCTGGAGGACTGAATCTGACATTCACTCAGCTAAAGATGGCATGAGTATAAGGGCATGTCATGTGCCAATCAAACTTAATTATTCTCTGTGTTATGTTTCTGCCAAAGTAAAGGGAAACCTGCTTGACTTCTGATCTTCAATAGTTGTGGGTTCTAAGAAAAAGTTTAACAGGCACAGGCCTTTCATGTCATGTGGAGATTCTTTAAATTTGAAAAGTTCTGCAGTACTGCAAATCTTTTATAAGATATCGCCGCTTTCCAAAGAAAAACATGTACTTCCATTTTAGTCTATGTTTAGTTTGGTACATAATTGAAACACAGCAGCTGTCCTTAAGATTTTGTGAAAATGGCATGAAGAATGGACCAATAGAAATGCTCTAAAATTATGTGGAATAAAGAAAAAATATTGACTTGCACTGACAGAAGGTTTTTTCCTTCACCTATGAAGTTACTATTTTTGGAGATACTTGTTTTTCTTTGGACAGCAAGGAGAAATATCATCACTCCAGTTTCCTCCAGCAGTCCAAAATTATATGCTGGTACCTGGAAAAAAATGTGTGAGTGACTGTGTGGTGCCCTGCATGGATTCAAGCCCCTGTGTGTGGTGCCTGCAATGGACTGGAGGTCTGACATTGTTAAAGAAAATTAATCAATAAAGAAAATCCATATATGAAATTAATAACTACAAAAACAGCAGCACTGCTCAACTTTATTGTATCATACACAGTAGGCATCAAGAATAACTCAGAATTTCAATTGCATCAGGCCAAGTGTGAAAGTCTACCTTTAATAAAGCTATGGACACTCATGATAGCTTCACTCCAAATAAACAATATAGCCCCATGACTCTACTCATACTAAATCAAAAGTTATGATTTATGCTCAACCATGCAGCTAAGCATCATGCCCAAGGATTTCTGTTGTGGCATGTTCCTTTTCAAGCCCGGAAATGGGCCCTATTCTGTTGTGTGGAAGGTTGGTATGCTATAGCATGTTTGTAAAATGCGATTTCAGGTGGATGAGGGCCCAGTTTCTACATTTACTATGATTGCAAATATTCAGTCATTCATTGTCTGAAGCAATTTATCCAGTTCACAGTCGCAGTGGGTCCGGAGCCTACCTGAAATCACTGGGCGCAAGGCTGGAACACACCCTAAAGGGGGTGCCAGTCCTTTGCCGGGCAATACACACTCACATCTATGGACACTTTTGAGTCGCCAATCCACCTACCAACGTGTGTTTTTGGACCATGGGAGGGACCATAGCACTCGGGGAATCCCACGTGGACACAGAGAGAACACACCAAACTCCTCACAGACAGTCACCTGGAGTGGGACTTGAACCCACAACCTCCAGGTCCTTGGAGCTGTGTGACTGCGACGCTACCTGCCGCATGATTGCAAATATGTACATGATAATTGTACATGACAATGTCCACATCAGTGCATCCCTAACAGTGACATTACATTTACATTGTCTATGAAGTCATCAAAATCCAAGGGTGCATTTTTGGAGTCTTTTAGTGCAAAGAAGTAATGTGTCTGTAATGCAAGTTACTTTCATCACATTCAACTCCTAATAAAATATCTCCTCTTCCACTTACAAGCACAAATGAGGTTTAGAATCTGACAGAATATATCCGCACATTGCAATGAGTTATGAGTAGGAAATAATAAATATCGAATTACACCCTGTTTAATAACCAGCAATAATGTGGGCTTCTAACATTTAATTAATTATCTTCAATATTTATTATACTTATGAGGCACAATTTGTCACTCTGTATCCCCCCTACAGATCTGTGGGCAATACAACAGATGATGGCCAAATCTGAGTGCTGATGTCAATCAAATGGAATCGGAATATAAATCAGGCACAGGACTGGCTCATACCTGTGACAGCTTATTGTGATTAGATTTCTCTGTCTCCCTGCCAGGCCATTACACATTCATCTGCTTTTGCATTCCAGGCATTCCCCATGACCTATGAATGTCACTAATGTATGGCATAGTATCCCGGCCACTAAGGCATAATTGAATATTTGGGCACATCAGTTTTAAACACATCTGCAGACATTCATTCACATTAACTTCTGCATGACTCATGGGGACTCTAAATTTTGCCCTTATATGTAGTTTAAGATAAGGGTAATAAGGAGATAAGGTTGTGCTCTTGAGGGGAAAATAACTGCACAAAGATCTGAATATATAGCCTGTGCTATTCTTATCCTAGTATTCAGTGGGATTTAATATATTGTTGAATAATTGATTTGTTGAATTAATGTATTTAAAAATGGGTTGTTTATGTAGTAATAAACATTACCAGTAATTATAGTGTCTTAATGCAGCAAAGGTTGTAATGTTTTTTCAACAATTCATAAATAGATACATTATCAATCATATTTACATTTGACACACTGACAGTGTCCCCTGTGATGTAGCTGCCCTTTAAAAAAATATGCTGCCAGATGCTGCCTTTATTGGATACAGTTGTGATAACAGAATACAGATCATCTCAAAATTCATTTCACCTCACCTCGTGTCACTGTGAGGTTTGTTCTGTTCTCCCAGTGTCTACATGTTTCCTCCACCTGGATTAGTTATTCCAAAAAAAATGTGAGTGGGTGAGTGAGTGTGTGGTGCCCTAAGATGGACTGGCACCCCATCCAGGGTGTGTTCCTCCATTGCACCCAAGGATACCGGGTAGGTTCTGGACCAAGCACAATCCTGACCAGGATGGCATGGTTGTTATGAGTCCAAATTGCTTTGTTTTTATTACCTTCATAACTCAAGTTCTGGGGATTTTGTTGTGTTTGTTTGATGAATTTTCTCCACTTATTTTATTTAACCTTACTCTTTATTACGTATGTGAAGTACCTAATATCTTAGCTCCTCTTAACATAAAAATAATTGATTTGCAATTAATGACTGTATTAACTGAAAATTGATTAACGGAATGGTTTATGTGTTTATGGACGTGTGTTTATCGTGTTCTGGAATATTTTTATGTCCATTAATAGCAAGTACTCTATGCATTGCTTTGGCAATAGTTATTAGAGAGAGAGAGAGAGAGAGAGAGAGATGCCATTCCTCTCTCTAGCCTCTCCAGTTCAATCATTGTGGGTAGAGAGTTCATTAGTGGAGTTAACTGGCTAATTAACAAATGATGAATAGTGTCTGCGTTCCCCCGAGACGCTTCTGGAGGAGCAGCTGCTGAGGCTCTGCGGGAGAAAGAGAGAGTCTTTACCCCAGAAATAAATTCCCAATGACAACTCCGTCAGAGACTCTCCACCTGCAGGCCAAAGCAGAGCACAACTCAAACCACAAATGAAACTAACAGTCTATTATGATGTGACTCTTCCTGCTGTGGTCATAAAAATCACAAATCTTGTAATTAAAATGGGTGGGTATTATGTGTCAGATTGATTTTTTCCTATATTTCATCAAACTTATTTTTCCAAGTTTTGATGAATAAACATTAAATGTGACATTCACGATTTTTGCTGGACTACTTGCCAGGCCGGCCTAGAAGAGGCATATGCGCTTACTAAATGACTGACAGCTAATGCTGAAACACACATGCGCGAGTAGGAACCATTAATTCAGCTGTATTTCACAGAGAAAACTTAAGGTGGCTCTACTACACCACTACACCGTCTGTTAGTTCAGCCATATTTCACAGTCCAGTTTGTGAATTAAATTTGGAACCATTCTATGGCCATGCAAGGTCCTCTTTTCCCTGGACAAGTGCTCTTTTTGGACCGAAAAATGCGTATTCAAGGGGTCAGAATGTTGAGAGCCAAATTGGGACACGGTCGCACTACTTCAGCGCTGTAGTTCCACCATTCACCACAGCGAGCAGCTCACTGTTTTCCTGGAGGCTCAAACAGAAATGTGTTGAACGTTGTTGAAGTAATATTTATCATAGTCTCTTCTTTATGTTTGGAGAATGTTTCTGTGAACCAGACATGTGTTTTATTCTATATATTTAAACAACATAAAGTCATCTTGTTTGTCCCTATAACAACATGAATACAAAGATATCTCAGTTACTGATTTTCTGATGAGCGAATCACATCTGCAGTTTTTGTTTAACTTTACATGAAAATAGACAAAATCTCAGGATTATTAAAGCCAGAACACCAGAGCGAGGTGTTACTCAAAATAAAGGAGTCTGTGAATTTGCATCGTTTTATCAGTCAGACCCTTATAGAAATGTAAGCCAGTAATAAATATCTATATCCAAGGATGCCCTGTTCCTTTATCAAGTATAGATTACTTGGTTGATAAAATGTTAAGGTGCTTGGTTTTAGAAATGTTCAAAAACGTAAATGTTATCTCACTTCTTTCTGGTAAACAATTTGCTTTAATGTTATCTCAAAACGGTGTTTCAGATTTGCAGCTTTGTATGAGCAGAAAATAACAGGTTTCTATGATCATACACACAGTGTCAGCAACTAATAAGATTTTTTTCCAACATACTCAAACTTGCAAGAAAATATGTGCATATTTAAAGCAATACTAAGTCATATTTGGTATTTTTGCTCCTGGGCAAAAGTTACATAGTGCAGTTTCTGCAGTGCTGAACCCAGAGTAGCAAAGACAGAAGCTCTATTCTCTGTATTACAGGTCAGTGAGGCACTGATAATTATTCTGAAGCTTACATTTTAATGTAAAAATACTACCCAGTGTTCATTTAACAAGTCTGAGGCCACCATTTACCTAATCAAAATATTATAGATCATTAGTTTTGTGGCATCAGGAACAATCAGAAAATATATAACAGAAAATTAAACAGAGGCCTCAACAATCAAATATGTTATTTACATGAACTTTCTGTTATATTGAGGACAGATATATTCAGGATCAGGATGAAGCAGTTACAGAAGATGAACGATTTGTTCTCAATTTTTCAAATAATCTGCCAGAATATTTTTCCACACCTCCAAATCCAATAATGCAAATTTACTTTCATTTTCAGCTTCTGACAATCTGAATAATACAATCTAAATACTTTGAATGATCTACGTTCTGTGGGGGCTGGTCCACTGAACCAAAAACCCCAAGAGATCATTGAGAATATAAAACCAAACACAATGAAAATTTTATAAAATGTGAACTTAAAAAGTTGTGGCATACATGGGCTCTCATTGCATTGTAGTCTTCTCAGAGATGAAATCTTTCAATGGCCAAACAAACAAACAAAAACAAAAGAGAAAGCAGATTTATAGAGAAATCATCCCCAACATGAAGGCAGCTAATCTAACGGCTGGTTTATAGTCTGTCATCTGATGGGTTGTGTTCTCGTTTGTCGTACTGACGGTTTATAAGGCTAGTTTATATTCTGTCATCTGCTGGGTTGGATGACAAAAAGTGGTGACAACAAAACTTTCGATCACAGTGTGACAGCAGAAGTGGTGCCACTGTAGGCCTTCCCTATGAGTGTCTTCTTTGTTTCGCACAATTTAAACTGAATGTCACTTCAACACGGTGCTATTTGTGGCTGCAGCCAACGACACTTCTGATGACAGAATACCAATTAGGCCAAACTCTGTACTACAAAGAATGCCACTGGTTAGATCACAGTCCTGCGGCCAACAGCAGAGATGGGTAAGACAATCTTAAAGAAGATCCCAGAAATGGTTCTACTTAGTTCCCCAAATAAAATATTCCTAAGTATATAGTTCTTCGAAGGCAACTTTTTTAGCCCCCCTTTGTGGATATTAAGAATCAGTGAATGCCTGCTTTGTCCCTACTTGTCTCATTTCTGTCCCCTCCCCACTGGTTGTGTAAGCATGTGGAGGGCCTTTAGCAGTAAGAGAAAACAGTATACAAAACAATATTTTTATTAGTGTATAATCACCTGTATCTATAAACTGTCATGTTTTCTTTAGCTTAGAATGAGTCCTTCAAATCTACATAATAAGCAGGAAATTTTCAGTAAGCAGTGTTTCCCAAACTGAGGTGTATTACATATATAATGCATATCACAGCCAATAATGTCACTGTAAATTAATTACAATGTTTATAATAAATTTAAGGGGGTCAACAGAGACACACCAGTGCGCTACAGCCTGCCTTTGACATTTTTATGTCAAAGGGGCAGCTCAGAAAGGAGGGGAGAGTGAGGGGTATTCAGGAACCTCACTACTAGATGCCACTACACCTTGCACATTAAACATTTATTTTTGTCAAAAAAGTCAATTTTTGCTATTCACATATGGTCAAATCCGACGTAATGAACTAACAAAAGTACAAT
Source organism: Hoplias malabaricus (assembly GCF_029633855.1). Taxonomy (NCBI): domain Eukaryota; kingdom Metazoa; phylum Chordata; class Actinopteri; order Characiformes; family Erythrinidae; genus Hoplias; species Hoplias malabaricus. The sequence continues at coordinate 30,501,523 of NC_089805.1, read as the reverse complement.
TTAACTTGGTGTGTTAATGAGCAGCATAAAAGTAATGAGTATTGATACTACTTTTTCATAGGAAGTCATGAGTAAAGTAATTTAATTTGATGATTTGTAAATGGATTACATTTTTGACTTGACTAGTTTTTAGTTTTACCACATGTAGTTTTCCCACAGTCTCCTCTCTCATGTATCGCTTGCAATAAGAGGAGATATTCTGCAATGTAGTATGAGCACATTTTCTCCAGAGACATTGTTAAATTACAGAAACACACAGTGGGTAATGTGATATACCTTGAATTCAGCTGAAGTCAGCCACCATGACCAATACTGTTGCAACAAAAAAAGTCCTGCTGCATGGTTCTGCTTTAGCAACCAGTAAACATTTAAAAATAGACTCATTTTTAAGTGTGTGTTCCATTACTCACAGCCAACTGTCTGTGCTCACAGCACGCCCTTAAGAGATAGATTCTCCTGGCTGTTTAAAGATGCATAAGAAACTGGAGATTTGGAGAATCCACAAGTGAAAAATTCCTCTTTCCTCTGTGGCAATTGTTTTGTATTCAGAATACTGCATGGTTCAAGAGCTCTGAGGGACATCCATTTATCTTCCAGAAGCTGACTAAGGATGGGTTTCATCTCCTCTATAGGCAACATCTTATATAACAGACACTGAATGCCACATAACAAATTGCGATCATGACTTAATGATATTGAGGTGTGAGAGATGACTTGCTGGGAAAGTCTCATACTCATATATTCCTTTGATATTCAAACATATACCTGCAACCCTGCTGCATATAAACATCCCAAACCACCGTCAGGGTAGATACAGCATGAATGCTGAATAAGGCTTTAAAAGAACCACCACAAAGCAGACTATATCTGTTCTTAACGTGTAAAGCAGGGGCTGAGGAGAAGAATAGATTGAGTTAAACTGGAGGAAGACTGATTAAAGATGTACACCTGCATACATAAATGAGCAAGGTTATGAAAGATGCACAAAGACTAATGTCTTCAATAATGTATGAGCTTCATGGGAGAAAGCAAGGTGATGTTTCCCAACACAACTGTCCCTTATATTTGTGTAACTTCTTTCTTCTGAATTTGGCAGATGATCACGAGTCAACAGTGAAATTGCTGGACGATGCTGTTGGTGAATATTGACCTGAAGCTGGACTGTAAATGTCAGTAAGGCAGTAATTACAGACACCTGCTCAGATCATAGATAGACCTCATGATCCTTCAGAAGACGCTTATGAAGAGAGGGCTACCATGACCCAATGATTCCTTAGTGACAGAGCACTATAAATGATACATGCACTATATGAATACAGATTAACATGAAAAAAAAATGAATGAGTTAAAGGCTTAGGGTAGTGTCGCTTCAACACTGATCCAGGATCTCAGGGCCCTTGATTCATTCCTGGCCTAGGATAATTATCTGAAGAGTTTGTGGTGTTTTCCCTGTGTATATGTAGGTTTCCTCTGGGTTCTCCAATTTCTTCCCACATGTCAAAATACATGTTGATTGTTTGTATGACTATGTGAAACAGTCCACATATATGGACAAAATCTGAATCTGTATGAAATGCTTTAAGAGTATAATTAATTTATTGCACTAAACTAGACACAGACACAGAAATCACAACCTTGTGGAAAACAAGTCACAAAATAAAAATGAAGGTTTCTAAACCATGGTTTGAACTGAGAAGACTATACCTTGGAAGATCATTACTTAATCATTTACAAATATGATTATTTAAAGGACTGATCATTAAAAAACTTAGTTCTGACAACACCATTTAAGTGTGCAACCTTAAGTGTGCAACATAGTGTGCAGGCTATGTTAGTTAGCTTATAATATAACAGTTGAGTGTATAATTACTCATTCGTAATCTATAATGTCTTTAATCCGTTCAGGGTTGCAGTAGGTCCTAAGCCTACCCGGAATAATTTGGCACAAGGTAGGAACACATCCAGGATTGGGTGAAAGTCCATCGCAGGGCTGACTTGATTTCTTGACAGTAAAAGTGAATTACTCTCTGCAATTGTAAGGGGGCCCAGGAGCAAGAATACCAATACCAAATCTTATATAGTGTGACTTTAACTTTTACAAAAACCTTTGCAGGAATCTCACCCTTTGACAGATATCCAACATGAACAACTATTCTTCAGAAAACGGTAAGAAAGCAATTCTTGTAACTGAGATACAAGGAACTTACAAGTAGGATTGAAACTGGTAAGCACTGATGAACACAGGGATTTGCTAATATATACTTCCAGGAAAGCTCATGAAAATGTTAACTTTCAGTACTTCAGTTACATCTCACTCTGAAAGGATTTTTGTTGTCATCATACTTCAGACTGTTTGTAGAAGTGTGGTTCAGATCTTACTGATCAAACCTCATGCTTGGTAGTGTTTTCACAGGGATAGTTAATCAGAAAGAACCAAAGGGAAAGAGATAGACTCCTGTTAGATGTAGGCAGATTAGTTTAACAACTTTTTTATTTTTAATGATGGTGGGAACCGAAGCGACACACAGTGTTGGGTATTGAACCCAGGCCCAACAAAATCCTGTCCAAATCCAACCTAACTTAAAACACACTCTATTCCAAGCTATTCTGATAGAGCTATTCTTTTTTTTTTTTTTTTTGTTAGACCAGGCAGACAGGATGTAGATTTACATTACAGCAGATTCTGCCTTGTGCTGTAGTAATTGTGCCATACTGAAGATCACCACTGGAGGCAGCGTAAAGCTAATTTTACATCCATACAAATAGTGGCCACAAGAATATTAGCCATGACTGAATGAGCTTGAGCATTTCTTTATAGTCAGAAGTGCCAGAAATTGAATTAATAAAATTTCACTGCATTAATATCCCAAATATCATGACATAAATGTTCTTAAATAGCTTTTGGTTTAGGTAAATGTTTCTACCTAAAAATACCTTACATTATGTGTATTATAAACTTTTATTTGGCTCTTCATTCACACACATACTATATAGATGTTAAAAAACTGTTTAAAACCAACCACTAAAAGATCCAACCTGATTCTTTCAACCTATATTTATTTCTGTTGATTTATTCATTTTTAGGAATGTAGTTCCAGACAAAATACATAAATTGAACCAGCATCAATGACCTCTATTTAGTTTTATTCCTACAAAATGTATGGCATAGTGTGAACCCTTCTAGATTTCTTTTACTTCTTCATTCGCTGCATCCCTTTTCACCTAGAATGATCTACAAGAATTATTTTATTGTCTTACTGACATGTTAATAATTCATGTCTCCTGTCCCTGCTTGTCAGTCCTTTCTGGATCTCCTGATACTGAGAGTTACACAAGTTTGCTTCATTATGAATGTCATTCATTTTCAGTGCAGCATCAGGTGGATTGTGGGAAAAATGAAATTCCACTGGAATCTCTTGCTTCTCATATTTTGGCTAAAGCACTGACAGGAATACTCATATTCTACTTCTAATATCATATTCACTACTGCTACACATCCTAATACAATACTCTACTAATGTGAAAAATGCGTTCTTTCAATTTCAAAGTGATTTGAGACCTGGTTTATATTTTAAAAAAAATGCAACATTAGTAAACAACCATCTCATTGTTCCCTAATTTTTTATTGAAAAAGTACTTTTGTAGCTTTGACTCTACAAGATTTACACATCAATTTATTAGTAGATACTGAGTAAAAAAACCTGCACATTAATACATTAAAGTAGACATATTTCACTCCAGCCAGTCATAGCTGCACAACTCTTAATCATCTCCATGGAACTCAGCAAACAAAACATTATCTGCAACACTTCAACACCACTGACTTTACATGAGTCACTTAATTCAGACAGTTGTTTGGAGGATATATCACCCCCAGCAATCTGCTGAAAATGCTCGCTTCAGTTGAGTCATCCTTGTTCCTATATTATTGACCATATTATTTATTTTTCTCCAATTCTTCAGCCAAACCCATCTTTAGACACGGCCATTTAATCTGCACGCTGTGAGTCAACTTTATTCTCCACTGACAAATACTTTTTTAAAGGTTAACAGTTGAATAGGTTATAGGTGAATAGTTTGGTGTTATATTTGATGTTGAGACCTCATGAGCTTCCATTTCATTTATATTAAACAGAAATAGCTGTGTTATGTTTTCATATTCAGGCAAGTTATAATCAGTAGTTTAGCAGCCAGCGTCGTTAGGATTTCTCCTTTCCTGGGTAACTTTCAATAATGCACTTTCTCTGTACTGAGAAGCTGTGAGTTGTTTGAGTGAAAAGCATTTTCTAGTTAGTTCAGTATTTGTGCTAAAGCTGTGTGTGTGTGTCTCTCTCTGTGTGTGTGTGTGTGTGTGTGTGTGTGTGTGTGTGTGTGCATTTTGTGCTTGGATAAATAAAATAGCCTTTCTGGCTACAAGGAGGTGCTCACTTTTCATATACTTTTTTAGACCCTTAAATAAACAGGATCCCCTGGCTACATAAACATGTAATAACTCAGTCAGTCTGAATGTACATGTAATGAATTAATGATAGGAACGCAATAAGCCTGGGATTTTAAGCAATGAGTTAAACAATGCCAGTGCTGATATGACTCATATTATTCAGCCCTGATGTAAAAAGTGGAGATAAGCGTTTTTTAGACATTCCTGTTCAATCTTTCATGTTTAAGACACTAATCCATCCGTACAAAAGACCATAAATAAAAAAAAAAGCAATAAAACTCATGTTTTTGTTCCAGCTTTGTATTTTCTAAGTCAGTATATTAGTAGTTACTCAGTAAAAAATCTGGATATTAACACAATAATGCTAAATTATTTGACTGGCATTTGGCAAACACTTTTATTCAGATTAACTTTGCACATTCCCCTGGTCGTTTTTCTACTAGTACAACTCCCCCACAGCCTTTGAAAACCACAACGACTGCAGTAATATTAGGCACAGTTTACTCGTTGTGTTTCCATGTTTTTTTTTTTTTTTTTTTTTGGGGGTGAGGGGGGTTGGGTTGGACTCAACATAGCTCTGTGCCCAAGTTCTTACAGATTGCCCAGGTGTCACAGCAGAGTTTACTTGTAACATTGGAGTTTTGGTTAGCCACCAATCCAAGGAGTACAAGCTGCTGTTGTCAGTGGGATTAAAACAAATGTGACCATAGCTGTAAACTGGAGACTTTATTAGAGTTTAGGTTGTGCTGGCATGCTCTGCATTTTGTGGTTATTGACAGATCTCTGGCCAGTCAGCGCTCTGCAAGATTTACATGTCAAATTTAGTATCTACTCGGCTTGCTTCGTAGCAGGAATGAGCAGGGACTAAATAGTATATATATATATATATATATATATATATATAGGTTCCAGGGACAAGGTACTCGATTTGGCTAGTGTAAAAGCAAAACAGCGTAGATTCCATATATATATATATATATATATAAATATATATATATATATATATATAAAACTGCTACTAGTCTCACATGACCGAGTATCTGAATAACACACACTACTCAAATCCAAAAACCATTTAAGACATCATCCTCACCTTTGGATTAGAGCTGTCACACTCTTCAGTTTACCAGCACCCTGAAGTCTCTCTAAGCCTCTGGGTCTCTCACAGTCCACATTCTGTTTCTCTGTCCCCTCCTTCACTCAGCGGCCACTCAAGGCTTCACCATTTCTCTAATGCTTGAGAGTATTTCTGTTCCTATTCCCTCCACCCACAGCTGTTCATTTATATGCTGACCCTTCTTTTCTACCATATAATTAGTGTTCTCCTGTTAATAAAGCAGCCTTCACACTCTGAAAACACACACACATACACACACACACACACACACACACACACACACACACACACTGGACCCTCAGATTTGTAACTTTTTTAAATAATAATAAAAAAAAAATCACATCCATATTGGAGAAATCAGAGCACTCTCAGCTCAGTAAATTTTACATTTAAGAAAATATGAATATCATCACAAGCATTTTCACAGAATTCTTTACCAGTATTAGTTTTCAAACCTAATTATCAGTGCTAACACTATAAAGCAGATCCTTGATATAATAATAATAATAATACTTTATTGATTTAATGTAAAAAATCCATCTGCCTTTTTTTATATTGGAAATACAAGGTCTGATAAAAAAAAATGTATTATCTTGTTTTTTTGTGATCATTTTTATTGTGATGGAACCGAATTTACCTCTGTATTAGCCATGGAAGTTATAACATGTGCTGTCATTACATGGAGTCCAGCAGTTCTGCAATTTTGTGGAGAAGGATGATCCTGCCCTTGAGTTCTGCAACATTCCTGCTAAGGTAAGTACAGCTGTTGCAACCAGAAGGGGAGATGGATGGAGGCTTGGTAAGGATGCTTCAGTGCACTACAGAATTAAAGGCAAAACTAAAATACATATAAAATGTACAGATAACACAGGGCACATGCAGGAGCTGCCCCAGACAAGCACATCTTCTCAACACTTGTGTCTGTTTAAATATGAGCAAAGTATCACTCTTGTTAAACACAATAGCACCCCATTGTGGAAGAATCCAGAAATGTGAGTGACTATGAAAGATATAGCATCTCCTTCTGGTGCAATTCCTAATGATGAGTGAGTATGAAAGCGAGTGAACACGTATGTGAGTGAGTGAGCAAACCAGTAAGAATATGTGAAGTAATGAGTGAGTTAGTATGTATGTGAATGGGTGAGTGAGTGAGTGAGGGAAGTACAAGGCATTTCTGTGATGTGCTTCACATCTTAAAAGAATATTGTGAAATCCTGTTTCAAGACTTCCAAACTTTGGTCTAACATGTATAACCATGACAACAAACAACTGAGCCAGGAGGACAGAGAGCCACAGAAAAATGTCACAAACCTTAGCACCTGAGGATAACAGGACGAGCTTGCTCTAATATTCCTGATAATAGAATCTCTTATTGTCAAACAAGATGGAGGAGATCAGTTAGCCAGCTGTCTAGTGAAGTCCAGTGGGGAAGAGTGATGTGAGTGTCTGTCTCTCAGCAACAGTTTTTAGAACATTAAATGGATTTATTTCCAAGCAGTATGTGCAATGTAGAAGAAGAAATCACTGTATCAACAATTATTGATTCCAAAAACTTCAACATTTCAAGGCATTTCAAGGACACTGTGTATCTGTATTGAAATACACTCTACAGCTAAATGTTTTTTACATTTACATCATTTAGCAGACACCCTTATTCAGAGCAACTTACAAAACAGCTCATCCAATGTTTCTTGTGCAATCAAAATGAGAAAGGTGTTTTTGTTTCCATGTCACAGCAGAGCTTCCCCATTTAACTCATCTCTAACAGTGAATACACACACACACACACACACAACAGTGTGCAATCTTAGCACACACATTAGTAACTGTGAGCACATACATGGACACATCAGCCATGAATATTGAGGGAGGGGAAAACACTGTTTCTGCACTAATTGTCCACAATAAGTCCAGGGATCCAACTACCAACCTTATGGTCCCAGACCTGCTACACTAACATCTGTCACAGCTGCCTAAAAGAGCATCAGTGAGAACTTCGTCTACCCTCTAGAATCTATCTCTACTCTTCTAGGAAGGCTTTACATTATAAGTTGGAACTGTGCTGTGAGGATTTGATTCTGTGTGTCACAAAGGCATTCTATTTCTTTCCAAATGCACTGGTTATCCATCACTCCAAAGTTCTACTGCTCAAGAGTGCCATGCTGTTTTATTCATTTTTCTACCCTATATGCTGACACTTAGCTCTGGGGATGGAGACCTTAAGCTCAAGTGTGGCTCTTCCAGAGGGTCCCATTCTAGGGGCAATACTTTTATAATAATGTATATAAATAATAATGTTTGGCAATAGAGATATCATAAAATGTCTTAATGTATAATGAGATGACACTTATGAAATTTACTTCTTGTAAAGGATTTTCTCCTTGTTCATCGAAAGATTAGGAACTGAGGTATAAGCAGAGATTTAAACAAAATAAATACTGAACACAAGCAGCACGAGAAGGAAACACAGATTAACATAAACAACAGAGATCATATGAAAACTAAAACTAAGAAACAAAACACTTAACAGAGTGGGACCAAAGAACTATAATGCTGAACAGAGACAGAGATAACATAGTCTCTGCAAAAATAATAAATAAATGCAAAATAATTAGGTAAACAAGGTAAATAAAATAGAGACTAACAGTGAAAACAAGGAACAATGACACTAAATGCATAAACTACATCTAAACTAAGATCAGCACTATAGAGGAACTACAGAAACAGGTCAGAAACAAAAGATAACCACAGACATAAGAATAAAAATGAATAAGAGAGAAAGAGAAGAGTAAAACTTTCCTGAATTCGGAGCAGATCATGGCTGAAGATGCTCTCCAAAGTTAAGGACAATAAATAAACCATGTCAAGGAGACACATACTGGAGTCATGTTTTTAGTATCCGTAAATATGATACTATCTGTGGTGTGTTCTCCCCGTGTCTGCATGGGTTTCCTCCGGGTGCTCCGCTTTCCTCCCATAGTCCAAAAACACATGTTGGTAGGTGGATTGGAGACCCAAAAGTGTCAGAAGGTGTGAATGTGTGAGTGGATATATATGTATGTGTGTGTCGCCCTGTGAAGGTACAGTGCCCCCTCCAGGGTGTGTTCCTGCCTTGCCCCCAGTGATTCCAGGTAGGCTCCAGACCCACCACGACCCTGAACTGGATAAGCGGTTACAGACAATGAATGCATTAATAAATATTATACTGTATTTCAAACAGATTTTCTGTACAATATGTAACCCGTCTCTTTCTCCCTAGTACATCCTTGACATGTCTTATTCTTTTTACCCTTAGAGAACATCTTCAGCCATGATCTGCTCAGAATGTGGGAAAGTTTTGCTCTTCACCATGGCAACAATAATAAGTATTCTAAATATAATGACACTGCACCTAATACTGAAGCTCCCGAAGACAAGATGTAATTGGATCGGTTAGATGCAGAGCCCAGTTTCGCCGCAGAGGTTTTCTCATCTTTCTTGCAGTGGAATATTAGGGCAGGGTGAAATTCTTTGGTCATAGTAAGGACACATGCATTTGAAGTTACCCACAGCATAAAGGAACAGTGCTATAAAAAATCACTATATAAATGAATTCATTCAAATGCTACTTTGAATAGCATTAGTTCCTATTCATGCTCTACTGTAGAGATGAATAATTACTAGATTACAAAGATTTGGACTTATCACAATTGAACAGTGCACCTGTTGCAGAAACAGCTGCCCAGTTGAATACACAGCCTATAAAATCTCCATAGAAATGTTTTTACCAATACAATGGGATGCTCTGGAGCCATGGCACATTAGTCACATTAATATCATTTTGCTCAATGCCAGGCATGGCCTAGATTGGTATAAAGCCGTCCCAGCAATAGGCTATGCAGCAGTGGAACTGTATTCTTAGAAGTGATGTAGCTCTTTCCACTAACTTTGTGATGTGGTAGAGTGGTGTGTGTAATGCAGAACTAATCTTCCAACATCAGTAATTGAATTAACTCCAGTTTATATGTCTGAATGCCATCAAATCCTCTCAGCCATGTCCCACCATCCAGCCTTGCATTTAGTGTTTGGCCATAGATTGTACATTGTCTCAAATGAGTCCCTCAGTAGGCACTACTCTAATAACAATGACACTGAAAAATGTCAGCGGGGTGATGGCTGAATGTTGGATTCCAATCTGTGCAAAAAAATATGGCATCAGTGGGATTTGAGTTCTGAATGATGGGTCACTTAGATGTGTCACTCTGAGCATGAATTACCTTTTCATTATTTCTTGGACAAAAGTATCAAATCTGGCCACAACTTCCATAGCTCCCAGAGCAGGAAGCACTTCGCTCTCACCCCGTCAGCCCTGGGGGCAAGAAGCAGTAGAGAGGCCTCAAAGCCTGAGGGTAGGAATTAGGAATTAGTAATGGCTGAATTGAGAAGGGCAGACTGTATTGCTTTCCAAACTGAGATGCTGTGATAGAATGCAAGTTAGGACCTAACAAGGGTGGGTCTGAAAGATATTCTGTGCAGCTGGTCCCCTTAAATTTTTTAAGTGAGCTGACTTTTAGCTCACTTTTGATGTATATCCAAAGAGCATCAGCATTTTATCTCAAAACATACACAATGTGGCCCAAAGTTTGTGGACACCTGCTCATTCATTTCAGATTTCTTAAATATGAAATTTGTCTTCCTTTGTTTCAGTAACAGCATCTAATATTTTCTGAAGTTTAACAGTTGATGCTGGAAGGCTTAGGTGAGCTTAAATGATGCTGGATCATGAATACCACATTTCAAATTTTTATCAGACATTATTCAATTTCATCAAAGACACTTCCAGACAGAGTGTGAAAAGTGATCAAAAGTGAATTTGTATTCCTTTCCTCCTCTGGGCTTTTTATAGGCAAATGTTTATTCCACCTCTCAGACTGACTGTCTGTCTGGGGACACATATTGAAAATGCACATTTCTCCAAACATACCAACCAGGTTATTTGGGTGCAGCATAGCGTATTAGTATTTTATTTCAGCTTCTAACAGGACAAAAACCAATTTATTAAACATGACATGTTAAAGGAGGTGGTATATTTGATGTTATTTTACTCCCTCCTCTGTCTGATTTGCAAAATGAAAAGAGAATAATTCTCAATGGACAGTTGGTTGTACATCGGTTGGTGTCTGTCTGGCTGGAGGAGAATTGTGTCTGTTGAGCTCTGGTAACATTTAATGACATGTGGAATGGGAATGCATCATGCAGGTCAAGAATAAAGATGTTATTGGAATAACGTGTTGATGAGCCCCTGACAATTCATCTCCAGTGGAGCTCCAAGGGTCACGTCAATGTGGATGAGTGACGTGCACCACAAGAAAGAATATTGATTGTTCTCTTCCTCAGGCTCCCCTCCTCTTCTTTCAGCCTCACTGTCCAACCTTTGTACTAGAATTTAAAGCAATAACTTTATTCCAGGATAAATAATAAATGTCTTTATGCACTATTAAACTTTCTGGCTTCTCTTTATATGGGTAGTCCTATACAGGTACTCAGGAGATGATCAGGGTATTACCAAACATTCCAGTGAAACTTTAAGCTCAGGATTAGAACTACTGTTAGAGTTAGGACAAAGATCACAGTTTGAAATATTCTTAGTATCACATTACACAGACTGTGTTGTTGTTGGTGAAAATATACAAATGGGTTAAATATCTACATTGGGTGATCAAAATAAGGTATGGCCAAAGAGTTCTGGCTTTCAAAAGTCTCCACTCCAGGTTGTTTACCATTGTAATGCTATGTAAGAGATCTTCATAGCTACTGACCATTTAGAATGTAATCATTCTTCTGCAAATTAAAACAATTTACCTATATGTCGTCCTCTGTGAATTGAAGAACACATCTAGAGGTAGTAAATTTGACAGAAGAACTAGACCACTGTTACAGAGGTTATGCTGCATTCTTTAAAGTTTCCATGCTGCTATGGAGCATTTTAGTCATTTAGTATAAACCACATGCCACCAGGAACCCTGAGCAGGATGTTTGTAGGATGCTGAAAGTATCAATGTGTATAGTATATAAAGAACTCTAGAATTGCAGATAGATAGATAGATAGACAGACAGACAGACAGACAGACAGACAGACACTTGGCCCCATGTCTGTGGATTCTGTGTCCTTGAATTCCACCAGCCAACAAACCTTAAATTAATAAATACTGTATTAAATATATAAGAAAATCCCAAAACACAAAACCTGAATTTGCAGCACACTGAGCACTACACCGAATAAACCCAAACACAGTGATATGCAGACATGCCTTGCTGTAGCCTCCTGCCATTTCCCAGTTTCTCTCCAGCACACCCTTTTGGAGTATTGTTACCCTTTTGTCTCATCTCATTCATACCAGAAGTAATGCAGAGGTGACTGAGTATACAAGAAGATGCCCATTTTCTATAAGAGATTTGGGTATCCTTACATTTTGGTACTCACAGGGGTGTATCTCCATCTCCTGCTGATACCAAGGGCCAAGCGTACATACAGACAAATGTATTTCACCGTTTAAGAGTCCAAGCAGAGCTGATATGATCATTTTACACAGTACTTAGAGACCTTTCAATAGCAGGCATCTTTATGAAAGGGGGTCTAGAGGATACTGTAAAGGAATCACACACTGCATTTTAACTAGAGCTTTTGTTAGCATGTATTATAAAAATCCCTGTTAATCCATTCAACCAGATTTTATTCAGTTAATGTCAGTGCTGCTGTCTCAATCGGTATTAGCCACACAATGTTCAGAAAGCCAGAACATGGTTTTGGATCCCTCTGTTCTTTTCTGGATAGCTTAATTGATAACAGGTGCAGATTCATTTTAACAGCAGAATGGAGTGATGGAGGGAGAAGGACTGGGGCAGGGGGATGTTCAGAGATATAGATGCTGGTGAATAATGTGCGAATACTAATGAAGTAGCACAGTAAAAGTGCGTACATCCAGAAAGGTTGACATTTCCCTGACCTTCAGCCGTGGTGGTCTGAAATGTAGAAAAAGAAGGGACTGCTAATGAGGATGACGGTGAGGGAAATGCCTCCCTGAGGCCATGCTCCTCCAGGCCCAACTCACAGGGCAGGTTAGGTGCCAGAAGGATGCTAACGGCTACGGTGTGTGGAAGCATGGAGAGATGTGCTACTTAGAGTAAGACTATTGTAGGGCTGTACACTAGTCTACAGATTCATTTTGAATCTCTGGGAAAACCATGTCTAGGAATCTGGGTGGAAGCATCTAACCTCAAGCAACTAAACCCTCAATGGTAGGTTTAGTTTGATTAAAAGGAACCCTGGAACTCTCTTGTTTTTAAAAGTGTGAAGATATGTCCATGTTCAGCCTTCAAAGCAAGGCTTGACAAGCGTCACGGAAAGTTGGCAAGAATTACATTCTCAAAACTCAAAAGCCATGGTCATAATACTTACATTTTGTGCATTTCTTCATTTCCAATTACTCTTTTATTGTTTCACTCTTCTTTGGACACAAGACCGAGGTTCCTGTGTGGTACATCTCTCTGATCATCAGAGGAGCAGGAGTTCAAATCCTGATGATGCCACATCTTCCATGGCAGGAGTCATGAAGCAAGAAGCACTCACCCTCACGCTCTCAGCCTGGAGGCATCTTGCAGGAGGCGGGGTCCTAGCCTGAGGGTGCGACTTTGCAATGGCTAAACTGAAAAGAAAAGAAAAAAAAAAGATTTTTTGAGTTAGCTTGAACTCTACTGTTGTTTACTGAGCAAATTAATAGGTCACGCTAAAGGAAAGGCCACACTGTTGAGGTAAGTCGGATTTAGGTTTTTGTGTGATTGGTGATAAGCATGGCAGCTAATGTGCTGTGATCAAACCTGTCCACATTGTTTTGTTACAGCGAAAGTGAAATCTCAAGAATCACAACACTTTAGGGGAATATAAGAGGTGATAGAAGCCTTCCAGAGAACTACATGTTGTGCTGCTGTGCCACATAAGGATTCCTTATGTAAGCAATGAACAAGCCAAAATCCAATGAAAGTGAAAGAGGACTTAGCCAGTCAGTATAGTCTAGCCTTTCTTTGACTGTCAGAAGTTGCTTTAATCTCAACACATATCTTCAGATAGCAATATGTCAAATGATCAAACATGTGCAGTGGGGAAAATGGCAATGTCACAGTATTCTAAGTGCTAATTTTATTTATATACTTATTATATAAATACTTATTATTTACTTATTATATAGTACTGTATTAAACTCAATGAGGATAGTAAGGGAAGGGGTTGATTTTCTAGCCTCCTCCAAAAGTTGCATAGTTTCTACAGGGATTAATCCAGTGTAACAATGACAGAGGAGACTCAATTTTCCCCATTGCAGGTGAGTGAAGGATCACAATAATTTTTAACCTGAAATTTCAAAGTAAAAATTTTAGATAGTGTTTCTTTAAAGGCTGTTACAAAACCCAAAAATAATCCAGAGAAGAACAGCTACAAAAGTTCTTTGAATAAGTATTTTTATAATGGAGATACATGCATGTGAAGAATCTCTTTAAAGTTTAAAGAGTCTCTACGTATTGTTAAGGACCTATAGCACTTTAAAGTTTTCTTGCGCACCTCAGACAAGAGCCACTTAAAAAACCTTGATTTTTAAGAATGCATGTGATTATGCAGAAGTTCCTGGCATAAAGAAGTACATTAAAAAAAGCCTATAGTGTGCTTTTTAAGACATACCTTCTCTAACTGAATATATGCGTCTGCTCTACCTACTTAAATTTGAGTGACTGGGGTCTGCAATCACAGAAGTTCTGTTCTTAGACCCTTGTGTCCTATTGACCACATTTCTGATAACACAAAGTGTGGCAATTAATCGGGGGTGAGGTGGAGTGACAGGAAAGCTCTATAATAGCATTTAAATTGAGTGTCAACTGAGCTGAATTTGAACAAGCTGACCTTGTTAGAGCTGAGGTGAAGTGGGAAAAGGGGGAAAACGCAGTGCATTTAACACTAGTTGGTTAAATCATTTAACTCACACTTCAAAAAAAAAAATAAACAGTATGTTTGTGCCATCTCTCCATGTTATGTCAATCATCTGAAAAACATCCAGTGTAATAAATCTTGCACTGTAGAACAGATGTTGTGAGGGAAAAAAAGGTCTATTTTCTACAACACTAGAATTTTCTTTTCACACTTCAGGATTTATGGGGACAGATGTGGTGATACATTGGAAACAGAAGTAGTGGGCTACACATGAATAGCAGAAATGAAATTGCTATGACAACAATGGCCTGGAATAGACCCACCACCGAGAATGAACCATTTTATATATTACATAGGTTCCAACAATTACGCAGTGTTCACCCATTCAATCACATTAGCTTACTTCCTTCTGGTGAACATATTAAATATATATTCTGCATCTTAACAGGACAGTGAGGCTGGATAACTGAGAAAAACATGTCTCAGTTCAGAGAACCACAGAAATAGTAAAAAAGACAATCATATTTATTCATATATAGTAAATTTTACATATATATTTAAACTGTAACATTAACGGTCAATAACCATTTTCTGCAGCTTCCCTAGTGATCAAACTGCCAGTAAAATGTAAACTGATGGTTTAACCAAGATAGAGAAATTACATATTTACTGTGCAGCACTGTTGTTTGATTAATTGCAGCATTTTCACTCTCTTTGTAAGATACTGTGACAGTGTGTTGAGCTGCTAGTGAGCAATGAGGGAATAAACAGGTGAGAGGTCAGATACTCAGATATGAAAAATATGCACATTTTTCCAGAAATATGGCTGTAGAAATGCACATACAACACATCTGACTTTTTATAGATCAAAAAATCTACAACTGCAACGATAAGTAAAAGCAATAACACAGTTTAAAGCAACAACAACAAACACATTCAAATTATTACACAGTTCAAGTGAGGGAGCGCCAACAAAAGTGGTTAAATCTGGTTAATCTCCTAATCTCCTAACCTGTGGATTAAAAAAACATCCTGCGGTTTGTTTTTCCAAATAATAAAATTACTTGATCCCACCTCCCCAAGTAACACCTTCCTACATTTGCAGACGGCTGTTGTAGTGTTTACAGAAATGTTGCATGAGTGTGTTAAGTCCAAAAGTCTGCTCTTTGACTGAGAAAGGGTAGGTGAAATAACACACAGGATGTGTAAAAACATTATGAACATCAATGTAATACTGCTGTCAAGTGGTGTCAATTTTATTGGGAAAAGACATTTCACAGCAGGATTCACCACATGAATGTCCCTCAAGGTGGATGTTGAAGTCAGGTACATTGAAATGTTTTCATGCTGCACTAAACTAGCAGACTTGTGACATCACTACTATTTTCACCATATCATAGGAGTGTACTGACCTGTCCATCAGTGAAAAACAAACAAGACATAATATAAAAATGTATCAGTGCTGGCGGTGCTGCTGAAAATGTTAGACACAGGCCTATGTTTAACCCGTGTATTATTTCTATTTTGCTTTAATTTAAAACATCGGTACAACACACTAAAACCGATGAATGCTTACTAGCTAATGAAATACAACACCCATATAGAGACAAAATTACAACCCCCAGATAACTAATAAACAACAAAACCCAGATGTTTATTACCCACATAAACCACATGAACGCACAGGCCACATCAATGGCTTTCTCCGCAGAGAAAGAATGACCAGCACTTGAAAGCTACATTAGTGTGGAATGTGAATGTATTTCTAGAAATAAACATATAGAAATTGCAAACCCCATTAAAAAAAATAGCAGGTCTGGACTAGTTTACTAGGAACCAGACACTGTTACAAAGCAGCCATGCTGTTGTAATTCATGCAGAAGGTGGATTGGCCTCTTACTGAAATAAGCAATGCTTTCCCTAAAATACATTTTGTCTGTGTGGCAGCATGTTACTTCAAACCTGCATAATTCTGCATTAACAGTGCCTTCACCCGATTTTGGCTTTACCCGAAGCTGGGTCTCCATTCTAAGGTTTCGCAAATGCTATGTGCAATATAGGATTTTTTGAAAACATTAGAACAAAACAAGCATCAAAACAAGCAAGATGGACATATTTGAGGAGGGTTTTGCTTTTAGCAGAAACCCTTTTATAGCCATTTACAGCCTCTCATTGGGTATGTGTGTGTCTGTGTGTTTTTCTGCTCTATCTCTGCAGAGCCTGTTTATCTGGAGAACATGCTGTCATCTGTACCCACGAGTAATGCATATTGTGAACCTAATCATGAACTGTGTAATGACTCCATTATTTGAGTTTTTAATGATATTTTATTTTATATATTAAATCCAAATAAAGTGCTATAAAATGTGTGTGTCTCCCAGGTATATATCACACTGTGAGGACCATACATTGTTGGGACTTGTTTTCCTTGTGCGGACCACATAAATTAAGCATGTGGTACTTATGGAAAAGTTAATGGTAAGTCTCCACAAAATGAAGGGAAATCTATACAATGTCCCTACACTACAGGTCTAACAATGAAATAAGTAAAATGGAAGTTTAGACAGAAATATTGGATCACATTAAAATGAGAGAAAAAAACCCCACAAACTTAATTGCAATGTACTTTTTGCAACAGAATTCCATAATATGGTCCTAGAACTAGACATTATTTCATACTCCTGGAGCTATGATTATGAAATAACCTCTGTCTCTACCCACTCTTTGCCTCACAAATGGCTGGATGGCTTCCATTGGTTTATGACGTAAGAAACCCCTGGTTGTCATCTGATACAGTCTTTGGAACACTGCAGTTTCAATGTGGAAATGCTTAGCCATATGTTTTCTAAAACACACTGCGTTAACAAGGTAAACATAGATTTACAGTGGTGAGGGGTTTAAAGTCATTTTGGACTGCTTCTGTTGGTCTGTTTGTTAATGTCAAGAAAAAAAAATATATATATATATATATAAGGTTTATGTCCCAACAGCAATATTTTCAATTTGTAGTTGTTACATAAATCTGTATGGCAAATTACATTTGATTCTCTGAGGCACAAAAATAGCATTGTGGATATAGAGTGACCACCTGAGACAGACATCACCAATAGAATATATAGCAGCCCCAGAGTTAATACATAAATCTAATTCAAATGCTAATGTACAAATCTTCTTATGGGCATTCTTTTGTGCATGTATTGAATACCCAAACTTAGCCTGCAACACATATGTGCCTCAATGTGAAGACATATAAATAATTATATAAATATAAATATTCAAATATCTCCCTGCCAACATCATTTTGACCTTCAGGCCATTTGCTGCCAACTTTCATTAGCACGATCATCCATAATTCACTCCGCTTTATGGGAATATATATTCTATCGGAAGATAAAGTGCTCGCCATCTTGCATCCACTCTGATGGAATTCTGCCTTTATTATTTAAGGGATGACAGGAAAAAAAGTTTTGTCTGTTTATTTCATGTTTCCTTTTTCTGTTTTTTTCCCCTCCTCTCCCTCAGTGGCTCCGTCGACCATATGCCGGCTGACAGTACTTTAGTCAATTAAAAAGTCTTTGAACTTGAAATGCTGGGATCTGTTTTTAAGCAACATTACAACATCCGCATCCAAGTCACACAGGAATACAGTGCCAAGACATTACCATAATTACAACTCCCACATAACACAACACAAACAAGGGCCCTAAAAAAAGAACTCTCAGTCTGCCCTGCGAGCGAGGAGCGAGGGGGAAATGGAAAACAGGCCGACACTGTCGAAAGCGCCTGCCATTGTTTTGTCCTCGTATCCAATCCATCATCATTAAGGGAGAGAGGAGGCTGGCAGAGAGAGAGAGAGAGAGAGAGAGAGAGACAGACAGACAGAGAGAAAGTGAGAGAGGGGGAGAAAGAGAGGGAGAGAGAGAGAATTTCATTCCAATTCTACTCCAAAACATACTGCGCTCTCCCCATTTCCCCTTTCCATCTAGTGTGCCTGCACGCATGCTCGACTCCAAGGATCAACATATAAAGCCATCGTAGAGTATTCGTAGGCCTGCACAGGGTCTTGCCAAGCCAGCACGAGCCATGGCGTTTCATTACCCCACACCCAGCACTGCCAGGCAGCTACAGAGCAGCTCGTTTTATTAGTCCAAGCCTTGTGCAGGCTAGGCATGAATAACTGTATCAGTTTATCCCACTTCGCAAACATGACAGATGGTGTGCTTTATTGGCCATCACGCAGCGACCATATTGTCTGCTTCCAGAGTAACGGTTTACACACACACTCTTAGGACTTTAATGCACGCTGCCTGCCTCCTTTACAAACATATGAGAGGTCCCCCTTGACCCTGCTGTCAACAATGAGACAATGCTCTTTTGTCTCATCGGGCCACTGATTGCAACCATCGAGACCATTCATTTCGGAGCCTGTGTTTTTTGTATTCATTCATTATTTGAAGATTAAGTCAGCCACCTGGAGTTTCAGCGGAGGCTGCTCAATTCTCAGCTACAATGCACCTTCATTGTGTTGTTGCCAGGCCTCCTAGTACCTCCTCTTTTTTTTTTTTTAGAGTATAGAATGGAACAGAATAAAATATTGGCCATTGCCCACAGTAACTAGCCAATATTCTGTTCTGTTCTATTCTATTCTATTCTCTCTTTATCTGGATCAGATTTGCATCGAATCTGGAGCCTACCCGTGATTGTTGGGCACAAGGCAGGGACCATAAAGGACAATGGTACCTTACATTTTCTAACATAACTGTACCATAATCAATTGCAGTTATTTTGAAGTTGCAATGGTTCTACTAGTTTTTGTAACTTTCCATTAAAAAAAAAAACATTAAACAGATAGATAGGCAGTTTCTCATGTGAAAGTGATTGTAATGAGCCTTTACCATTAATGTTCTTATGGTTTTATGGACCACAGTGTATCCATTTTTATGGAGCCTCATGTTTAAATTTAAATTTAATCCTTAAATTAATACTGTGTTTACATTATGAAAGAACATCTGCAGACCAACTGCAAACTGCCAGTGATGACAGCAGTATATCAGCATATTGTTTACTTTTATTCATTCATTGTCTGTACCCGCTTATCCAGTTCAGGGTTGCGGTGTGTCTGGAACCTACCAGAAATCACTGGGCACAAGACGGGAACACACCCTGGTGTGCCCCCAGTCCTTTGCAGGGTGACAGACATCCACACATTCGTGTGTTTCTTGACTGTGGGAGGAAACCCACATGGACATGGGGAGAATGCACCAAACTCTTAACAGAACCACAGGACCCCAGAGCGTCGTGTTGTTTAATATTGATCTTTATACTCTGAGAATCATATCGTTGTGTTGGTACCGCTGTTATTTGGCAACATTTCTAAGGCTGAATGTTGCTGTTGGTGATATACTGCAATGGCACCGAGCTACGGTTTTAACAGGGTAAATGCAGCATGGAAGTCACTGAGGGTCAATTTCGTACACTACTCACAAATGCATTTTTTTTTTTCACAGCATGCTTCAAAGTAACAAAACTTTGAAGCTATTTTTGTCTTTTATTAAACAGAACTTTAAAAATGCCCTCATAAATTGAGCAATCCAAGTGTTCCAATACAACATAATAATCTGATCTATTATCTTCTATTCTAAAGTTGGATACATTTTTCTCCATTTCTTGTAAAGTTATGGTTTTCAAGATACAGATTTGTTATGACAGTGAAGATGTGAAACAACCACCAAATTACGAACACTTTTTAAAAGTACCTAGTTTTGCAAACATTCCTCATTATGCTGAAAAATACTTTAGCCAGCATTTTCTAAAGCTTGTCCAACTTGGCAATAGTTACTATGTAAGAATTCTGTAGTTGGACGGAGCATGAGATGAACAATCTATATGCTTTTTCACCATGACATAAATATATAATTGCATCACAATTCACAGCCAGTACAAGCTCCAAACAAATAAATAAATAATTCATGTTAATTTATGTCATCTGCACCAAACAAACAGAGCAAGCACGCATGCGTACACACACACACACACACACACACACACTGTCAACGCTATTTCTCATCTGAACATCATGCAGACACTTTAATATCTCTTCCTCTCGGATTCTTCTCTTTTTCATCGGACACAACTGTGTTGCCTAGGTAACCGCCAGTCTCAAACTCAGCGTTTCATGTTACTGGCCGGTCCCCAGAGCCAAGGCCGGTCAGCCCCAGTCCCATCTTCACCATGGTTACGTTCTCGAGGTTCCCATTTAATGAGTGCCAGCCTCGGCAGTGCACTGGCCCACATGTCAGA
This sequence comes from Hoplias malabaricus, assembly GCF_029633855.1. Classification (NCBI taxonomy): domain Eukaryota; kingdom Metazoa; phylum Chordata; class Actinopteri; order Characiformes; family Erythrinidae; genus Hoplias; species Hoplias malabaricus. The sequence continues at coordinate 30,480,709 of NC_089805.1, read as the reverse complement.
ACTAATCCTGCCTGGAGAGGACTATGTGTGGAGGAAAATAAAGCCACGTATTCCAGTAAAATTTTTGCCAAGTGTGTGTTTCTCCCTCACTCTTGCCCTCTTTCCTGATTTTTAAAATATTTTATTTATTTGTTTGTTTGTATTTTTAAAGAAGATTGAGCCATCTGTGCCGTCCCTATTCATGCACACATATATTGCACTGAAACTTGCTCATAAACACTAAGATCTGTATGTGTAACATAGACAAGTCTAGGTCAATGAACATCCTCTCTGCCTGCTAGTTACAAGAAGATGTTGCTTACTATTTCATATTCATATTTATATCACCAGACAGAGGTCTACAGATACTGTTTTGGGCTTTGAGCTGCCATGTCATATTCATGGAAATGGATTGTGCTAAACGGCATGCTGTAATAATTTAAAGCTACTCAGTTTTCATCAGTTTTATTTCTTCATTCTAAAGCCCTTCCTACATGGCCTCATCTCATAACTCAGCACATCATAAATACATGAAGCTGAATCTGATTCCATTTGTTACAATGGCAGTACAAACAAAGCACTTCTCTGCCATCATTTCAAAACATGGCATTGTAGAACTGATATGATAATGGCTTTATATAATATTAAAGCAATACTTGGTCATTCACTGTAGTGATTTCACCACTGCTGAAGGTTGTTGTGAGGTTATAAACCAGCAACAATATATAACTGATATAAGGTTATAGATTAGTATGTCAAGTCTGACTATGGCTTTAAATGGAGAGTCAGATTATATCATAATAACAGCAATAATAATGTTATTGTAAATGTATATTCCACATTTCTCATACTAAGGATAGGTAACTAGATTTAACATGATTTCACTTCGCATTTGTTGCTGTGCTGCAGGCACAATTTCTCTGATGCAAAGCACAGAAAATACTGTAGGCCTGAACATGTCAATTAGCTGTTTTTTTTTTCCAGGATCCTCAAAGCTAGTTGGTCAATGTTTGGTATAGCTACCCATGATTTGGGCTATACCAAAATTATATGGATCCATGAGATCAAAGACTTTGCCCTATGGCAAAAGTAGCCACTAGTCTTTCGTAAATGTTAACAATCTGTCACTAAATGACTGTCTTTATGTTGACTTCTAATTGGACTGAACAGAAAAAGAAGAGGAAAAAAAATTGTTCAGAATGTAAAATGCTTGATCAAAAAAAATTACCCCCCCCCCCATCTTAGCATGTGAAATAACAAGTAACTGCTGAGTTCACATAAAGGTTGCTTGAAATACTTTAGAATATAGTTGTATTAGTTGAATAGACAGCAATGATGGTAACAATTATCCTCAGTACTTGATAATAAAGGATAGCAGAGGCACTGAGGGAGCCGCAGCACCCCCTGTAAGTACATAAAAATAATAATAATATAAAAGTAATGGAAAATAAAACTTTTCTCCAACATTATGATTGATGTTTAGCTCATCTGCTAATACAATAGCAACAGGCAGCTCTTCAAAACTGCACCAAATGTCCATGAACACACAGTAAAATTACAGCTTTTGAATCCAGAACCAGAGCTCATTTAACCTCTAAATACCTCCTCTATAACAAAACCATCCCACTGTCACTCTGTCACACTGGCAATGCTTTTTATCTCTATAGTTATAGCAGTTACTAACTGAAAACCAGAACAATACATACTAGGGTTATGTTCTCTTATATAACTTTATAAACAATGCTCATACTATTCATCATTTGTTAATCCTGACCTGTTGGTGTTGTTTGTGGAAATGTGTTACTTGATCTGACCTTGATGACAACTGCATTGCATAATATTACCTAAGATTTTCTGGTGTAACCATTCACTAATCCCACTGATTAATCTGTTTGTGTACACATTTATTTCACCCATGATTTGCCTACACCACGGCCTAACCCAGGTTCACAGCGTCTGTTTGTATTTGGAAGATGGACAGCGTTCTGTCATGTGATGCTGATGCCAAGTGCAGTACGTGACAAATGGACCAATATGTTAATTAATCAGTCAGAACCCATCTAATTAAAGCCCTAATTCAACTGGCTTTGGCACAGCCACTTTCAGAGGGGTAATCATGTCTGTAGCAGTATTTTATGCTAATCCCTGCCCCTGTAATAAATAAAAAAATGATTGATTTTCTCTTTGTTCTTCTGCCTTCTGAAAACTAGCTTTTCATTAGTGTGCCCATTGTGTGTTGAGCTCCTGGTTCCAGGTCATTTTAAAGATATGTGAACTGTAACGCTACACATGAGTTACATGTTTGTTTTTTTTAATATTTATTTATTTATTTCTTAAACTGTATTATTGCTTCAGCAGTAGGGAAACACACATTACTATTGTTATCAAATTATACCTTATTCAATATTTAGTATAGTATTCTTAACCAATTCATCACCTATATCATTATTTTCAACAATAACCACTAAAATAGAAAGTAATGCTTATAATTGCACAGGGAAACTGAGGCCACCCACTTGCACAATGTTTCTTCTAAAATGAGGGACATTCGGGGGGATGTGTCCAGTCCCTCCAACTACCTTTGCTGTAGTATTAGCATATACGCTGCCAAGAAGACTCTAAACTAGATGTTAGTTCAAGGATTTTATTGCATTCAGCCACATAGACATTACTGAGGTCAAGCACTGATGTTAGATTATTAATTTTGACTTAAAAACTTTATTGCAGTACCAATAATGCAGTTCAGTTCCTGCTTGCCTAGTTAATATCTTTTTTTGCATGAACACTGTAAAACTTCAGGTGTTTTGTTTGTTTAATAGGTTACATATCATACATTTGTACAATGTATGTGTTAATTCCTTGTATCTGTAACATGTAGTAAAGATGTGATAGATTTTAAAGGTGAAGGGTGTGACAAGGATATGTAAATAAAACGTACATACAGGGAGCATGTTTCCATGCAACAGATACTTATTCACTAATTGCACGCAAATCACTCTTTGATTTGAGGTTATGCAACAGTTTTATGAATCAGACATGGAGTAGTTTGTCATTGTTTGTGCTTGACTCTGGGCTCAGATCTACTCCACTGATGAATAAGGGCCATTGTACCAAAACCAGGTCTCAGTGCAGCAACACTCCCCAAAGAGCTAAATCTGCCAACCAAGTAATCCTTGTGGAACTGACTGGAGATAATTGATGAGAAAACACTGATTGCCCATCGATGGAAATGGGCCAATTCTAAGCCCAAATAAGAGAACAGCAAGTATTTCTTTAATTTGAACCAATCATGAACAGAAAATATGAGTCAGATTTTGCCCTGTGAGCTGAAAGGAAACATGTCGTTCTGGCAGTGTGTAATATCTGACTCAGACAAGGCCAAAACAAAGTCTGTAAAACTAACACAAGGAAGGCAGAGTAAAGATTTATAGAATAAGACTGACCCTGGTGCATCATTTCAGAGTAACGTCATCCAACCCCAAAAAAGTGAGAATAAGAAATAGGAACAGCAGAGACAGCCATTATGTTTGTGAAAATCTGTTGTCGTGATTATTTCTCCAGCTCTAAATGTGATATCTTGCATTCTCAAAGGCATTCATCTAGAATTAAAATTACTATTTCTGTGTTTGTTGCAAAAAAAGGTCAACATATACATCTAGTTTAGCTTGATTTTCAAGCTGATACTCAGTGTTTAACGTTTAGTGCTCACCCATAGAACAAATATATAAGGATTTCCTTAAATGACTGATGGTTAATGTGATATAATCCATTTTAATAGTTTGTTAGGAGGTTTAGTGCAACTACTCGAGCTTTGTTTCTTATCTGTCTGCATATACTTCAAATATTTAATTCAATATTAACTGGTGCTGTAATTACATTCTGGGGTCCTGTAATTTCTGTATAATTTAAGGTGGAATGGAAAATTTAAAGAAGCCAATTTCAGCCTCCAGGGCGGCACGGTGGTGCAGCAGGTAGTGTCGCAGTCACACAGCTCCAGGGACCTGGAGGTTGTGGGTTTGATTCCCGCTCCGGGTGACTGTGAGGAGTTGGTGTGTTCTCCCCGTGTCCGCGTGGGTTTCCTCCCACAGTCCAAAAACACACGTTTGTAGGTGGATTGTGACTCAAAAAGTGAGTGTGTGTGTGTCTGTGTTGCCCTGTGAAGGACTGGTGTATTCCCGCCTTGCGCCCAATGATTCCAGGTAGGCTCTGGACCCACCGCGACCCTGAATTGGATAAGCGGTTACAGATAATGAATGAATGAATGAATTTCATCCTCTGTGTGTACGGCCTGACGAATAAGCATCGGTAAACAGTGAAAGTCTCTTTTCTAATTACAGTCCTAATTTAATAGATTAATCGTTTTTTTTTACACCATTAAAACATGAACATTGGTTATTGATTATGCCTGAGAAAGGTTGTAGTCAAAAAGAGACACAGAGTTTACAGTTTTTAGCATCTAGGTTTTTTGGTGTGCACTGGTTCGGTCTCTAAATTCCCTGAGGAAAAATATGTTGAATTTGCTATTAGAAAGTCTGAAATGTTACCTGGGGATGTGAACAGAAAGGCTGGGAAATTACGTTTTTCCCTGTAGGACTTTGAACACGAAAAAAAAAAAAGTGACATTCATGCACAGTGGCTAGCCATGTGGCAAGACCCATAACCAGCGGCACACCAACACGTGGCATAAACTTAGCTGACAATCAAAACAGCAAAACTCTCTTTTCTTCTTTGATTTCAGTAGTGTCCTTCACAAGACAAGATGGTGAAATAAAGCATGAGAATGTGACTGCACAGTCAAAACAGCCACTCTTTATATCTGTTGTGTCTGATCCACTCGTAACAAAACAACACACACAGAAACAAACCACCACCCAAATCATACCTGCTCTGTGGTGGTACTGTGGGGGTCATGAGCATTGAAGAGCAGAGGGAAACAATGTAAGTGGTGGACAGTACTGAAGTAAATGTAAATAGTTACTGTACTTAAGTACTATTTTTCATGTATCTGTACTTTACTGACTGGACCCACCGCGACCCTGAACTGGATAAGGGGTCACAGATAATGAATGAATGAATGAATGTACTTTACTGAAGTATTTCCATTTTTGGCAACTTTTTACCATAACTCCACTACATTTCAAAGTTAAATATCTTATTTTTTACTCCACTACATTATGAAAATCTGCTGTTCTTTTTGGTTTATGTGTGAATAAAACCATAACGTGTCTGAACAAATCTCCCTGCTCCGCACAGCTCTCTGCATGACACACAGTGGCACCGTTGCTAGGAGACGGATTAACACAGTAGCCACGCTAAAACAAGTGAAACTGTTTCTCCGCCTAAAACCAATAATACCAAAGGCAGACTTTTTTATCAACTGTTGTGTGAATTTGAGACTAAGAAATATCTATTTATTTGAATGTGTAATACCACAAGAACCACAAGATCGAAAAACAGCTTCTTCCACAGAGCTGTCAGACTGATCAATCTCTGACCATACCAACCGAACATTTGTAGCAGGTAGAGCTGTCACTGGGCCATTAGTTATTTTTGGGCTTGTGCAGCCACCGTAGTTCAGGAGCAGTCTTCCCCCGCCCCTCCCCCCCTCCCCTTTCTCTCCTGGGTCATGCTGTTGCTCATTAGCTCCAGTGTATATATACACGCAGTTAGCATGTGGTAGGCTAAGCTCCCACTTTTTATTCTTTGGGTCGCGGTACTGCGGTGCTTGCTGCTGAGTGTCTTGGACGATCTTACTGGAAAGAAGACAGGTGCCACACTCCCTGTCGATTCACCACGTTGCTTGCCGTTAGCGGCAGCTCTAATCCGGGACAGTGCATATAAGGCAGTTGATGTATGTTGGTGTGCCTGAGAACGAGTGGGCTTTCAAGCTGCATCAAGGTGCTCTGGGGTGTCGCCATCGGAGGTGGCCCAGGTGGTGTGGAGCAGAGCTTCTCCTAGTCTCCTGCTGTTTTGCCTGTGTGGATACATTGTGGGGTCGAACCACTTTTATCTTGTTTTATCTGGTTGTCTCTTTTATTTTGATTATTTGCCCTTGTGGGTTTTTCTTGTTTGTTATTGAGTTCTTTTGTTTTTCTTGCCTTTTAAATTAACCCTTTTATTTTGGTTATTATTTTGGATGGTGTTTGGGCTGTGGGTATTACAGTCCTTTTAAGCGTGTGATCTGCCTGTTTAACGTACTTGTGTATTTTTACCTGTTCTTGCAGAGCAACCTGGTATATGAGTGTCCCTTTGGTTGACTGGTTATCCTTTTTGTACATTTTTTTCCTTTTTCTTGGGCACTCGATCTGTTGTGTGTGAAGTCACTACCCCAAGGGGGTTCTTTTTGGTAACCTGTGTGTGGGTTGTATAGTCTCTAGTATTGGAACTCTGTATAGGATAGCGTCTGCTGGAACCCAGTTAAAATGTACGCAAATGGTAGGATCATTATGATGAGCGAATCTAGTTAATAACCTTGTAGGTGTTATTTTTAGTAGTCAGTAGGTAAAACCCCACTGTATTCTTTTGTTTTATTATTTTTTTTAAAACTTATTAATAAAATCGTTATTTTAAATGTTGCAAGACAACTGAGAGTAAAGGACTTTGTACGCTGAACTCCATTTCGTGTCTCTTCTCTTTTTCGGAACGTACCTGTGTGCTTTTGGGAAAGTACTTGGGGTTATTTCCTAGGGTGAAATTCCCTAGGTGGCGTAGTCGGGCTTACACTAATCTAAGCACTAGCCAAGGCCACATTTTTGGCGTAGTCGGCAGGATCCAGAAACAGAGACGTGGTTTGGAGTTCAGTTGTGTTGTCTTGTTGTTCTTATTCAAAGGCAAAACAGCAGTTGACGTTGGGTCACAAGGATTGTACTTGTGTGCCTGTAAGGAGGTGTTAAGCTAATTCATTTTCTTATTTGTTTCTTTCCCTTCTGTCCTTATGATGGCCAGTGAGCTTCAGGAAATGAGGGATTTGGTGCAACAGCTCCGGGCAGATAATGAGCGCCTTTTACAGGAAAGGGCTTCTTCCCAGTCTCAGCCAGGTCCCAGTAGTGGTGGTGAATCTCGAGGGCTGGTGAGTAACCCTACCCCAGTCGAAAGGGTGTTGTACCTTCCTCGTGAGCGTAAATGCCCAGTGGCAGAGGCAGGGCTGGTATAGGTATAGAAGAGTGGAGTGAAGAGGTACAGGCAAGCATTCGGGCACGCCATTTGGCGCCTATTGATCAGGCTTATTTTATGTTAGATCATCTAGAAGGAGAAGCTAAGGATGAAATAAGGTATAGGCCTAGAATGGAAAGGGAGGATCCTCAGAAGATTCTATCTATCCTTAAAGAGCTATATGGGTGCTCGAAGTCATATATTGCCCTGCAGGAGAGTTTCTTTCGCCGTAAGCAATGGGAAGGGGAATCTTTACAGGAGTACTCTCATGCCCTTTTAGCCCTTATGGAAAAAATAAAGCAGTGTGCACCTTCTGTAGTACCGGATGCTGATACGTTGGTTCGTGACCAGTTTGTGGAGAGTGTTCTAGACTCTGCCTTGTGTAGGGAGCTAAAGCAGTTGATCCGTCAGACACCAGCACTTTCTATGCTGCAGGTGCGGGCAGCGGCCATTCGATGGGAGCGTGAGAGTAGGCCAGCTGATAATGGGGGAGGTAGGAGCTATTCTGTCCCCTCTATGTGTGCACTGCAGATGTCTGGGGAGTCTTATCAGGCTCAGCGTGCTGCAGATAATATTAAATCTTCTGAGATGACAGAATTAAGGGCTATGCTGTTTAAACAGCAAGAACAGATTAATCAGTTAGCCCAGAGCATTGCTAAATTAGGTGCCTCTTCTCGGCCTACTGGTCCTAGCCGGCCTAATATTATCTGTAGACGCTGTCAAAAACCAGGGCATTACGCCAGCGACTGTGATAATGAACGTGTTTCAGTGCACCCAATAGGGACTACTCCTCAGAGTCGTGCAGCCCCTAATTCTCAGCCGGCGGAAAACTAGCTCCCTTCCAGGTGCAGAGCCACACCGTGGGAGGGGACAGTATTGGCTCTACCTCACAGCCTGCTTTACTTCAGTTGACCAGTCCGTCCTTAGTTGGGCAGTGCCCAAAAGTGGCTATTAAATTGGGGGGTGTGGTGGTGAACTGTTTGCTTGATACAGGGTCGATGGTTTCAACCATAGTTGAGAGTTTCTTTCGTCAACACATTCAGGGTGATTTGCGTTCTTGCCGGTGGTTGCAGCTTCGTGCGGCTAATGGGCTAGAAATACCCTATGTGGGCTACGTTGAGTTAACCGTGGAGGTACTTGGAAAATCCCTCCCTAACCGTGGTTGGTTGGTAATTAAAGATCCCCCAGGTTGTAGTACCTCACCTATAGTCCCTGGCGTGTTGGGTATGAACGTCATTCGAGAGTGTTATCAGGAACTCTTCTGTCAGCATGGTCCTGCATTGTTTGACCTACCGCCAGTTGTGCACGCATCCCCACCTTGGCAGCAAGCCCTGCAGTATTGTCATCAGGTTTCTGATAGGTCCTCTATACAAGACACAGGGGTAGCTAGGGTTAGGGGGCGGAGACCTATTCATATACCAGCAGGTACATTCAAGATGGTTGCTGCCACCTGTTCCAGTCATCTCAGTGAGTGCACTACTGGGGTTTTGTTCGAACCTCCTGATACTTTAGGTGCCTTACCTGATGGCCTGTTGGTTGCTGTTTCTCTAGTCAAGGTAGTCGGAGGGACCGTGTATGTCCCCTTGGTAAATGTGGGTTGCTCTAGGGTTGTTTTGCCCCACGCCGTCCCTTAGGATTGTTGACTAGCGCACAGGTTGTGAGTCTGCCTCTTGGAGTTACAGAGGAAATGAGTGAGCCCCCTATGGTGGTTGCCCAGGTTCAGGCTCAAACAGCTCAGCCCAGTTCAATTTTGGACCAAATTGACGCATTGGATCTGTCTGTTTTGTCCCCAATAGATCAGGGAAGGGTGCGGTCCCTTCTCTGTAGGTATGCTGCAGTGTTCTCTTCCTATGAAGGGGATATTGGCTGTACGGGTTTGATTTCCCATGACATCCCTTTGTTGGATGAGGTGCCAGTAAGACAGAGATACAGACGCATCCCGCCATCTGACTATGAGGCTGTTAAGGCTCACATTCAGCAGCTGCTTGAGAATCAGGTTATTCAGGAAAGCTGTAGCCCTTATGCCTCGCCTATTGTTCTGGTTAGAAAAAAGGATGGTACCCTTCGGATGTGTGTTGACTACCATAAGCTTAACAGCAAAACCAGGAAGGATGCATTTCCATTGCCTAGGATTGAGGAGACTTTAGATGCCCTATCAGGTGCCCAGTGGTTTTCGACAATGGATTTAGCTAGTGGGTACAACCAAATTCCAGTTACGGAGGGTGATCGCCCAAAGACAGCTTTTTGTACCCCCTTTGGTCTATTCCAATATAATCGCATGCCTTTTGGGTTGTGTAATGCCCCTAGCACCTTTCAGAGACTGATGGAAAGGATGTTCGGTGATCAGAATTGCCAATCAGTGTTGCTGTATCTGGATGACATTATTGTATTCTCTTCTGACCTAGATCAGCACTTGAGTCGTTTGGAGTTGGTGCTAAATCGACTAGATCAAGCCGGGCTGAAAGCCAAGTTGGAGAAATGTTGTTTCTTCCGCCACCAAGTCCGGTACCTGGGTCATTTGGTCTCTGATAAGGGAGTATCCCCAGATTTTGAGAAGGTATCTGCTGTGGCTAACTGGCCCCGTCCCACGTCTGTTTCAGAGTTGCGTTCATTCCTGGGTTTTGCTAGTTATTACCGGCGGTTTATTAAGGGGTTTTCAAAAATGGCTGCTCCTTTGCACCGTTTAGTTGCTGAATTGGGTGGGACAAGGACTAGGAAGGGCCCTGGTTCCCAGTTGTCAGATTTCTGGTTAGAGCCATGTGAGACCAGCTTTCAGACACTGAAGTCCAAGTTTGTGAACGCACCTACACTTGCCTTTGCCAACTTCTCGCTTCCATTTATTTTAGAGGTTGATGCTAGTCACCGGGGCTTGGGAGCAGTGCTCTCCCAGGAACAGGATGGTCGAGTGCGTCCCGTGGCCTATGCAAGTCGTAGCCTCAACCCTAATGAAAAGTTGTATAGCTCAATGAAGCTGGAGTTTTTGGGTTTGAAGTGGGCAATGACAGAAAAAATTCATGAGTATCTTTGGGGTCAGGAGTGTGTTGTCTGGACTGACAATAACCCCCTGAGCCATTTGAATACTGCCAAGTTGGGTGCTACAGAGCAGCGTTGGGTTGCTCAGTTGTCAGCATTTAATTATATTATCCGTTATCGGCCAGGCCGTATAAATAAAAATGCTGATTCCTTATCTCGGCAGAGAATGCCCATGCCAGAAGAGCTGCAGGGTTCAGTAGTGGGTGGTGTGACATTGCCTCTGGCTCTTCGGCAGCCGGGTAGGGAGGCAGCCCCTTCATCAGTAGCTCAGTTTTTTATTTCTGCTTTTCCCTCCCGTGATTTTGGGGACCTGAAGTGTTTGCAGGAAGCCGATCCAGCTATCCGCAGTTTTAATTCTTTTTGGCAGGAGCATAGACTACCTAGTCGGAGTGTGAGGGAAGACTTGTCAACCCGGACTCAGGGGTTCCTTCGCCAATGGGATAGGATTGTCCAGCGTAATGACTTGTTGTACCGTAGGATTCTAAAGCCAGATGGTGGAGAAGAGATTATGCAGCTTTTGCTTCCAGAATGCCTGCAGGAGGATGTGCTGCAGCAATTGCACAACCAGCATGGCCATCAAGGGGTAGAGCGTACTACAGCATTAGTAAGGGAGCGGTGTTATTGGCCTGGAATGGCTAATGATATTAAGCAGTGGTGTCAGCAATGTGAGAGGTGTACCATCGCTAAACCCCCACAGAGACAGTTGCGTGCTCCAATGGGACACCTTTTGGCTTCGAGACCAAATGAGGTAGTGGCCATTGACTTCTCTTTTCTGGAGCCTGCTTGGGATGGTACTGAACAGGTTTTAGTTATAACTGATGTTTTCTCTAAGTTTACTCAAGTGATTCCTACTCAAGATCAAAGGGCTCAGACAGTGGCCAGGGTGCTTGTTCAGCACTGGTTTTATCGTTATGGGGTCCCGGCCCGTTTACATTCAGATTGTGGTGCAAGCTTTGAGAGTTCTCTTGTCTATCAGCTCTGCGATTTGTATGGAATTCAGAAGACACGAACTACTCCATACCATCCACAAGGCAATGGCCAGTGTGAGCGATTTAATCGGACAATGCATAACCTGCTGCACACATTATCCCAGGAACAGAAGAGCCATTGGCCAGATTATTTGCCTCAGTTAGTTTTTAACTATAATTCATCTGTTCATCAGTCTACAGGGGAATCACCATATTTTCTCTTGTTTGGCCAAGAACCCCAACTCCCAGTGGACTTCCTGTTGGGTAGGGTCCCAGAGACTGAGGGTAGAGCAGTTGGTGATTGGGTTCAGAAGCATCAGAGGCGTCTCCAGGTTGCTTTCAAAGGGGCAAGGGAGAGGTTGTTGGTAGCAGCACAGCGGCGCAAGGAACGTCATGATCAGGGTTTTTTAGCTGACCAGTTGCAGGTAGGCCAGTTGGTTTATCTTAGGAATCATTCTGTTCGTGGACGTAAGAAAATCCAGGATGCTTGGAGTGCCATTGTTCACCAGGTAGTAAAAGTACCTGAACCTGGGGGTGTGGTGTATTCAGTGGCCCCGTTGCAAGACTTGGGCCAGGTCCGGCAGGTACACCGGGTAATGTTAAAGTTAGTTTCTCCAAACTCTTCTGCAGCATCTCCTCCAGTAGGGAACCCAAACATAGAAGATGGTTCAGAGTCAGAGGAGGAAGAGTTAGGTCAGTGGCTTGTGGTAGGTTATCCTCAAGCTGGGTCCCAGGAGCCATTGCCCATTCCAGTTCCACCAGGGGTTAACCCAGTTGAAGCCAGTCCTCCTTCCAGGGCTGGACCTAGTGGTCCGGGTTCCCCTGTTATATCTGAGGTAGAAGTTGCTGAGCAAGTGTTAGATGAGAGGCGACGAACAACTCGAGTAACAGCAGGCCAGCATAGGAACCCTCATCATCTGCCAATGTCCATGGCAAGTGTAGCTCCTAACCCGGCACCTTTGGTATCTGATTCAGGTAGTATGGCTGTTGTACACTTCAGACCCTGGTGTTAGTCCGTGTGTTGGGTAATATTTTGTCGACGGGACGCCGACACAAAATGTGGGGGTAGAATGTAGCAGGTAGAGCTGTCACTGGGCCATTAGTTATTTTTGGGCTTGTGCAGCCACCGTAGTTCAGGAGCAGTCTTCCCCCCCCCCCCCCCCCTCCCCTTTCTCTCCTGGGTCATGCTGTTGCTCATTAGCTCCAGTGTATATATACACGCAGTTAGCATGTGGTAGGCTAAGCTCCCACTTTTTATTCTTTGGGTCGCGGTACTGCGGTGCTTGCTGCTGAGTGTCTTGGACGATCTTACTGGAAAGAAGACAGGTGCCACACTCCCTGTCGATTCACCACGTTGCTTGCCGTTAGCGGCAGCTCTAATCCGGGACAGTGCATATAAGGCAGTTGATGTATGTTGGTGTGCCTGAGAACGAGTGGGCTTTCAAGCTGCATCAAGGTGCTCTGGGGTGTCGCCATCGGAGGTGGCCCAGGTGGTGTGGAGCAGAGCTTCTCCTAGTCTCCTGCTGTTTTGCCTGTGTGGATACATTGTGGGGTCGAACCACTTTTATCTTGTTTTATCTGGTTGTCTCTTTTATTTTGATTATTTGCCCTTGTGGGTTTTTCTTGTTTGTTATTGAGTTCTTTTGTTTTTCTTGCCTTTTAAATTAACCCTTTTATTTTGGTTATTATTTTGGATGGTGTTTGGGCTGTGGGTATTACAGTCCTTTTAAGCGTGTGATCTGCCTGTTTAACGTACTTGTGTATTTTTACCTGTTCTTGCAGAGCAACCTGGTATATGAGTGTCCCTTTGGTTGACTGGTTATCCTTTTTGTACATTTTTTTCCTTTTTCTTGGGCACTCGATCTGTTGTGTGTGAAGTCACTACCCCAAGGGGGTTCTTTTTGGTAACCTGTGTGTGGGTTGTATAGTCTCTAGTATTGGAACTCTGTATAGGATAGCGTCTGCTGGAACCCAGTTAAAATGTACGCAAATGGTAGGATCATTATGATGAGCGAATCTAGTTAATAACCTTGTAGGGGTTATTTTTAGTAGTCAGTAGGTAAAACCCCACTGCATTCTTTTGTTTTATTATTTTTTTTAAAACTTATTAATAAAATCGTTATTTTAAATGTTGCAAGACAACTGAGAGTAAAGGACTTTGTACGCTGAACTCCATTTCGTGTCTCTTCTCTTTTTCGGAACGTACCTGTGTGCTTTTGGGAAAGTACTTGGGGTTATTTCCTAGGGTGAAATTCCCTAGGTGGCGTAGTCGGGCTTACACTAATCTAAGCACTAGCCAAGGCCACACATTCAACATTTGCACATCAACAAGTCACTTTAATGTGGAGTACATTTATTATTCTGATATTTATTTGAACTGGTATAATAAATAGTCTGATCTTTATTGTTACAATGCAATGCTGTTACGATGCAATGACAATAAAGATATACTATCTTATCTTAATAGGGAGAATAGTGTCTCTGTCATTGCTACTCTCAGCTTAACACTGCAGAAACTGCACTATGTAAAATTCAGAGGAGGGTAGGAAACCACCCTTCCCTCCCCCTCCATACCAATTTCAGTACAGTGCTGTAAAAGTTGATTGCACTATGAGGAGCCCCAGGAGCAGAAAAAAACCCTCAAATCGTACCGTGTCCCTAAAAGAGTAAAGAGGCCACCTAAAAGCCAATTTATGCTTTTGCATTAACTCAGTGCAGAGCTTATGTCATAAACTACAAAAATGTTCTATGCCATTGTGAAAGTTTATACTTGTGCGTTGGCATCAGCATCTCTCTGCAATTGCACCGCCAAACAACTAGGGCTGAATTTTAAACATCATCTTCAACTCTATATAATACAAAATGTAGTGGTCTAGTGGCATTAGTTTTACGAATCTTTAAAGTGCACTATTTAGGGAGTGAAGTATAGAGGAATTAATATTTCTGGACTTCTTGAGTTGAGCAACTTGGACAATGTTCTTCTGACTGCAGACCAATCACAGTCGTTGTGGTCTGCGTAGATGTGACAAGTTACATTGCTGGAGAGGTGCATATCAGCCATTCATTGTATTTAATACTTGGACATTTCTGCTGTGTTCCGTGTCAGTCTATTTAATGACAATCTAACCCTAACCCTAACCCTTTGTCCACCACTGAACAATGTATGCAAAATAACAGATGGGCTACAGTTTGTAATTTTAGAAAAGAATGGCAGTGATTATTATACTATAAAATCAAAGGCAGTGGTGTAATTTTTATAGCTACATACACTGATCAACCATTATATTATAACCACTTCTTTATTTCTAAACTCACAATGCATTCTTTCAGTTCCACTGACCATAAAGGAACACTTTGTAGTTCTACAATTACAGATCATAGTCCACATGTTGCTCTACATATTGTGTAGCCTGTCCTTCAATGGTTAAGATCTCAGCGCTGCAGTGACACTGACGTGGTGTTGGTGTATTAGTGTGGTGTTCTGGTATGAGTAGATCAGACACAGCAGTGCTGCTGGAGTTTTTAAACACTGTGTCCACTCACTGTCCACTCTGTTGGACACACTTACCTCATTGGTCCACCCTGTAGATGTAAAGTCAGAGACAGAAGCTCATCTATTGCTGCACAGTTTGTGTTCGTCATTTTCTAGTCCTTCATCTGTGGACACAGGAGGCTGTTGGCTGGATATTTTTGGTTGGTGGACAGTTCTCAGTCCAGCAGTGTAACTGAGGGGTGTAAAACTCCAGCAGCACTGCTGTGTCTGATCCACTTGTACCAGCACAACGCACACTAACAACATCACCTCGATGGTGTCACTGCATCTCTGAGAATGATCCCATACATGCTTTGTGGTGGTCCTGTTGGGGTCCTGACCATTGAAGAACAGGGTGAAAGGGGGAGAACAAATTGTGCACAGCAACAAATGGACTCCAGTCATTAATTGTAGAACTATAAAGTGCCCCTGTGGACAGTGGAGTTGAGAGGTGTGTGCAAGATCAAGGAGGTGGTAATAATGTTATAGTTGATCAGTACTATATTATGCTTTTACAAAATTTATGTGTTTATGTGGAATACTTTTTTTCATTATTTTTTGTCTTGTGCGTTTTTAAAATAGACTTCTAAGACGCTATTTATAGACACCGGTATAGTAAAATGTACTTAAGTGTCACGCACTCGTCTCGTCATGTCTGTTTTCCCCGGTCATGTGCTCTTTTAGCACATGGCTATGTTTGTTATTACTCTAGTCCTTCTGTAAGTCCGCCCCGTGATCCGTGACAAAAAGCTATAGGAAATGTACTTACTTTAGCATTTGTGATCTGGCACTGATAAAAACAGTAGCAGATACAAATAAATAAATAAATAAATAAATAAATAAATAAAATAAAAAAGAATAAAGTGGTGACTATGTGGCTCTGGTGAATGTGCAGTCACATATTCACATTTGTTTTTCTGGGTAGTTGTCGCGAGGGCATTACCTAAATATAAGGAGGAAAGTGAATTTTCCCTTTTCTCTCCTCTTATAACCAATAAGTCTTCTCTGCAAAATAATAGAAATATTATTTATGCCTATACACATATAGGCACACATAAAATGCATTTCTAATCTATAACATGAATACTATATTGTATTACAACAAATAGCATACTGAAATACGTAGTTTATTTTCACAGGCATGGATTGAACCCAGCATCACAGGACACAAGCAGTAGCACCTCTGTGCCTCACATGTTCTGTTGATTTTAATTTAAAGTATGTTTATTAAAGACAACATCTTAAATACTGTGTTTCATTAAGATTTTCTTCCACTAGCAATGATGTGTTGATATGGCATTTTTGTCCCACCCTAACACAAATTTTTACCTAGAAAAGAACACACATTGTGGCACTGAAAAAGCTTTGTTTCAAACAAGACTGTGGTCAAACTTAGCCATTCAAATATTAGTTTGTTTTTTGAATGACAAAATGATTACGTTTTAATTGCAAAGCGAACATTTATTAGAGCGATGAAATAGGACATTTTGGTATTAGAAGATGTCATCATAAGGTGACTCATGGGATGTGGCATGACATCATTATTTTGGTTCAATGTGTGAGTGTGTTCTGCAGGCTTCCATCATATTGTGAGTTCAGTCTCAGTCTCTAATAATACACATCAAACACATGAGTTCAAGACAACAGCACAGGGGACAGGAGTCAGCTCTGTTTTTAGACCCTCTGACACATGGACACAAACACACACACACACACACACACACACACACACACCACCCAAACAAACTGAAGAAAGCTGAAGAAAATAAACCAAAAAGAATCAAGTGATCCTAATATAAAGAATGTAAATTGTGTGTGTGTGTGTGTGTGTATGTGTGTGTGTATTTGAATTTTCTATGTACTGTTTTCATTCATTCGTTCGTTCATTCATTCATTCATTCACTCATTGTCTATAACCACTTATCCAGTTCAGGGTCTCGGTGGGTCCAGAGCCTACCCGGAATCACTGGGCACAAGGCAGGAACACACCCTGGAGGGGGCTCCAGTCCTTCACAGTGCCACAACATAAACATTATTTTCCCAAGGTAACAACAAAAACATTTTCTCAAAAAAAAAAGAGTGAGGTCTTGAGAAAATGATAAAGATACTACAGACTACAGATATTAGAGATAGATCAAAAAACACTTGCACCATTCGTGAAAGACAAAAATGAACAAAAGAAAACTGGTTATCTAAAATTGAATGATTGAAGATCTTGAGAAAACAAACAATAAATCCAGGCTTTGTAGCACTTTTTTAAACATGGGCAGGTAACAGAAGCAATTTTTCTTTTTGTGTGCAAAAATTATGTTTATGTTCTAATAATGACAAATTAGTTGACATCTTTATCTCTATTTGAAAACAAATGTAAATGACCTTATCACATGCAAACAGACTAAATGAATGTGACTCTGTGGCCTTCCAGGGCTTCAATACAAATGAGAATTAAACCGAGATCCATTTAAGGAAACCTGCTTTCAGTAAATGAAGGAATGGAAGGCATAAAAAGTAGGATTTGTATTCTTTTAAGGACAATGGAAGCTGCAGTTGATAGGTGTGCAAATGCTTTTAACATGCACCTGTGTAGAGGGGACACGTGCTGGCACTCGCCTGTGTCCAAGATGGCATTTATTCATCACATTAGAGTGCATTATCATGGCTGTCCAACCACCTATTAAGCAGAGTAATTTCTGCCATTTCATTTAGCGCTAGCGTTTAGTGGGAGAATAACTTTGCAGTGGTGTTTTATGATAGCCCAGTACTCCTTTCCAATCAGGGGAAGGTCAAGGGGCTAACTATCTGGCGGCTGCAGGACTTGTATTACGGAGAACTCCTAGAGAGCCTGGGCTAATGTATCCTCTGCAGTCCCCATGCACTAATGAATGCCTTTAGCCAGAACATTCCCTATCCCTGCATTTGAGCAGAAGTGGGGAGAAACAAACACTTTCCATAAATCTTTCAGCAGCATTTTGTCAAGTGTTATACATGCTATAGCACCAGTGCATTGTAGTATTACATATATACTGTGGTGTTTTCAAAGATGATGCTGAGACAGGCTGCAAATCCTCTTTTATTAGGTTGCTTCTCACTTACAACATTTAAAAGTACTTGTTAGGTGTAACCTTACAGTTCCTCAGGCGAACACTGGAGGTATTGACAACAGGGAACCTAAAACAACTTAGCGAATAGCACAAAAGTAGGCAAACAGACAAACATTTTGCAGAATAAAAATACAGCACAGTGCACCTAAACATCTGTAAACACCAAATATTAACACATCAAAATCCCTTAAATAACTGAGAGAAGTGCTTTATGGGAACCATAAAACACTTCTCTACCATTTTTCTCCCTCTCTCTACCATTTTTCTCTACCATTTTTCTCCCACACACAGCTCTGCATGTGTCACTCAATTGTCTATGTCACGAGATACAAGGAGGATACAATAAAAGAAGCATCAATGTAAGTTGGTAGTTTTTTATATATAGGATATAGTCTTTCTGAACAGGACCACACACACAAGTGTAATTTCCCTCCTCCAAAGGCTTAAAGTCGCCACGGCTCATTCACAGCTCTACACCGGTCATTGTTCCATGCACTTCCATTCTATCAGGTTATGACAATTAAAGGTAATCCTGTAAGGTGGATTAAATGCAGATGACTGCCTTGGCCAGGCAAGGCTTCTAATCCTCCATTAAGACCTCCGCGAGACGAACTTGTCTATACAAGGGATTTTCTGCTTCAGGGGCTCCTGATATAGCTGCTGATACTTACACATAAATTAAACCTGGACACCTGACTTTGCAGACATTAAGGGAAAAGTCACAAAGGCACACAATAAAGGTTAAAGCACGAGTATAGCAGCTCTACTGGAGAGTTACATTAGAGCATGCTTGTACTCACGATAAATATATTGTTACTTCAGAGCAACAGCTTATAACTCCAAACAATACAGGAGAAAAGCATCCTTTATAACTGACATTATTTTTATGCAATTTCCATTGATTAATTCATCAGGAAATTTCAACAAAATATCAAGGGCAGTTTATTTTTTGTTTTTCCCAAAATGTAGGGGTGTCAATTGCACTATAGTTTTAATGGCAGTATTATTATTTTTATACAAGAGTAACACATTTTTGTAGTTTGTTCCTGTGAGCTAGAGCTAACTAAAACAGGAGCTGAAGCTGCCCGAGACCTCCCCTAGGGGGAGATGTCAATCCTCTCAGTAATAGGCTTACTAGTGGGATGAGCAAGAGATGGGGGGTTAACTTTATGGGAGGCCGTCTAGGGCAAATACACTGAAACACTTGCGCACACTACATTGAAACACTTGCACACTACACACTGAAACACTTGCGCACACTACATTGAAACACTTGCGCACACTACACTGAAACACTTGCACATGACACACTGAAACACTTGCGCATACTACACTGAGACACTTGCACACTTGTCGATCAATTCCAAAAATGGAAGCGATTCTTTGCCAATTAAATCCCAGATTTAGGCAGTGGATAATCTGGTCTGCTGTTAAATCATACCGTGGGCGACCGGACGTGCCACTGGAAGTTGTTGGAGGAATTATGAGAATATTGTTGCCTTGATGTCTTTGGCCCGGAGATTGTTGTAAAATGAGAATTAGACACTGATATAAAGACTCCAAAAGAGTTGTGCATTCTCTCACCACAGGCCCTTCTCTGCGCCCAACTACACGTATGATGGACTGAATGGTTCTTGTGTGGTGCTCCAGTTCAGTGTAGTGTCTGTGTAGCGGGTCATCTTGTATGGATTCCACACAACGCAGGACATCACGCAAAAAATTACGGATATCCTCACTGTTACCAGAAATACGCAATGGCTGATCAAATATGAAAAAGACTAATAAAAAATAATAAGAACAAATGTTTGTTCATCTCTGAAAAGACACAGAGCACAGGAATTAGTCATAAAAGATTGTACCCTGTGCTACACAGCTGAGTGCATCTTCTCTCACTCTCTCTCTCTCACACACACACACACGTCATGTTTAATATATATACGAGTGTATGTGAAGTGTAGTGCAAATGTTTCAGTGTGTACTGTGCACGTGTTTCAGTGTAGTGTGCGCAAGTGTTTCAAGGTAGTGCGCACAAGTGTTTCGGTGTAGTGCGCACAAGTGTTTCAGTGTAGTGTGCGCAAGTGTTTCAGTGTAGTGCGCGCAAGTGTTTCAATGTAGTGCGCGCAAGTGTTTCAGTGTAGTGCACGCAAATGTTTCAGTGTAGTGCGCGCAAGTGTTTCATTGTAGTGCGTGCAAGTGTTTCAGTGTAGTGTGCACAAGTGTTTCAATGTAGTGCGCAAGTGTTTCAATGTAGTGAGCAAATGTTTCAATGTAGTGCGCAAGTGTTTCGGTGTGTTGTGCAAGTGTTTCAGTGTAGTGTGCAAATGTTTCAATGTAGTGCGCAAGTGTTTCAGAGTATTTGCCCTAGACGGCCTCCCATATAACTTATCTTTTATACACGGTTTAAAAGTATATGGGGCTCACAAAAGAGTACACAGTATAGTGTACTCACAAGATCTCTCCTAAAACAAAACCTCAGCATAAGATTCTCGTCACTCGAACAGCACAACGTAAAAAGTGAGGAGCAGCTGCAGGATCCACACTTGTACTGCAGCTCGGGAGGAATATGAATGAGACTGGGGCTCATGTAAAGTTCAAAAGAACTTAATTAAATAGTAAATTAAATATTATAAATAATAATAATAATAATAATAATGTATTAAAAATATGTATTAATTTGAAGTTATTCATCATAAGGAGGCTATATTAATAATAATTGTTATTATATGCAAAATACATATTAGTAATTATTATTATAATTAAAAAATACAAAAATTAAATTAACTTGTCATTTTAAAAAATGTATTTAAAATGAAATTATATTATTTATTAAGGGGGCAAAATGACTATATTTAGTCATAATAATTGAATTATATGAAAAATAATATGTAACAATACTAATGAGAAAGATATTTTTATTTTTTAAATAATAAATTGTATTTCTTTACTTATTTATTATTTAAAGGGAGCTCAATTAAATAAAACTTTAATTAAATATAAAATCATTTCAGTAATATTTATGAAAAACACAACCCCAAAAATAATTATTTAATTAATTGTATTTAAAATGAAAAAAACATATATTTATTAATGGGACAAACATTAATATTCATAATAATTGTATTATATAAAATGAAATGTATTAATTATAATAATGACAATAATACCTGATTTAATGTATATATTAACACACAATATTACACACAATATATATATATATATATATATATATATATATATATATATTAACACACAATATTATACACAATATATGCATGTTGTGTGATGTGACTCTTATCACTGTCTCTCCCTCATTAACATTCTCTGACTGATGTGTTAAAGATGACCATATATGGTCAGGACTGAACAGTAGATGCATGTTTCAATCAAAACAGCATCATGTTTATTTACAAACACCACAACAAAAAAAAAAAAACTATCACCACGGCAACATGTAAACAAACGTCTGTGACATCGACAAAATTCCGAAGATTTGGCCATTTGCTGCTGTCCACTCACACTGACCAGCTGCAAAAATGTTTCTCTGCTGTTTTCGACCAAAAATTGAGGACGACGAGTCCAACCACGAGCTCCACCTTAAACAGAAGAGCTCTAAGAAGGAGAAGAGTAAGAATAAGAAGAGGAGGAAGTGGAGAAATGTGGAGGAGAGGAAGTTGAGCATGGAGGAGTTGGAAGTTAAGGAGGTGAAGGTGGAGGAGGAGCAGGAAGTGAGAGCTGAGGAGAAGGACACGATGGAGGAGGAGAAAGTGTTGGAGGTGGAGGAGGTTAAGGTGGAGCTCATAGAGAAGGAGGTAAAAAAGATGACGAAAGAGATTAAGCTTCTTCCGGAGATGAAGGACAGAGAGAAGGAGGAGGAGAAAGTGATGGAGGAGAAGAAAGCGGAAGTGTTAGAGGAGGTAAAGATGGTGGAAGACAAGATGGAGGAGGAACAGGAGGCCTTCAGAGAGGACGAGAAGGAGAAGGAGGATGTGGTGGAGGTTATGAGAGAAGAGAAGGAAGAGCAGATAGTGCTAAAGGTGGAGGAGGAGGAGGTGAGATTTCCTTCAATGTTTCGTGTAATATCTTTGCTCTCATTCCACAACAATTTACTGGAGAATTTGTTTTACAGTTTGGAGAGAAGGAGGAGGAAAAGATGGTGGGGGAGAAAGTGGAGGAGGTGATGGAGGTGAAGGTGGAGGAGGAGGAGGTCAAACAGAAAATGAAGGATGAAGTGAATGATGAGGAAGTGAAGATGGAGATGAAGGTTGAGGAGGAGGAGGACACAAACAATATTAAAGTGATGGAGGAGATGAGAGTGATGGAGGTGAAGGTGGAGGAGGAGCAGGAGGTGAGATGTTATTCACTGTTACATTAGGGTCATTCTTCAGTAATTCATGTGTAAACACAGCTGCTCTAAATTAAAGTGTGCTTTGGTGGAACCTTTCTACCTACAGTGTATAGAGAGGGAGGTGGAGGTGAAGGAGGAGGAGAGGAATGTGACAGAGGAGTGCAGAGAGGAGGTGGAGATGGTGGAGGAAAAGAAAGTGATGGAGGAGGTGAAGGAGAAGGATGTAGTGGAGGAGGTCAGAGAGAAAGAGGAGAAGAAAGTGATGGAGGAGGTGAAGAAGGACGAGAAGGAGGTGATGGAGGAGGTCACACCCACAGAACAGAATGGTATGTTATTAACCCTATTTCATTACTCACAGTAGATGAAAAGCTCCTGGTTGTTG
The DNA here is from genome assembly GCF_029633855.1 of Hoplias malabaricus. Lineage (NCBI taxonomy): Eukaryota > Metazoa > Chordata > Actinopteri > Characiformes > Erythrinidae > Hoplias > Hoplias malabaricus. Next base: position 30,458,217 of record NC_089805.1, on the reverse strand, counting down.
AACCCTCTGCTGTTGTTGTGTTGTAGCTCCATCTCAGCCTCCGGCCCACCCTCTGTCCTCACACCTCCAGAGTTACCAGCAGGTGACCGTCCACGATGCTGACCGCGGAGACACAAGTGGTGAGTCCTTCTGAGTTATGAGACCAAAGCTTTAACACAGCTACTGAACCGAGGACGCAGAATTCACAAAGTGGACACAGTGGTGTTGGACATGAAGAGTGTGTTCATGTGGGGTTTTCTTCTCCTAGACATTCTGGTGACCACAGTTATGGTCAGCGTTAAGAGGGACTGGTGTTGCGATAGAAAAAGAAGGTGGGCCAGGACACTCTATGAGAGGAACGGTACGTCATGAACACGGAGGAATGTTTCTTCATTCGTATAAAAATGTCATGTGATCAAAGTGAACTGACCACTTGCTTGTGTTTGTGGTCAGTGTGTCATTTTTACTCTGCTGTTGTTTTGTTGTTTAGCTCTGGTCCAGGCTCTCAAACTCACAGCCTCCTCCTCCATGACGACCACCACTTCCCAGTGAAGGAAAAAGTACAGAGCTGATGGACAGAGAGATGGACATAAACATCAGCTTCAAAAGAAAATAAAATCCCTTTATACTTTACTCCCAAATTTTTCAATCTGTACATATTGATTTCATTGATAATATTGTAGCTATATTGTTTAGTGTATAGCTCATTAACAAAAAAAAAAAAAAAAAACACTTTTTACCCTTTGTTTGTGAATTTTTTTTCTTAATTTTTGAATCTGTAAATATTGATTTCATTGATGTTATTGCTTTTATTGATTAATGTGTATTGTTTCTAAATTTTTGAATCTGTACATATTAATTTTATTGATGCTCTTGGTTTTATAGTTTTTATTGATTAATGTGTAATTAATAAATACTTTAATCTATTAAAACCTAATCACGTTGATGTGGTCTTTGTAATAAAGTCATACTCAGTGTCATGAACGCGGGACGGACTGACGGAGGCGGACGCACTTGCTAAAACACAATTTTATTTCTACCAAACAGATAGACAGACTAGGATAATGAGACAGGATACTGAAACAAAGAAAGACCAAGACAGAGAGACCTGAAAAGAAGGACAATACATGGAGAGCTTAACAGGGGTCTAGACAAAGAAGCTAAACAGAATAAACTTGAACACAGAAAGCTAAACAGACAAACAATACAGAGGGAACTAAACAGACAGAGAAAGCTAAACAGACTAAAGACACAAACAGACCTGAGACAAGAGAGATACAAAGACTTACTTAAAGGGAATGAGTAACAGACAAGACAGACAGACTGGAGAATCAAACCGACGGTAGAAAGCAAACTAAAGGTGGAATGTCCAACAAAGAAGCACAGAGACAAGTGAACTTAAATGAACACCACAGACAAGGGACACCTGGACTGATAAGGGGGGCAGGTTTACAAATGACACTGACAAGGAGGAGGAAGAAAGGCAGGACATGGGCAGAGACATGGACAATAGCAAACAGAGCCATGTGCCAAGTGAGCACATGGCAGGGACAACAGACACGACAGGACAAGGGCGTGACACTCAGAAACTTCTCTTTTCTTCTTTTTTAAGTGGCTTTCTTTAAAAAGAAAGCCACAGCTTCTGCTCCTCACTCCTCACTCCTGGGCTGTTGAAGTGACCGGTGGCTCATTCTCATTTAAAGGAACAAGGGCTGAAATCTATCATTCTCAGTAGAGCTGATAAGACAGCACTGATAAAAACACTGCTGTGGGGTTAAAATGTTAAAATGTGTTCAATGTTTCATTTCTGTAACCAAAAAAAAAAAGAAAAATTGTCTTTTCTTACAAACCAATTAGTTGAGAAAACTTGCTCTTCCATTATTTGACTTTCTGTAGCCTCTTGGTTCTGCGGAGGTGATCTAGTCCCAGCAAGGGTCAAATTCCCTGGCTCAGGTTTATGTTAAAAAAAAAATAAAATCACTGACCATTTAAAAAAAGATTTCCTATTTGACTGGACACACATGTGTATTCACATATGTACAGGCCCGACCACAGAGGAACGTGCACTCCCGTTCAATAATAATAATAACACATGTCCACCACACACTGGTGGTTGAGGGGGAGGTGATGGGGACATCAGTGAAAATAATAAAGAGGGGTTTAAGGTGCTGTGCAGTTCTACAGTGTTCAGAGAAGGAGGAGATCAAGGTGGAGGAGAAGTATCTGGTACTGACTTAAGAGTCTCTGTTGCTGAATAAGTAGAACCTTCTGGTCACTCTAGCATTAGGTGCACACAAAATAGTATGTGGTGCTGGAGTAAATTACAACAGAAACTAATTTGTAACTCTTTTTAGTTTTGTAGCTATTTTGGTTTGTGTTTAGATTCATGAAGTTAGCGCTCTCCTGAAATTAGAGTCAGTTCCTAAATAAATCAATATTACTCACCAACTGAGCAGGAATAAAGCAACATTCTTATCTCGGGACATGTTTCATAGAGGTCAATTCATTGTCTAAAAACTACCAAAATGTTGTTTTTCTGCTTTGAGCAGAGAGAAACCTAGCACTTTGTTTTATTTACAAACATTTACAGCCACTGGGGCTTCGTAAAGCACACAAACACACTGGAGAGCAGCAAATGGTGAGGAAACATCCTCGAAATTTTATTAAAAATGTTTTTTTGATTGAAATCATGAATGTTGCTTTCTGGTGGAACAGGAACATTGAATGGGAAGCTAACTACAGTCTCATAAACCTGACTGGGAAAACCACAAGCTGCCAAAAATACAGCAGGAGTGAAAGGCATGGCTGAAGGGATGGGTGGGGCTGAATAGGAAGTTTTTTTTTTTTTTTTTTTGGTTGGATGCAGATGCTCTAGTGTGACCTCTGAGTAGTACACCTTTAAAATCTATTCATGCTACACGGAGCTCAAAGAAGAAAGGAACAGAGGCAGTAACTCAGTGTCTATAAATGTCTTACAGTAAAATTACGCAATAATATCATAAAAATGTTTCAAATGATAAAAAATTCAACACTGAGATTTTCATGCTATTCTGACTTGTTTACGTAATGACGTTATGCAGTTACACATTACATGCTCTGCATTCAGAGAATTTGCTCCAAAAGACAAGTGACTTCAGTCGTGTGGAGGTGGTTTGGAAATAAAATATAAATATTCTATATATATTTTATACAATGTCAGAATCTTGGGAAGTTACAGTTGCTCACAAAATAAGCAAATGATTACACATTTATTTGTTGTTCTTTCAGAATGTTTGAGATTTGTACAAAAATAAAATGTCATATATAATAATTTTAATAAGAAATTAAATAAATTATTATTTGAATTTAATTAATAATAATATATCATTCATTTTGTTGCAATAGTGTGTTCTGGAAATTAATAAAGTATTTTTCAGCGTTTTTTCATGCATTGTTATCGCCAAAATACCCGGAAATATTGCTCACCCCTGATTACAACATAAAAAACGAATTAATAACCTACCTAAATAACAGCTAAAGCTAATCACCCAGGCATGTGCTCTGAAAATAATACAATTGTGATAATGTTATCCACTCATATTTTAAAACAGTGTCAATTAAAATTGCAACCAGCTGCTATTTACTATGTAAAGTGATGTGATTCAACCCCATACAAAAATAGAAATGCTGCAGCCAAGGTCCTGGCTGCGTCTTTCCTCTGAAGACTTCTACTTTAGTCTACGGGTTAATCAAATGAATCATACCAAATCTACTAAGGTTGTATGGAAGGTCATTAGAATGATATTTATCCATAAGATACTTACATTCAGAAGAGAGTAGCAAGCACATAGTATTTGTGTAAATTTAATTATTTCAATAATAATTAAGGTTGTGCTCTGTCGATCAGCATCAGAGCAATTATATCTAGTGCACACTGTTTGAAATTAGATGTGTTAATACAGAATAATTTTGAAATGAACTGGAACCTTTTCTCCAATTACTGAAGAAAGAATATTTCCAGTTAATCACTGTGATAGAAAATGAACAGGCTCACAGTGTGGGCAACAGAGAAAGAGTGTGATGTTGTCCGTAAGCAATTAAACAGCCAAAACATTAATTACAAAATCATTCAGTCACAGTCCGTACTGTCCATCATACCCTCCGGAGACAATAAAAAAAGTCACCTTGCATCTTTAGTGTGGTAATAACCTCAGGATCCTGCAGATGGCGTTGAACAAGGATGATCGGGCTATAAACACCTGTAAGGTGTGCGATGGGATTCACAGACTGAAGGAGTGGTGACAGGTGATGTTAATGATGGGAAACTAGGAATGATTGCATTTGTGTATGCCAAAGGCCATAGTGTCATGGGTCAACCGGTAGTGGCAAAATCCCAGTCTACAGGAAATTCTCATCAGAATTATAGCTGAAAGTCTACACGTGCTTTGTGGCTTGTGACTGAAAAACGCATCACTTCCAGGCAAGTACTACTTCTACATTTTACTGTTGCAGAAATGGGTCCTGGTTGAGTATTCCAAGATGACTATTCTCGCATTCACATTGACCATTTAGGAACATTCACATACCCCAGACTTGGCCTAAAAAAAAAAAAAAAAAAAAAAAAAAAAAAATATATATATATATATATATATATATATATATATATATACTTTCTATACATATATATATATATATGGGCAGCATGGTGGCACAGCAGGGACCTGGAGGTTGTGGGTTCAAGACTGTCTGTGAGGAGTTTGGTGTGTCCGCGTGTGTTTCCTCCCATGGTCCGAAAACACACATTGGTAGGTGGGCTCAAAAGCACCACTCAAAAGTGTCCATAGGTGTGACCCGGTGATTCCGGGTAGGCTCCAGACCCACCTCAACCCTGAACTGGATAAGTGGCTACAGACAATGAATTATGAATTAATGAATTATTCTACATTAATTTTCTGTTAAATGCATATGTCCTACTTAGTCCCTCGACACAAAAAAAAATTACTCAACTGCCATTTGAATACATTGTTTTAATAAGCACATTTACATTATATTTCACATAGCATCTATAGTGGAAAGTAAATTCAAAATCTACATAATGACTCATTTGTAGTACCCTTTCATTTCATACACTTCATTTCAAGTGTACTTTGAGGTGTTTTGGGGCAAACTATTGTGAGAGGAGCTTTGTTATCTTTGAAGTTGGGAAAATGTTCACGGGTGATGGGACAGGGGAGTTGGCTAAAGAAAAAAATTGGCAGAAAGAGATAGTAGTGGTGGGGAGAATGGTGGAGAGAGAGAGAGAGAGAGAGAGAGAGAGAGAGAGAGAGAGAGAAAGAAAGACTTGGCTCTGCCTTGTCATTGAGTGACCATCACCTGGGGCTTGGAGCATCAGCTGAACCTGCTCTCAGCGCTCCACTAGACCTGAAGAAGAACACAGCGTGTGGCCCACTGAGATATCAACACATGTTGCATCACACTCACATAAGCCAGGTTTTCTTTCTTTACAAGAACAGAAAGAGAGAGACAGAGAGACAGACGGTCCAACAAAGCAATGGGCAGAGTTCATAGAACTGTGCGTTTGCGTGAAGAGGCTCAGTGGACTGGAAGCTGGATACAAGTGCAACAAACAAAATGTTACATAAGTACATGCACAAAACTTCTCCTTTATAAAAGAACAAGACCTTGATTCTGCCTCTTTGATTGCTTTTATTCCTCCCTCGAGCTGACTGATTTCAAGATTCCTTTCAAAAATAATAATATTATTATTATATTATTATGAATAAAAAAAAACTAAAATAGCAATAAATGTGGGCACATTCTCCGATAAAAGTCAGCATTTAAACTGAATTATTTACTATAATAAAGCACATGATAAATACTAGCAACTTTATTAAACACACTTCTCTCAGAGAGAGAGAGAGAGCACTAAAAAAAAGAGAGAACAAGTGCCAAAAACTGAAGATGCTGCTGCCATTGATTTTCACTGAAGATTAAATATTCATTTCCCTCTGGGTGATATAAAATAATTGAGAGGATAGTACACAACAGGCATTTACTTGGCTGTGTTCAGATGCTGTTTAATAATACAGTTATTGGTGGCTAAGTTTTTCTGCACTTGTTTTATTGTGGAATATCTGAAAAAAAATTTAATAAAGACTTCACAAGATTATAACATTTTATAGTTAAAAATGGTGCATAATCAGTGCTTGCTATGGAAAATGTACAGACTATTTACAAAGTAAACATCACATGCAACTGTGAAACTATTATCATCATTGGCCATTTAATCAGATAAAATTATCATAAAAAAAATGTAGCACATCTGTTGCTATACACTAACGCACATCTTCTATCTTATTAATCAATGGACACAGACAGCCATAAGATTACCACCGACCAGGTGTTTGATGGTGGGTCACTCATTATAGCAGTGACATTGACATGGTAATTAAACACCGCAGAGTCACTGCATCACTCTAGTAGCCAAAAACATTCAGCAAATTAACCCTTGTGTCAGAAACAGACCACTGATGTAGGACTAGAGTACGGCTAACAGAAATTGTACTGTACTAATTAGGTATGTGCCTGTGTGGTGTAAATTAATAATAATAATAATAAAAAACATTATTCATACAGCACCCTCCATAATTTTTGGCACCCCTGGTTAAGAAGTGTTCTTTGGCTTCTAATAAATTCTTAATAATAATAATAATAATAATAATAATATAGGACAACAATGCAAAAAGGAAAAATGTAAGCTTTAATTCAAGTGCCTTTATTTGGTGGGGGGAAAAAACACACATTAAGAAATAAATCTTATAAATGAAATCATGTGTGCCACAATTATTGGCACCCCTGGTGTTAGTACTTTGCACAACCTCCTTTTGCCAACAACACAGCATTTAATCTTCTCCTATAACTCTTCACAAGATCGGAGAATACAGAAACAGGGATCTTTGACCATTCCTCTTTGCACAACCTCTCTAAATCTTCCTGTCCTGGGTCTTCTCCTATGCGCTCTCCTCTTCAGCTCACCCCACAGGTTTTCTATTGGGTTGAGGTCTGGGGACTGAGATGGCCATGAAAAGAGCTTGATTTTGTGCCTTGTGAACCATTTTTGAGTAGATTTGGCCACATGTTTAGGGTCATTATCTTGCTGAAAGACCCAGTGATGACCCTTCTCCAGCTTTTGGGCAGAGGCCACCAGATTCTGATTCAAAATGTCCTTATATTTCAAAGAGTTCATGATCCCATGTGTCCTTACAAGGTGCAAGGTCCTCAAGATGCTACGATTTGATTCAATTCTGTTACAGTGAGCTTTGGAAACTTTTTACTTCTCTTACCATCCTTCTCACTGTACATGCTGGCAAGATACACTTGCATCCTCTTCCAGGTTTGTTTGTCACAGTTCCAGATGTTTTTAACTCTTTGATGACTGCTCTGACTGTAGATAAGGGCATCTGCCTGATTTATGAAGGTCGACACACATCTGCCTTACTTGAATATTCTGTTCTCTTGTCTTTCCCATGTTTAAGAGTAAGTAAGAAAAATAGGCCTCTGTGTAACGCCATATTTATACCCCAGGGAAACAGGAAGTGATGAATTACTAATTAAAAGTTCCTAGATACTTTGATCCAATTTATACACTACAGTAGAAATTACATAAATGATTCAAATACATTTATTTCCAAGAAATTGTTAAGGGTGCCAATAGTTGTGGAACAGATCATTTTAAGAGAAATAATTATTTCTTAGTCAGCATTTTTTCTTTTTTTCCAATTTACTTGAAGGTTGCTTTTTTCTAAAGTAAGATTATGCTTCTGTAATAAAAAAAATATATTTATTTTATGGCTTTTAACACATTTTAACTAGGGGTGCCAATAATTATGGAGAGTTATTATTGTATAACAATTTCAAACGTTAAAATGAAACTCAATACATTTACAGTACAAAGCATCATGTACAAAACATAAAACTACACTCATTCCTACACCACAAACCCACTTAGTGTCTGATGGTGATGTCATCTATGAGTTGTGTGGTATAATCCACATTTTTGGTTGTGTTCAGCTCTTGTCAGCACTATTTGGGCCATAAAGCGTGTTGAATCTGCACTGGCCAGGACAGCACCCAAGAAGAGGATTGAAAGAGGGCAACACAAGCAAATGACACTATCACAGCAGCCTAATTTTTCATTGCCAGTGAAAAATATATCACTAGGAACAGTAGGCATTTAAAGGAGCAATCTGTAGGATATTTATTGTACTTAGTAATAAAAATGTCCAGGGTGTGTGATCATAGACTAAGGAAGCAGTATATTTTCTCCTCGAGAAGTGCCCAGTCCAGTGCAGAACTCTTATGATCACGCCCTCCGATGTCCTGCCTATGTTCCTGCCCTCTGTACAGTCATTTTACAGTCCACAGTGTGGCCAGGTCTACAAACAGTGTCTCACAGCCATGAAATGACCAAATTAACATAGTTAATGTTATATTTTACCAGACCCAAAAAGCCCCACTGCCCTTCTCAAAATTTCCATGACCAGAGACGGAGTAAAATGAGATATTGGCCCTGTGTTTGAAAAGTGGAGGCAGTTAACAAGCAGCAACACTACAGAACAAAAAACCTTCATAACTTGCATAACTTCTTTAGGTGATTTTGAACCACTCAATCTTATTTATATCGAAGGCAGCAATAGCAAAAGTATATATCATAATTATATTTGTTTTATTAAAATATAGTATGAATATTTTATGTGGTGTTTGTTTCTAGTCCTCAACCAACTTGTTTAAAGGCTGCCAGGTTAGTCAAACTTACCATCTGTTCCATCAATTCTGTACCATCATTTCTGCATTTAGCTATGTTTACACTGCTGAACTCAAGTCTAAGTCACTGTGACTTGAGCTCCACTAATCCATTTCTAAATATGAGTTACACAATCCAGATGCATTCTCATTCCTAACTGACTGTATAACAGTTCTTCAGAAGCACTCAGAGTGATCTTATAATGTTCAAAGTAAAGCCCTGCATCAGTAGCTCAGGTCAAGTTCTGCATTAGAGGCATGATCAAGCTTTGCTTCAAGTGACTGTAAGAGCTGTATGGATTTTGAGCTCAACAAATAATAGCACTTTTACGTTCATAAATAACAGCAGTAAAACAAGGCTGTGTATAGTACTCTGATTGACTGTGTATATATCTACCACTTTACTCATCTAAAGCAGCACTCAGGATGCAAACCACTGTAATTAAGCAAACTGGCTCCATAGCTCTCCAAGTCTTATCATAGCAATATAGCAAAAATAAGTTTGTTAATTAAGAAACAGCTTGCTGGTGCATGGAATGTTGTTTTCCCTTACTAGATCACCAAAGTACAATTGAAAAAAAAAAAGGACTAATGTTTGTGTACAACTTGTCACTGTAACTCTCCATAAAACATATAAAACAGTGCGAGGATTCATGATAACAGAGTCTATTACTGCTGATCTGGTGTGAATAACACTGTTAAAATAGCCAAAAATGAGGTGATACCGTGGAACAATCTGAGTTAATTAAGAGGATTTTGAAAAGTGAACTGAAAAGTGCTTTAGTAAATATTGTTCTTGCATTTACATTTATTGTTACGGCATTTAGCAGGTACTTCAGCGGTGGGTCCAGAGCCTACCTGGAATCATTGGGCTGGAGGGGGCGCCAGTCCTTCACAGGGCAACACACACACCTATGGACACCTTTTTTTTTTCTTTTTGAGTCGCCAATCCACCTACCAATGTGTGTTTTTGGACTGTGGGAGGAAACAGAAGCAACCCAGAGGAACATCAAACTCCTTACAGACAGTCATCCGGAGCGGGACTCGAACCCACAACTTCCAGATCCCTGGAGCTATGACTGCGACACTCCCTGCTGCACCACAGTACTGGCCTTCAGAGAAATACAAAAAAAATAAAAAAAAATAAAAATAATAATAAAAAAAAAACTGACGTCACAAGCCCTGCTAAGGCCTGGCGACAAGTTCTGATGGTCTACTGAGAAAGACCAGTGAAGACCAAGCAGAAGTAGCTGAGTCTTGTTCAGTCTCTCTTGTCAAGCAACTGACAGGCCTCTTGAGAATGAAAGGTACTTCTTCTATGGAACCCTCCAAACACCCCATCATTTTTAATTACAAATATTGAAACATATTCACTATATCAACCAAAAACCATAAATATAAGTGGTCTCAGTGGTCACACTGAGACACAATTCACACTGTTACTGCATATGTACATACGGCTGGCCCTTAGTCATTGTACTACAAAATTTGCTTAACATGGTTGACAGCGTTAATCTACCCATCACTCCCACATTAGCAGTGCGTAGCTTATCAATCACATAACAAAACCTAGAAACAATAGTGTGTAATTTAAGGTGTTGTTAGGGCATTCATGCTAAAAACCATTTAATGATTGGCTGCCACCAGTCCTCCACTCTCCTCTTTCTACTTGGTATTTGTCCTGTCAAATTTACCACACTTTTATCTACATTACAGTTTGATAACTCCTCCCAGGGTTCTCAACTGGACAAACATACTGTACACACTAAGTACAACACCTGCGACAGACCCACAGTTCAAGAAACACAGCCATAGAACAACCACGGGTGGATCTTCAAAGTACTTCAGTGGAACTCTATATAAAGTGTCATGGGAGAGGGGGGAGTGAAGTAAACTGTAGTGAAGTTTTTGCCAAGATGTTAAAAGTGAGATTGCAGGTTATATTTAATAAGTAATAGAGAATAAAATATGCAAAAACAGATAATTAAAATGCAAATAATGAATGATTTCAAGACAGTATCAACATACAAGTGTACAACAGAGCAAAGAAAGTCATTAAGGACTGAGATTTCTAAAGAACAAAAGAAAACATACTGACATTCTTGCTAAAGCCTCTGAGTGCTGGATTTGACGCAATGTCACTTGCAGTCATTAGGGTGCTCCCTCTGCTCTTAGTGAGTTTAATTAAGGAAGCTGAAGCTGGCACGTGAAAGGCAGAGCAGTTCATTTTGTTCCCCTTCAACAGCAGAGGTGCCCACGTCTGTCTCCATTTACACCACCAACGTTCTCAACGCTAATTAGCTGACAAACATAATTACTATATTAAATCATGGTCCGAACACCCGCACACACACTATCCCCAATGCAATGTACATTTAGCAGTAAACAAGTAAGTCTTCTGACTATGACACACGTGAAAGATCTCACAAGCAGAATAAATAACTAAGTAAATAAGTAAATACATAAGTCATGGAGACTTCTAAAGCCGACAGTTGTGATGATTGACTGTCGTAGCTTCACTGACTGTCACCCTACATGCCTTGATGTTCAGTCTCTTAGGACTGAAGCGATGCCACATTACTATTAAACTGATCAACTGATGAGTTGAAAAAATGTTTTTATTCCTTTTCTTTGTTTTGCTTTTTTTTCCCCAAAAGAGCTTAATTTGTAATGTTTTTCAAACTACAAATGAAGAGGACTTGATTACTTTCCAGATGTCTAATATATTTGTTTTAGAAATGAAATGCTACAAGTATCATAATTATTAACCTCTGTATTATGAATCTTGAGCATTTGTATTTAACTGAATAGAAAAGCAACAAGTTACATTTTGCTGAAGTTTGATTTTACATTGAAATGTTATGTATAAATTTAGGAGGCATCTCTTCCTTATTGGTTGATTCCAGTCTTTTTATTTTACTCCTCCTTTTTAAAACGCTAAGTTATGAAAATGCATAAACATGCCCCTTTCCACCAGGAAAACTGAAAGATTAGACAGGAGGAAGGACGGCGTAATCATAGATTTGTTTATTGTCTTGTCTTGGGGATGCATTGTTTCCCCCAGCTTCTTTAATACCTTTTCCTTACTGATTTACAGGAGTATATTTTGTGTTACCAGCTCCATTAACTCTGTACAGAAGAGTTGCAGGAGTGGATTGATTATTTATGGCTCATTGGGTAAGGTAAGAGAGGCACACCTAAGTACATTTGTATCAGAGTACAAAATGGTGGTTGTATTTCCTGTGCATATTTGGCATATTCTTTAACATTTTTTCACAGTACAACTTTTTCATGGGAACCGCCCCTCTCCCCACCTGCAACAACAAAGGAAATTATGAGATGAGAGATATTATAGATCGATCCATATGGTGCCACATGTTCATGAGAGAATCTGCAAAAAAAAATCCTGATTAATCCCTTTAGTGTGGACATTCAGGGCTTCTGAAATAAAATAGATTAATCTATTTATATGTCTTTCTCACTCTTTTCCCCTTCACCAAATTACACTTTTAAATGATTAAATGATTAAATTAATCCCATGAAAATTAATATTTGGGTGATTATTCCACCACATCTCATGGTAAAGGAGCGTTTTGCAAGTATTTAGAGATATAAAGTACAGAACAAACCAGTCCTTTCAATCCATGGCTAAATCCTTGAAATACATCTTCCCAAACAGAATGGTTATGTAGCATATGTTCAAACTGTTTCTGATATGAGGTACAAAGTTTCATCTCTATTTAAGGTTTGCGTTTTTCCCCTCAGGTTGGTGCCATGTTTTTTTTTTTTGTTTTTTTTTTATAGGAAGCAGGGGGAACTATGTGTACACTCACAGTTTGCTCGGTTTCATGAATGAGGCCCATTGCCTTTAAGTCTGTCATTTTAAAGCTCAGTGGACAAAAGCATAATATATTCATGTGCTCATTTACATAAGTGCACAAACATCAGTGGTTAGAAATGAATACTGACAATGAGACAGTCATGCTGACATGGAGGAGAGCAAAGTGTTCCAGCTCTGTAGAGTCCTGATAAACAGCAGAAAATATCTTTAACTTTACCATTGGAAAGTCTCATCCCAACATCACAGGGTAAGCTGGTGCAAAAAAAGTCCATAAGGTACCATCTAATTAACCCATTAAACATCCCCTACTCTTTTAATTTATCCCATAACCTTTTTATCTACATATTTCTTGAGCCAGTGATCAAAGTAAGGCTGAATCTGGGTTTCCCAAAGACTCCCAAAGATAAAGAGAGAAAAGACACATGAAAGGGAGCCATCATCCAGCTCAAACACAAAACTGACTGGATCTGTGAGGAGTGAGATTCCACGATAAAAAAATTAGATCAAATGTGGATTTATCCCCAGAAACTTGAAAGTTTCATATTTCATACGGCAATGGCTACATACATCTCTGCTGTCATAAGTCACAATATCACTGCAGGCGGATTGCTGACATCATGAGATGCATTACCCCTGCTGCTGTAGTGAAGCATATAAACACACTACCAACATACATCCAACAGTGCAACGTGCTGCTAGAAAACCATCATTATTTTTTTGTCTAGTGGCTGTTATGGTAACACCTCACTTTAACACTGTGTGCATTAATACTACAAGTAAAGCTGCAGTCACAAGGAATTAACATAAGACCGAATTAGAAAGTAATGACTGCCTGATTAACACTTCAGAAAATAATGAAATATGCTGCTTCAGTGTCATATATTAATAGATATTAAAACTTAAACAAGTACTCACATCTTGTTAACTCATTCTGTTAATTAATTAATATTAGCTAATTAATATTACAAATCATAGTAATTTTGCACACAATGAAAAGCCCATTTGAAGATTATGAAAACATATTATAATAGCCTAAAATATACCAACATAAGCCAGTGATAAAATGTGGGGTGACTCCATATGGCTTATAAAGTCTGTTTAACCCTTGGAGTGACTGAACATTTATGGGCCCCTTGTTGAAGCTTGTTGCAGCCTTGGCATCAGGGCTTCTTCAGTGGAACACCAACAAATCAGCATGACCCTTTAAACCTACTATATTTATACATGTTTCTATTGAGGAAGGTGTAAAAACAATATAACTAACCTAATCTAAATTTAATAAAACTTTCACGTGAAGAGCAATGGTTCTGTGCTCTTTAGTGCAAAACTGCAACAAGTTCAAATCAGTAGGCCCATGTTCTGTTAACATATGAGCTGTTTCAATGGAGTGGACTGTGTTATCAAATCACAGTGAATGTATGCCCAAGCAGACTGTAAATATCCCTCTTGTGTTAAAAGTGTCACTTGTGTAAGTAAACCCCATGCATACTAACGTTTCATTATAGCCTATTAAAATTAGTGACATACACATTTGCCTGTGTTTCATCCAGAATGCTGTAGTTTTCTACTGTTTAAAGCCCTATTCAGACAGCATTAGTTTTCCCTGTGGACCTGAGTTAAAGTTATTATTACCAGAGTTGTTTTAATCCTGTCCGAATAGACAATTTCAGTCATTTTCCCGGAGCGCACGCTCCCGTTTCAGGAAAGATTCCTGTGCCTTTTACCTACTGTAAAACTAGCAGCAGAAATAACCCCAGGTTATATTAATCCCATCCAAATTGACATGTGGGAGAATATTCCGGGGAAAAGGAGATTTTCACAGGTTTTCACAAGAGCTGGAGGAGGAATTTTAGTGATGAAACAGTTTAAGTTAAAGCTCAGCCACTGACCGAAGCACCACGACCTGAAGAATCACTCAGTGAAGAAACTTTTCTGGTGGCTGTAGGTCATCAATGGCTGGATGTTTTTGGGCTGTTCTCAGAACAATACTCAGTAAAAGTCATCTTAAGTAAAGCAACAATTATTAATACAGGCATCCATTGACACTTGTTTGCAAAAGCATGTATAAAGGTTTAGGTTTCAGTGTAAAAGACATTATATACTGCAGTAAAAAGCAATTTAACTAGTTCTGTTCACCTAAAATAAATCCTCTGTATAAGAGATATTTCAAAGCAAAATAAACAAAGTAAATTAACAAAAGCAACATTTTATATCAGTTCAATCCTCAAAATAATTCATATCCACTTCTGCTCTATTCCACTTTAAAACAGTGCATAAATGGCGACAATTGAATGCTAGATGAGCCTTACAGGAAACACCTGTTCTGTAAAATCCCTAGTTATGTACTGTTGATGACTGGTTCCTGTAATTTAACTTGAATCGTGTGTGGACACATGTAGTGTTTCATTGGCTAAAGTATTTGAAATAAATGTGCAAATAAATGAAAGAAAATATGTCATATTTTTTATTCGCTTAATATTATTTCAGTCCCTGTAATTTAATTTTAGGTTTCAATGATTCAATGATTTCAGCCATAAAATTTCAATGGAATGAATCCAATGTTATTTACTCTGTTACAGCTGGGACCCAAAGAAAATGCAGCAGATTAGAGAAGAACCAGAGGATTACATCACAGGTTATTTTATCCCCCCCAATATGACTGCTTTCTCTGTCCAATGAGAGATCCACAGAAAAGAGAGAGAGAGAGTGAGAGAGAGATAATAGATAGATAGATTAGATAGATTTAAGAATTGCATTAAGAAGATATGTATTGAATCTTGCACCTGCTTTAAAACTAACTGAAAGTTTGTTTCATCATTTTATATCGCCTATATGTATTTATGTGTATGTATATATGTATGTATATGTATGTGCATGTATGTATATATAATCATGTATGTATGTGTATGTATGTGTAATCATGAGCTCCTGCTGCTTGCTAGGCTGCCACTGTAAATGAGAACTTGTTCTAAATGACTTGCCTGGTTAAATTGAAAAGAAAAAAAAAGATAGATAGGTAAGAAATCCCCAAATAACTTTCTCTCTCTCTCTCTCTCTCTAAAGTACAAACTAGTTCAATTGCACAACTGCACACATAAAAATCAGTAAGTTTGAATTCAAAGACTTTTGTTCAACCCGTACTTCACCTCCATAAGCAAAAGCATTCATTTTATTTCATTTCATGGTTTTCTATGGAATGTTCTGTAGCAGTTTCACATAAACCTAAGGTCATCAGGCCCAACAACAAGCGTTGACCGAAGCAGTATAAAGCTACAAACCTGGCCCAAGGCCTCTCTAATTCACTTCTGATGTGGATGCAACCTTTAATGGGTGATGTATGACAGAAAATACTGTCGCCTTTTGGAAGTATAAAAATAGCATTTATTTCATGCATTACTTTAACCTTTTAGCTGTTAACCCAGTGATTCTTATTGGAAGTCCATGTAATTGTTTTAAAACTTGATTTAATTAAAAGACAGTACATTATAATTTAATTTATAGAGAGAATAACATAATATATAATATTAGGGAGGCTATAGCCTCTGTTGATGTTACTCAGGGCTCAGCACTGCAGAAATGTGCAATGTAATTTTTGAAACCACACCTTCCCCTTCAACCCCATTGATATAAGCACAGTGCCGTAAATATGATTTACACTAGGAGGAGACCCAGGAGCAAAATACAAATCTTACCTAATATTACTTTAAAATATTTTGCACAGTTGTACAAATGCACAATTGTAACATGCAGCCTCTATTTTTTAATAACGCTCTGAAATGGACAAATGGAATGTAAGTGCATAGCAACAAGCAGATGACCTTCATTTACTTTGATCCTGCAGCTAATTTTACTGAAGTACACTGAAAACTATAGCACTACTTCACTGCTCTTGAGATAAGAAGTATGCAGGTCATTAAGTGTCTCTTTAACTATATATAGTCTTTCATGGCACTTGCTGCCCACCCACCACTCATTTTCCCATGAAGCATGGCATAGATTTTATTTGTAACATAGGCATATGTGTGCTGTAGATATTTGTGTGAGACCCCTGGTTACCAATACTGTTAAAAGTGTTTTCTACAATGCACCACATCTACATTTCCATGTAATATTAGTATTAGTATATTGTAAACAATACCATAATTACTGAATTTTAATTATGACGAATGTACTGTGTTCAAATAACAGAAATCTTAGTGTGGCTCTGAGAAAGCAGTAAAATTGAATCTGCATCCATGCACAGGACAGAGTTTGCAGTACGAACAATAATTAGCTCCCATGTTAACTTTGGAGTGAGTCAGAACACCTGGCACCTGAAACACTAAAAGCACTATAAACAAAAAAATGTCTGTGAACACCTGCTCATTCAACATGTCTCCTGAAAACAAGGGGATTAATAGATCATTTCCCCCTCTTTGCTGCAGTTACAGCTTCTACTCTTCTGGGAAGGCTTTAAAATTAAATTATTGCAACATTTCTGTTTTGTTGATTTAGTACCAAGATCTGATGCATTTAGCAAAGTAAATATTAAGGTCAAGTACAGATGTTGAGTAGTTGTTTAATTTTGGATCACAAACACCACTGCAACTCTATGGTTTCAAAAATACGGCCAAATGTTTTAAGAACCAAAATGTATCATCCATTCATTCATTCATACCTGGAATCACTGGGAACAAGGTGGGAATGGGGAGGCAATGCACCAGTCCTTTACAGGGCAACACACACTCACACATTCACACCTATGGACACTTCTGAGTAGCCAATCCACCTACCAATGTTTTTGGAGCACCTGTAGAAAACACACCAAAGCCCTCACAGTCACCTGAAGCAGGGCTTGAACCCAAAACCCCAAGTCCTTGGAGCTGTGTGACAGTGACACTACCTGTCAAAGCTGAATCCATAAACAAGAAAAAAATAATTGTAAATGAGAGGACTGCTAACAATATAAAAAAATGAAAAGGGCTGTAAACAGATCATTTGTAATCAATCTAATCATTAATTTTGTGTTTTACTTTCATGAAAAATTCATTTTCACTTTTCATTACACTTTATCACAGTTATGTGTCTCTCAGTCTTGCTTTCAGTTCCAAAACTGATAACTAAATGTGTAGAAAGCTGGTCATTTCATCTCAGTAAGTAACATAGTTTTCTAGAACACACGGCTGACTTTATTCTTACTTGCCCGCTTCTTATTTGGATTCCTAGTTCCACCTTAAATTGTCCTGCAGTTTAAGGTTCAAGAATATAAAATGCTGAGCAATCTCACTTAAGTCATTAAAGGCAACATGGATGATTCTGGAGAACTACTATTCTCACAGAAAAACAATCTAGCTTTGCCTTCTGTGCTCATTCAGGAGCTCTGCATCATTTAAGATGCAAGGTATATTCGAGTAAGAAACTGACTGTGGCACGTATGTGGCTGAAAATTAATGTGTTTGCAAGTCTGTATTCACTGTTTGAATTACAACAGATCCCATTTGCAACTTGCTTTGTTTAGATTTTTGTCACTTTTGTTCTGTGAATCTTCTAAATATGGAGTTAGTTCCCCCTTATGTCTGAATCAGCAACGATTCTGTTAAAAGACAATATTAGCCACGTATGGGGCAGCAACATCCTCATCTCTTTTCATGCTTTTCAACATTCCAAGGTTGCTCCATTTCTCAGTTGTGGCTCAGCCAGCGATGCACAGGAAAAAAAAAAAAAAGCCTGAGCCATTTTAGACCAAGACACTTATTTCCAGTGTATAAACACCAGACTACTTTCTAGTGTGCAAACAGAGCAGAGAGCTAGCAAATGGTAAAACAAATCTCTAAAATTGTTTTGGCTTAAAACAATGAACATCCCGTTTAATTGCTAGGGTGTGATCTCATCATTTTTAAAATGAATAATAAGTTAAATCTGAAGGATATATTTAAATGTAATGTAAGAGATTAGCAAAATATTGGCGAAGAATAAACTGTATTATAAATAAAGACTATGTGAACAGGCCATTGGACCGCTATGAACCATAGCCTGTATATAAAAAAGGAAGGAGCTTCTGAATGAATAGTGTTTCTCAAATGCAATGTTTCTGAAAGGTTCCTGGGAGTGTATTTGCATGCTTTGTAAATGTGGGGCTGAGACTTGGGGGGCCACTGTAGGCTGCGGTCATCTCCAGCTTTCAATAACTGACTAGATCATGTCTTTAGGTCAAAAACAGGGCCAAAGATTTTCGACCTTAAAGCCAGACTAAGAGACATGTAATGGAGGTAGAGTATGATGAATATGAGAACAGAATATTTATGAATGCAGCACAGAAAACGTACGATTAAATATTCAGTTTACAGTGTTTTTTTTTTAAATTATTGATATTAATAGTCCTTTCCTTTCCAGAAGTTAAATTTCTCGGTTATGGTCCAGTTTTTTGTTTTATTTTAATGCCATACAAATAATCCCAAATGTATAGAAGCGCTGTCATGGCAGAAAAAAAAAAAGCCCAATGATGAAGGCCTTGAATTTCTCTAGTTGCCATGCGGCATCGAGTGCAGTCATGTTAAGCTTGTGCAGCTGCTCTTGAAAGTCTCATTTAATGTAATGTTTTTCTATGGAGGGTATACAAGCTTTACATGATCAACTGAATGTCTGTATGCACAATGCATATCAAACTGATCAATTATAAGAGATGTTTAAGCATTTAAACATACAGTGAATATAAAAATGTACAAACTTTTTAACCTGGTCATGCTTTTATATCATTAGATTAATGTAGATGATGTTGCAAACATGTCCCTATACCCAAAGAAATAAACCCTACTGTATGACACATGTATTTCATATTTAATATTGACTTTAATCATTTTGAGTAGCTGTGCCTTTCAAAAAATCTATTCACATTCCGAAGAGCTTGTGTCTGCTGAATCTTTATTTGGATCTTTTTTTTTTTTGTGCAGAACTGTCATAATGTATGCAACTGTGTATGAGAGCAGTCAATCCAAATGCAATTTAGAGATGGAAGATACAAGAATTTGATACAAGTTCAACACTGGGACTAATTTTCCAAACCATTCCTCATAAGCACATAAAATAGACTGAACAATCTAGTTATTATTCACGCCACTTGCCACAAAAGGATAATTTCTCATCAGTGCAAAATTGTAACAATTTTCACAAAACAACTCATACAAAAAATGAACAAACGATAAGAAATAATTGCTGCTATAATACATTCTTCATGAGTGTTGCTTAAACTAATATAGATTCACAAATGAATCCTTCTGGATAATCCTGTTTGTTTATCTGGAAGCAGCAAATGATTAGTTCTTGGCAACCCTACTACTGTGTATGCAGTGGAAACAGAGGTCTGGAACAGAATGACTAAATCTCAAATTAGAAAAAGTCTATAGGAATCTGACAAACATGGCAGAGCAAATTCTTATGAAATCAACTATAAAGCCTCTATAAATTCTGTTTTAGACAGTAGTAACTTGCTGTTTTATAAAATAAGCCATGAAAAGACTCATTACTCTTATTATCTCTTAGCATTAAGATTAAATTAAGCATTTGCTATTCATTTTTTTCTGAGGAGATTCTCTTGGGTAATAAAGGGAAAGGTCAAATAAATCCTTCCACAGTCCAAAAACATACGCTGGTAGGTGGATTGGCGACTCAAAAGTGTCCGTAGGTGTGAGTGTGTGAGTGAATGTGTGTGTGTGTGTGTGTGTGTGTGTGTGTTGCCCTGTGAAGGACTGGTGCCCCCTCCAGGGTGTATTCCCGCCTTGTGCCCAATGATTCCAGGTAGGATCTGGACCCACCGTGACCCTAAACTGGATAAGCAGTTACAGATAATGAATGAATAAATTAATTATAAGATGAAAAAAATAGGACCTGATAGATTATAGAAAATTGTTACTATCAGATAAACTATACTAAGAGAATTAACAAATCATGCAAATAAGTTGTTCTGTTTGGATCAGTGTACTGGTCAGCCCCGAGCTCAGACCCCAACATCACTGCAGGCACTAGGAAATATAAAAATGTGCACACACTTCTATATATATACTCAAGAGAATATACTCAAAAATCCCATTTCCAAACAATTTAACCCATATATTTTATTTGAACATTTCAACATTCCAACATTTTAAATACTAAAACTGAGATGTTTTAAAAATAAATGGCAATATTTAATTAGATGCCACTCTTGGTTGATATTAGATAGTTCAGGTCAGCTTTACAAATATGGGGTTTGTGCCATACAGGTTCACTATTTATTTCCAGTTACAGACTGTAATCCGTTACACCTCATAATAAGGTAGCCCCATTTAATCAATATATTTAATGGTCAGGACCTCCACAGAGCAGGTATGATTTGGGTGGTGAAGCACTCTCAGTGCTGCAGTGACAGCGTGTTGTGCTGGTACGAGTGGATCAGACAGCAGTGCTGTTATGTTTAATACAGTGGCTGGTGAGTGAGCACACCATATAGAAAATCCCTAGAAACACTGCTGGGTCTGATCAACTTGTACCAGTGTGACAATAACTCCACTTCAGTGTCACTCTAGAGCTGGGAAGGATCCATCACCCAAACCTATTAGTATCTATTGTACTAATAAAAATATAAAGTAATAATTTTGAAAGTAAAAAAAAAATTATATCAAAAAAAAAAAAAAACTGCAGAGAAACAGGTAGATAACAGCTGTAACTGTCTAAAAATTGCACCTGAATGGTCAGAGGAGCTGAATATTTGAGAACATTGCAGAATTGGAGAATATTGGAGTAGGCCAGGCTGTGTATATGTGAAAAAATATTGCAACTGATTTTCATTTTACCAATAGACTCACACAAAGACATGCACAACAAATTCTCCAGTGTTAAATTAACACTATTAGTGTTAACACCGAGAGTGTTAAATTATTACACTAACAGTGTTCATTTAACACTAATAGTGTTAATTTAACACTGGTGAATTTGCTGTGTGGTGCTGGTAGAAAGACTGCACAGATACAAAACATCTGCTGGACTAGCAAGAGAGGATCCATACTAAGAAACATGCTCAGATATTTAAACCCTAGTCAGCAGACATCATTGATACTGTGATGACAGTGACTGGTGATCACTGATTCACTAGTGTTAAATCAACACAGTGCTTATTGGAACTTGAACCAGACTAGAGGTTCTGCTATTTTGTGGAACATTGCATTTACAAACCAATAATGCAAGTTTCTATTGGATGCCATCCAATCTGCAGAAGCACTCTGGCCTGCTACAGTATTTAAGCTCAAGAAAGTAGTCAATTTATTTGTGAGAAGCCTTGTGTTAGTGACTCCATCAGAGAAAAATGTTTGCAGATGTTTAAGGTAGATGCATAACTGTTCATTTAGTAAAACTAGAGAGTAGATAAACATAAAATGACTGAAAATATCTCAGGGTGTAGGAAAATACTAAAGACATTAATGTGGAGGTCAGAGGGAGCTGGGCTTTCAATATTTGTCGGGGAGAAATGGTGCCAACCTTGTTGAAATAAAGAAAAGGAACCTCAAGTGGGGAATCCAAACAAGGTACTTAGGTCAACCCAGGTAGAACTTTGCCTGAGGAAAAAGGATTAGCATATGTCAATGGTATTGGAGGTAAGGAAGCTGTACTTTTAGAAAGAAAAGTAAAAGTGAATGAGAAATGAGTTTGCCACTGCAGAGAAAAAATTTGAGATCAGCATGGGCACAGTACTGATGTTTTCCAGTAACTGTTTAAGCTTTAATTGAGTCCTGTAACACAAAAATCTCATCAATCATGTAGGTTCCTTGTGTATTCATATTATTTGTTTTGTATCAGTGATATCAATTTTGATTTATGGTTTCTGTGAACATGAAGCCTGAAATCAACTACTGCTTAAGCTTTGACTATGACAATGACTGTACAATATGAAGGGTCTGAAAACTGCTTTCATCTAACCTACTGTAGCTATACAGAGAACCCCTCTACTCTGACGCCACAGCCAAAGATCTGTAGTCATCATCCTTGTAAATGAAGCAGAAGGCACTTTGTAGTCATGTGGAGTAACACTTTATAAGAACTCACAACACACTGATGATTGGTTCATCACTTGTGATTGATCCATGTAGTTGTTATGGAGAGTGGAAGCTCGAGTACATCCTGCCCTTCATGGTCTCAAGGGATATTTCTGCCTGCAAGGCAAGAGGTTTTGTGATCAGTAAAGAAAAATCTCTGAAAGTTACATGTAGGGCTGAACAATAATCCAATATCAATATATATATATCACAATTTAAAATGTTTCAAAAACAATTATATGATCATGATTTAAATATACATTATTTACAGCATCTGTCACTTTCTGATGCTCATTACGGAGAGCTGCTGTCAGTTCATTACACTCAAATTCAAAGATAGCTTAAATATATTTAAATTCAAGATGTTAATGTTTAATGGTGATGTCATGTTTCTGGTCATTGATAGGTTTTCTGTGGCTGGTATATTTGTCATATTAATATTAGAATTATATCCTGTTGACTGAAACTAAATTTAGAAATACATTGTTATATAAATATTGGGCACATCCTCCAGCCCTAGGTACTTGACTTTATATGCACATGCATAACCAAAGATTAATATTGTTATAATTATATAAGAAATCTATATTTCTTATACCAATTTGTGCTGAATATTCTCCTCATCCTTTGTTATCTCTAAATCCACCCCTATAACTCTTAGCTGCACTCTCCCTATCACACACAATGGCACCAACCATGGGAGGGTGAGGACAAGCAATTATTTTCTCCAAAACTTGTGATATCAACAATTGCCTCTTTTTGCACTAGTACTAAGACAACTTCATCACACAGACCAATACTCTGGAACAGAGCACTGTCTGCCCAGCTCTGTCATATCAGCTAACAAAGGCCCATGCCGTTGTGTTTCTGGTTTGTCCTTGACAGGTTTTCTGTGGCTGTTATATTGGTCATATTAATATTGGAATTATATCCTGTGAGGGGGAGGAGGCAATCCAACCCACCCAGAGAGCAAAGCCAATTGTGGTGGAGGCATCTCCAGGGATGAAACCAGTTGTCTCCCAAGGACAGGGTCAAAACTAAGACCAATGGGCCACTGAGGAGCCCCCTGGGCTTGACCTCAATCTTGTCTCTGCTTCACTCTCATCTGGACTCTGTCTTTTCTTCTTCAAGTCAGTCTTGACTATTCATAGTCTTGCTCTCCACAAATGATCTTGCCAAAACTATTACCATATAGACCATAATTCTGAACCACTTTCATTAAGAGAGACTGATTATTCATGTTTGTTAAAAGAACCTCACAGAACACTGAGGTTTTTGTTCAAGGCTGGCAAATACTGTAAAATTTACCAGCATACAGTGGCACTGTGTTGCCTAACATCTACAGAACAGTACAGTCCAACTATTTATGACCTCCCCACTCCACTCCATCACCTCATACTCAAGTGTGATGGAGCTTAAAGAACCTGTGCCAGCCCACAACTTCCAATAACAGGGTGATATTTACAGCCTGAAACAGATCATGAACAATGATAGAGGTCATACACGCACCAACCAAAAGGGCACTTTTTATACACTGAATACACAGGGGAACGCTTTAGTGGAGGCATCTAAAATTTCAGAAAGTATCTTTGAAAAGTATTTTCTGGAAAGAGCACTTGATGGAAAATTTATTTATTTTTATTTATTTTATAGTGTAACATTTAAAATATTATTTTTGCATCAAAACTAGTACAGAGAATCCTTAATTTTCCATAGAGCAGAAACAGTGAAACAAAAAAACTTTTGTTGTTATAGAAACAGAGTGCACTAGAAGTGATATAAAAAGGTCCCTTGAGCACTCTCCTGCCCTGCTAGCCGTGGGTTTAAAAAAAAAGAAAATCTTGGCACCTATTCATTGCTACTTCTCCCCTCTTCAGTCCCAGGTGTAAAGCGCTGTTGTTGAACTGTCCACAGTAAAGCAGCTGGTGCAGGCCAGGCGACAGATGGAGAAAAGCTGTTTACTTCACTCACAGAGACTCTTCCGGGCAGGCCTGTAAAAGCCAGCATAGCTTCCCAACCAGTGACAGATGTGGTTATTTCCTTATACATGCTAGCATCTAAGTGAATCAGAATGGCATCTCTATCCTGACAACAGTTCAAAGAAGGACTAGGATGAGGTAACCTGGTGGCTGGGGCTGGACAATTAACTGAAAATTAATCGAAATCGACATTTAGAATTTCTAATCAACATAATCTTGTCTATATCGGTTATATACATTTTTAAGTGTTTGTTAATGTATTTATTTATGGTTTATTTTTTAATTCTGTTATGTCCCCACTGTGTTTCCATGTACTGTCCCTTTTAAAACCATGCCACCCAGCTATATGATTCTGCCCCTATCTGCCGCATGGAAGCAACCTAAATGCAGAGGCCGACCAAGCGACTTGAACAGCTAGTACCAAAGAAAAACACAGCTTCTATGGTTTGTACATGCTGTACTTTGACTATTATTAAGATGATACTGAACAAAAAGAAGTAAAATGTAAACTCTGAGAAAAAACACTTTTAGCGACCAAAGCACAATCACACACCAACTCAAACACAAAGTACATCATGTTCAGTATATAATGCTGTATGGTTTCTCAGAAGTCTAGCTAACTAAGTATGATAAAATGCACCGTGCTTTTCCATTTCATTTTGTGAGCATTCACTTCACCATAATAGCAGATGAAAAAGAACAAAGTAATAGCAAACATCCACTGAGGTCGGCACTGACCCAGTCCAATCACCAGGATAATAGGTTCTATTTAGTAATTAGTAAAAAGAAGAAGAAGAAGAAGCAGCAACAGAAGAATAAGGCAAAGCAGAAGCAGCAGCAACAGAAGAAGAAGCAGAAGCAGAAGAAGCAGATCTACTGACACTGGCTGTTTAAGCAGAACAAAACAAGGACACCTAAATAACCAAGAGAGTGCAGTTTTGAAAAATGCCATAACAGGAAGGAGATGAGATGGTAGAAGAAGCATGTGCAGATGTGGTTGAAACATTCAGTGAATAGTAACATGCCTGGACCTGTCAAAACCTAAACACTACAAGCCCACCTAGAAATAAACAAACAGGTGGACAAACAAACACTCGCTCAAATAAACAAACTAAGAAGGAACAAGCAGGACAACACAAAAAAAATGCTTAAATAAACACACTCTATAAGATGCACCTGTGAGCTCAGTCACAATATGTTGTCTAACACCAAACGGGGGCATGGCTAAGGCACCCAACGTGGGGAAACAGAACACATCTTTCAAAACACAGAACACCAAATCACAGTTATGGTATATGAATAAATGAACAGTGTTTATAAAGTAAAATAATACTCTGTTAATAATTCTGTATTACAGTGGAACTACACGCAGATGGAACACAATCACTGTTTTAGAATATATCCGGCTTACCGAATAAACAAATCTAAAAAGCTAAGGAACCTGCAAGCATACAACATGCTGTATTTTAAATTAGTGCAGTTTTTTCTGCTTGTTATTAGACTTTCAAGCCAGACTGAGTCATTATCAGCAGGTTTGATTGATATACCCACTCACTCCCACACACAATTGTGTTAGGAGCACCATGCTTGTGTTTGGAATTATCTGTCTACAGATTTTCCTCGGTTGGTTGCATAACAAATCAGTAAATTTTTGATAAGCATATATTCACCACTGATGGAGTGATGCTCTATGATAAAACGTATTACTTTCTTGGTTTTTAACATGTTATAATTGAAGGCTTAGGTCTCAGTCAGGGTCTACCTTGACAAATGACCATAGATTTTTAAAAATTATCATGATATTCCTGTAGGGCAAGTATCAGTGCCACTGTTCACTGTAGAGAAGTAATGGGGGGCTAAGATCCTGAGGTGCTTTGCTTGCTCTGCCCGGTTCATTCATTTCCTATGTCTTATTTCCCAGTGTGTGAACAATTGATCTAAGGGGAGACTGTGGGGGTTCACTGCTTGTTGTTGCCGACACCATTACTGGTAACAGCTACGGCTGGGTGAGAGATGCTGTAAAGCAGATTTGCTGCAAGCATTCCTGTCCCAACAATATTAAGGTGAAACCCATCAGCTTTAAACAGATTTATACGTTCCCATATCAAGTTCAAATTGTCTATAAAATACACCTTGCAGGCGGAACACCAAGCCAAGGATTTAATCCCAGATGGGGCCTAAGCAGTGGAAATTGTGTCCAATATGGATTTTAAGGGTCTAAAAATTCTACTACACAGTATATTCTGATTTTAGAAGTGAAATGCTTGATGAGTAGGAAGTGCTGGGCAGCTGCTACTTCTAATACTTCCCCTGATATTTCATGTTCAGAGCTATTAGATGACCTAGTAATATTACAGTTAACAACAGCAGAAAAGTTAATCAAACGCCAGACACTCACATGGTTCCATGCTTTTCCACCACAATAAAAATGTTTATCACACATATGAGATGTTGTTTTGGCCCCATTAGCTTGCTGGTCTTTGACCTTCTTTCCTGTGACATAAGCAGTCAAGGGGTGGGGCCCTGGTGTCATAGGGTAAAGTTGTTTAACTCCTTTTCTGCCATTTACACTCTCAAAAGAACTGTCACTTTGGTGGTACCCTCAAGCGGACATATCCAGTACTAGAAACAGATCTGTACCATGTTTTTTTTAATTATTGTTTTTTTTTTTTTGTATTTTATTTTATTTTTATTTTATAAGTTTTGTTGATGTCATTATTTCCTCCCACAGTCCAAAAACACACATTGGTAGGTGGATTGGCGACTCCAAAGTGTCCGTAGGTGTGAGTGTGTGAGTGAATGTGTGAGTGTGTGTGTTGCCCTGTGAAGGACTGGCGCCCCCTACAGGGTGTGTTCCTGCCTTGTGCCCAATGATTCCAGATAGGCTCTGGACCCACCGCGATCCTGAACTGGATAAGCGGTTACAGGTAATGAATGAATGAATGAATGATGTCATTATGCCTCATTTCATCTCCAGAACTTACATTATTTTCTTTTATTTTTTCACAGTTCCATAAAGGTTACAAATAGTCACATCTCCTTCAGGAGAAGAGAATGTAACATAACTTTAGGTAACACAACTGGACTTAAACCGCACTTAACTGTTGTATTTTAAAGGTACATTTAGACTGTTTGTACAATTAATGACAATAAGATACCTGTACAGTACATTTTTCTGAGAGTGTACCATTAAACAATGAGGATCACAGCAAAAACAGCAGCAATGAATAACTATACTTCCCACAGAAGTAACAAACCCATTACTCATGATATTACCCTTTGGTATTTTCTGTTTTTTTAATAGTTTATTCTTTGTTTGTTTTGTAATAACTTTTAATCATCTTTACTTCATATTTTCATATTTTTTAAGAATCAACATACATTTCATTGAGCTGACTTTGTATGCAACACAAAACATATTATTATGATTATTATTATGCACACATGAAAATGCCTGTTGGTATCGTTCCATGCAAAAAGACAAACTCAAATGTATCACATATAACTTGAAACTAACTAAAGGAATTTGCATCTATCACTGATCATTCCATAGTTAATAAAAATCATACACCGTTTTTTGATTAAGAAACATTTGAAATAATAAAACAAATGAAAACAGCATGGACAAAAATGATGGGACATTTTACCTGTTACATAGCTGCTTAACCTTAATCCATTTCTGTAGCTGTCAGTGAGACGTCTGCACCTGTAAACAGGTCCCACTCTTCCTGAGCAATCTGCTCCAGCTGTGTCGTGTTTGAAGGGTGTCTTGTCCAGACTGCATAATTCAGCTCTTTCCAGAGAGGGTCGATATGTTTCTGATCAGGGCTCAGAGTTGGCCATTTCAGAAAAGTCCAATGTTTTGTTTTTAGCCATCCTTGAGTGCTTTTAGCTGTGTGTTTGGTGTCATTACTCTGCGATAGAATTTTCTGACACTTTGCAGTACATTTCACTCCAAAATGCCTGAATATTCTTGACATTTATTGTGGCCTGCACAGATTCACAACACCCTGTGCCAGACACAGCAAAGCAGTCCCAAAACATGGCTGACAGGTTTCACAGTAGGTCTGGTGTTCTCGTCTTTCAAAGCTTAATTTTCTACCTGTGAACATGGAGATGATATGACTTGTCAATATACATTTTAGCAAATTCAGAAAGGCCCTTCAACTGTGGAGTCCTCTTGGGCTTTCTTCCATGAAGGATGCTGAGTTACCTTGACTAAGGAGTTCATCTTGTATTGCCTTGAAATGTTAGTTGGTTCTTTTTCTTTTTTCAACTGCGTAAGCCCTAACCCTAAAACTGGGTTGTTGTTTTTTTGTTTGTTTTTTTATTTCCAGGTCAAAGCAGAGTTCTATGAAGTGCACACAATGATGCCAAACAGCAGAGTGACTAATTTTCTTAATTTAAATAGGCTTCATGGAAACTGTTAATATGAAATTTTCAAATATGTCTAAGATGTCTGTATAGCATCTTCTAACATCTGTTAGGGACAGAATGCCTACATACATATATGTAACTCTCAAACCAGTGGAAATGAGAAAAACAGGTAGTAGTTCAACAGAGTTTATGAAAACTTCCAAAGAAAATCTTCCAAAATCTTATTTAAGTTTGGAGAGTTCTGGATATAATCCCTGGTGAAACAAAAGAGTCATGATTCACATCACTCTGTATGTGTCTCTCGTGTTAACTGGAGATAGATGACATGCTCATATCCCGCATCTTCTCA
Source organism: Hoplias malabaricus (assembly GCF_029633855.1). Classification (NCBI taxonomy): domain Eukaryota; kingdom Metazoa; phylum Chordata; class Actinopteri; order Characiformes; family Erythrinidae; genus Hoplias; species Hoplias malabaricus. Next base: position 30,428,868 of record NC_089805.1, on the reverse strand, counting down.
ACATAAGAACAGATTACTGATTTAAGGCAGTGCTTCTTTTAATACATCTGTTCATCATTGCAGACTCATCTCTACAAGCATCATGATATTGATGCCTTCTTTAAGTGTAGTTGATAGTTACATGTATACAGCACTTGTGTATCTAGAAAATCCTCTGGAAGGGAGTTGCCTCATCCATCACTATATGTAGTATATAGTAAAACAGCAGTTGGCAAGCTTTTTGGGCTACTGTATGCTACAGCAATGCTGGAATGACTAGTAATGTACTGTACATCTTTGTCTGTATGCCAAAGAACACATCACTGTAAACTGTTTGAATACTTTTTTTTTCTCATCTGGTCCTTGGCCCCAGTGTTAGACTTATGCAAGAATTTGCATAAAATGAAGGCATTCAAAACTGAAGTGGATCAGTCATACTGCCAAAAACTCTAGATCTATTATTCAGCTTTTTAACTGACTTTTAGAACAAAAAGTATGACCTTTTGCAGTGTAGTTTTAGAAATATCAATTTTATCCCCAAGGCTTTAATGCTGGATTTCTACATTTTCAAAAGTTCAGCTTCAAGCTTAGTGACATGGCTTCTTTGACACATACAGGTTCAAACCTCTTCATCTACGATAGGTGTTTCAAACTTTGTTAAATTAAAAAAACATACTTACTCCGACTTGTTGAACCAGTCAGTTTATCTACAAATGTTGTTAAAGAGCAGAAATTAGTCAGTCATTATGAGTAGTAGCCAAGTAACATATTCATTTAAAAATACACCATTAGATGTCATTAGAAGAACTGCATTCAAATCACTCCAAGCCAGAGTGTTACTTCAACTTTAAAACATATCTAAAGATGGCTTCTTATCCAAAGGTTCTGTTCTGTCTCAATCTGTGTATAAATGTACTTTCAGCAACAGTAGGTCATATTTTTTTACCTTAATATTCATAAGCTTCATAATCACTGAGATTCTTCATTGACCTGTAACAGGAAACTTAGAGCAATTGCTACTCCAGGCTCAACAATGCAGACACTACACTATGTAACTTTAGGAGGGCAGCAAGAAATTTTCTTATTTTCTTTTTTTTCATTTTTATCAACTCCACATGCCACATAGATGGAGTTGCTCTGTATAATCTGCTAAGCCCCTTTCACATTGTTCTTCAACTGTCAGGTCTGGGGTGCTCCTGTGTGTGTAATGATCATTGAAGAATAGGGTGAACTGAGGCAAACAATGTATGCAGAGTGACAGATGCAGTACAGTCTGTAATTGTAGAACCTATAGTTCAGTGGAGCTGGAAAAATGGACAATAGAAGCTTTAATGTTATGGGTGTTCACTGTATGGCCACATAAGTTTCCTTGTGTTTTTCTGTAATGTCAGCAGGGCTTGAAGTAGTTATATTTCCAGTTGCTACAACACATGCACAAATGGGAATAAAATCCATCACACCAATACACACCTTCCAGGCAGGTAATAAGCTGTAAAATTGGAATAACACTTATCAACCTTTGCTTTCATAATCAATTTTTTGATGTCTGATGTCTGTCTTATGTAACTTTCATTGTGACCTGGTCAAGGTACTTGTTACTGTTTTAATGTTAAAATGCACTGCCTAGGTCTGTGGCAAAACTGATTCCAAGTAAAGTGCTGGGCCCGATGAGTTAGTAGAAATAAAGTAATTAGTTACAGCAGCTTTGGCAGTATAGACTGTACATTGAAAAGAGTTATGTTATGCATTTACAGAAAACATGCAAATGTGGAAGACCTAAAGGCAGAAAGACTATTCTAACTGAACATGTTTCAAAGCTCTACTCTTGTTAAAGCTGATTTTATCTTCTTCGTGAGATAAGTAAAACTATATTAAACCTATTTTTTTGACTTATCTTAATCGTGAGATAAGTAAAACTATATTAAACCTATTTTTTTTCCTGAAATATCTCTCTCAGTAAGGTATATATATATATATATACCTTACTGAGAGAGATATTTCAGGAAAAAAAAATAGGTGTGCAATGATTGTGCAATGATTGTACAATGGTGTGCAATGATTGGTTTTAAGAAGGTAACTTGCAAATGTGAAACTGTGGATACTGGAAGCCAGTGCTAGCATTTCTCCTGCGGTGTTGCTACTAGTGTGTGAAGAGTGGGAGAAGAGGGTTGCATTGAGAATCCAACACAATGGGCAGCACTTTGAACACATTTTATAGGTGGTCAGAAACTTGTAAATAACTCATGAAATAATAAAGTTACATTAAAACCAAGCATACTGTTGTTGTTGGGTTTTTTTTGTGTGAAATTCCTAGTAAGTTTGATGTGTCACATGACCCTCTTCCCATTGAAAAAACAAAAGTTTGATCCAAAATGGCCAATTTCAAAATGGCCACCATGGTCATCACCAATCTTGAAAAGTCCACCCCCCCTCTCCCATATACTAAAGTGCCACAAACAGGAAGTTAATATCACCAACCATTCCCATTTTGTTACGGTGTATCCATATTAATGGCCCACCCTGTAAAAATATACACACACAAACACACTGGTCAACAATAAAAGTAAGTTCATTTTTTCTAAACTCACTGTCTATTTTCTTAGCTCCCCTGATTATACAGTTGGTGGTTGTCAACATCTAGTCCCTCATCAATGGGCACTGGGCACTGCCCACAAGAGGCTATTGGCTATATATTTTTGACTGGTGGAATATTCTAAATCTTCCAGTGACATTGAGGGGTTTAAAATCTTAAAGCAGCACTGCAGTGTCTGATCCACTCATGAGATACTAATATAGCACCAACACGTCAGTATCACTGCAGCGCAGAATGTGATTCATCCCCCAAATCATACTTGCTCTGTGGTGGCCCTGTGGGTGTTGACCATTGAAGAACTGGGTGAAACTGGGCAGACAAAGTGTACAGAGCAATAGAGACTGAAGTTGTACTACAACAAAGTGCTCCTGTATGATCTGAGCTAAGAAACTAGTATATGGTATTTAATGTTATGGTTGATCAGTGTATATCTAGTTTTGTAGGGCTAGGTATTTCAGAATTGAAAGTGTCATTATGTGCAAATGAGGAACACTCATAGGTGCCTGGTTTTCACTGTCCTCTGCTATTTACAATAATTGGAGACAAGGGGAGCTATTTTTCTCTCATTTAAAAGATAACTCCATGATAGCCAAATGTTATCATTTAGTGGTATGCCTACTGTGTGTATGAATTTCCCCCTCTACAGCACACAAAATTATTCAGACTTTCCAAAAAGGTACAAAGAGAATAAAATGAAAAAAAAAAAGATAGCAAATATGCTTCTGCAGTTCTTGATTACCCTGAAAATCAAGTCAACACAGAATTAGTATGCAGACAGCCAAGAAGAATCAGCTGCTGCTTACATTGGTTTGATCAAAAGCCTATTGTGCTGTAATAAATAATAATGTAAAAATGCATAGGTGAGCAGAAATCAGAGGCCACTACACTGTCAGAATATTTCAGATGTGACCATTTCAAATAAGCAAAAAGATTTTAATGATTATTACCAGACTTTTAATTAAGAAATTCAAATTCAATGTACAAGAGAGACACATTGATTTTTAAACCCGTGGCTTTGAACAGAGATTGGAGGCTGAGGCTATTTGTGTTTTGACTTTGGATAACAATGCCATTGTCCAGAAGAGACAGGTAATATAGTGAATACTAAGCAAATACTCCAAATTCCAGAGACAAAAAGGAGGATGAAGCTCTAGGCTGTGGGGAAGACAGCCATGACCTCTACCGTGTGGTTTAAAGAGTTAGTCCACCGTTTATCCGGGACCATGTCGCGGGGGAACAATCCGAATAAGAAACACAGACCTCACTCTCCCTAGCCACCTCTTTCAGCTCTTCCAGGGGGATACCACGGCATTCCCAGAACAGTTGAGATATATAATCTCTCCAGCATGTTCTTGGTCTTCACCAGGGCCTCCTCCACATTGGACATGCCTGGAACACCTCAACAGGAAGGCATCCAGAAGGCATCTAGACCAGATGCCAAAACCACCTCAACTGGTTCCTCTCGATGTGAAGGAGCTTCACTTAGAATCTCTCCCGGATGTCCGAGCTCCTAACCCTTTGCTTTGTTTTTCAGCTCTTCACCACAATGGACCAGTACAGAGTCCGCATTACTGCAGATGCCTAATGTCTTTCCCCCACTTGTGAACAAGACCTTGAGATACTTGAACTCATCCACTTGAGGCAGGATCTTTTGCCTTCTGCCTTCTCTAGATCCACAAATCACATGTGAACTGCTTGAGCAACCCAAACCCCACCATATACAGTGTTGGTGGAAAACTGCCTTCCCATCCTGCCAGAATCTACTTGGAGCTGACCAAAAGTCTTTTCCATATTCTCACCAAACTCCCCCCATTCTCAAGTCTTTGCCTCAGTGACAGCCAAAGCTGCAATCCACTTGGACCTTCGTACCCGTCAGCGGCCTCCAGATTCCCTTGAGCCAGCCAGGCTCGATAGGACATTTCTTCAGCTTGACAGCCTCCCTCACCCAGGGTGTCCACTGCCGAGTGCAGGGATTGCCATCACAACAGGCACCAACAAGCTTACAGCCACAGCTCCAGTCAGCCACCTCAACAATGGAGGTCCAGAACATGGCCCATTCGGACTCAATGTCACCGGCCTCCCCCGGGATGCAGTCGAAGCTCTGCCAGATCCACTGACAGGATCTGACAGGATCCACTGCCAAACATTCAGCACACATTTGGGACTGGCAGGTCAGTTCGGCATCCTCCCCTGCCATCTGATCCAACTCACCACTAGGTGTTGATCAGTTGACAGATCAGCAACTTTCTTCACTCTATGTCCAGATCATATGGCCGTAACGGACACAGAAATCCCACCTGGGTTCAGATCAGGGGGGCTATTCCTCCCAATCACGTGCCTCCAGGTCTCACTGTTATTGCCCATGTGAGCATTAAAGTCCCCCAGTAGGACAATGTAATCCCCAGAATGAGCACTTTCCAGCACCCCCGAAGCCCGTACTGTGCCAAGGTAAGCCTGACTATATCTAGCCGGTACCTCTCAACCTGGCACACCAGCTCAGGTTCCCTTCCCATAAGCGAGGTTACAATCCATGTTCCAAGAGCCAGGTTCAGTAACAGAGGATCAGAAGACCAGGGTCCTTGGCCCTTGGCTGCCACCCGATCCACATTGCACCGGACCTGGGTTACTACCTCTCCCACAGGTGGTGGGCCTATAAGCCCGGCTGGACCCCATGAGTAAAAGCCCAGGAACCAGACACTTCCCAAAGATCCTCTCCTCTAGGCCTGGCTCCAGGGTGGGCCCAGTGACCCTACTCAGGGGAACTCTGTCCTTGCTCTTCTTTTCATCGGGGTCTCATGGATCACTCTTTGTCTGGCCCATCACATAAGACCAATTTGCCTTGGGAGACCCTACCAGAAGCTATTGCCCCAGACAACAAAGCTCCTAGGCTCACATAGGCACACAAACCCCTCTTCCACGATAAGGTGATGATCCAGGGAGGGGAAGATAAGCTAAACCATAAATTATCAAATATATTTATAAAGTGTAATGTAATCAATAAGTCATAAGAATGCTCTACAGACCTATATATATATACCATATATATATATATATATATATTATATATATACATATATATAATGTTGTAGTTACACCATAATGCAGTGTGATACGTAGGGGAAATTGAACTTGGAGGAAGAGAAGGGTGTACAGTGCCAGAACCTTGGGAATTTCCAAGCCAAGACTGCTGTAGGTATGCTGAGGTGCGATGCTAGGGAGGCTGGCTAAGCCTGCCAGGACCCCACTTACTGAAATAGGCTGAGAAATAGTGGGGACTGGGCCCAGAGAATGCTGGTAGGAATGGCAGGCAACAACAGATTAGACATGGCTTATCAGACACAGTAGGATTTGACCTGAAAATACTGATTGAAGAGCAGGAATTCATCTGTTACTATTGCTAACTGAAATGCTGAAATACTGGCATGGCTTTACTGTACAGCAGATTAAAAAAAACTACATTTAGATCTTCCATGAACAACAACATTACATAACCATCTGTGTAAATCTGTGTCTTTCACAATAATTCAAATGATGTAGTAAACTAAAAATCAAGTTCAAATGATGTAGTAAACAAAATAATCGGCAGAAAACCGAAAACTTTTTTGACAGCAACTGTTCCAGGCAAATTATCAACCCACTACTACTACATTTCAATATATATTAAATTAATAATATTCAATAAGTCTTCTTTTTTTTCACACTGACATTTGACAGGTGCATCACCAAATGAAGATGTGATGTGCTCAAAAAGTAAATTTTCTTTTTTTTTTTAAATATTATAGAACAATTACATGTTCTACTGTCAACTATGTCATGAACTAATAAGATAAAAATGTCCTTTTCAGTTTGACTTTAAGAACAATGCATTACAGTAAATGCAGTCAATTTTACAAAAACATTAAATGTGTACTCAAAAAGTTTCTTACTGTACTTCACAGAAAGATATACAACATGAGCATTTTATATCCTGATCACTAACATGGTGTTTAAATGGTACTGTACGTTTCAGAAAGAAAATATCATGTGGAAAGTAAACATTATTAGTAAATATAGCTGTATGAGAATATGAAGAATGAGATGCACAGGTGGTAAATGTGCCTTTCAGTTTGTACTGTAACAGCAGAAGGAAAGCTCCCCAGATGGCTATTAACAGGTGTTAATATTATTTAGAATCTGTTCATTTTATTTTCATACTTTTAATACCAAAATTATGTGTCAAATCAGAAGGCTTATTTTCCCCAGGGAACCCTGCTATAATAGAAATTGTAACAGACTAAAATACACAAAAGCATTTTACAAAATGGGAAAGACACCCAAGCACAAATTCACAGACATACTATAAGAGAACCTTCTTGAGAGGTCAGTGGCCCTCAGTGGCCCTATATTAATCGTGGGTTGACTCTGCACTATGTAAAAACTACAATCCACAAGCATCATCAAACCAACCTGAACAAACTGCAAATATTGTGAGACAAACTAACGAACAAATGTATTAATTAATAATAATAAAAAAAGAAGTGAAACTATTATTACATGAGGAGGGTGCTCTCGTAAACATCCATTCATCTTTTGTAACCACTTCATCCTGATCAAGGTCACAGTGGGTCTGGAGTCTACCTGGAATGACTGAGGGCTAGAGAGGAATCCGACTCTGACTGAGTCAGTCCATTGCAGAACATCATGCGGGCACACGGTCACTCATACCTACAAATGTGTTAAGAACGACTGTGGGAGAAAACCCGAATGTCCAGAGGAAATCCACACAGACATAGTGAGATCATACAATACTCTACTCAGACATAGTGACCTAGGGCGAAAAACAAACCCCAAGACCTTGAGATCCTAGAGCTATAACACAGGAGCATTGTCTGTTGCACCACTATACTGCTGCTCATTATTATTGTTATTATTATTTATATTATTAGCATTAGTATTGAGACATCACCGTAGGCAGGACAACATTTATAGTGCTCTTAAAAGGGCACTAGGCAGAAAGAAGAAAGTGAACAATGAACAACACAGGGCTTGCTGTGCAGCAAAATACATGGACACCAAATGCTCAAAAACCCCCTTCTTCAGGACGGTAACCCCGATACACACACACAATTTGCCATTGTTCAAAGAAAAATATGTCTAATTGTTTTTGTTGATTTTTAGTTTATGACATCATTTCAATATAGCAGCTCTCCTTCACATTGTGTGACAAATAGAAATGCTCCAAATTGACTTGGAATAAAATATTTTTATATGACTTCCACTATAAAGATATTGTGGTGATACCCTCAAAGGGTACATATTTGTAACTTTAGTTAGGGAACATAACAATACCTTATTGTGTTATAATTGCAAATTTTAAAATGGTGTTGATTTCATATGCCCCATTTCATTTCCAGGACTTATATTATGTTCTTTTATTTTACACAGTTCTATATTGAAAGATTACAAATATTCACCTCTCCTTCTTGAAGAGAAGAGAATGTACTGGACTTTAATTGAAAATCGTTTCTTATTTTTGTTATGATATGAATATTTCATATACCGGCCACACTGGTTTAAAAAGCCTAGCCATGTACAGAACGCAGCGCAGTGGTAAATGGTTTCACAGGGGATGTTTTTCATTGCTGTGCCACTAAACACACATGGAATAGAGCACAAGTATTAGTGGAGTTGTTGAGCATGGTGAAAATGGACAGGGGGAGTTCTGAACCAGAAGTTGTACATTGAAGTAGATGATGATGACCCAGAAGAACTTTTGCCGAAAAGATGTGGACTGGAAATCCTTTGCAGGGTCACACACTCTCACTCCCACATTCACAACTAGGGACACTTGAGTCGCCAATCCACTTTCAATCTGTGTTAGTCCCGCAGGAAACCAATGTGGACATGGGGAGGACACACCGAACTCCTCACAGTCAATCACCCGGGGCAGGGCTCGAACTCACATCCCCAACCCCAGGACCCTGGAGCTGTGTGACAGCGACACTATTTGCTGCACCACTGTGCCACCCTATGTATTCACCCATTCATTTTATTTCTACTCTTATAGGTCTCCCACTTGCATGTAAGCCAGATTTTCTGAAGGTTGTTGCCAGATGTATGTACTTATGTGATCACATCTGGATCCTTGGAACTGCTAAGGACAGAAAATATAGCTTCCTACCTAAAACATGGAGGCCATTATTGCAAAGGCCATATGGCCTTTTACCTCATACAAGAAGATGGAGTGGGTGTAAAAACTTTTTGCAACCTCTTCTTGAATAACATCCTAGGTGGTCATTGAGCCTGACCTAATAAGTTTATTACACCACATGTGTTCAGCCTGAACAGTAGGAATGATTGAGGAGGTCAAAGCTAAAGCAGTTATGACTAATCAGAGCCCCATCATTAAAACACATTCTGGCTTGTTTTATGAGATGGCTAGTGTAAAAACCAGTAATAACACACCACTATTTGAGCTAACCTCTGACATGTGGTCTGTAGGGAGTATGCAAATTTTTTGACCTTGTCAAGAAATGAATCAGAATTTGTGTTATTGCTGACGGAGTAATGCCTACAGATGTAAGCAGCATGCTGTGGGATGGCATTGTAATAGGCGTGCTGTTGTTCGTGTGTCCCAATATGCATTTGGCCAATAGGTCTTTCTGATGTGAGTAGACGTTACTAGGTTTTTTGTTGTTTGTTTCTTCTAAACGGTTGTAGACCATCTTTCTTGTCATGAGATGCAGTAAAGAGCCCCTTAATGGTTCACTGCATGGAAAGAAATTAGGGAAAGAGCTGCAGAGAACCATCTGGGTTTGAGTGTCTTAAGAGCTGACAATTTATATAGGTAACAATATGGCATAATTCATATTGAGACTCACAGAAGGACAGGACACATGTTCTTTGGGCATATTCCTGTCATTTTAAGACTGAATTTGCTGCTGCTTTCTATTTGATTTTCACATAACCATTTCATGTCTCTAATTTAATCAATATCAGTACTGCTAAAATATGTTTTAATGTTTTAATGTTAAATAAAAGAACACAGTAAACATTCCCTTCCAATTTTTATAGCCATTTAAAAGACTCTGTAACCACATACCACTTTAAGGAAAAAATAAATAAATCAAGGGTCATTACTGAGTACCAAACCCCCAAGTCTAACTTCCCTGAGGAATTCTGAATTAAGTCTGCATTCCTCCAAGACTATATAGTCTAGATCAAAAGAGCTGGTAATGAAATAATGATTGTATTATTGACAGCCTTAGGTAAAGTACAGTGAAAGACATCCTTAATAATAAAGAATTGCGTGGGGGGGGGGGGTTGCTATGATACATTGGCTTCTGCAAAACAAATAGACCTACAGTTTTGCTGTTTGATGGATCATTGTGAAATATCACTCTAGCCCTGTAATAATAGTAGTACACACTGGATAGTTTTAGGAAGCTAAAATAGTATCATTTTTCAGGTTACCAGAAAAGCATAACATTTAGTTTGTGCATGGTTTTAACTTGGAAATTCTAAAGAATACCTCAGTCTTAATAGTTGTGTTATTCTTTTGATTGCAACTGCAAAATTAAGATTTTATGTATATTATAAACTAAAGTAAACATAGAGCACAAAAATAAGCTAAAATGGCATCTGCCGGTTTTTATCATTAAACGTAAAAGACTATTAGACATCCAATATACTAGACATATTGTTATTTTAAATCAGTGGTTCAGCATGTGTTTTGTTCAAAGGAGCTCAACATGTATTTTGAACTTAAATTATTTATAGTTTAATGTGCTGGATGCCAACTTTAATTCATTTCTATTTACATTTATATTAGGGTAATCACAGACGATTCTGCCATATTTTCACACATATTCCCACTTCCCTTAAGAATATGTATAGTTTATTTAGTTATTTTTATGTTAGACATTATAAAGCAGTGTTTTGCAGACATGATCCTGAAGATGTACTGCCCTGCATCACTTTCTCCAGATTAAAGTTTAGCTCAGTAGGGGTTGTTAATGATCTGATTATTTGGATCAGGTGTGTTAGGAGCAGATAAAGCCCCAAAATAATCAGAGCCCAGTGGGCCAAGGTTTGGATTTCTGATTTTCAGGTTCTGGATGTGTGTTGTTCCCAATACTGAAATACTTCTGTGCATTATGTTTAATGCTTTTTATGCTAACACACCCATTTCACCTTGTTAATGAGATGCTTAGTTAGACATGCCATAGGACACAGTACTTTACACCAGTCATTCTCAAGTCTTGTAACCCCCTACTGATTTTTCCCAGCCCACTGATTTGACAGCATACTGTCATGACTAATCTCCTTCAAGTATTAATCATGTCATAGAACAATAAGAAATTGTGATGCAAAAATAAATAATTAATAAATGCAGTCTGTGTATGTGTCAGACATTCAGATCTTACATGGGCCACAGGCATGTCACAGCAGCCAATCTGAGGAGAGGCATGCTTGTGAACAATCTCTCTCTCACTCTCTCTCTCTCTCTCTTTCTCTCTCTCTCTCCAGTTGGTCTAATTTTTAGATGAATTATTTTTACTGGTTTTAAACTTTCATTTGCCAGAATAACACAGCAAAATACACATTGTGGGTGATCCATTTCAATTCTTGTCTAGCATGTGTATATTTTCTTTCTGATGGGGCCAAGGCTTGGAAGATTTTTTTCCCTTCATTCTCTTAGGTTTTAATGCATGGCCACTTTTTTGTACAAAGTAAAATGTTCCAGTGTTTGCACTGAGCAACTTGATTTTATTCTGTAAATATAAACAAATTTAGAATGTGCTGCCTGTAACACACTCCAAAACGGTTGAGACAAAGGCACAGCAATAATGAAAAGATTCAAGAATATTCAAGTTTGAAGCATTCCACATAAGCAGGTGAATATAAAAGGTTTAAATCACAATAGAAAGATGGTTTATAGCTTACCATTTTGTGCCAAACATCTTGATTTCAGCCATTTCAAATTGAACATTTTTCAACCCAAGATTGCAAAATCAGTAAGGTCTTTAACTATTTACCTTACATAATAGTGTAAACATATTCAAGAAATCTGAGAAAGGCTAAGGCTGGAAAGCACTGATAAATTAATCATGACCTTCGAGTCCTCAGATGGCATTGCTTGAGAAACCCATATGCTACTATGATAAAAATAGCCACATGGGTTTGGACTATATCTGAAAATTATTTTCAGTGAGAATAATATTACTCATGACCAGAGAAATTGTATGAGCTATGTATCAGCTAGAGAAGGGACAGAACAGGATTGATTTGTTTAATTGTAGAAGATTTAGGAAGGCCACATATTTCTTCACACACACACACCCTCACAGCCCAACAGGCATGGAACATTAAGCTAATGCGGCAAATAGCCTTAAGAGAGGCCAAAATATGCAGGGGCAGGAGCAATGCAAATGTGACAACTGTCTCAAGGCCCTATAGGCCTGAAACCCCTAACAAGTCCTGACCAGTGCCACAATATTAAAATAGCTTTAAAATCAGAACTTTGTATCTGCTATGACTCATACTATATATAATTAATAAAAACTATAATTGCTGATTTTATAGGCAGGGATACAAAGGAGTTTTTAGGTGCGGTTTATGCATTTATAATGTATTACTTTCACTTTTATATTCCTCATATAATTTCCAGAATTGTATATCTCTTATTCTTGCATTCATTTTCCAGCTTTAATTTTTAAGCAGGGTTTTTCTCCATGTCTGGTGCATAGTATATACCTCTATTGGCTGCAGTCTGTTTCTCTTGCTTCAGGTGAGTGTGTGTGTTCTGTAGTTTGTTGTTTGCCTGCAATTTTTGACCCTAGTGATTTTTTTCAGTTTTTGTAAAATGTATTGTAGTATATGCCAGGTTCCCCAAAGTGTCCAAAGAAGGTAAAGGGGCAGAGCTATGTTAAGTGGCTCCTAGTATGTCCCCACACCGCCCCCATAGGAGAGAATTTTTATTGTGCTGTTTATTGTTGTTTTTCGTTGGCCTTTATAGCCATAATTTAGTAGTAGTGTGCATTTGTGCTGCTGTTGCATTGCATTATGTGCGAGGCTTGGTGCAAGTAATCTACTGTCCTTTCCCATAGTGAATTCCATGCTGTTCTGTGTGTGTGGGTGCACACGATAGGACATTTCTGAGCCTTGTTCAAGGTTATTGGTGCGTCACCAGTTCAGTGAATAGCATTATACGTTTAAAGTGCTATGTTGTCCTGCTATTAAAAGCCTTCACTACAGTAGGATACTGTTTGGTACTGCAGATCCTTTTAAACATTTCTGCCATCAGTGTACTCCCTAAAAACCTGTTGTCATGCTGTTTTAACAATAACTACATTTACATTTGGCAAAACAAAAAAACAAAAAAGATATTTTGTAAATCTAGGAAGCAGGCCAAATACCATTAAGACTGTGACTGCTAAATCGAACCCATGCTGCTTGTATTGGCTGTGAACTTGCTCTACCAAGTGAGCCATAGACTGTGTGCCAATAATTTCTAATTATAGTCTTATTTTTTGCCACTAGATCACAACTACCTCACAACTATTTCCAAAATCTGACACAATTTGCCTGTCACCATGACTACTTCGGTCTCTAGCGTTTTTAAATGCCTCCGGTGTAATTTTCACATCATAATTGAGCAAATCAGTCAAATAAGGTGAGCACAACATGTTTCTTTTAGATAAATGCTTTAATGTACTTCACATACAGTGGACCAAATAAAACATTCCATACACCCACCCACTTAAAGCCCCAGTGAGGCATAGGGACCAGCCTGGCCTACACCAGAATGGTTCACCCACACCTCACCTGTGTCATTCAAATCATTATAAATTACACATATAAAAATCAACTTGTTATGAATATATTCTCTGATGCCTAAGACACAGCACAATATGCTATTATAATTTAATAATTTTAATCTAAAACATATTTTTGACATTTTTTTATCAATGAAAATGTACATACAAGATAAATCAGTAACTAATACATTATACACATTTTTTTGTTAAACCAAGGATTCACAAACTGTTTTATGTGTAACATTGATGGTAGGGATAGGTGGTATCCACATTTTTCATACCGTCTCAAAATATTATCGCAGTATACGTTATTACTGTGGGGAGGGGGTGCTGTCAGGCTGCGCTGAGCCTTATATCTTTGAGCACAAGGTCATGTGAATTTGGCTAAACACAGCCCAACACATCGACACACGTGTTGACGATAAAAACACGTTTCTGAGAGAGAGCAAATTTCAGCAACTGGTGCTGAAGGAATGGAAAAGTTCAAAAACAAACAAAATAAGACGGTTCCACACCGTTTAGAAGCACAGCTGGTGCTAACAGGCACTTGTGGTTTAGCACACCACAGCAGATTTTTTGGCGAACTGAGGCTCAAAACACACATATTTAAAGAATAAAGCCATATACTTGTGGTCACAAAGTCGAGAAAAGGATTTTCTAACAATTTTGTCAGTTTACAGCTTTATTCCTTTTTCTTTTAACCCAAACTCAGCGCTAAACTTACAACTACAATGGGCTACTGGGCTTGTGTTTTTCTCCACCCGTTTTCAGACCGTGCCATCAGCAGTCATTGAGCTCCCACAGTGCCCCCCTCCCTGTGGCTCTCTTAAATGCACACGAACATTTTAGCTGACTTTTAAAGAGACAGAACAGAAATTTGACACATCACACACACATATATATACCATCCTCATTTTGAGATACTGTCCAAATTTTTTAATATATTTTTAATTATCATTATACTACCCAACCCACCGCAACCCTGAAATGGAGAAGAGGAAAATAAAATGATGATGATACAACCCAACCCTGGTGGTACATAAAGCAATCACAGTTTTTATAATTAGACTTTAGTACAATAAGTTTGTGTTAAAAAATAAATAAGAAGATACAACATACGGTACGAAAAAACAGTACTGCATCTAGGGTGGGGCAGCATTTCCTCTCTTCTTTCTTTCCAAGGAAAAAAAAAAAGCATTTACCCAGCATTTTGAAATCCCTGTAAAGAATGCCCAGTTTCAGCTCTTTACTGGACATAAGCAAAGACTAGAGACAGGTTTGAGCTATTTGAATTTTATTGCAAAAAGGGCAAAATGGATTAAAAAAAAAAAACAAAAAAAGGAAAATACAAGCTGAGACCAAGCTGAATAAATACTTTGGAACACTAAATCTAGAGGCAAATTTAGAAATGAGGTAAAACTCTAGAGGCAAATATAGAAACAAAGCCAGAATGGTGTATATGTGAAAACAAATTTGAAGAAAACGTTCAGCTGAAGGAAATCAACATGGCCGATCGTCACATCCATTGAGTCATAAAATAGTGTTTAACAGTGCTGCACTCCCTTCACATACTGATATAAGAGTTTAGAGCTGCTGTGTGCACCTGCTCCAAGTGCTGTGCTGTTTTTACCTGTAGCCTACTATAGCACTTTACTGATATTATATTGACCTGTCTATATACACTTTCTATGTACACCGTTCAATTCCCTGCTGTAATGAAAAACCTCACCTGGAAATTTTAATAAATAGTTTATCATCACACCCCCCTTGAACTACTTTTATGATTCATAAAGCCTCTTGGCTGCTGATTTCACTATGACCTTATAACCTGCTTAAGGAAGTTAAGGAAGTCATCCTGCCTTAAACTCATACTGAACTCCTTATCCACCATGTTCTAATATTTAACATTGTGTCTAAAACAATCAACAATCCACACTTTTCAGCGTTTTTTTTTTTTTTAGCTTTCACTGTTGGCTTCTCAGAATTCTTCAGTTTTGTGATCACAAAGAACTTCAGTATATATCTTCAACTGTATACCCTAACACAGACCAGACTATTGATCTGCCTACTAAACAAAACATGCATGAATTATCTTTAAATATTATGTAACTACACTATGTCTAATTGTTTGTATAAATCTTTGCAGGTAGATTTTGTTGATTAAAGATACAGAAAGTCCAGTTGTGTACCTTGAAATCATAATATATCAGTTTCCAGAAAGAAAAGTTAAATAATGAAATTTTTTCATTATATACAGTACCAGTCAAACATTTGGACACATCTTGTCATTGGTGGAATAGGGCTATTCACTGTATAGAACTCTGTACCAGCCCTGGCTCACCAACTCAAGTCTCAAACACATTAAGAAGGTGAGCAGTTCGACAAATGAATTCTTGACGAGGCCACAGCTGTTCAAGGAAAACCATTCCAGGTGACAGCCTCATGAAGCTGATTGAGAGAACGCAGAGAATGTGCAAAGCTGTCGTCAAAGCAAGAGGTGGCTACTTTGAAGAATATATAGTATAAAATATATTCTGGTTTGTTTAACACTTTTTTGTTTACTTCATAAATCCATATGTGTTTCTTCACAGTTTTAATGTCTTTCTTATTCATTTACAATGTGGAAAATAATAGAAAACAAAGAAAAACCATTGAATGAGAAGATGTCCAAACTTTAGACTGGTACTCTGTGTGTGTGTGTGTGTGTATATATATATATATATATATATATATATATATATATATATATATATATATATAAACTTGCAACAGAACTAATCTGGAACCAGGTAAAACACTATGTGATGATCGATGAAAACTAAAGTATCATTTAATTTACAGGGTGGGCCATTTATATGGATACACCTTAATAAAATGGGAATGGTTGGTGATATTAACTTCCTGTTTGTGGCACATTAGTATATGGGAGGAGGGAAACTTTTCAAGATGGATGGTGACCATGGTGG
The DNA here is from genome assembly GCF_029633855.1 of Hoplias malabaricus. Lineage (NCBI taxonomy): Eukaryota > Metazoa > Chordata > Actinopteri > Characiformes > Erythrinidae > Hoplias > Hoplias malabaricus. The sequence continues at coordinate 30,412,531 of NC_089805.1, read as the reverse complement.
CCATTTTGAAGTCGGCCATTGTGGATCCAACTTTTGGTTTCTTCAATGGGAAGAGGGTCATGTGACACATCAAACTTATTGGAAATTTCACAAGAAAAACAATGGTGTTCTTGGTTTTAACGTAACTTTATTCATTCATGAGTTATTTACAAGTTTCTGACCACTTATAAAATGTGTTCAAAGTGCTGCCCATTGTGTTGGATTGTCAATGCAACCCTCTTCTCCCACGCCTCACACACTGATAGCAACACCGCAGGAGAAATGCTAGCACAGACTTCCAGTATCTGTAGTTTCAGGTGCTTGAAAATCTTGAAAAGTTTCCCCCCTGCCATATACTAATGTGCCACTAACAGGATGTTAATATCATCAACCATTCCCATTTTATTAAGGTGGATCTATATAAACGGCCCATTCTGTAGAATAAGACAATCTAAATAAAATAATTTTATATTAGAAAACAGTCTAGAAATGTTTAGGTTTGTTTGACCAATCATAATGGTGTTGTGCAGGAGTGGATGGTGAGGTTGTTAAATATTGCATGATGTACTGAACACCACACTGGCTTTTATTTTCCAAAGTTACCATTAGTGTTTCAGCAGTAAGTTTCAAGGATGTCCTTTATATTTTGAGTGAATGGGTTAAAATGCAGACCTTAAATGATCCTCTAAAACTATACAAAAAAAAAGAGCAGCTTTACACTGCACAGCTCACTCAAAACAACCAGCAACAATCTGTGTATTCAAGGATGCAGTAAAATAAATAATACTGGGCAGATATCTGTTCTGTCGTGGAGAATGAGAATGGTGCAAATTTTACTTTTGTGTCAAGTGGCAACAAAAGTTGTAAATTAAGCCATATAAAACTATTTAATTAAAAAGGAAGTGTGGCCAGCTGTTTAGCACAGCAGCTTAAAAACTGTGTGTTTACACAGTTAGACACATGGTATTCCTCTATCTCTCGCCGTCAGACAGGTGCTGTGTGAGTCTCTTTCTCTCAGTCTCCTCTCTGCTTTTTGTCTGCGTTTTCCCCACTGCCTCTTCCCCTTGGCTGCTCTGTCTGAGAGTCGGTCTTTCTTTTCCATTTCTTAGTAAGACAAAAATGACCAAGTTATGTATGGCCAGCCTCGTCCACACTGCTCGTGCCATTGCATGCCCTGCAATGTGACTATCGCAATGACGATGCAAAAGCAATATATCATGCAGCCATAAAAGCATACATTACATTAATTTTTATTTATGTAGCACTTTTTACAACTGTCACAGAGCATCTTTAGGGAATTCAGGATTTTAACAATTAAACAATTTTGGCCTTCCAGTGAACAGAATATCCTCCCAGCTTAACCCTTAAATCTTGGAGCTGGATATGAAGTTTGTATAACCATATATAAAGTTAAAAACATCACATTTAATGACAGATTTATTTTAAATAGAGGAGATAATTCTTGTCATTCCAGACTTAGTTTTCACTAAATGTGTCACACTGCAAGAACTCAAAATATTAAGCTTGAAAAACAATCCCATACGTGTTCTTACATTTTGTGGACATAAATGGTGCAACTGTTTTTCTATTGAATTGGTCCTGAACCATGAACAGATTTCGCTTCTGAGAACTGTCTTTATTTGGATGTTAGCCCTAAAGCAAATATTAATAGAGATGTTTTAATTATTAATCCAGGAGCATCACTGGCCTTGATCTTCTCTCATGCTTTTGTCATTATTTTCTGATAGGAGTCAAGCCTCCACATGGAGCTGCAGGGAAATGTGTACACTTGCTGCTTTCTCATTCTCTTATCTCTGCAGCAGCAAAAACCCAAAAGCCAAGCTTTAATTGAGGTGAAATGAAGATCAAACTCAAGCATTCCAGCAGCCGATCCTTCTCCTAATGTGGATGGCTTTTCCAGCCCTGAGAAAAGGCTACGGAAGAGTTCACACACACTCTAATCAGGACCACTGGTTTGTTTACAGAAAGAGGGCCAACACACAGGTTTCCTGAGCCCCCTGCTAATGTGCCACCCATGACTCTAATTGCTCATAATTCACTTGAGTGCTTTTAATAAAGAAATCAATCCACTAGGGGTGATCAGAGACGGGTGACTCTCTCTTTGTCGCACACAGAGGGAGAGGGAGAGAGAGAGAAAGAAAGAAAGAGAGAGAGAGAGAGAGAGAGAGAGAGAGAGAGAGAGAGAGAGAGAGAGAGAGAGAGAGAGCTCCCTAGGTGATTTACTAATTCTATCCATGTGCATCTCTTGTGGTGAAAGCTGGATATCCGAACCATGAGGAAATTCACCGGGTGATTGAGAGAGCACCTTCCGTTCCACCATGGTGTTCCAGCAGCTGCCAGGATTTAATCAACTGGAGCGCTAATACAATATGGGTTAAACGGCCCAGTCCACATCCTGGCTTTCCATTTTACCACACACAGCAAATGCTGGGCTTTATAACAAACCTGTGTGTCTTTTTAATCTTTGATACAGTATATCATTCTTAAGGTTTGGTATTAACTAGGTACATTGTAGTTGGGCATACGTTTTGATCTGCTTGTACTTTGTGAGTTCAAACAATACACTTTCTTCTAATCAGAACAAGCTGCTTTAATATGAATGATCACTGGATGAGGAACACCTACCTCTCTCTCTATATATATGAAAACTATAAAACTATTAAAGAAACATATGCTCTGTTATATATATTCTCTCTCACTTTGAACTCCACTCCAGTCAACCCTTAGGCACAAGCTTGTCTACTTTAGATAAAACTGTCTGCATTGCTGTCACTGACTAAGCAGCTCATTCATTGAATATGTGTGTGTGTGTGTGTGTGTGTGTGTGTGTGTGTGTGTGCGCATGCGTGTTTGTTAATACCTTAAGCTCAATGTGCTAAAATAAAGCAAAATTAATAATACTCTTGAATGTGTATTTTACTGACAAATGTACAAAGAAAATAATTTCATGTTTATGCCTAAAACACTTGTTCTCTACAAAATCTTTGTGAAAAGATTCAGGAAATTTGAAGAGTGTGTGTAAAACCAGACTCCACTGTTCAATGTCTGCATCCTTTGAGACCTCAGATGGCATTGCATGAGAAATTGTGATATTACTGTAGTAAAGTTGGCCTTGAGAGTCCTTTGAAAAAATGTTGACACTTAAAAGCCAACACAGACGATTCTAAAAAACTACTGTTGCCACACCAGAACAAACTCCTCCTCCTGTAAGCTCATCATCTTTAAAGGTGGTTTTAAAGGAGTTTTAGCATGAATTTTTTATTCACTACCTATTTTCACCACTAAAATTAATTTGTAACTCAAGCTATTTACTTTTGTAGCTCCTTCAGTATGCATTTTTTTACGAATAATAAGCTGTCCAAACACCTCCCTCCAGATCGTGGCTTAAGCAGCAAAATTAATTAATTAAAAAAAAAAAAAACTTTCCTCTTTCAAATTGAGACACTTAGTTTCTTTCTCCATTTATTGAGCCAGGGCTGGGTATAAACACCAGACCATTTTTGTAACATGCAAGCAGACCAGAGTGCTAGCAATCTGTGAGGAATTTTATAAAATTGTATTGTATACCAGTTTGCCTCACACCTACAAATGCAACCTTAAACTCTCTTATACAAGCAAAAAATGATATATATACTCTGTGTTTAAACTTTCCCAAGTTCACGATTGGGGAGGCACAGTGACGCAGCAGGTAGTGTCACAGTCACACAGCTCCAGGGACCTGGAAGTTGTGGGTTCAAATTCCTCTCTGGGTGACTGTCTGTGAGGAGTGTGGTGTGTTCTCCCTGTGTCTGTGTGGGTTTCCTCTGGGTGCTCCGGTTTCCTCCCACGGTCCAAAAACACGTTGGTAGGTGGATTGGGGACTCAAAAGTGTCCGTAAGTGTGACTGTGTGAGTGAATGTGTGTGTGTGTGTGTGTGTGTGTGTGTGTGTGTGTGTTACCCTGGACTGGAACCCCCTCCAGGGTGTATTCCCACCTTGCGCCCAGGGATTCCAGGTAGGCTCTGGACCCACCGTGACCCTGAACTGGATAAGCGCTTCCAGATAATGAATGAATGAAAGTTTACTATTAATATAAAGGCATACATATACTGTCATCAAGGTGATCTTATTTCTGGGAAATCCATGGTTATTTCAGCAAGACAACAATGTGTGATTAAATGGAAAGGTGATATAAAACATTTCTTATATTTCCAAAATGTTGTAGTCAGTAAAAACTTCATCATAGATGTCACTTGCAGGTTCAAGAGTAGAGATGAAGTAGTTTATTGTTTTTATTGCATTTTCCAAAAAGAGGTTTTAATAAGTCATGAGCTATGAAGCAATGGATAAAAATAAATAAAACAGGCATAATAAAATAAGTATTAAATGCAGTTAAAGCAGACATTTAAAAAAAAAACCTTCTCTACAAACCACGATAGTCGGCTGAAAATCTGTTCCTAACACTAAGTAGTGTTTTAAAGTGAGAAAAACAAAGCATTACTTAAGTTTGTGCTGACACAGCACTGTCTGCTGAGCCTGGCTCCCAGGAGTTTAATGCAAAGAATGAACCTAGAGATTACAATTGAGGGATTGCACATAGACTCCAATCTATTTTCATATACTTATACCATAGACAGCTAATGAGGCCTGACTTGTTTGAAGGTAAAGTGCTCCTCTGACCATTTATTGAGGAAAAAACAATCAACCATAAAGATATAATCACATCCTCTTGAAAGATATTCAATTGTGGCTGAATGATATTGATTATGCTTGCTGTAAATTATCTGTCTTTATCAAAATGGTCTCAGTAGTGAATAATTCTAATGGCGTGATGGTCTTCTCCCAAGTTCAACTGGGTTCACATAATACCAGGATGTTATGTTGAGCTGTTCTACCTAAGATGTGCCAGACAGACCTCGGAACCATGGCCTAGATTTAATTGGAAAATTACCATTAGGGAACATTTATAAATGTTGTAATAGAGCAGAGTTTTTCAGGGCTTTGTCGGTGGAAATCAGGACCATCATTAGAATAGATGTAATTGCAAACTGTATTTTTTAGCAGGTCTTTTTGGTTTCTTCTCCCAAAGTGAGATAAATTCTGAGCTTTTTAATATTTTTTATAATGATCAGAGTTGTATTTTAATCTTCAAGTTTTGTAGTACTTGTCTGAATTCATGGCTGAAGAGAATTTTTATTAACATGTGAAATGAATTGGTCTGTTATAATAAAAAAATACCAGTCCTGCTTAAGATTGCAACCTTTTTTTAAACTTTCAAAATAACATTTTTAGTGTGTTCAGCTCTGGCTCTGCAGTGCCTCTCTGGTTCAACTGAGCTATAGGCACGGGTGACTGTCCAAAAAACACACGTTGGTCATTACATTGGCTATACAAAGTGTCCTTATGTGTGAGTGAATGTGGCGCCCCCTGCAGTGTCAAAACCAGTCAGTTTGAATCAGACTGAGACCACCTCTTTGGGTGTTTCTTCTCCTCAGTGTGTAACTGACGGGTTAGGCTCTTGTATTAGAGGTAAGAAATGGAAAACAGTGCTAAAGCTATACCGCAGTAAAAGTAAAACTGTTTAAAAAGACTCTGTGTGTTTATGTCTATTACAAACTTTATATAAAACATTAAAAAACTTTTCATTTAGTCCCAGCCCACAAGTTGTCGGAGAGTCTGGTACATTCAGTGCCCTAATCTGGTCTCACTGTAAGGACTCTGCCAGTTGTATTCTGATTGGCTCTCTGTACATTCATGTATATGCTTTTCCACGTATCGTTGGCTCTTGTATCGGTCCGATGTGAATCGCCTCCTTCTACGGATCATGCTAAAATAGCAAACTTGTGACTGGTCCTTTTACATGTCTGTCAAATTATTTTTACAGGAGTAGGCAGTTCTACTACTCCTGCCTGGCAAAGCAAGACTGAAAATCATCATGTGAATGGCCACTATTTCAAAATTTTGGGGGATTTTTCAAAAACCTCTTCTGCTACTGTAATGTGCATGCATTAATGACCAAGGCATTCATAATCTTATGTAATTAATGGTTATGTTACTGAATGCACTGAAAGCCTCCCAACAATGTTCCAATAAACAAAACATATATATTAATTTACTGCAGCAAACCCCATATTATTTCCATTGATTGCAAAGGAAAAGCTGGAAATAAAGAGCATTTAAACAGAAGACAGCTCTGTCTTCTACTACATATAAACAACATCCAATGTGGATGTCTTCTGGATCGTAAAGTATAGTCTGTCTACTAACACATGCCATTGCAAGGGCAATTTATTTGCAACACTAGATAAAGAAAGTTTTTTTTTTTTTGGTGTTGCCTGTCCAGGGGGCGCCAAAATCAGTGGAAACCTTTAAATCCCTGCAACATATTTCATTTAAATTCACTGCATATACATGATTAATTCCATACACATTATCATCTCACCATTCCACTGTTCAGTCCCATATGTGAAGCATGGCCTACACTTTCCCCTCATCAGGCTGTACATTGGTTTAATTTACATACACTTATCTGTTTATTTACAATGTGCCATCCTCCATTTCATCAGAGCAGTATTTATTTATCCATTTATTCATTTGTTGATTTATTCATCTGTCTTACTTAGAGCCATGTGTGCTGGGTGAAAGGGAATGGGAGATGTGCTGGGATTTGAACGGTGCATTTGAAAAGGAATTGGATATAGGACCAGGATGGAGGGACTCCACTGGCACTGACCCCACTTCTAATCCTTGCAATGCAACTTGGTCAACAAGATTTCAAAGCACAGAAACATGTGTGGGTTCTGTAAGATGTTAATAGGAAAAGATTTATATATTTTATTATTACTACTGTAATAATATAACATTAATAATAATAACAATATAATAATAAAACATTATAGCACAACATACCATTTTAATGTACATATATATTAGGGCTGTTTCATATCGTATTGTTTGAAATAATATCTTAATTTTTTACATTAAACATTAAAAAGTTATATTTTGACTGGTTTAAATAATGACATCATGCAGTTACTCATAATATGGCATACATTCTTTACATGAGTTGAGTCATTTAGGCACAGCGAAGTACAGTGGAAAGTGGTTCTGAGGTAAAGGAATTTGCTCCAAAAAAAAAGAGTGATTTCCGTAGTGTGGAGGGGGTTTGGTTACAAAGTATCAAATTCCTGTTTAAGACATTTAAGTAAGTGATTAACCAAAAACAATGGCAAACAACTCGAGTGCACCCAATGACTCCGGGTAGGCTCCGGACCCACCGCGACCCTGAACTGGATAAGCAGTTACAGACAATGAATGAATGAATTAGGATTACTGGAGATTGCCCTGGACATAGATTTTCTGCAGGGATGGACATCAAGGGAACAATCCTTGTATACATTGCTTTTTTCCATATGAATGTGCTTCAGATTTGAAATAATATTAAATGACTCAAAATATTTTAATATTGACTGACATTGAAGAAGAAAAATGTCTCCCAGATGTAAGACATTAAATACCTATATGTAATTATCAAAAAGCGTTAGTGTCCCATGCTGTCATTAGTTAATGATCATTCGGGGCGGCACGGTGGCTTAGTGGTGAGCACATTCGCCTCCCAGCGCTGGGAACTTGGGTTCAAGTCCCATCTGGGTGGAGTTTCCATGTTCTCCCCGTGTCTGCGTGGGTTTCCTCCGGGGTCTCCGGTTTCCTCCCACAGTCCAAAAACATGGAGGGTAGGTGAATTGGCTTCTGTCTAATAACTGTCCTTGTGTGTTTGTGAATGTGTGTGGATATGGATTCTGTCCTGGGTGAAATCCTAGTGCCCTATGCAGTCCTCCAGGTGGACGGTCATTCCTGGTCGAGAGTACGCTGTGCACGTTTGGCTGCCGCTTCTCACCAGTGTGTGGATTGAGTGTTCTGAGCGTTCGGAGCAATGTGGATTGTAAAGCGTCCTTGGGTATCTAGAAAGGTGCTATATAAGTGTAACGATAGATAGATAGATAGATTTGAAATATGAACAAAACTTTCCTGCCATAAAGCTTAATACAGTCTTTAATGGCATTATCTAAATGTACCCCTATTTTAAAATGTTACGATGAATAAGGGATGTAGTGTGTTTGGGGATTGAAGTATGAAGTTCAATTTCTTCAGCACAACTCCAGAGTACATTGTCAATTGTGTTAGGTGCATTGCAGTAATAGCTCTAGCTCTGATATTAAGATTGCCCCAGAATGGATACATTGGTTATATTTACTCAGTTTAAAGTCAAACTGTTTCTCATTAAAATCCTTTAAAGTGACCAGTATGTACAAGGTTAAAATCTTTGGTCAAATCCTATATTTCATGAAAATGATCAATAACTAACATCTTTTAAACTTATCCTTTATATACTAGCTGTGAACGCTAGTAAAGAAGAGCCAGTTTTAACATTTATATTGATCTCACCATAATATTTCTGCTGACATATCTGTCTATTTCCCAGGAGCCATGTCTGCCACGTGGGTCAGTGGGGGGTGGTTTAGAGGAAGTGCAGGCTTACTGAGCATGTCTTTATAGAGATGCCTCGAATTATGGGTAATCTGGACTGTACTACTTGGAACATTTCTAGCGGGTAACCCATGTTTGTACAACAAGCTAAGTGGGTATATTACAACATTTCTCCATTGATATTTAATATTGATATAGTGTGACGGGTAATGTAACGTGTGAGACAGAATCTGAACTAGTGTTGTCCAGCTAAGTGGAGTTCTTCACATTCACTGTTACTGGGGAATGTACCTGAATATTAAATAGTTTGATCCGTATTGTTAAAAGAGACTGATTGTGCTGTAAAAGATGAGTTTTAATTCCGTTTCCCCAAGCTCATAAGCTGTACCTGTTATATAAAGTTTAAAATTCTAAATTTGCAAGTCAATACATGTCCAGACATGACTCCTCAATGTGCCTCTTAGCCTTGTCTTTGGTCACACCCTGCCACTGCACATTTTTCCTAGGCTTAACAATAAGTGAGTTTGCTAAAATGAATTAAAACATTAATTCGTCTGTTTCATAAATCCAAGATTAAATAATAAAACATTAAGAGATTTGGAAGCAATTAAAATTTGCTGAATTGAAATACATAATAATGAAAGTTTATGAATGTTTACCATGCACAAGCTTTGATATAAAAACCCACTGAGATAGAATGCTGTCTCCTGGCTTTGAATGTGTTCTTATCCCCTCAAAAACTCTCACTTTCAGGCAAATTATTATGTGTCAAGACAAAAAATAAAGAGATTTCTCAAAAGACATCTAATCTTCTATATTTCTCTCTTTACAGACATGTTTCTAATGAATCCAATAAGCCAGGTTTGATGGGAAGTGTGGCTTTCTGTCTGTGAGTGTGCGCCCGTGTTTGTGTGCTTGGAAGGGTGTTATTGTGAGAAATTACATCTTGAAACTTGCATTATTTGCCCTGTGTAATTCTAGGCACTGCAGCGATGTTCTGCCAGGGACTGGCACTGAGGTGATATGCTCCTGCTGGCCCCTAAAGGGGCCAGGATTAGGTATTTTTGGGTCTACTGTTGCACTTTAAAGTCTGTTGATCGATCGGTCTGTTGATCCATTGGATGTTTTGGAGTCAGTCATGCTCTGTTAGGGTCCATGCTCATCTTTTCCATCAATAAGAACCTGGGCATGGTGCCATCCACAAGCCTTAAGTTTCCTTCCTCTCCTCTGTGCCGTTCCTTGTTATTGAGGTGTATAAGAATATCACATTTAGATGAGTGCTTAGTAAAATCTATGTTTGTTTAAACTTCATGCTGAGAAAGCTGCAGGAAGTCAATACATTTGTCTTTTGGACTGCTGCCAGGTCCACATGCTATTACACATGCTCTAATAACACCCCAGTGAGATATTTGAAAACAACCAACAAATAGATGTCATTTATTTTTAACAAAAGCAAAGTAATAAGTAATTAAATGTGGCTTCTTTAGGGAGTGTGGCTCAAATAGCAATATATGTCACACCTAACTTACTTAAAAAAATAATACAGGCTCCTAATGGGGGCAAATCATTTTTGGCCCCATCCTTGAGAGCTGCCTGAACTACAGCACAACTGACATCGACCTCTGGGTAGAAAGGTCCTCCCTCTCCCTTGATCACTCAGTTTATTGAATGGAAGCCCATGGAAGCCCATGTGGACACAGGGATAACACACCAAACTCCTCACATTCATTTATTATCTGTAACTGCTTATCCAGTTCAGGGTCCAGAGCCCACCTGGAATCATTGGGCGCAAGGCGGGAATACACCCTGGAGGGGACGAAAGTCCTTCACAGAGCAACACACACTCACACATTCACTCACATCTATGGACATTTTTGAGTCACCAATCCACCTACCAACATGTGTTTTGGATTGTGGGAGGAAACTGGAGCACCCGGAGGAAACCCACACGAACACAGGGAGAACACACCAAACTCTTCACAGACCATCTCAAATCTAAATTTTCCAATTAAAATTAGTCTGTCATAGTCACCCAAAACCACACCAATTTTTGTGTGTTTTTAAATAAAATGTATTTAAAAAATAATACATAATAAAGAGAATGTAAAGAAATAAATTAGTTCTATTAAGTGTATTTACATTGAAGACACTGGCGGAGGTGGAGGAGATTGGTGGGGTTTTCTTTTCACACTCTATCACTACACACTCGCTACCATGCTACAAAAAACAGCGATATGATAGAGATGCACGGCAAGATAACCAAGTGAACTGAACGCTCGCTGGGCGACCTAGTGACAGGTGGCATAAGCTGGCTCCCTCGTAACTCAAATATTGGCTCACATCGTAAAGCAAAAAAACAACAGAGCGACGGCTCATATTTTGGAAAATTCATAAGTTGATTTACTCATAATTCAAGGTTTCACTGTATTCATATCATCACAAGGTCATTGTCACTGGAGCACCGAGAATGATACAGCATCCAATCATACCTGTTCTGTGGTGGTCCTGACCATTAACAAGCAGGGTGAAATGGAAATAAAGTATGGAGAGCAAGAGATGGATTTTCATCTACACAGTGCTCCTGTCTGGTCAATGGAGTTGAGAGAATGGACAGTTAGTATAGAAACAAGGAGGAGGTCATAAAGGTATGGTTGATATGTATAAGTTCACTTTGCTCATTAATAGGATGTACAATAATGAGGTTCACAGTTGAATATCCCATTTTGTTCCATCCTTCAATAGAAACAGGCCACAAGAGGGCCATCCCTAACCAGAAATTTAGATTTTTTACATAAACTATGCCAAAGGTATTCGCTCGTCTCTTATCGAATGCATATAAACTTGAGTGACATCCCATTCTTAATCCATAGGGTTTAATATGAGGTCGGCAGTTATAACAGCTTCAGCTCTTCTGTTAAGGCTTTCCACATGATTTAGGAGTGTTTTTACGGGAATTTTTTTTATTTTTCTTCCAGAAGGGCTTTTGTGAGGTCAGACCCTGATGTTGGACGAGGCCTGGCTGGCAGTCTTTGCACTAATTCATTCCAAAGGTGTTCTATCGGGTTGAGGTCAGGACTCTGCGCAGGCCAGTCAAGTTCTTCCACACCAAACTCACTCATCCTTGTCTTTATGGACCTTGCTTTGTGCACTGATGCGCAGTCATGTAGGAGCACAAAGGGGCAATCTGCAAACAGTTCCCACAAAGTTGGGAGCATGAAACTGTCCAAAGTCTCTTGGTATGCTAAAGCATTAAGTTACTTTCGCCAGTATTAAGGGACCAAGCCCAACATCTGAAAAATAACCCCTAACCATAACCCACCCCCCGTTCTAGAGTCCAGTGGCGGCATGCTTTACACCACTGCATCTGACGCGTCAACTCTCTTTTAACCCAAACTCTGCACTAAACTCTCAACTGCAGTGGGCTACTGGGTCTGTGTATTTTCCACCACCTGTTTTCAAATTGTAACATCACCATCACCAGTTACTGAGCTCACACAGCACCTGCTATCTTGACTATCTTAAATGCACGTGAACAATCTCTGGCCTTGTACTTAAAGACACAACAGAAATCTGACACACCACACATCAGTATTTTGAAATACTGCCCTCATTTTAAGATACCGTAAACATTTTTACATACCACTGTATACATTATTACAGTTATACCACCCAACCATACTGTCCCGTGAAATATGCACAATTAAATTAAAATAAACAAATAAATAACTACCAAATTGTGGTAGATTGATAGAATGTCAAAACACTGCATGTAATCAAGGTAGTTTGTTTTTTGGGTTGAAAAAAACACTTATTGTTCCCCACTCTGAAACTTGTGCACTGAAGTAGTTCCCAGAATCTGTCGTATTCTGTGGAAAGTGCTAATTTGTTTTGATTAGTGTTTCTGAAAGTGTCATAGCACACAGAATGATTGTAATGCTGATGAAAGGGGCATGCATAGCGTGTACTCAGGCTTCTGTAGCATGTGATTGATTTAATGAGTCATATTTCATACAAACGCTTTTAAAGTCCTTGAAAACATAATGGCATACCAACAGCGGAGCTATTGATTGAAAAGATGAAAACCCCCCTTAAAAAGCATGGGCTCCCTCATAGTTGGAAAATCTTTCAGTAAATCTCACCAGAGGCAGAAACTGAGTTTTTGACATTTTTGATATGCTACATATTATTTAGCTACACTTTCCTGGTGCTGCTTGGGCATATTAGAGCCTTTCATTTGTACTCAAGCTCACACATCTCAGGAGTGAGGAGTGCTCATCTAAAATGCAGAATATATGAGGAATAAGAGATGACTCTCTAGCAGTGAATATTATTTGCACCATGTCCTACCTGTTTCTAGAAGTCTGTAATAATTTTGATTTAAAGATCCATATTTTATAGTCCCAAAAGCTAGTATAATAACACTGCCCCCCCACAGAACAGATTGGGTTTCAGTCCTCTTCTTCGGCAGAACCACCATATTGAACCAAGATTCATAACATTTTAATAGTGTTCCTCTCTAGCATGCTGTGGATAATAATCTGCCAAACATAATAAATTAGCAATCTATGGACAAAACCAAAGGTATAACTTTAAAGTGAATATCGGAGGTGTGGAACAGGGCCATCTATAGGAAATGAATGGCAAATTCTAATAAAAAGCTTTATAACATTTTATCTAATCTCAGTGCAAACATTTCAACCTATATACATATCAGTTTTAATGGTTGGTCAACCAGAGTTAAGAGGCTCCTTCCTGTTCCGAATGAAATATTAGAATATATTAACAGTATTAAAGTGCTGCCTTGCTTAATAATTAATTTTTCTTGGTAAGCTGCATATATTCACACTTTCTTCCAAGGTTTTTAAGAACTCGGTGAGCATCCACAAACTGTTTCAATATTTACTAAAAGATTTAAATTTATTTACATTAGGAATTACATTATTCATTCATAGTTTGTAACTGCTTTATCCAGTTCAGGTCCATCAATGCAATGGCAATATGATAAAGATACAATCCTTGGGGCATTAACACATGAATGTTTCTCTGAAGTTGTTCAGTACTCCAGAGGTTTTTTAGCTACTACAAGCCGTTTTTTGGAAAAATACTTTTAATTTCACAAAAAAAATGCATGATTCATTGTTTCCAAGGGCAACAGCGTCTCTGCTTCAGCATTATGGATATTATGCACATTTTGTGGCCTGAAAAAAGATGTAACCACAAGATTCTGGCCCAATTTGCTTGATGCCATTTTTATAAATAAATATTTACCCCCAGTTTCTCAGGGCACATCCTGCAATACAAAAACATGTAGCTACTGATCCTGTAGAAATATCTGCAATGTCTTGGTTTTAAACAACCACTAGCTGTGCGGTCTTTATCATCCTGATTCATTTCTCCATTCTGAGTGTGTTACTGTGCACAAATGAGTTTTTGAAAATAGTATAATTTATTTATCATGCAGCTGTTGACAGTCAGTGTATATCAAAGACAGCAGGAGGCTAGTAAACAGATTTTGTCAGATTATGTGAAATAGAAGGAAGAGAAGAAAATACCACATTGGGGAGGGAGGCTGGGTGGGGGTCTTATGAAATATCTTGCTTTTAATTATGATTTTGAAGCCTGGTTGATTGCAATATCAACAAAGGCCTTGAACACAAAGATTAGTTTTTCACCCTGAACATCCAAGCCCCCAGCTCATTTTCCACTGAAGAACATTGATTAAGATATCATCTAACAACCTGAAACTAATTGGGGGAAAATTAAACTAATTAGAAATGGCACTTGAGCTATTCTTTTATTAATTGATTATACAAAAGAGGGGTTGAAAATATTAATTCGGCTGGATGCAATGTTCAAATGAAAGGTATACTTTAATTTTTCTGTAAAGTGCTGATGCCAATCAAGACGAAATCGAGACAGCTGTTGTGAAAGTTGCTTAAAGCGGTGTAGCTTGGCAGGATGTATTTGCTGAATTTGAAAATATATGAGTTGCAGACAAATACATTTTGGAAGATTGAACAAACATGAATGAATTAATGTGAGCGAATGAATAAATGAATGAGAATGCTTTCCAGCAAATGTAAATTATGGCTTCAGTAATATAGATGGTGGTGCTGACTCAGGATGATTATTAGACTTACCTGGGAAATGATTTCAGTCTCATTAAACTGCAAAATGGCTTCATGCACTTCTTATTCAGAGCAAAATCAACACATGATGGGATAACCTGGCCGAGAAAACAGTTACTGTCAAACCCAAGCAAATATATAGATTTGTTCTCATTTGCCCATCCCAGGATCCTATTCCCCTGCTGTATTTCGCAGATTTAACAGTGGGCTGGTTAACATACAAATGAAAGCCGATGACTAATTTAGCATGCAAACACACCTTTGTTTATGCACTGTTATCTGAATGGGGAGGTGTATGTAAATGAGACTGCGTGAGGAGAATCGGCAGCACAGGAAACAGAAGGAGCACAGCCCAAGCTCAGCATAAGCAAGGACAAACAGTGTCACACAAGCAACACAGCTCATTCACACCCAGCTAGTCCAGGCAGGGACTGGACAATCTAAACTGAATACTTAAACTCACTTGTTAATTATATAGTGTCATTGCACCAAATATTAAAGTTACATTACCAATTTGGAATAACAATATTCATAATTAACATTTCATTTACCTTATAAAAGATATTAACAGTAAAAATGCACACATTCCAGGTCATATTCAAGTTGCTTCTGTGCTAAAGTCTATTGATAGAGATAACACTGGCTGCGTTTTCATGCAAATATCTTTTATAACACTTCAAAAAGTGTCATGATTAGCTATGGAAACATAAATGATCAATACTATTCCATTAATTTTGGGAAAATTCTTTTGCTTTTCAACTGAGCGAGGAAAACCCCCAGCATTTTTAGTCTGATTTGACACATTTCCATGAACACAGTAGGATCTATGATGACAGAAATTCCAGGATGCAAATGAGGTAGACACTAATCAACCATTACTTTATGAATACCTCTTTGTTTCTACACTCACTGTCCATTCTTTCAGCTCCACTTTGCAGTTCTACAATAGCAGACTGGAGTCCATCTGTTGCTCTGTATACACTGTTTGCCCCCATTCACCCTGCTCTTCAATGGTCAGGAACCCCACCAGGTATAATTTGGGTGGTGGATTATTCTCAGCACTGCAGTGACACTGACGTGGTGGGTGTGTATCAGTGTGTGTTGAGTTTTAAAGCCCAGCAGTGTTACTGCTGTACTGGGAATAATCCACCACCCAATAGTCCAGGGTCCTGTAGTCAGCGTCCTCTGTTCCCTCGAGGACAACCAATGCAAATAGTGCAGTAATAGATGAGCTACTGTCTCTGACTTTATATCTACAAGGTGGACCAAGGTAGGTCTAACAGAGTGGACAATGAGTGGACACAGTGTTTAAAAACTCCAGTAGCACTGCTGTGGTTGATCCACTCGTACCGGCATAACACACATTAACACATCACCACCATGTCAAAGTCATTGCAGAGCTAAGTATAATACACCACCCAAATCATATATGCTCTTTGTTGGTCTTTTGAGGTCACTATTGCTTCAACTTTTCTGCACTTCCACTTCCACTTCCAGAGAAAACATTTCATCATTCGATTATTCCATGTGCATGTAAAAGATTCTGAATGGTCATTTTTGTAATGTAATATATTACATAAATAAATATGTTTGAAACATGTTATAGTCATTATTAATCTATCCAGTGGGCATACTGGGAGACTCTCTGCAGGACCCTGCCCCCTCTACCATACCATGTGGGCTGGGGCAAACTCCTTATTATATTGCCAAGCATTTTATCACGTAAAATCAAGTCAGTTTGAATGGAAACAAGCTGCCTGACAGGAGGAAGTGCAAACCTTTTGTTTCTCATTTTCATTTTATAGCTTGCAATTTGTGAAGAAGGTTTATGGAAACATTAATTGTTTTTTTCATTCTCCAGTTGCAAGTGATACTTTATGGCCTTTATTCAGTTATTGCTAACAAATAAACATTCATGCCTTTGCTTAACAGTATAGGCCTTGTAAATATACAGCTAAAACCAATACAACTCAACCATGTTTATTCCAAAATCAGTGAAGTTAGCCCCTTAAATGGACAAACTTTTATTACACACTTCTAAAACCCAAAAAGTGCCCCACCAGTTGGCATTGAAATCCCTTTAGTTACTGAATAAAAAGCACTAGTATATAACAATAATAATAACAACAACAACAACATTAACACAACAACAACATTACAGCCTTAACAGTTCAACTCTTAACTGCCAGAATGTTTAACTGCTGAGCATGGACATCAGCAGTCTGGACCATGTTAACTAACCAACAACTCAAACTACAGAAATCATTCATCTAAAACTTTAATCTAGACAGAGATGTTTAAATACACACACAAACACACACACACACACACGACTGAGTGTTGGCACCCCTGAAATTTTTCCATATAATTAAGTATTTCTCCCAGATAATTATTGCAATTACACATGTTTTGTTATACACTTTTATTTCCTTTGTGTGTATTGGAACAACACAAAAAATATAGGGGAAAAAAAGCCAAAATTGATATAATTTCACACAGAACATTATTGGCACATTTTCAAATTCTGGGTAAATAACTTTGTTTCAAGCATGTGATGCTCCTTTAAACTCACCTGTGTCAAGTAACAGATGTGGGCAATATACTGTGTTCCACATTAAGCATGGAGAACAGAAAGAGGAGAAAAGAACTGTCTGACAACTTGAGAACCAAAATTGTGAAAAAATATCAACAATCTCAAGGTTACAAGTCCATCTCCAGAGATCTTGATGTCCCCAGTGTGCAAAATAATCAAGAAGATTACAACCCATTGCACTGTAGCTAATCCTGGATGTGGATGGTAGAGAAAAACTTGAAAAGGTTGAACTAGTGTTGCATGGTATACCGGTACTAGAAAAGTCTCAATACTTTGTCCTTAAAAATGGTACAATACCCACGATATTGAGTACACATACTTTAAGAAGGAGTGTTTTAAAATAAGAGAGGTATTTCCAATGTTTCACAGCCTTCTAGCGAGATACTTAAAACACAAATAACCCAAGTAGTGCCAGTGACTTTCTGTACAAACGTTAGCTATTTTTTATAAAAGAGAATCACTGGAAGCATAACTCGTTAGAACCCCAGGACTGATCGTGAGCAGGAGAAACAGATCTCTCTGTGGCTTCTCTGCTCCCAGAGACGGAACTCTGGGAGACACTGCTCATTCAACACAACTCGTCTGCTCCAGAGACATTCAGATCAGAATGAGCTGCAAAAGTTGAGTGTATTTTTTTTTTCCGAACTCCTGAACTGAGATCACATAATTAATTGAGGCATTCAACTTTAATCAATCAGTAAAAACGTCTTATGAATGCATGACATGGGACCGAAGGCGCGATTGGACCCAGAAATAGCGCAATGTTGTGTGTGGCATCACATAACAAGCAGATACCAGAGATTTTGCCAACCCCCCTCAGCTTGTAGAGAAAGTGTATTATTTATCCTGATGTTTTAGGTTTTTGCCATAGTATCGTTTCAGTATCGGTATCAAGATATTTAGGCAGGTATCATATCTAAAGTCTTAATTGTGGTATTGTGACAACACAGGATAGTCTGTAAAGTTGATAAGCAGCCCCAATCAAGTTCCAAAGAGATTCAAGCTGTCCTGCAGGCTCAGGGTGCATCAGTGTCAGCGCAAACTATCCATCAACATTTGAAGGAAATGAAATGCTGGAAATCAAAATGGTGGAGGTCCAAAGATGTTTTAGGGTTGTTTTGCTGCCTCTGGCACTGGGTATCTTGACTGTGTGCAAGGCATCATGAAAGCTGAAGATTGCCAAAGGATTTTGGGTTGCAATGCAGGGCCCAATGTCAGAAAGCTGGGTTTTTGCAAAAGAAGTATGGTCCAAAATTCCAGGTGAGAGGTATAAGAAGCTTGTTGATGATTATAGGAAGCGATTGATTTCAGGTATTTATTAGTGTGCAACCAAATAGTTTTGTGTGAAATTACATCAACTTTGTGTTGTATTGTTCCAATAAACACAAAGGAAATACGTGTTTGCATAACAGAACTAGTGAAATTGCAATAATTTTCTGAGAGAAAACCTGGAGAACCTTCAGGGGTGCCAACACTTCAGCCATGACTGTATACAAAGTAGGTCCGGACTTTCCTGAGGCCTTAAGCAAAATGTTGATAAGGGCCCCTCCTACTTGAACTCTGTGAGCCAAAATATGACAATTTTTTGACAGCTGCACCTGACTCTCCACTAGTATTCTTCCTCCTGAATATCGATGCAGCATTTAAGGTAGAACCAAAACTTTGAAGAACTCAACTTGAAAGAATCTACATCATTGTATTAGGTGGAAAGGGAGAGTAAGTAAATTTGAGTGTACTCATGTGTTTGGGGAAGTTTAAATGAGTACTAGACAGTATAAAAAGTAACATCAGTATATGTTTACTTTTCACTTTTCTGTTTCAAAGTTTGGTTCATGATACTGGGGTGCTCTGAGGTTTTAAGGTTGTGGAGAGCAGCTGCTCAGTGCATGCCACTTCTAAATATATTCCTGTGGTTGTGTCTGTAGACTATTATTTATTAACAATCCAACCTTGAGGAGAAGAGTCACAGGTTTACCTGACTGCTGTTCCCGCATCTCAGTTTTGTTGAGACTTTTCTTCCCTCTTTTCATATCCCGAAGAACAGTTTTGCTTGATCTTCTACCCTAACTTACACTAACTCTCCTAAACATGACGTGAGTGGGAGGTGCCTGAGCACCTGAAGGAAAACCGACGCGGATACGAGGAGAACAAATCAAACTCCTCACAGACAGTCACCTGGTGTGGGACTCGAACCTACAATGGCACCATGCACACACAGAAACACGCGCACGCACACACTCTCATGCACCCGCAGGCACACACTCTCTTGCAAGCGCACACACATGCGGAAGTACACAGCCTTAGCTTTCAATTTGATCTGTTACCAATACACAATGTTTTGCCTGAATTTCAAGTCTTTCAGTGACAAATATGCTCCATTTTCTTAGATGTTGCCTATTAGACAGTTTTAACAACCAAAGAGAAACCCACCCTGGAAACAATCCACATGAGCCAGTTAAAAGTGAATGAGCAAATTAGACATTCATGAGGCCCTTCAAAGCTGAAAAGCCAAAGGAAATAAAGGCAAAGGCCCGAGGCAGTGAATGAAATAGAATCAGATCAAGTGGCGTGTGTGTGCCACGTATTGTATCCATAACAGACAAAAATACAGAGAAACTATGTGTAATATTTCTGTTTACTTAATGGAGTAATCCATAGTGACTAAGAACTACATCTTACCTGGGTCTTTGTTCTGTTTTGAACCCTGCTAAGCAATTGCATGCAAATCCATTTGACAAGCTTCACAGACGATTTCTTAAAATGTCAAACAAGGTGGAAAGTAATAAAAGTAGTTAAAAGTAAGCAGATGAGAAGTGTTGCCTTAAAATGGCTGTAATTTTATTACTGTGTGTGTGTGTGTGTACATTGCAAACCTAATAATGCAGAGAAATATTATTCAGAAATTTTGTAGGTACCTCTTCTAAAGAGTGAACTCAGGCACTTCAAGGGGCACTGTGAACATAGGACTTCAATTGCAAACAAAGCTTGTATAATCTCAACAGAAACGCATTGCCAATGTAATGAGATTGTCTGAAACAGCCACATATGACCTTAATGTCTTCATGCACAATGCAAGTTATCAGCTAGTGGAGTATAAATATATATAAAAGTTGAGGTTGAGTTTGTGATCCAGAACGAATCCAAATTCATTACCTGACCTCAATAATGTTCTTGTGGCC
Source organism: Hoplias malabaricus (assembly GCF_029633855.1). Taxonomy (NCBI): domain Eukaryota; kingdom Metazoa; phylum Chordata; class Actinopteri; order Characiformes; family Erythrinidae; genus Hoplias; species Hoplias malabaricus. Next base: position 30,392,166 of record NC_089805.1, on the reverse strand, counting down.
AAACCAATTTAAATCCCTACACAGATGTTCCAACATCTAGTGTAAAGCCTTTGAGGAAGAAAAGAATCTGTTCCTGAAGCACAGGGGGATAACTCTTTATCACTTGACTAGCTTTCAGAAGAAATGTTGAAAGAGCAGTCTAACAAAGTTTGGACAAATATTTAAAAGTTGAGTTTTGGTTGAAGAAGAATGAATGTGTTTCACGCTAAAAGAAAAAGGAACATCAAGATCTCCAAGCCCTTAGGTTCACTTTGCTGTAATTTTAAAACAATTTTGAGTTGTACGAATTTGGAACTCAGTGAGCTGCTTACTCTGGGAAGCTCTGGACAGGGGTCTACATAACACATATCATAAGGGCATGTTGGTGGGAGTGTTGTGTCCTTGTTTTTCTCTCCTCTGCTCTGCTCTATGCCCTGCAGCAGATCCCAAGCCCACGGAGACCATGCCAGGATTGGGGTCACTTCCTCCCCAGTGGTTATTGTTAGTGTTCAGCTGTGCTTTAGCCCAGTTCTATCTCAATCATCTGCTAAGAGCTATTTCAGTATTGCCATGAAGGACACAATAAGGGCAAATTTATTGTTTACTCTATCCACCCAACAACCTGCTGGTAAAAACACTACATATGACTATAAAAGGTCAGCGTCTGAGAGCCCAATAATAACAATGACCTTTTATGATTAACACTTGAACCGAAACCAAACCAAAAACCCAGTGAATGAGAATAATAGAATATCCATCAGAGGAAGCTACAGAGCACAGAAGGGCAATAGTGCTATTGGTCAGTGCATAGGGTGGAGTCATGACTATGTGATGGATACATTCATTCATTCATAATCTGTAACCACTTATCCTGTTCAGGGCTGCGGTCGGACCGGAGCATACCAGGAATCATTGGGCACAAGGTGGGAACATACCCTGGAGGGGGCGCCAGTCCTTCATTGGGCGACACACACATTCACACCTATGAACAATTTTGATTCTGCAATCCACCTACCAACATGTGTTTTTGGATCGTGGGAGGAAACCCACACAGACACGAGGAGAACACACCAACCTCCACACAGACAGTCACCTGGAGCGGGATTTAAATCCACAACCCACAACATCCAGGTCCCTGGGGCTGTGTGACCGCCCTAGGATGGATACAATGGGCTACAAAATGAGATTACGATGATCACTAAGTCATTTATATGAGCATTAGGTAAGAATGGCTTCTGGGCTCTCCCTAACTGTTGGTGACTGCATTTATAATACTACCCCCAAACATACACACACACACAGTAACCTAATGAAATTAATAAACGTAACATTATGACAATTTATTTTTTAACATATGTTTAATCTGTATCATAGCAAACCAACAGAAATGCTATCAGAACCTTAACAAGAAAAAATATGCTGCAAAACCCTGACTATAAACACGTAGTAGTAAATAACATGGATTTAATCAGCACAAAAGAGTACAACCAAGTCTGCTAATCTGGCTAAAGTTAGCAGCCACTAATTCAGTGACTCTCTAACCAGTAACTCTCAAAAACATGACTAAAACACTTGTCTCCCCAGAAACTACATTTCTGCAGTGCTGATCCTGAAGCAGCAATGACACAGGCTCTGTTCTCTCTATTACAGCTCAGTGGAGCATCACAATGATTTTGAAGCTGTAATTTTAAGGAAAAAATGCTATCTTGTGTTCCTTTAACTGAGAATAACGGAACACACCAGCCCGTTAGAGAGAGCATTAGGGAGCTGGCAGTGGCACCACTGGTCAGTGTTAAGTGTAGATTCAAGACCATGACTTACAAAGTGCTAGGCATGAGATCATGATGACCACTGAGGTACCCGAGTACAGAAGTGTCATGTGTGCAGGAAGAAGGGCGCACTATTGATTTGCTGTCCCTTGGTTAAAAACTGTACAGCTTATCTGAGGGGGCTTTAGCTTCACAGGTTACTGGATCCATTTTAATCACGTGAGCTCCCTAAAATACAAGCAGAGGACAAATTCACTTGTACTGATCTCATACCACTTGAAGGAAATCTCATCTTAAGGTCAACAACTCATTGGCCGAGGCACTGAAATGCCTGGCAGATGAATTTATGACCTGCTACGTATCCAAGGACTAAAAAGAAGCTGCCAATCAACATTCCATGCCCACTTCACACCACATTCCACCCAAACAATCACACCTCCTTCCACTTCCATGTCATGGGTCTTCACTGAATTGCAGCTTCCTATTATTCAAATAGACGACTCGGATCCTTATTTTAGAAGCGTTTAAGCCTTAGCTGAATAAGCCGAGCCTTTTGCCACAACCTCAACTGACAACACTATGCTCTGTCCCTCACAAATTATATGCAGAATACATCTGTGTTTGACATAATCATGATAAATCTTTCCTTTCTTTTCTTTTGCATTGCCTCCCTATTATTTCCCCAAAACGATTGTAAATGTGCGGATAGCCGTCCATATGTTTCTGATTATGCAGTGATGCATCATTTTCTTTACCCTTCCCATGTATATTCCCATGAATACAGCTTCAGAAGAATGAATCAACGCTGCTCATACTTTGGATTTTTATTTTTTCCTCTCTCATTTGCCAGTGACATTGCTCTAGACTTCAGCCGCAGTGACAAATGAGAATCGATAGCTCAATCAATCAAGTAATAAAATATCACAAAAGCTGTATTTATTTATTTATTTTTTTATTTCCCATCAAATCCATATGGTCTGAAGATCATAAAAAAAAAAAAAAAAAAAGCATTCCTCCAAACTTTAAAGAATGCTTTATAAACAAGAATTATTTTATTATGAACATCAAGACAAATAAATTAACAATGCCATATCCTACCGGACAATTTAATATCTGTTCTAGCATTCTTTAGATGTGATATAGTCCCTTTGAGACTTGAGACACTGATGCAATATTTAAAAAAGGCAATAAGTTAGCAGTGAATTACTGAATACAATTGAATGGATATATTGATTTATGGAAGTATCCTACTTAAATAAAACCACTTCAAAGGAATATAGATTCTGATGCATAAACATCCAATTAGCACACTGTTTCATAGCAAATTAGCTTTGCCCTACAGCAGGGGTCACCAATATTTCATAGACATCTAACAACTTATTTTTCAACTCCAACTTAAATCTTCTGAAGGCAGTAATTAGATTATTCCCCACATGTGACCCGTGTGGCCACATAGCTTGTGTGCAGTCTCTGTAGAAAAAAGCAGATCACAAGATCATGATTCTCAGTACCATACTAATGTCTGTTATTGCTGCTGCCATCTGCAGTGCATGCAGGCTGAGGAAACCTGTTTCTTCTGCAGCTGCGTAGCCCTGTTTGCTGTGCGAGTGTGTCTGATGTCACTGCCTCTGCTCTGCCCTGCATGCCAGTGAAGAAAGCCCAATTTTACCCATGCTGCTCTGCCCTGCTGCGTGATGGTGGGAGCTGCCCACTTTTACTGCTACTGCTTAACCCTGACACTGACGGAAAGTGCTCACATTTACTGTTCACACACACAATGCCACACAAACCCAATGCAGCTTTACACCATGTTTGTACTTTAGTTAGCTGCTCCTGATTCTTGGACTTGTTTATTCTATATGTCATTTGGTACTCCCTGTATTGCTGTGTTTTTATGTTTGTAATGTTTTTCTGTGTGCTACTGATTGTGCATAATCTCAGAAAAAATCAGAATGTCTCTTTGTGGATACCATCACAAAGTCAGAAAAACATACCACCACAGTGACAGTTTTTCTGACAGATCATTTTACTCTAGTTGTCAGCATCAATGGGTTATTGAAAAATGTTATAAATGTATATCATCATTCATTTATTCATTCCTTTTTTGTAATGGCTTCATCCAGTTTAGGTTTACAGTGGGTTCTGTAACACAGAAACACCCTGGACAGGGCCCTATTTATTCACAGAACATACACTTACACAATCACACACACACACAGATGTGAGCTATTTCACACAGCCAATAAATTTTTCAGCATGTGTTTTTGGACTGTGGGGGAAAACCTAAGCACCCACAGGAAACCCTCTTAGACACAGGGAAAACACACTAAACTCCTCACAGTAGAGACTGAACCCATGACCCCAGGATCCTGGAGCTTGTTGTTGATGTTGTTGTTGTTATTATATTGTTCTCAGGCAGAATACTATCAAATCTGTATAAAAATGTTCCAACATATTATATAGGAAGAGGGACAAACTGGCAATTAATATACTTCACTTAAGAAAAAATATTGAATGAGCAGGTGTCCAGAAATGATCTGCATAGTGTCTCTCCAGAACTTTACTGAACTACCATTTTCCTGCCATGGAAACAAAAAGACTCCCTATTTGCATTTTATGTACAAAAAAAAAAAAACACTTCTGCACAGTGTATAATACTCAGGTCCTGGAGTCTTCTAAACACAGCTTTAGCCTTGACTCTATTTATTATTCTGCCACATACAACAGGCAGTTCCTGAACCACAATAGTGGGTAAACTGTGAGTTCCTGCTGTTTAATAAAGTACGATTTAAAATGCTGAGTGGCTGCTGAATAATTCAAGCATTGAGAAGCAACAAAACCTACACTGAAGCAGCCAGCGGCCATGTACGGAGAGCGAGAGCAGACAGTAAAACAGACCCCCATCATAGAGGGTCCACAGTAAAGGGTCCATGAGGCACAGTGGGAGTCTAACAGAGAGGCTAGACATTGATACACATCTCCACAGTGATAAGAGCAGGCACTCAAGCCTGTATGTAAAGAGGGACACTGGCAACGTGATGACGAGCCTCAAAACCCAGTTACTGTGGGAAGTGTTCCCCATGAATAAATCAGCATAGCGGTGGTCTCAGTGGCACTCTGGAGCATCACACCAGCCTTCAACTGACAGACCTCAGAGCATCACATCTCCATATCCCCACATTTTCACTGACACATATCAGCGCTAGAGAGCGAGAGAGATAAGCACAGAGAGAAGAAAAGAGGCAGCCAAAAAGGAGCATTATAGACACATACCAATCAAAATGTGCACACACACACACATACATACATACATATATATATATATATATATATGTGTGTGTGTGTGTGTGTGTGTGTGTGTGTGTATGTATGTATTTATGTATGCATAAATGAATGAGAGAGAAAGAAAGAAAGAAAGAAAGAAAGAAAGAAAGAAAGAAAGAAAGATCCTCCTTGGATCACACTTCAGTTCTGTTCTGCTGGAGCCGAAATATGCTGGTGTCCAGGAACAAGCATGTACTCGTCTCATAGAGACTCTTGGGAGGAAGGTGGCAATCCACACAATTCAGAGATTGTCTCAGTTACCTACACACACTCAATGGTGTGATGGGAATATAACTAGCACTATGAGAAGTCTCTGGGAGTCTCTGAAAAGCACTTGCTGGTGTTATAGAAAGTTTTTTCTTGGAACATTCATCTGAACCGCCATTTCCTTGTTTGCTTTTCTCTGATCAAATCTGGAGATTTTTTTAATCTCATCCTCACACAAAATCCGTGTGCACTTTAGAGGAATATCGAGATAACTTCACACAGTCACACAGTTAGCCACACAAAACTAACAAAGTCTTCACTTCATTACAGCACAAACACAGCCAGGCAGAAGACAGCAAAAGATACTTTGGCGTCAGTAATCTTGCATAATGTCAATTTCCAAAACGTGGCACCGCGGCCTATATTTTCAATAACTTACCCTTTATTATTTGAAAACAAAATCCATTCTCCTATCCTTTTGATTGAAGTGGTTAGCGTCTTTGCTTCTCTCTAACTTAGCATACATATCTGCGGCCAAAGACGACAGTGGATTTGTCATAAAGTTAGGGATAACCTAATAATTTAGACATGATATATAATTGGTCTATTTTACATTCATTTGAACTGAATGACATCTCCGTGGCCGCCTGGACGCTCATAACTAGACCTGGGCCACCAATCTAGACTCACCAGCACCAGCAGACACTATCATCCCGTGCAACGAACTCTAAAAGGAAGACATTTAACCCTTCACATAACAACACGATTGCGTTACTACATTAACATTGGTACGCACCATTTATTTGTAAACTTGATAAGCAAACTGCTATACATGGCTTTTATTCATCTCTAATATTCACTCAATCATATATCCATGCCATCAGTTACCATTGCTGCTACCTACTGGTGGTGGAAAATATTTATCTTATTCTTCACATTAACATATTACCTCTATCACACTCACTATTAAAATATATGTTTAATATATCTTAGGCACAGAGGGCCAGTAAAGATTCTTCTATGGATATCAAGACTCTGTTCTAATATTGCATATGACTGTGTAACATTTAAGAGACATTTATAGTCTCTTAAAGCCCCTGGAAATCCATTTTTAAGTTTTGTATTTTTGGTTTGTTTGTTTGTTTGTTTGTTTTTTTGTATAATTCTAAACTTGGCTGTTATTTGAAGCATTCAATAAAATGTAAATAAAAAACACACAATAGGTATATTATAAATCTCTCCTCAGTTATGACCAGTACTGCTCTCCTCTCGATGTAGAATGGGCAGTACTAAAAGTGGGTATTGCTTATGTCAGCATTACCCTAAACAATCACAAGTCTACCATAGCCATGCCTTCTCCCTGAGTCAAAGGGACTGGTGAGCAAAAGCTTCGGAGCCATTAGCAAACAAGCTAGCTATCCAGCTATTCACCAAGCTATGGGGAGGGAGTGAAAGACAAAATCAGAGCAAACACATAACACAAAACAATACAGAACAAACATGAATGGATTAAATCAGTACAGCAGAGATAGCAGCAACACTCGGTTGGCATGTTTAATTACGTATCTGTGGAGATAGCTGCCACACTGGGCCAGCATGTACAGCAGAGTATCAGCGGGGAAGGACCAATTTGGAGACACTCTATACAATACCAGCCAAAAGTGTGGACACATCTTCTCATTAGTTTTTGTTGGAATAGGGCTATTCACTATTTCACAGAACGCAAAAGCGGTCCTCAAAGCAAGAGGTGGCTACTTTAAAGGATCTGAAATACAAAATATATTCTGGTTTGTTTAACACTTTTTGTTTTCTACATAATTCCATGTGTTACTTCATAGTTTTAATGTCCTCCATATTAATTTATGAAAATACTATTATTAACACAAATGTTAATAAAAAAAGCCATTTTATTTTGTATTTGTGTGTCTTGTGTAAAATGACAACTGCAGTTCAAAATAAAAACTTAGAAAAAAAACCTGACTGTTCTATCTTGAGGCTGTGTTGACAGTGGGGTAACGTAAACAGCATTCAGTCCTCCAGTGACAGCAAGCTGTCTGTCGCACATGGTCATTAGTATATTGGGCCTTGCCCACATCTTTCTCAGAGAGCTCTGGGGTTTGTGTTATGGTCATTATCATATTTCTGTTTTGTGTTTTGTTACACATAACACCCAAGTTTAAAATTATACAAGAAAACAAAACATTTCAAAATGGGTTCCCAGGGGCTTTAAATTTTATGCATTACTCCAACAAATAAGCCCACCCCCCAAAAAAAATGCAAGATTTTACTGTGCTAGATTTCACTGTATCTATATTAATATATTTATAGTGTATAGTGTCATTTTTATGAAGCGACATCACTACTATATTTAGAAGCTTCTTATTTACTATTTTATTTTGATATGTTTGATATATATGATACTGTTTATACTGCCATCCCTCTGTATCCACAGGGGATTTGTTTCAGGACCCCATATAGATAGCAAATAATGCATAAAAGCAGATAATACTTTGAACCTAATAATCATTTAAGTGTAATCTAATCAAACTCTCTGAGAATGTACCATTATGGTACCCAGATTAATAGCTACACTAACAAAAGGTGTTGTGATTTCCCAGTATAAACATGCATGTCACATTAACATATGGACTCTAGATTGCATTCAATGTGGTTATGTTCAATGTGGTATTTATGAACACTTTCAGTTGTGTGAGATGCATGAAATAGGAATTTAAATTCGGTACAGCATCTGGTGTGTAATGTCTGACCACTGTGTCCAGCTACATAGTGAAGTTGCTTTCATTATTGATGAAGTTCCACAGAAACACCTGAAAAGAGGGAATGAGCTAGAAAGCTGGCGAATGTGAGTAGCACAGCAGCAGAGGGGAGGGGTTGGATTGAGGGTCTGCAGCTGCACCTGTAAAGAGAAAGTGAGAGTTGTAAAGTTAGTGATTAGGTATAGGACAGCCACAAAGTAAAGGATTTGGGATGAACATCCACAAACCACACAAGCTGTCAAGTTAGAAGCTGGGAGGATGAGGAAGGTGGGATCATAAGATGAGAGCAAATCAGCAACAAGGAAGCAGTGCAGTGAGAAGACTGCTTCAAGTCCCCGATTGCTGGGCAGGAGGCAGGCCTGCAGCAGCTAGTAAGTTTGAGGCATGGAGCGGCGTCTTCCCCGCAGGGAGCGAGGGGCTGGGATAATAAAGGGAGGAGGGGGTCGGTATGATGAGTAGAGACACATGGATAGAGGAGAATAAAGCAAGGGTGTTGGGATGATGAGTAGAAACAGATAGAAGAGGAGGAGAAAGGGAGGGGTGTGATGATGAGTAGAGAGAGAGGAGAGAGAACAGAAGGAGCAGAGGGGCTGCATCTAAATGGGTGCAATGCTGTCAATCAAGGCAGTGTTCAGATCGAAGAAGGTATTGATTCAGAATCAATGTTTAAACATGCTGCCTGCTTTGTGTTCCAATATTTTCAAAATTCAATCATCTTGGCAATCACTGTAGGTGAACTAGTGCCCTGGTAATGTGCAGCAATGTTGCAGATTACACGCCATTTTCTAATACAGCTTAGGTAAAAATACTCATTTCAAAAGCAGCCCTAAGGTACCGACTTGCAAGACAGCAAGGACGATAAAACATTGAGGCTAAGCCTTCCAGCTCAGACACAGACAGGAAAAATAGTAGAAAAGTGAGTAGAAAGGTGAGGAACACTCCAGCAGGGGGTGTTGAGTCAGGAGAGAAGAGGGGGGTTCCTTCCTTTAGCTGAATGAGCAAAGAGGATGCCATTGTTTCTGAGCATGTTACTGAAACACAGAGGAGGAAATGGTAGGCTTGAGGCAGCGTACCATGGACATAGAGTCAAGATTTCACGCATATCACAGCAGGAGGAGAAGCAGAAGAACAGTCTGTGCGGGAGCAGGTGCGCTTAAAAGCTTTTAGCAGTGGGAGCAGTAGGGAAGCAGGTATGACAATGGCTGATCATGTTCCAAATATGTGGCAGTCCCATGGTTGTTATCTAGAAAGAGGAAGTGGGAGGCTTAAGGCCACGCCTGCGGTGGAAGTAGAGATGGGATTACACTCTGGATGCTACTCGTAGCAGGAGAAGAAGCAGGAGAGGCAGTGTCTGCACTGCAGAACTTGTAGCAGGTGGAGCAGTGGGGCAGCAGCCATGACGACAGCAAATTTGCATTCCCTAAACATGAGGCAGTCCCATTGCAGTGTAGCCGGAGATGGAGGTAAGGGGAGGCTCGAAGCAGTGCACCAGTGTGGGAGACAGATGCAGGGGTTCACTCAGAAGGTTGGTTGCAGTGGGAGGGGAAACAGGAATGAGCAGAGGCTGTGCACAGATCCAGAGTTGGAAAGACCAGAACGTGCTGCAGGGTTTAGAGCAGTCAGAGTGAGAAGCAGGTGCGACAGCTGTCGAACGCAGCCCCAAATACCAGGCAGTCCCATAACTGTTTACCTGGAGAAGGTGGGAATAGGAGGCTCAGTGGGCTTGATGATGGCTGAACACAGCTCCAAATATGAGGTAGAGTATCAGCAGAAATTATCCCAGAGTAGAGGAGTGAGCTCACATTGCTAAGCAGTCGAGTCAAGGTCCATCCCATGAGCTGAATCAAGTTTGTCTGACATGGAAATAATGTGAGTTTGCATGCTATATATAGGGCTGAGGGGAGGATTTCAGGTGTGGTCCTACTCTCAAAATTATGTTATTACATAAATTTAATTAAAGCATAATCTGAAATGTCAGTTTTCCATGCACTGGGTGTTAATACTGAAAAGGAAGCTCTTTGCCTTTGTTACTAAAATGAAAGTAGATCTGCAGGAAGAAACCTGCAGTGGAGAATTAGCATTCAGGAGGAAGGGCTTGGGGAGTGTCTCTGTGCTTGGGGAGTGATAAACACCTGTGGCACCAGACATCATGTGTACAATATCTGACCAATATTACTGCTGGCAGGGCACTCCCAAAACATGTGTAGTGAAAACCATTCTTTTTAAATCTCTCTCTCTCTCTCTCTCTCTCTCTCTCTCTGTCTCTCTCTCTCTCTCTCTCTCTCTCTCTCTCTCTCTCTCTCTCTCTGTCATGCTCTCCCTGGATGCAGATATCCATTTTCAATCGATGCTGCTTTTTCGAATGCACAATTGCCCTTGTGAGATGAAAAGTCTCCCTCACTGGCCACAGATATGGCCACTTGGCAGTGCAATCATGTAGCTGCATGTTTCTGTATGGGCAGACAATGACTTTTCATGGTGTGTATAGACTTAGATATCTTTTGTAACATTGTAGATGTAGTAGATTTTGAACAGGCATCCTTCAAGGGGCCTTTAGGGGAATACAACCATAAGTACAGGCACAGTAAAGCTAGAGCTACAGATCTTTGATCTCTCTCTCTCTCTCTCTTTCTCTCTCTCTCTCTCTCTCTCTCTCTCTCCCTCTCCCTCTCCCTCTCCCTTCCCTCCCTCCCTGTCACTTCCCCTTGCGCCATCTCTTTCTATCTAGTTCAGATAGAGACGTGACAATGCCTCATCTGTACTGCATCACTGCTACTAAGGAAAATGGTGTATCCATAGCAACGAGGAACACATCAGATGATAAATTGCCTGGCAATGTAGTGTAGAGGGGACTGCTTCATGCCTTCTGACTGTGAGTTTGGCTGGAGAGCAGCCCAGCTCTCTCTCTCTCTCTCTCTCTCTCTCTCTCTCTCACACACACACACACACACACACACACACACACCTCCTATTTTACTTGTGGTTTCTGTAAAAATGATGGAAATTAAGGCTAATAGCAATACTTTCTGCCCTTTGCAATAATATAGTTTTTAAAAAACTCTGCCCTTTTTGGTCATTTTTATGACTTGTCCATACACTGAACATAAAGAACAATGGCATTCTTACAGACTGTTATTAAAAAGAATGAATAATACATTTGTAAAGCTTTCATAATAATAGTGATGACATGTGTTCAAGCATGTCCAGACAAATTGTAACAAGCGAATTCTGCTTCTTGAATCAGGTGTAAATGTGCACACACAGCTTGTATAATTGTCATTATCCTGGGATGCTCTGGAGCAGGTGAGCTTAATTTCTCCCTGCCCAAAGCCAGGTGTCAGGTAGAGAATTATACAAACCCTCTGCCCCAAAGCATTGAGCTGTAAAGAAGTAGAATGGAGTGATCTCCACTAGGCCTGACATTTGGAATGCCTTGGAGTGACATTTGGAGTGATTTAATCCTTCAGCATCTGTATCTGTCCTCACAAATTCATTTTATGGTGGTGTACAATCAAATCATCACAACACTATTCTAACATTAAATTTAAAGACCTAGACGCATAGAAGCTGTTATGGCAGCAAAGAGAGAACTGGCCTATTATTACTAGCCCTGACATCTGAAGAAACAATGGATGAGCAGGGGTCAACAAATTTCTGGAATTACAATATTTGGTCACTCATATTCTGGGGTCTAGTGTACTGGGTTAGGATACATAATATTTAATTCTACAACAAAGTTATGCTTGGGAGGACAAAGTTCTTTATGATGTCCAGCTTGGTTTCAATACTGAATAGAAAGGGGCATTCATGCAATTGTGGGTGCCAAGTTTTAGCAGAATTCTAATTCTGTTCAAGGGCCATGTAGCCAGTGGCCTGCTCAAAGCTGTGGGCCATATTGCTATAGCTCTGTCTGTAGTTCTGCTTCTGTGTAGGTTGGAGGAGCACTAATTCAAAAAGCCTAAAACCCTGACCATTCATCATTCAAAGCCCAGCATCTGTTGTATTTGTTTTGCTAGTTTTAGTGGCTGACAGCAGAGCTTAAATATTACAGTGGAACATGTTGGTGTCGGGGCCCAGCCAACTCCATGGCTCTTCCGTGAGTTCTCCTCTCTCTGGGCCAGACCAGGTCACACACATGCCATGCAGAGCGGGAGAAAAAGGGCTGTCCTCCATTCACCGACCTCCACCCACCTCCCCTCCCCTCCGCTCCCATTCATAATTCAGAGCACCTCTGGGTCCAAGGCTCAAATAAGGCAATTCTTGGAGAAGGATGAGAGCTGGAGATGACTAAAGGCCACATATCTCTGCTGTGGATTAGAGGATTAGGAGAGGTTGCGACTCCTGTGGTGGATTGATGCAGGAGGAGCGCATGGCAGGCATATTGATGAGCACGTACAGGATCCTAGCAGCACCGCACAAGCGATGGCTAACTCTGATAGAGAAGGAAGGCTTGTCATCCATTTAGAGATGAATTTCGCCATGATCCTTCTTTGGCAAGAGGGAGAGATAGAAGGAGTGATCGTCATCGTCATCTGTTATAAAAGCAGTGTCCTGTTTACGGTTCTTTACATCTCCATACACCTCCGCCAGGGCCAGGGCCGTTCATCACTCCCCATCAATGATGAACACATTAAGAAACTCTGCAGGGATCAGGGGCTCATTACCATACATTTACAGACATTGACCTGAGCTAAGCTGACAGTGCGTGCTGAGCATTTGATTTTTCGCTCTCCTCTCACTCCTCCCTGCAGACCACAGCCAGCCAAAGGATGCAGCCAAACTGCATCAGACTTTTACTTACAGCATGCCACCAGTCAATAATTTTTTAACAAGGCATTGTTAAGTCAGAGTCCTACATAAAAGAAATGACACTCCTCCAGGTGAAACGTGACACTCTCAGTTCTAGCTCTGGGAGGATTAGACCATGCTTATGTGAGCAATTCTCAATTGGAGTGTGCCACTATAGGGGAAGTCATGACCTTGAGCATTGACTGGACTATGTGAAGCTTAGGTGAATAGGTATAGCCTTGTGAATAACACTGCTGCAGCTTTCCGTGTGGCAGGCTGGGCTACATATCCAATCCACGCAACCACACTTCACTATACACGAGTCCTTGGGCAGAACTCCTAAACTAACTTTTGCCCATGATTAAAAACATAAATCACTCTGGATAAGAGAATCTGGTTAATGCAAATGTGAGCTTTCAAGCACAGCAATTTCAATAAATATTTTACATAAATGTGTGAAGTTTTGTTGATTCTCCTAGCACGCCAATCACTAATCACCTCCATTCGGCCTTGCTGCCATCCTGTGTCCTGGAGGAATAGCTTTGACTGGAGCTTGGCATCATCCTTCATGTGCAGCTCCATCCTCAGGCCTGCCAGCCCAGAAAACCTTCCATCCCACCAGCTGGTGCTTCCCCCATTATTCTCCTGATCTGGCTGCCCTACACTGCCCCTAACCCAACATGCCCTGCTCATAAGTGTCTCCACACAGCAGTGCATGCTAATTGTCCGCTGACTGCTCTGTGGGAATTCCTTAATGAGTCAGAGTTTAAAGGAACTTCTATTTATGTAAGTGTAACCTCAATTGCTTTTAATAAGCATCTTGTTTTGCCAAAATAGTAAAGGTTGTAAATAAGTACACCCTTGCATGCTATTCATGCGAATGTAAAAAAAAAAGTAAGATATTGTGATTTGTGCATAATATCCATCACCATGAACTAATTGATACAACTGTCATTAGCATACCAAAGGGTTTGAGTAACCCTGGTTTAAGCAAATGTCAGTTTCACACAGTGCTGATTTTGAAAAGCCCAATGTAGTTCAGTGTCAGTCAAAGTTTCTATTTGGACCAAATAAATGTTATATTTTTGGGCCCGATAAACATTTAACTATTTAGTTTTTACATTTTATATTTTAGTGTGGGTGAAAATATCAGAGTCCATGCTTCCACAATGCCTGTCTAAATAGCCACTCAATAAAAATATTCATTTTACAGGGTCAGGAAAACACAAAAAAATATGCAGAAATCAGTTATAATTTTACAGAATTTAAAGGGGAGGTCTACAATTGTGAGGAAACACAATCCTTTCTAGGTTGTTTATGGTCAGAATCTCTGTGTATCTTAAGATGAAACTGTAAATTACCACAGAAACTCATTTGTAACTTGAGTTGTTGTGTTTTGTAGCACATTCAGTAATGCAGTTAGTTGTTTCCTAGATTTGGAGACATTTCCAATTTAAGTTATTCAAAACAAGTAAAAAAATAAGTCAATATTATTATCCACCTATGGAGCATTCATTCATTCATTCGTTATCTGTAAACGCTTATCCAGTTCAGGGTTGAGGTGGGTCCAGAGCCTACCTGGAATCATGGGGCGCAAGGCAGGAACACACCCTGGAGGCAGCGCCAGTCCTTCACAGGATGACACACACACTTGCTTCAGCTAATTCTAGCTCTGATTGAAAAATGCACTGGAGTTGGAGGGGCCATAGCAAGGGGCAAGTATGAGTGGATGCTGTCCTCCATTAAAAATGTGGCATGAGGAAAGCATCAGTATAGGATCGGGGACAGGGTGGTAACACTAGCTCACTAAATTGCATAGTGTGACATTTCAATACAAAGACATCATCTATAGCAGAGTTGAACCTGAGAGGCACTGCAGAGGTGGAACTGACCACACAAGTTTTTGACTGTTTATTGACAGTCGTTAATGATGAAAAGGGTGCAGTTCCTTTTAATGTTTCACACCCTTTTCTTTAAAAGAGCTTCCACACCTTTTTCAGCCACTTCAGCAAGTGAGTTTAATGTTTGAAGCTGGGTGAATTTCCTGCCTCCCAGTGTTTAATTTTAATTACATTTAGATTCATCAAATTATTTTCCTTTTCTCAGAAACAGATTGATGACAGTTACACATGCTTTCAGAATGATGGCCTTGGTTTTATATTGAAATATTGGAAACATTGGTTCCAGGTTTTGTGACGCCATTTTGATTCATTTATTGACTTCCATTGTGCAACAGGGTACATGAGTATGATTAAAAACTTTCCAGCAGAATGTGATTACCAATAGTCTGTATGTCACTGATTAAACAGTTTATTTTATAGTATGTATGGATTCTTATTTTACATTGTTACATTATAATTCTAAATCATGATAGAATTAAAATAGTGCTGATGTTTATTTCAGCTCTTGAGTGTAGTGGTATTACATTAGTGAAGATTTTAAATTGCATGTTACAGAAAATCTTTTGGGGAATGCTGGTCATTTGCATTCATCATCAAGTTAAAGATATTGAATAGTTAAAAAAATAATAAAACTGTGAAATTTTTCCCCAATTGTGTAATTTGTGTACACATTGCTTTATAATAGTGATATCTGCTGTGGCCCAAAAATTGAAGCTGAATGCAGAACGATTAAAGTGGGCTTTTTCCCACTGAGAAACCAATGAATGAAACCAATGGACACTGACATTGGTAAATGTCTCCTCTGGTAGATGAGTGAGTAACTCATTTCAAATGAATGGACTCCATGATAATTTCTCATAGTTGTTATTTCTTGTCATCACTGCTGTGGTGTTTGATCATCCATCTTGAGTTCTGTCATCAGGGTCTATCAATCAGAACATGATCTGCACAATGATTTATATGTAAATAGGCTCCAAAACGTCACTGGGCTATGGAAAAATTACTATGGCTTTGTAAACCATCCTACAGATGCAATTATGAAACACTGCTTGTGTATATGCTTCCTAGTATCTGGCACTGGCCCACAGTGGAGCCTCAAAAATGCAGAGTTATAAAATATTTATATTCTTGTCTAATTTAACAATTTGACTAATGTGGTCACAGCTCATGAAAAAGTAACATGCTCTTAGTTTTTCTACCTTTCCATTGTTTTTTTATTCAGTGCCATAAAAGTAATTTCTTTTACCCTGGCATATAACAAAATAGAAGAAAATGAGTTCTCTACAATAGAATAGAGTTAAAAAAAGAAACAGAGAACAGAAAGTTTTTTATTCTACAGGGACTCTATCAATCAGACTCCTGTCAAAGAAAGCAGCCTTGGAGAAAGAGGAAAGAGCAAATAAAAGCAAAAAAGCTACAAAACTAGGAGGACATTGAGTTTAGTGACTAATCACAGTGAACAATGTGAATCAAGTCATAGTGTTGCCAGCTCTTGGAATAAGAATTACTCAAAAGAGTGTGTCCACCAAGCAAAGTCTATATGACAATGATATAGCTACATTTATTATCAGAGACTATAACCAGGACATTTCTAACATTTCAGCACATGTTGTAAAAACGTTATGTATTTTAGTGGAATAGAATGTGTCTCTTGTAAAGAACAGAGCTTGAAACCCAACAAAAAAAAGGCATTTTGCTGAGACTGACTGGGCATGATGAAATATGTCTTTGGTGGTATACAATCACAGCACTTTGTGCTCTTTTTTTAACCACTGCAGAAACCTGTAAGCGATAAGGATAAAATTTGCCTGTTTATCTGCTACTTTTGATTCCTTCAAACCATTATCATAATATAATTACTTAATCTGGATCAAAAGTCTAGCCCCCTCATCTTGGCGGAATATAAATGAGTATTCTTAAAATAGCCTTAATGAGTAAAGTTTAGTGCACTGACCATGACTCACTTCATAAAAGTTTATAAAATGGCACAAACACTTATCTCGCAAACTGAGCAGTCAATGCTCCAACCACAAATTCATCCTTTTATAGCAGCTGTTGTGAGTATGGAACATTACAGAACTTGACAAAAATTGCATCTAACCTTGTTTCAGCCACAGACGGTCCACCCACAGTTGGAAAGTTTGATATCTTCAGTGCATTAACATGGCCACACTGTCAGGATTCTGCCAGTTGCATTCTGATTTTCTTTCTGCATGTACACATTCATGCGCTTCTGTGTATCAATTCATACTGAACAGTCTGGGGCTGAGACTACGTCCTTGAAAATAACAGGCCTATGACTGGCTGATCTAGGTGTGAGTCAGATTTTATTTTTCTTGCCATAGTTGGTGGTTCTTGGCCACATTAAGTGGTAAAAGACACCAGAATCTCCCTAGAGACTAAATGTGAGACTACATTCAGCCTAATAATAAACTTATGTGCACAATTTGTATTTATGAAAAGTTAATAGTTTTATTTGTGTAAATACTCAAACTGTTAAGATAGATCAGATATAAACCTTGTGTTATAAATGAGGCCAATTCAAAACCTAGCATGTTCCACAACACCATATGTTTTTGGAAGCATGAATAGGTCAACTGATCTCAGCTTCAAACTAATTTCATTTGACCATGTTGATTTCTTTTAATGTGACACATGAATCCACATCCAATGACACATTAAATGACACATCGGCTCTGAGCACCCAGGGGATACACATCTTAAACTATAGACTGTGCAACATTCTGAAGTTCTGTGGTTTTTTTTAGTTTTATCTTATTTCTACCATGCAGACACGCATAACTATCATCATACTCTGTCACCTTGACCTAACTCTGACCCAACATAGCTTTAAAACACGATTAGAATAATACTTATGAACCTATGCCTTAAAAAGCACCTTCTTTTCTTTACAAACCACAACATACATCATTTTGTAGTCAATATTTTGCAAATATTAGAAATTCCAGGACTAATTCTCAAAGAAAATATTTTTAAATGTTTTATTGCCATTAAATCTAGAATGTGTAGTATGAGCAGACATACATCTTTAATGCAGACATGGAACCAGAACAAAAACTAAGAGGAATGGACAAAATGGGGATAATTCTCTGTTTTTTCTCATGTTTCATATTCATAAATTGTCCAGCACAATATCTGATGGCTTCAACACTGACTGACTGGCATATTTTGACATAGATTTTACGCCAGTTCTGATCTATGCATGTACATCTGTATCAAAACAGAATCAGAAGGCTGGTGGCAGAGGCTGAACTGATCATATTGATGATGTTATTTAGGCAGTTAGAAAAGAATCATTAATATTTCAATACCAAGTCCAGTGTCATTTTTTATTACACAGCAATATATCTCACTTGCTTTTAATGAAAATATAGGCTGTAGGGTGAAATAATTCTTTAATATTTTTCGGATTTCCCTTCAGTTATGAAGAGGTGAAGGATTTAAAGTCAGTTTATTTGTTCTTATGGTTGTTCATAGACACATGATGCATTGATTAGGATGGGTATATGCAGGAAAATTCTGGACACAGGTTCATTCATGCTTAAGACACATCACATGTTATCAAGATAGAAAGATGGGATCTGACATAAAAAAACAGGAACAGTAAGACTGGTAATGTAAACAAAACCTTAGAAGCGAGTTGTAGTGTTTCGTCTGCTTTGCTGCCTCAGAGTTTCTCTGTGAGGCACAAGCCACTGTATTTTTTTACGAGTAAATAGAGCCTTCACTAAGACTAACAGCCTGTAGTGGGAAAAGCACTGGAGGGACCCCCCACTGCACTGCCCCCTAAATGTTCATGGCATTTCACTTACACAGCAGTGGGAATACACAAGGCCAGCGCTGTGACTTGAAGCTTATTGTCTGACCTTGTCTACCATCAGAATCTGTCAATGTATCTTATGTCAGCTGTGCCTGGGTGGCCGAGAGCAATGGTTTAAGAAGCAGAGTGGACGATTTCTTCAGAGTGATGAACGGGAAGGCAAATTTCCTTATCTTTGATCTCAGTACACAAATCCCTGTTTAGATATTAAGTTATTTTTATAAATAAATATTTATGATAAATATTTAGAGCTACTCTTTTTATTGTGTAAAAATTTCATGATCGATTATTTAAACCATACAATAAATGATTGTATATTGTTCACAATTTAATTTTTGTACAGTAAATTATGCTGACATTCCCATCTTATACTGAAAGTTAAAAATTATTTGAACAGATTTCATTTCAGTGAAACTTATTAATCAATTCATTCATTCATCTTTTGGAACCACTTCATCACATTGAGGGTCACATTGGTCTGCAGCTTACCCAGAATCACTGGTCACAATGTATGAATACCCTGAATGTCATGTTAGTCCATCACAGGGCATCACACACTCACCCAGTCACTTAGACTTTCACACTCATAGACACATTCACACAGCCTGTCCATCTACGAACATGTGTTTTTGGGCTGTGGGAGGAAAATAGTACCCAAAGGAAACATGGAGATCACAATAAACTCCTCATAGACAGTCACCTGAAAGAATTGAATGCAGGACTCTGTGATCTTGGCGCTGTTTGGCAGAGCAATTACCTGAGGTACCACTGTGCCACCCATTCATTGCAATACATTGTTTGAAATTATGCTCTATGTGATGAATTGTCAGTGTTTTGATTGGTCATTTCAAGAAACCTGTTCCATGTAGAAATTAATGATTATTTCACAGAGAGTCAAAATTGCAGTGTTATGTGACTATAGTTGTGTCATACAAGTCTCTGACAATTTAGATGTATGCTAGGTTCACCCTGTAAATCCAATCTTATAGTCAAATGTATTTAATAGTTTATTTATCAAAATAATCAAATGAAAAACTATAATTTAACAGGTATAATGTGATTAATACAATTACGATACATCACCATATTTCCCACTTCAGCAGCTCCTGCCTGATTTAATTAATGCTTGAGCATCCAGTTGCATTCCGTGCCATGTTTACAGACTCCCACAGAGTAAGCAAGCCCTAATTCCTGCTTCCACTCCTCATCAGACCCAGCTTCCCACTACCATCCATACAGGGAGAGACAGTCTCAGTGTGTATCCCACACACGTCAAAACAAAGTGTGTATGTCGGAGCTGATGCTTACATTTGCGGTTGGACACTCAGGCCTAATTACACCAGCCTGCTGCGAGGATGTGAAGGGGGAGGAGGAGGCTGTGGAGGGGAGGAAGGCCAAAGGAGTGAGCACACAAAGGTGAGAGTCAGCATGTAGCTCACTGCAGGGGCTCACAGCCTGAGCCAATCAACATCTGACCCCACAACTGACAGTGATTACAGGGATAATGCATTTATTAGACATTAAATCAGTTAATCACCCCCCCCACACACACACACACTCTTTTCATCAGCTGCCTGGAAAATTGTGTGGGAACATTGAATGAGTTCACTGAACTTTGAAATCCCTCCCTTACTGTCCAATTTGCTCAAACATCCAAAAACACAGAATGGTTTTTCACTGTGTTATACATTAAATATGTTAAAGCAAGAGTTTTTAAACACTTCAGTGTCACTGCTGGATTGAGAATAGTCCATAAACCAAAAATATCCAGCCAACAGCGTCCTGTGGGTAACGCTAGAAGATGACCAACACAAACTGTGCAGCAACAGATGAGCTACTATCTTTGACATTACATCTACAAGGTGAACCAACAAATGGACAGTCAGTGGACACTCCAGCAGCACAGTTGTGTCTGATCCACTAATACTAGCACATGACAATTCGGACTGTTACATGTAACAATTTTGTGCATGTGTTTGGTATCTTGTTTTCTCTCCTGTTTTTTTTCTTTTTCTCACTTTCTCTTATTCACACAGGTAGGCTGGACTGTCACTCTTCATTGACCTGGCAACCCTTCCAGCTCCAGCCAATCCCAACCAGCCACAACAGCTTACTGCTCCTAAAAGGGCTTAAAGGTTTTGAGCTGCACCAGGAAGTCTGAAAGGCAGCCATCTTTGGGCTCACATTTTTGGTTGGCCATTGTTTTGTCTTGTTGTATGGTCTTGTGTATTTTATTGTAGTCAACTTGAAGCCTGTAAAACTAGTTTAATGAGGTCTACTTTACATTAGTTTTGTTTTGCCTTGGGGTTATTGATATTGTTGTGTTTAAACCCTTGTCCTAGTCCTGTCAGGTTTTCAGTTTGTTTCTGTCTCCCTAGGAGGGTGAGAGCAAGCTAGATGTGCGCGCATTTACATGGTGCACATGTAGTTTCTGTATTGTATAGATACACCAGGGTAGAGGGTACCACCCGTTGTATTTTCTTTATAGAATAGAGTTATAGAGTATATTGGCATAGCTTAGGTGTTAGTCTTGTTTTGTTATATTCATTTCTTTGGTACTGTCCATGTTCCTCCCTCGTAAGGTTTGTCTTCCGTCATGTGTTATTGTTGTAGTATCTTTTGTATGAAATTAATGTTTGTTTACAAACTTTCAACCTGCACATTTTGTTACGTTTCCCTTACTACTACCACCCTAGAACCAGAAGCCCATTAGTAGGGGCGTAGCACGGACCATTGAAGATCAGAATGAAAGGGTGTTGAAGTATGCAGAGCAATAAATAGACAACAGTCTGTGATTTTAGAAGTACAATGTGCACTAATATGAAAATTGGCTCTGATACAATAGTTGTAGAAACATTCATTAATTCATTCATTATCTGTAACCGATTATCCAGTTCAGGGTCGCGGTGGGTCCAGAGCCTACCTGGAATCATTGGGCGCAAGGCGGGAATACACCCTGGAGGGGGCGCTAGTCCTTAACAAGGCAACACACATTCACTCACACACTCACACCTACGGACACATTTGAGTTGCCAATCCACCTACCAACGTGTGTTTTTGGACTGTGGGAGGAAACCGTAGCACCCAGAGGAAACCCACGTGGACAAGGGGAGAACACACCAACTCCTCACAGACTCCTCGCATTTTAATGTTATGGCTGATTGGTGTATTTGCAAAATCTTTAGACAACTGTTAATCTGTTTTTAAAGGTACACTCTCTGAGATTTTGCCAACAGAGGTCACACTATTATCTCAGATCTAAGCATAAACAATTATTCAGCAATGCCCTTCCCTTCAGCCACAACCTCTCTCCCACCTCAACCACACATCCCATCATGTTTAACCTTGCATTGCGGACAGCAAAAGCTAAAAATGTCACACTCACTCACTCCAACTGAGCTCATAAAGCTGAGCTTAACAACAAATAAAAAACAACTAAGTTTAACAACAAATTCATTCATTCATTCATTGTCTGTAACTGCTTATCCAATTCAGGGTTGTGGTGGGTCCAGAGCCTACCCAGAATCACTGGGTGCAAGGTAGGAACACACCCTGGAGGGGGCATCAGTCCTTCACAGGGCAGCACACATATTCACACCTACTGACCTACAGTCACCATTCCACCTACTAACGTATATTTGGTCCATGGGAGGAAACTGGAGCACCCGGAGGAAACCCACATGAACACAGGGAGAACACACCAGACTTCTCACAGACACCTGGAGTGGGCCTCAAACCCTCAACCTCCAGGTCCCTGGAGCTGTGTGACTGTAACACTACCTGCTGTGCCACCTTGCCGTCCACAACAAATTCATAATATCCATAAAAGTTAAATTGTCATGCCAGTCATCCATGAATGCAGACATGGAATGATATATTAATTTAAATCATATTTTCTTGGTGCTTTTCCATCACCCAAAGTGCTTAATAAAGTCTCTGTACTCTTAGGGGAGGTCATTAGCCTAGATATTTGAACTGCTGTGAGGATTTGATTGTATACAGTCTTGAGAACATTAGTGAGGTCAGGTCCTCAAAAATATTTTATTGGTCCCAGAGGGAAATTGCTTATGTTCAATGACAAGTTAGATCACAAACGACACTCCAACATTTACCGAAGATATTGGACAGGGTTTCATCACTTCATAGAATGTAGCTCCACTGCTCCCCAGTCCAATGCAGACTACAGTGTATGTCAGACTACAGTGTGGAAGAATTTCTGAGCAGTCCATTTCAGAAATAAAAAATAAAAGTCCTTCAAAGACAGCCATAGAATGAAAGAGAATAAAAGAATAATGCTACCTGGCTTGAAAGGCAAAGATGAAGAAAGAATGAACAAGAGCATCTAATGCTGCTGAATCATATCGTCAGTTTTATGAAACTAATCAAAAAAAACAAAAAAACAAAAACAAAAACAAATTACGTTCACTCATTCTGAGTCAATTTTCTGCCTTCTCTTCTCATTTCTCTAGAGGAGATGCTGATGTACAGTGGCTACACATTTAACTCATCTCTTTTTCTCTGCTCTTTTTGTGGATGTTGGTATTCCTCTGCCATTACTGAATCTTGATAAAACATTTGGCAGAGGAGACGTATGTGTGGTTTAGTAATATGTTGGTGCTCATACAGCGGTGCCAAACAAACACTCCTGAGGACTGGATCAAATATTTCCTGCGCCTGCTTTTTCTATCTGCTCCTGTTTGACAGCAGTGTGATTTATTCCAGGCTGCTGTCCCTGGGTTTCTGGCTCAGAAGCAACTATGATTATCACTATGTTCTCTTTGCCTGTTCTTTCTCTGGTTACCTGTGTTAACACCTGCTCGTATTCCTACAGCAGATACCCAGTGCTGGGTGTGCTCTAGTATGTAGTTCTATTATAAGATTTTTCAGGTAGTTTCTGCATTGTTTTTGCTTGTTCTATTTTATTATTATTATAAACGGGTGAAAGTGTAGCACATATTATGGGTCATGGTGGGTCTGGAGACTACCCCGAAGCAGTGGGCACAAGGCGGGAATACATCTGGGAGGGGCGCTTATCTTTAATATGGTGACACACTCACACATTCACACTTATGGACACTTATAAGTAGCCAAACTACCTACCCATTTGTGTTTTTAAATTGTGGGTGGAAACCGGTGCACCCGAGGAAACCCACATGAATTTATCTAGCTGAACAACCTTATACTATTCTTACGCATGATCTCATAATAAGAAATATTACATATATTGACTAGATTCAAGATGTGTCCACTTAATAATCCACGTAAATTTATTCCTGCAGTGGAAATGTCTAAGGCCATTTTCAAGTTCTCATATTATACCTGCAAATGTCTACAGACAGTTCTTAATAAAGTACTGAGTGTCCTGTTTAAATAAGCCCTCCTTCCAACTGATATTAATGGCGACAGGTGACACGAGGCTCTATCAATGTGTAGAACTGAAAGACACATTCAATCATATCTCTGCTGGTGTCATCAAAATGCATAATGACCTTCAGCACAATAATTCTGTGACAGTGTGTTCAAAAAAATAATATCTGAATATACAATACGAAGCAGTGTCCAGTCTAAATCAAGAGCCTTTCATTTTCCAAATTTCTGCTAAATTATGTGATTCAGAGTGGGATATTGGTTTGCCATTCCAGAGAAATGTTTCACGGAATCAGAATGGTTCACAGAGCAAGGGATAGGAACCAGATATCTGCAGAGTTGAATGCCTCTGAAAGCTCCCACAAAACATTTTATTTTAGCAAATTATTTTTGAATATTTATTCAAGGAGTACAAAATTCCTAAACAATAATGTATTCAAGAAAAGCATTTTATTTGCATTTACCACTCAACCAAGGCTGAGCCATTATCAATATTGCATTACCAATCATATTTTATATTTATAAATGTATGCATTCATTTGGATAGCAAACTGATATTCTCTGTTTAATCCTAACCCTAACTTTACAGATGAAGGAAAACATTCCTTATGTGTAATACAAATGAATGTGAAGAGATTTAAATCCTAAGTCATTTTGAACAATTTCTATATGTAAGGTTTTCACATAATGGTAGAGAAAACTGATGTTCAAATAATGTTAACTCTGGTTTGCAGACAGTGAAGTAGACAGGAGCTGATATCCCAGAAAGCCCTCGTGTCTATGCTACATTTCTGCTTCTCCCTTTTTAGTTATGCTGTTCTAATTAGGCCTCCCAGAGCTACAACCTGCACTCTAATTTTTATTAAGCCAAGACACCTGGAAACACATATCAGAACTAATATTTGACCTGATGCCGTGTCCCTGCCTGACCAGCTCTGATCAAGAAGCAGCACCTATACAATCCATATAGACAATTATATAGAGCTGCCTTATGACATTGGATAAAATGCACTCTATAAAAAAAATAGAAATGAGCTTTTATTCGATTATTTCTATTTTTGTTAAGAAAATCATTTAAATACTTGCATTTTTGGGGGACAGTGGCAGTATTTTTGCATTATAGATATGGTTCCTATCACCATAGTAAACAACAAAACGCAGATTTCCAAACACATTATGTCAAACCAAATACTCAATAGCTTTTTTTACATCTCAATTATAAAAATTTGCAGGTCTGTTTTTAAAAATCTATGAGCTTGAGCACAGTTCTGAGACAACTACGGCAGCAAAACCAGAATAATCTGGAACGAAGCAGCCACAGACATATTTTGTGCCTAATCATCCGAGTGTAAGGTTGTCAGAATGGTGGTGTCTCACTGTGGCCTCAAGGCAGGACCAACCCAAAGCACACACTCTCATTTAAAGCAAAAACTCAGATCAGGAGAGTAATTATCTTCGGCAGAAACAGAAACTTCCTTTTAGCAAGTCAAATTACACGGTCTCTCTGCACCAATTTATTTGTTGTGAAAATCCAATTCCTCTCTAGTTTGGAGCCTGCTTGACTTTCATGAGCACATTCTTATAAATGTTTAAAATGGAGTCTGCCATGGATATACAACTGTCGATTGGGGGGGGGGGGGGGGGTGGTGAAGATGATGAAATTAGATCACAAAAGACAAATGAGTGAACCTCAAAGATGAACAAATTAATACCTGCAGCCCTCACCTCAATCGTTTAACGGTAGATTTGTAGCGGCTGTATTTCGTTAAACAAGCTTCCTGCACATTATTACTAAAGCAGTGCAGGGCTGCTGATAGCTGAGCTTTGTTGGAAGCTGACAGTTTGTTTGGCTTCTGCTTTTTCATGTAGATATGCAGAGGTGAGTTTAGTGGCTTAGATACATATTCAGGTAGAAGTATTATATGCCTTTCGAATTATGCACCTATCTAAATGTTGGCCCTATTAGAGAGATATTGCAAGTTCAGTCATTGGTGATGCTTCAGCCTCTCTCAGTCTCTTTAAGAGTCCAAGAGAACATAGTTTGGTCTAACTCTGTCTCTCAGTGCAAAATATGTCCCTCATTCTTCCAAATCAACCCAGTGCAGGTCTGAAATAAAATGCTGCAAATCCAAAGTCCCCTTCCTGGATCAGGGCCTTGTCGTGATAGAAGGGCTTGTGTGGTCTCATGACCTCCAGGGCTATGTGGGCGGCTTAGTGGTTAGCACGTTCGCCTCTCAATGTTCAAGTCCCATCTGGGTGGAGTTTTCCCCGTGTTTCCCCGTGTTCCTCCCACAGTCCAAAAACATGGAGGGTAGGTGAACTGGCTTCTCTAATAACTGTCCTGGTGTGTGAGTGAATGAGTGAGTATGTGAATGAATGTCTGTTTGTGTGAGTGAATATGTGTGTG
This sequence comes from Hoplias malabaricus, assembly GCF_029633855.1. NCBI lineage: Eukaryota > Metazoa > Chordata > Actinopteri > Characiformes > Erythrinidae > Hoplias > Hoplias malabaricus. Next base: position 30,365,806 of record NC_089805.1, on the reverse strand, counting down.
CCAAGATATGGATTGGCACTCTGTCCTGGGTGAATTCCTAGTGCCTGATGCAGTCCTCCAGGTGGACAGTCGTTTCTGGCCGCTTCTCACCAGTGTGGGTGTGTGGATTGAGCGTTCTGAGCAGTGTGGATTGTAAAGCGTCCTTGGGTGTCTAGAAAGGTGCTATATAAGTGGATAGATGGATAAGTGGATGTCTTAGGGAGCTGTTAGCTGTTAGTAGGGTCTCCCATGGTGAAGAGGTCTGAAGTGAAGAGCCAAAAGCATCCTTATGAGTACACCCATTAAAATTCAGTGTACCCTGCCCGGTAGAGGGTTACCAGGACCTACCGCTGGAGCCAGGCCTGGGGGTAGTGTCCTACGGCTCAGCCCGAAATGGCAATGTGGAAGGATCACGTGGGCTCACCACCCCCAAGATCCAGAGTAGGGGTGCGGTGCAATATCCATTGGGCACAAAGCAAGGGCGAAGGGGCCCCTGGCGTCATGGAACTTGTCAGTGGAAACTTGTTCTTGGTACGTGGAACATAACTTCACTGGGGGGGCAGAGCTGGTGCGTGAGGTTGAGAGATACCAGCTAGATATAGTTGGGCTCACCTCTACATTGTGTGAGCTCTGGAACCAAACTCCTTGATAGGGGTTGTTCTCTCTCCTACTCAGGAGTTGCACAGGGTGAGAGGCGCCAGGCGGGTGTGGGGATACTCACAAGTCCCTGGCTGCAGCTGTACAGCTGGAGTTTGTCCCAGTAAACGAAAGGGTCACCTCAATGCGGCTCTAGCTTGCAGAGAGGAAAACTTTGACTGTTGTGTGTGCGTATGAACCAAACAGCAGCTCAGAGTATTCTGCCTTCTTGGAGGTAGTGAGTGGAGTTCTAGAGGGGATTCCATGCATTGACTCTATTGTTTTGCTGGGGGACTTCAATGCTCACCTTGGCAATGACTGGGAAACCTGGAGAGGAGTGATTGGGAGGAACAGCCTACCTGATCTAAACCTGAGTGGTGTGATGTTGTTGAACTTCTGTGCTAGCTATGGTTTGTCCATAATGAACGCTATGTTTGATCATAAGTTTGCTCATAAGTGTACTTGGTACCAGAGCACCCTGGGCCAAAGGTCAATGATCAACGTTGTGGTCGTGTCTTCTGACCTGAGGCCATATGTTTTGGACACTCGGGTAAAGAGAGGGGCTGAGCTGTCAACTGATCATCATCTGGTGGTGAGTTGGATCCAATGGCGGGGAAAGCTGCCGGACAGACCTGATTAACCCAAACGTATAGTGAGGGTGTGCTGGGAAAAGCTGGCAGTGGACTCTGTCCAGATGAATTTCAACTCATACCTCCAAGAGAACTTCTCACATGTTCCAGAGGAGGTAGGGGGAATGGAGTCTGAATGGACACTGTTCCGGACCTCCATCATGGAAGCGGCTGCATGTAACTGTGGTCAAAAGCTTGTCTGTGCCTTTTATGGCGGCAAACCAAGAACCCGTTGGTGGACACCGGGGGTGAGGGAAGCTGTCAAGCGGAAGAAGGAGGCTTTTCGGGATTGACTAGCTCAGGGAACTTCCAATTCTGCGGATGGGTATTGGCAGGCGAAAAAGGCTGCAGTTGTGGCAGTTGCTGAAGCAAAATCCAGAGTATGGGAGGAGTTTGGAGAGGCCATGGAGAATGACTTCCGTGTGGCCTCAAAAAGGTTTTGGAAAACACTGGTAAACCAGGGTGGTGGTTCCTATTTTCAAAAAAGGGGATCGGAGAAAGTGTGCCAATTATCGTGGCATTATACTTCTCAGCCTCCCGGGGAAAGTCTATGCCAAGGTGCTGGAAAGGAGAATCCATCCGATAGTCGAACCTAGGATTTTGGAGGAACAATGCGGATTTCATCCTGGCTGTGGAACTATGGACCAACTCTTTACTTTTTCACAGATTATTGAGGGGGTGTGGGAATTTGCTACTCCACTCTACACATGCTTTGTGGATTTGAAGAAGGCATATGTTCCCATATGAGATTCTGTGGGAGGTGCTCCAGGAGTATGGGGTGCCAGGGTCGCTCCGGCAAACCATACGGTCCTTGTACTCTAAGAGTTTGAGTTGTGTTTGCATCCTTGGTAGTAAGTCAAGCTTGTTCAGTGTGGGGATTGGACTCCGTCAGGGCTGTGCCTTATCTCCACTTCTGTTCCTGATATTTATGGACAGGGTTGCGAGGCATAGCCTGGGACAGGAGGGCTTCTGTTAAGGAGCTCAGGAGGTGGCATCTCTCCTTTTTGTGGACGATGGTGTTCTTCTGGCTTCTTCGCACGGAGGCCTCCAGTGTTCACGTGAGCAGTATATCGGTATGCGGATCAGAACCTCCAAGTCTGAGGCCATGGTTTTCTCCCGGAAACCCCTTCAGGTAAGGTGTGAGAACCTGCCCCAAGTGAAGGAGTTCAAGTATCTCAGGTTCTTGTTCACGAGTGATGAGAAGACGGATAGTGAGATTGACCGTAGGTTAGGTGCAAAGTCTGTAGTAATACAGTCACTGTACCGCATCGTTGTGGTGAAGAGAGAGCTGAGCCATAAAGTAAAGCTCTCAATTTACTGGTCAGTCTACATCCCCACTCTCACCTATGGTCATGAGCTCTGGGCAATGAGCGAAAGAACAAGATCACAGATACAAGCGGCCGAAATGAGCTTTCTCCAAAGGGTTGCTGGGTGTACTCTCTGTGATCGCGTGAGGAGCTCAGTGACTAGGGAGGAGCTCGGAGTAGAGTCACTGCTCCTTCGCGTTGAGAGGAGTCAGCTGAAGTGGTTCAGGCATCTGATCAGGATGCCTCCCACTGGAGGTATACCAGGCACGTCCAACTGGAAGGAAGACCCAGGACATCCTGGCTGGCCTGGGAATGCCTTGGGATCCCCCAGGAGGAATTGGTGGATGTTGGGACAGAGACATCTGGGCTTCTTTGCTTGCCACCGCGACCCTGAAATGGAAAAGCGGAAAAGAAGTTGATGATGATGATGAAATCCAAAGACAGTGGTCCGACCAACAAAAAACACACACACAAAAAAAAGAATGAAACTAGTCCTCTGGTACAACAAATTCATCCTATTCTATGTAATTACTACTATATTTGTGAAAATACAGCACAGATGAATATTACTGTATAAAGGCCGATTTATACTTCTGCGTTAGTGTCTGCGTCGCTCTGCAATTACACCGCCACACCACTAGGGGTCAATCTCAAATATCGTCTTCTACACTCTGTAGTACACAATGCAGTGGTGTAGTATTATTAGTTTTATAAATCTTTAAAGTGCACTATTTAGGGAGTAGGTCAATGATTGTGATAGAGCATAGTTTACATAAGGTGCCGGGAGAGTACTAATACAAAGCCGGCACGTTCTTCCAGTGTGGTCCCGCTTCTCTTGGAGTTATAATTTTTTCCCGGAGACCTCCGTATATTTCCTTTGTTCAAAATTTTTATTCATCCCTGAAGCCCACACCATGTCTGAGGAAGTCTCTCGCTGTAAAAGTGCTGCTGTCTGCAACTCTGTGTGTGGAGGAGAGGAGTTAATGTTCCTGTACTTCTTCGTTTCTGCATAAACAATATCCATCCGACTTCTGACCATTCGCACTCGTTGCGGTCTGTGCCGAGTAGTTTCATTTTTGGAGACGTGCGCGTCAGTGTCTATCCTTTTTGTTCCTCCTATTTGTGAGGTCATATGTGGCTCACGGTTTCTCCCTTTAATGTGTACAATTAATACATTTGTGTGTCCATATAAATTTGACCAGTGACCAGGGACACTCAGGAAGTCACTAAAGAACTTACCCATCACATACGACAGCCTTCATTCTTCATTCAGTCTGCATCTGGGAAACATCAAATGAAGTGCAAAAACTTTACTGCTCCTATAGTAGCTGCAGTGTTTTTGGAATACAGCGAGTAAGATAAAGGAGCTCTGTGGGGTTTGATTCTTTGTAAGGGGCTCAAGTTATAGGCAAGTGCTCAAAAAGGCATGTTTAAGGAGACATGCAAAAATCAAGACAATGCCCTTCAACCCCTCAGGGTTAAATCTAAAATAAAATTAGAAATGAAATATGAATGACTGGAATGTAAACTAATCAAAAGTGGATTCTTTTTGTGAAGTATATTTTGTAGAAGTATCATGATTTAAATCACTGAGCACAAATCCATCACTATTTTATTGTGTTCAATATCACTAATTTACTCTCCACCTCTGCAGATGAGATCAGACACCTGCAACCAGATTCTTCAGCCCAGATAAATCAAATCGCTGGCTAAACAGGATCAGTGGAAAAGGGCCATTTCTCCAAATGTTGCTGGCAGTCACTGGTCGAGATGGGAGAGCTGTGGAGCAGGAGAAGCCTCACGCAAAGTATTTAATTAAGCTCCAGTCCGGTGACATCCAGCATTAGTCAGACTGCAGAGATGCCAGGGAGATAAATGAGGTGTGGATTTTTGAAACTTTGTCCATGATAACCTCTCATTAATACTCGGCAGAATTAATGCTGGCATTCAGCATACAGCAGCCACTAATTACACCACTGCCTATTTACTCAGGCCTGATGAAAAATGTGTAGCGCCACTGCACTGCATCCTGCTCTTCCATGGAAAATATACAGCATCCACTCTCAGAAACACACCACCGCTTCTTAGACAAGTCAGAGAAAGAACATTAAGACCCAGAGAGGCCTCAGTTACAGAAGATAGTGACATAGATGTGTAATTAATTACTTTGCAGAATATAGAGCAAAAACTATTCGACTATTAATGAGGCCCACTTGGGGAGATTTCAAAGCGTACCCAACCTGAGTTAATTGAGTTAGTTAGTTGGTAAGTTAGGGATATCTTTAATCATGTAGTTAATTAGTTGTTTATTTAGTAGGGTATGATTTATTTATATATTTGTTTATTGGTTATATAATAAGTGTTTAGATAATTAATGACTTTTTGATTCAGGTTTTTAGTATATATATATATTTATTAATACATGTTCATTCACTCATTCATTGGTGTAGATAGATAGATAGATAGATAGATAGATAGATAGATAGATAGATAGATAGATAAATAGATAGATAGATAGATAGTGAAAAAAGGAACTTCTAACATAACCTAGAGGAAGCAAGGACAATAATAATAATACACTTTAAAGAAAGTAGCTAAGAGTTTTAAGTGGCCAGTAAAGAGTTAATAGACATGAAGGGTTCCATGAGAGCTCTAAGGGGACTTTTCTGGCTAATAGCTCCCAATATGCCACATCCACTGATCCACATCTTGATGTGCAACCCAGTAATATCCACGTATTCAGTGACTGCACTTTCCAATGAGCTTTAAATTGGGACATCTATCCTCTTCCGCCTGTGCCATCCGCTTGCCGTGTCCTTCTAAAATGATATTATTGACATGTCTGCTCCCTGCGAAAGTATTCTAGCGCTAAAACTATGCTCTTAATTGGATCACGCCAAGCTCAGCCTCTCTCTGGTGCCATCAGAGCACTGTAATTATACCTGTTAACAAAGGAGCTTGTTTGCATGCACCCCAGTGGGCCATATGGCAGAGAACAGCTCCTGGAGTGGAGAATGCCACTTCTGCTATTGTTCCCTCAGAGCTAGAACACCACAGCCAGCTGTTGTGATGTGCTTCAGTCAGCGTCTGTATGGATAGGCTCTGAATAATTGACCACTACTTACCCAAAGCCTCGATTTCTCTCTAGTGCACGTTTTCCTCATACTGCAGCAGACACACATACAGAACCCAGAGTGACAGGATGTTCTTCACCATGTGAGCTCAGGTTCTTGTGCTTATATGCAATGCATCTGGAGGCTCTCAAAAATTCCAATGCATTCCATGGTTTAAAAAATGTAAGACAATTAATCACAACAGGATTATAGAACTCATGTAGTCTTTCACTCAATCATTTTCTAATTGATTTACCTCTCCAACATGTTCAGGGTCATGGTTGGTCTTTGGGTTCAAGGAACGGACACACCTTGGACAAGGCACCAATTAAAGCACATTGCTGAATATTTGCCAAATCTTTCACTGGGTAGGTATTAGGTTTGTAATTTTGATATATATATAACTTTTAATTTTATTTTTTGCTAAATATGCCATTGATAAAGACAACACTACACTTCTCCAGTATTTATGACCTGCAGAGCTATAACTGGCACAATTCTCAGCTCTGCTCCTTGAACCCCATTCACCTATATTCATTCATTATCTGTAACCGCTTATCCAATTTAGGGTCGCGGGGGGTCCAGAGCCTACCTGGAATCATTGGGCGCAAGGCGGGAATACACCCTGGAGGGGACGCCAGTCCCTCACAGGGCAACACAGACACACACACATTCACTCACACCTACGGACACTTTTGAGTCGCCAATCCACCTACAACGTGTGTTTTTGGACTGTGGGAGGAAACCGGAGTACCCGGAGGAAACCCACACGGACACGGGGAGAACACACCAACTCCTCACAGACAGTCACCCGGAGCGGGAATCGAACCCACAACCTCCAGGCCCCTGGAGCTGTGTGACTGCGACACTACCTGCTGCACCACCGTGCCGCCCCACCTATATTCAGGCTTGACAAAATAAAAACCTTGTATAGACTTGAGTATTGTCAAGGCCACACTATTAAAACTGCTACAAATATTAATGCAAGTGAAAACATGAGAAAAGATCTTCAGAGCCTTTATCAATACACTCTTATTAACAAAGTTCCTATTTATGAACAAGTGATTAACAGCTTTGGAGCTAAACTAAATTGGAAGTCAAACTCCTCGTGCTACAAGTGTTTCCTGCTGAACAGCAGATCTCCCAGCATTCTTTGCTATTAGCAGTAAGTTACTGTACTTAGGAAATTCTGAAGTGAAGGTAACCATAAGGCTTTCAGCCCACAGCAATGTTCTGTGCTTAAATGAAGCAGTAGTTTACTATACGAATTTCACTGTAAAATTACTTCAATTGTTTTACAGTGCACAGATTTCCCATTCACACTCACGCACACCAGTGAGCAATTTCAAACAGCCATTACACCTACCAACAGGTGTTCTTGGAATATGGGAGAAACCAAGAGCACCAGAAGAAAACCCACTTAGACACTGGGAGTAGACTCCTCACAGACCTCACAGTGACCTCAGGAGAGGATTTGACATAGAGCTCCTCTGGCTGTGAGGGATGGACACTACCTGCAGCAATGCCACCAAGGATGATAATTATTAACAATTCAGTTTAAATGATGAAGTTATACTTTATGCTGATGTTTCAACAGATGTATTCTGTGGTTTTAAACACTACAGTGCTGGGGTCACTTTACCTTATTAGATAAGGCTTAGCATTGTACATGTTGACCTTAGACTCATGGGCAGTTGTGCCAGACTCCCATTCTATTGCCTTAGCTGTTTTGTATCAACAAAGGCACAAAGTAGTGGAAATCATGCATTAGGAGTGTTGTCTACAAACATTTGGACATGCACTGTAGTGTAGAGGTAATGTGATTTTAATGTCCTTTTTACTTTAAACCACTCCTGATCGTGGCTATCATTCTAGCCTAAGCCCACTACATTTCTAATAGCTCTTATTATACTTTCAACTACACTTGACAGACCTCTCTCCAAATGAGAACTCACTGTCATCCTCTGCCAAAAAATTCCAGACAAAGCCCAGAAATCGGTGAATGAATGTCCCATCAGTTTCTCTCGCAGACACAGACAGAGTACAATTTATTGGCTCCCTGCTCACAAATGTCAAGTCCATAGACTGCGAGCAGTTGAGCTTCCCACTCATTTTTCATGGGCCTCCTCGTGGCCTCTGGAGTTCAAGATAAACAGGTGATCAACTCGCTGTGCCTTGCCCCCTTCATCTCTCAGGCCACAGAAGTTATTGCCACTCTGAGAGGACTGCAAATGACTGACTCAATAAAGCTGGATTTCAATATCATTGTAATTACTTCGGAGGAAGGCCTACGGATGAAGAAAATATCCACATATCTCTGGCATGCTGTTTGAGACTGAAGGCTGTGGAGTGAGGCGCTAGATGTGTCTAGCAATCAGTCGGAGTTGCACTATGCAGAGGAGGGTGAGTTGTCCAGTTGGCCACTTTACATCTGTATAACATACATTGGATTATTATTTTTTTGTGTCTGTGTGTGTGTTTGGGATCTTTGTTGCCTTGAACATTCCTCACTGAGTTTTTCCGTTCCTCAGCCGAAACCCAGATGAAAGACTTTCCATCACACTAGAGGTAGCTTGACTGCACCATAGAGGAGTGGATATCATGAGCCATGGATCATCATTCCCAATGCCAAATTCCCATGCTTTGGAATGTGGAGCAATAGAACGGCATTCTCTGGAGTGACAGCGCTCTATCCAGTACATTTGACAAGATTGGTTATGGCTTGTGGTCCAGAACTAATCAGCCAACATCAGCACCTGACCTCAGTAATGTGTTGAGGCTGCGTGCAGTCAAATTCCCACAGCAATGTTACAACATTAAGTGTAAAGCCTTTTTGGAAGAAGAGGAGCCATTACTGCTGCAAAGGAAAACATACTCAACACTAGTATACTGGACTTTAGAAGAAACTTTGGATGAACAGGTGTTTAGAGATGTTCCTTTCTAGTACACTTTCAGGGACTAGCAGAATCTATACCAAGATGCACTGAAGCTGTTCCTGTGTGTGCCCCTAAAAGTGACTGTTATATTCATGCAAATGTGAAGTCATAAGGACTCTGAATTTATAAAGTGATGTTCTCTGCTGACTGTTCCTATATTGAACTCTAGAAATGAATTTAAACATAAGATTATGCAATAGGCTTCTGGAAAGCTGTCACATCCTGGCACTTTCTTGTTTGTTTTCCCCTTCCATGTGGCTCTGTCTGTCTGTCATTGTTCATATCTCCACCCTAGCTCCACCTTGTTTCCGCTTCCTCGTCATTTTCCTTCATTATCTGTGTCAGGTGTCTCTTGTTTGTTCACATATATAAGTTCCGGTGTTGTCACTTCCTGGTATCGGTCATTTGTGTTATGTCATTTGTAGTTTTGCTCTGTTCAAATCAGGTCGTGTCGTTTCGTTCTGTTTCCCAGTTGTTATATTAGTGTTTGTTTCTTGTTTCTCGTTTCTTGTTCGGTCATGCCCCAGTCTTGTAGTGTTGTTTCCTGCCCTTTCCTAGGTTTCTAAGTAATGTTATTTCGTGTCCCTCGTCAAAGTTCGTTTTGTTGTGTTATCTTTATAATAAATCTCTGTGTTGTAGCGAGTGTGTCCGCCTCCGTAAGTCCGCTCATCACGCCCCCGTGACAAAAGCTAACCCTACTGCCTTGCTATATCCTGCCTGGCTTTTTCCCCCTACCTATTTCCATTTTTACTGACTGCAGTGTTACTATTGTGTTGCTCTGCTGTCTGGCACCTGTTTCTGCTGCTGAAAAGCTTCTTGGCTGCTTTTCTAATGAGCCATTTTAGCTTAGAGCAGCTCTTTAACTTCATGACACAAGCTTTCTGATGAGGGGGTCTACTCTAACCACACAAGTATCCAGTCCACCCAATATGTTCCAATTATATATATATACATATTATATTATATATATATATATATATTTTATATATATATATTATATATATATATATATTATATACATATATATATATATATATATATATATTTATATATATATATTATATATATATATACAAACACTGATTTGGACATGGATTTAAGCTTTTGTAGCAACAGGTTCTCCTCATTGTTTTGTGCTTAAAGGACTTAATGAGTACATTAGCCCTGCTTTTTTGATGTATTTGTTTTTTGGTTTTTTGGGGTTTTGTTTTTAATAATAAAACCACCAATCACTTGTGAAATGTTGCAGTTGTTTTATTTTATTTAATATCTGTATTACTTGGTTTAGCAGGGACGCTGTGATCTGTGGTAAAGGGCTCTCTCCAGTCCTCAAGGGCATGTTGCCAGGTCCCACTACAACTTATTCAGGCAATTAAGTCCTGATTTCATGGCTCAGGTGTGTAGGGAATTGTAACAGAATGAAACTGTGGACTGGCTTGAGGTCATGCAGGACTGGGTTGAGAATCTTTGGAGAAAGATATAAAGCGTGTTTTATTTTCATAGGGGGAACCTGTAACCTGCAACAGACTCACGCCGGTCCAGGTTGTGTTTCTGCCTTGTGCACAGTGACTCCGGGTAGGCACCAGACCCACCACAACCCTGAACTGGTAAAGCGGTTACAGACAATAATGAATGAAAATGAAATGAATGAAAAACACTAAACATAGTTTCATGAATGAAACATAAACTCCAGGATCTTTACTCTCCAAAGAAAATCTGTATCTCCATTTGTCATTTTTCTACATCATTTACATGAGCTGTCCTTTACAGTGCAGTAGAGTGATGCTACATGTAGTGTCACTGCCACACAGCTCCAGGGTCCTTAGGTCCAGGATCCTCATCTCACTGTCACTCACGGTCTGTGGAGAGACTGCCTGTGGCTTTGTGGGGTTCCTCTGTGTGGTCTCCTCCCACTGTCTTAAATACCTGTCAGAAGATGTTGGCTGTGTGAAACTGTCCATACGTGAATGTGAGTGACTGGGTGAGTGTGTGATTTCCTGCTGTGCACGGCCACCATGTCTAGGGTGTATTTGTACAATGATTTACACCAATAAAAAGTTACGCCCATAAAAAGTTTCAAAATATTGAATACTCCTTTAACTCACATACGTTAAGAATGATTTTGTCTTCTCCTGTAACGTTAATATTTTTGAGATACATTTTTCACATAGTGATGGAAATCTAAGCTAATATCCACAGCAAGGACTTAAAATTGTTTTTATGACTTAATTGATTTTAAAGGGCTCATATCCTCATTTTGTAGCCATTTGTTAAATTTAGATTTACCCAGATATTCCCTGTCCTCTATTGACAATTTTTAGATGATAATTTTCCAACCATTTAGTACAGAAAAGTTTTTGTCATTATGTCTTTAAGACTGACATATGCAAATGACCTCTGTTCAGACTGGCTACCCTGAATTATGCTTTCATCTAGAAGCCTATAGGCGTGAACACTGCTGCACACTGGGTGACTGGATATTTAAATACATTGGTTTTAATGTGACCATAAAATCAATGAATTTGATTCAGGTTTCCATATTTGAACTAGAAATAATTTGTAGATTTGGACAAGGTTTACCTTCTACATGATTTACTACCTCCTTTTTTAACTACTATGGTACTAAGAAAATAAAGAGGATGTGTTTTTCTTCTATCATATACTCCATAAGAAATTGTAAGTGTAGAGATATAAACAGACTCACCATCAGCACGGCTATCAGTGGGCTTGCAGGAGTCCAGGGCAAGTTGTGGTCCTCCATAAATCATTCATGTAGCAGCAGTGAGGCTCTTTCACTTTGTGGAACTGTGCTACTGCCTCCAGGGACCAGGAGGGAGTGTGTGACTCAGGTCATCAGCCCTGGTCACAGCCTTTTACCTGCATCACATGCACAAACACACACACACGCACACACACACACACACACACACATACATACACACACACACACACACACACACACACACGCACAGATACAGCCATTAGGGCCAGGGCTTCCAGGCTCTGTGACCTGAGTACAGCTACCACACACTAATGAGCTGCTAATTAGGAAAAAAGAGGATGAAGGGACTGTGTGGCTGCAAAAAGAGAGAGCCACTGAGCCAGGACTTAAGGGTCAACTGCTTCTCAATAGCATTCTTTGATCAGTTATCAAGCAGCATAAAGAATAGCCTTATATGATTAGGCAACATAATTGATCATTAACTAACTGGCACTATGTAAAACTGTGTAGTTATGCTGCGAAATGTTTGCTGAATTTACCGCCCTCCCCCCATAATTCAATACACCAAGTGTTTATTTCTTTATTAAATAAAAGGTAATACATGCATTAAAAAATTGTTATCATCTGTGATGTTTGGTTACATTTTTTCACATTAATCCAGAATAACATTTGTGAATTTAGACACTGACATGGAGCAAGACGGCCTGACTTGCAATTTCCATTCTGGGTCTTCCTAAAGCTGTTCTGTAGGGTTGAGGTCAGGGCTTTCTTTGGGCCACTCAAGTTCATCCACTACATCTAACCTAAACATGACTTTATGGACCTTGTTTGTACACAGGGGCACGGTGATGCTGGACCTGAAGAGTGTCTTCCCCAAACTCTTTCCACAAATTTGGAGGCATTCAAGTGGCCAAAATGACTTGGTATGATAATGCATTAAGAATTTCCTAGGCCAACCCCCCTGAAAAACCATCCCATAATGTTTTCCTTCCTCCACCAAACTTTACAGTTGGCACAATGCAGTCAGGAAGACAACATTCTCCCAACATTCGCCAAACACAGACCCATTCATCAGACTGCCAAATAGAGAAGCATGATTTGTCACTGCACAGAACATATATCCACTGCCCAGAGTCCAGGGGCATCATAGTCGATGCATGTAAGGCTTGCACACAGCTGAATTTGACCATGGAAACCCATGCAATGAAGTTGGTGACTGTTGCACATGGCCACACTCTGTAGCTATATGTGGTCTGCCACTTCATGGCTTAGAAAATGGAGCAAATCACAACAAAGTATACAGTATAAAGTAATGACAATCATAACAAGGGTGGCACGGTGGAGCAGCAGAGAGTGTCACAGTCACACAGTTCCAGGGACGCCCCTTCCAGGGTGGGCTCCTGCCTTATGTCCAGTGATTCTGTGTATGCTCCGGACCCACTGTGACCCTGAACTAGATAAGCGGTTACAGACCACGAATGAATGAATCATAACAATCACAGAGCTAAGCATTAGAAAATGCAATCTGAATGTGTTATGTTTTACACTGTTATAATACAAGAAAGGGCCTTGTGAAGGACCAGCGCCTCCCCCATGTTGTGTTCTGCCTTGCGCCCAGTGATTCCGTGTAGGCTCCGGCCCCACCGCGACCCTGAATTGGATAAGTGGTTACAGACAATGAATGAATTAATGAATAATACAGGAAAGGGATGTGTAAACATGGAGATGTAGTGGGTCAGAGTTCCAGAGTTTGGAGCCTGCAATGCTGAAAGCCCCCCGGCCAAATCTACATAAGCTGGAGCAGGGAATAGAGTAGAGATAAGTATCAGAGGTACAGTGTGGGTGAAAGAGCAGAAAGGTAAGAAGGTGCCAGACCAGGTAAGGATTTGAAAACCAGGAGATTTTTGAGTGTTCCCATGGTCTGGAATGAGTAAAGACTCTAGACGCTGACTTCTGGACATACAGTAATCTCCTAAAGCTGCAGACAGGAAGCACAAAGAGAACAGCATCACACGTATTACAGACTAGATGCAATAAAAGCACGGATAACAATGAAAACATGTTGTTTTGGTTTTGATGCAGTCCAAAATGACACAAAGATTCCTGACCTTGTTAACAGAGAACATAGGGAAATCTGGCATAGCTAGCATAGATGGAATGACCGGTTTTAAGGCTATTCCAGATTTCATTATGTCCTTTCTTACACAGGTCAGGTTTAATGTAGAGCTTATGCTTCTAGTACTGCTTCTGCTCTTGGAGTGGGGAGGTGGGGGTTGGGGGTTGAAATTTGGTACATATTAAATTTCCTCAGATTTTCTTTTAAAAGTGGACATATGATGAAACATATCAATTTCCTGGTACATTAACACTTTAATTTAGGTGTTTACAATTCCACAAAGTGTGAAATAAAACAACCCAGTCAGGCTGCCTACGACTGAAAACAAGGGATAAAATGAGCTGTTCTGATTTTGTACTGCATCTGGTGTAGAGTGAAGTGATTTTAGAGTTGTCCACATCCATATCGCTTCAAAATACAACAAACACCAAGACATGAGTACTGATTAAATCTGAAGAAATAGAGATTAGAGAATAAGAGAGCTAAGTGAAAATGGCTAAAAATCAGGTTCTACTCCTAGGTGCTCATTTAAAGACGCGGGTGCCGAAACTGGTCATTCTGAACATGGCTGTGTTGTTTGATTCTTGTGGTATTTTGCCAAAAAGAGGTCACAGACATTCTGTGTTTTAGGCACTACATGAAGGTAGGAGGAGCCCAAGTGAAATCTGTGTATTCCTTGTGAATAATGAGATTGGAACACTGGGAGGGGGTGAAGGGGATTGGGGAGGGGGAAAAACACTGAAATCTGAAGGGCATGGAACAAGGTGTTTTGTATATCAATGAGAGATGGAGCTTATCCGGCTAGCACACCGGCCCAAAGGCCAGCTGCAGAGCCAAGGAAAAAAAACCTTGCTCACAGAGCACACAATCACCCTGTTATGATAAAGACCATTGTCTGCAGATGTCCATTGTGTCTCTTTAATTATCAAGAGGCAGGAGATAAGAGTATTTATGCTGGCTCACAAAGAGACTGGACAGTGAGGGCTTTGAAAGTTAGTTCTCCTTATCTGAGCACAGGACACTGTCCTGGTTGTCCTGCTAATTGACAGGTGACTTCAAAGGTGAGGAATGTTCATATGAAGAGCTGTCAAGAACTTTGGAAAATCAATCTCACACTGAGAAAGAACAGATATAAGCACTGGCCTGATTTGACTTGCTCAAGTGCATATACAGGGCCCATAGTCTACATTTTCTAGTATGTTACCTTTTTGTAAATTGTATCTTTAACTAGAGACAGCTATGCATATTTAGATACTCAGTCTCCAGTATGAAGTTTTACAATTAATTCAATCATTCATTCATGCACACACACACATATGGACACTTTGCACCTAACAGTGTGTGTTTTTTGGAATGTGGAAGGTAACTGGAGCACCCAAAGGAGACCCACTAATACACAGGGAGAACACATCAAACTCCTCACAGATGCCAAGTGTTGACTGAGCCCAAAAACCCAGGAACCTGGAGCTTTAAGACAGTGACATTAGCCCCAGCACCACCTTGCTGCCCCATCCTGCAGTTAAACAAGTTAATAGTTTGGTATGCCATAAACACTGATACATATATATATATATATGGATCCTCCTGGAACAACAACAGAGGCCAAACTATTGTGGGCTGAATAGACGGATGACATCACAAAAACAATGAGACGGATTTAATTTATGAACTGATGAGTGAATAAAATAATTAACTGCCACTTTAACAATGTTTGTATATTACATTAATGTTTGCATACATGAGAGAAAAATAAAACACCAACAACAACAACAGAAAGTCATTCAAGGTCATTAAAGAACTTTTATAATAAAAAATCTGGACAGAAGTTATTTAACTAAATACTGTAAATAAACCTATTAATAAAACCAAGACTGTTTATTTATTTTATTTAAGTGAAAAACATTCATTTTTTTTCTTGATATGGGCCCTTTAACCTAACAATTCCACCCCATCCCCAAACAGTTAAGCAGTGGTCTGGTGAATGTGGATGAAGTGGGATAATTGCCCACAAACAGAAATGTTTTTGCAGTTGGACCATCAAAATGTGCCGCTGTACTTTCCAATGTGCAGCCAAGCATGTCTCCCCACACCAGCTAATAGTTTTTTCAACAACTTTAGAGAACTTCTCTATGTCACTGCAGCAGATTTATCTCCATTTACTCATGCAATAAAGTTTTCCGATTGTAGCTGTATGCTAATACAGACCTACAGCAGCTAGTCTCAGGGTCTGGAGGGCTTATGAGAATAGGAGTCCTCATATGAGTTCAGTTGTATTATAAAATAATATCCAGGTGCAATATACAGGCCATATTTTCTCCTCAAATGAGAAGTTGACCCATGCTGGATTGTTTGATATTCACAGTGCCTCCTCTGGCTTTGATAGAATATTGTTTACATGCAAAGCAACCCCCCCCTTATGGCTGATAGATAATCGAACAGCTCATCAAGGGCACAACACTAATGAAGAGCAAGCCAACAAACAACAACAACAAAAAAATCAACCTCAGCCTTGGGTGGCACCCTTTCAACTTCAGGGATCGGCTCGTGTCCCAAATCGAGCAGAGAATAGAAATGAGACAAGGGGGCTGTCCAATCAATGAGGACATCGGAGAAAAGAAGAAGTGGGGAACGGCAGAAGGTGATGCGGTTTCTGGTTGAATCCCTCAGGAAACTCTGAAATTGTAAAGTGAATAGCATGTTGATTAATTTGATGGGTGGGATAGTGAGGCCTTGGCGAATGGCGGGGGTTAGCTGCCTTGCTGGAATGAAGCTGCTCCCTGAAGTGTTGCTGGAGATGCTCTCATCTACAAAAATTTGCTCTGATGTGGCGGCCGGATGAGCTGGAAATCCATGAAGGGCTGGCTGGAGTGATTACTGCGCCTCTTCCTGATTGCTCTTTATTGTAGAGAGCACTGGAGGAACAAATGGAATTTGATAAATTCACATATAGAAAATCTTTTGTTTAAAACTCCACGTCTTCGCTCATGTGTCCATTATGATAACATGGAGGGGTTTAAATGGGAGGTTAAAATGATTATCTGCACCATAATCTTATTAATTGAGTACACCACAAGATAAGGACTTGCTAATATACAATAGGGGCCCCACATATGGTAGGGACCTTGGGGGCAGGGCTATGCAGAACAGCTCCCAGCGTGCTGATGTCCCCTGGGAAAGGAGATTTTGTCATTTATTAATTATGGTGTAGGTTGATATTGTGTTTATGTGGCTGGATGTATGAGGAAAGTGATAGACAGTTATTTGATAACCCCACTGTCCTCATACTTCTCTTCCACAGTGGGTACCCCCTGCATTTGCTTTGTGTTTGGTGCTGGGTTGGGTGATCTATTACCTACCTAAAAGGCTTTTCAAGGACAACTGCCAATAAAATGCATTTTCTACTCAGGCTTTATATTGCCATCAAATCCTTCAACATGAACACTACAGTGGATACTATACTTTGTCCTTATTTGACACAAATTTAACAATCATCGTGTCATGATAAGAATAAGCACCATCCACTTACAATGCTATGTCAACTTCAGAAATCACCTTTCATTTATTTCATGCTGATGCAATACAGCTGCATACAGCTTAGCACATTGGAGGAGAATGCAAACCTCCCAGATCTTTCACATCAGCTCCATGGGGAGACAGGTTCGCACCCACCCAGAGAGCAAGGGAAATTGTAAGGACTCAGCTTTTTATGGCTGAGGTATCACCTGGAATCAAACCTGTGATCTCCTAGTGGACAGGGCCAATGTCTAGAGTACTTTGCCACATCTGATGCGGGCAGTTTGGGTCTACCAAGTTCTCCATGGTCATTCCAAGTATAATTTCCTCTATACATTTTAAAATATACATGGGTTATCACCTATTCAGTCTCCTTAGAAATATAATTCGGAACATTGTAAGAATGTCTTTCCTTTAACACAAAGAAAAGAAATGTGGTGTTTGACTTTTGCACAGAACTGTATGTTCCTCTACATCATTTTACTCCTGATGATAGCCAGCCTTACTAGCCTTGAAAACTCCAGTTGTATGATCCAAGAAGAAACTGGTGAGGCCCCTCATCTTTCAGAATAAGCCGTGCCTCTGCAGTCTGGAGCTAACCAGGCACCAGCACAAAAGAGGAACCCCACGAGGAGCCTTCAAAGACACCCTGGAGAAAGTCTCCTTATCTCCACAGGAATCATCCCCTTCTCCCTCAAGCAGAAATAGTACAGGACACCAAGGTCTGAGGCTTTAGCTCCAGTCTGCAGGACTGCACACTTCTGTAGAAGTGAGCAGCACATTTTTAGATCATATATAGGATAGAAGATAGAAAGGGGTGAACAGAGGGCACCCATTAAAACGTCCATTTGTGGCCACCACTATAAGAGAGTCCTTTCAGAAAAGGTTGGACAGTATCCATCTTGGGCTCTTACCTCAAAGGAAGGGTTTGAAATTGAATCTACTGACACTGAAAAGATCAAATCAAAAGAGAGAAGTCACTGCCTATGTCCATTTTTTTCTTTTCTCACTGTAACCTGGCATCACAAAACATTTTTAGAAAACCTCCAGACAAAAGCAGGAAGAAGGAAACTGGAGCTGTCTCTTTCGCTTTGCATCTGTAGCCAGTGAGAAAGCAGCAAATTATACAGTGAGAAGATGAAACTAAGGAAATGACAAATGAAATGAGGGCCATATTTTGCAGCAACAAAATCTCTGTTAAAAACAATGCATACCTTTTTTTTTGTTGATCTTAACATGAAACTCTGGTATTTCAGGCATTGAATGACATTTTACAATTAACACTTGAAATGTGACTTTCTCATTCCAGACACACATGTAAATTGCAAATTGTGGAAAAGGTCAAATAATCGGTACCTAAATATCAACTGTCGCAGACAGGGAAGCAGCCGTGTTAAAATGGTGACTGTGCATGAACTAAACAAAGAAAAAAAAAGCAGGCTAACCAAGCTACAGCCTGGAAAAACAACACAATCAAATGTCTCAAGAACTCCTGTGGAGGCCAGTAAACAATACCACTAGCTGGGGTAATGAGCACCAGCCCTGGGGCTTACAGTAAGGAGAGTAGTGTGGTGAGTCATATATTACTCATATTATAATATTCTTCATAGACAGACAGTTGTATTTTTAGAGAAAGGAAAAGCGTATCCTGTTCACATTGCCCATTTTGGACTATTCTTCACTATCGGCCCTGTGTCCCAATACATCTTTAAACATTAAGGTGGCAGAGACACTTAGGATTCACTTTCAGTTCCTTCAAGCTGCACTAAGTAAGACTTTGGCTAAAAGTGAAAGAAGTAGGATTACTCAGCTCTGGTTTAAAGCCTTCCCAAAAGTGTAGAAGCAGTTACTGCAGCAAAATGTCCAAACTATCCAGTGATATTAATTTTAGAAAAAATTCTGTATGAGGTAAACAAATTTTTGGCTATATAATGAACAAGCATAGCTATTTTAACATATTAGGGGGAAAATCACTACTGTGGTGCATTAGCTCCAATAAATGCAATAAATGAGCTAATATATATATATATATATATATATATATATATATATATATATATATATATATATATATATATAATATGTGAGATGCCTAATGTCTGGCTTGCACCAAATGACTTTTCATGTGATTTCCCTTTCGCAGACACATTTCCAGTTTACCAGGATCATGCCAAAATTCTGAGACTTTTCTTTTATCTTTTGGAAGAATCTGCTGCAGTAACAAGTTCAACTGTGGCCAAAAGCTTTGTTTGTTTCTGCTTCATAGTTCAAGTTTCTCTACTTGTAATTTTCCACCAGAATCCTGATGGGAAATAATCTCAAATGGAATCTAGTTGCAGTCTTGCAAATAGTGACCCTGCAAAGTTCTCAAGTCTTTTGCAAAATCAAAGTCTGTGACTAAGAGCTCTGATAGCGTCTTTAGATGTGAGAGGGTGGCAGACGTTGGTCATTTCAAAGTGTTCTAGTTTATGGCCAGCACAAGCCTGAAAACTTGGGATAAAATGAACTGTTGCTCTGTTTCTTACGTCAGGGGCAGAGACATTTTCCCACCTTCTCGTCTGATTCGCTCCAATCACGGTGCTGCAAATACTTTCATGTGAGAAGCAAAATGGAGGTTAAACAGCAAAACAAACAAAACACAGAAGCAGCACAGGGAAATATGAGCATGGAATACAAAAATAGTGAAAAAGTCACTGTCCTTCTGAACAGTGAGGGGGGGGTGGTGCTAGTGTCTTTGATCCTTGTGGTATCTGACCAAAGCATGTCACGTTCCATTTACACCCCAGAACTGTGTAAACTTACAGAAAAAGTGTGAAAGTTGTCACATTTAAGCCTTGTGTGGTGTTGGTGTCTTTTTGAACCAAAGGGGATAAAAAAACAAAAAGTAATATCATTAATTATTTTTTAAATTATTATCCCTTGGCCTTGGCTTATGACCTGTGATGAACATGAAGTGAAGAATATATTTTGAATGACTTCACACTGAACATTCCCCAACAAATGTATATAGGTGTTTGGGTTCCCATTGCACACAGGTAATAAAAAAAAAACAGAGGTGCTGTGTCCCTTCACTTGTGGTGCTTTTCCATTGCGTGTGTCCGGCTCTGCAAAACTTGACACGCTAAAACTTGTCGCTTTTTCGCTGGCAGGGCTCCCCCACGAAATGGAGCTGAAAAACCTAGTGTCTAACAGGAATTGCCGGCTTTGAAAACCACAACAACGAAGGCGGTAAAGTTAGGCTCCATTTACTCATCGTGTTGTTTTTGGTTTTTCGACTCTGCCTCAGTTCTCACTGATCAGTTTTTTTTTGTTGCATGTTTGGCTTTCTCTGGAAATTTTCATCGGCCATCGCCCCAATGAGCATATAAACCTCTTCAAAACACCTCAAGGTAAAGTTACGAGTTGGTGCTGGGAGTCTGATAAAAATGTGAAAGCTGCTGTAACTTACGAGATTTTACAAGCGGCGAGTTTGTGCTGGATTTGAATGAGCTCTGCATTATGAGGTGATTGATATGGCTCTGGCCAATCAGCGCTCTGCAGGGTTTACGTGTCACTATTTACTACCTACTCTACACGGTGAGCTGGACTAGGTACCAGATTTGGCCAGTGGAAAAGTCGTGTAGTCGAGTCGAGTCGTGTATGTTCTATGCAGTGGAAAAGCTCCATCTGTTCTTCTCCTACACGACCTGCTGCTGTGTGTTCTTTTTTTCCACTTCATGCACAAGGAGAACCTTATGTTGACTGCTTCCAGTTGAACCCTTTTAATTTTAAGTAGGTGTAATGTAGCTGTTCCCAATATGTTCAAAGTAGATTTCTGAGAATGGCTGGTTTTGTTGAGCAGACACAGGGCTGTCAAAAGCATAATTATTTAATAACACTTTTCAATCTTTCCTGTGTCTGATTAATCTTTTATAAAATCTAATAAAGTTAGCATTAAAGCATAACGTTGTTTCATTAAAAGTTCCTGCAAGTTCAACTATCAGAGGACCAGAAGTTTTGTCAACATCTGATTAAACCATTGCTCCAGTTTGATTAATAAGAACACAGGAAGACAATGTAGGTGTTAATCAAATACTCAGCGACTGTTTGATATGCCGAGAGAAATTAACACATTTGCAGGAGAATTAATGTGTCAAGTCAAAGCCCTGCTGTTAAGAGAAGAGAGCCAAGGCAATAACTTTAAATTTTGCTGTTGCAGTTTGGCATCCTCAAAGCTGTGAAATGATGGGTGGAATATAATTGAGCCTTTAACCAACAGTCTAGCAGGACCCAGGGAAAACTATCACGTGGCTGAGGAGACAGTGAGACAATCAGCACCAACGTCCAGCCCGTGTGGACTCAGGTAGAACACCACACTACACCATCAGGGGTTCCTGGACCAGACTCCTATCACTGAATACGCCTCTCTCTCTCTCTCTCTCTCTGTAAAGTGATTCAGCAGTCTAGTCACATGGGAAAGTAACATCTGATAATGCCATCACAGCAGGAGAATCAAGGTGAACTTTTTAATGACGCAATGAGGCACAAAAGGCTGTGCAAAATTTGCCAAAATGTTTTGTTATTACTTTATTAATTATTATTATCATCATTATTATTATTATCATCATCATCATTATTCAAGTTTAGATGTAACAGACATCTTTGCCATCTTTGTTGTATCTTTTTGCATGTAAAAACCTACAACACAAAAGAAGGAGTTAAGGTGGCAGTTGAAGAAAACCAAAATAAAGAAATTCTAAACCATCATCTATGCACTTTAAATGCAGCAAGTGTAAAAACAACAACGTTCTAAAAACAATAGTTAAAACATTTACATAGGTTCGCCTTCTGCCTCCACCAGGGCTAAACTGGCTTCCAGGCATGAACAAATACTCCTTTGTGTTTCAATGTTGGTAAAGCCTTACACAAGGCCTTCAAAGAAAAAGGAAAAAAACAAAAAAAGGCACAATCTTGTTCACTTATTACAATGCAGTACCTGTTCATAGTCATAGCATGCTAATAAAACATTTCATCTTTCTTCCTTGGCAATAAACAGAATAACTGAAGTGCAAGCATTAACATAATTACAAAATAAATTGAAAAGTTTGCCAAAAATCAAAACAAAACAACAGGAAAAAAAACTCTTACGTCATGTAATACCCAACTGTATAAATGCTCAGATGAAAAGCGACAGTTTATAATTATTTCAGTAATTTTCCAAGAGGCTTTGCAGTTAAGCAGCATCATAAGGCTATAAGTGAGGATCTGTGAAATGCAGAGACATCATAGAGACATCCAGAGCATCTCTCTCTCTCTCTCTCTCTCTCATGTTCATATAAATAATGTCTGTGTGTAGCCAGGTTAAACCCAGCTTGCTGAGCCCATGGCCAAGAAGAGGAAACTGTGGGTAGGAGAAACGTACAGTGGAACAAAAGAGAGGGTACAAACATCTTGAAGCTGCTAGCAAACAAAAACACGAGCTGCTGTGGACTCGGAGGCTTTCTGAAAACAAATGCCTCCATAAATGAAACAGAATGAAAATGCATGCACATTTATTAATCTAATGTGTTGATGTAGTAAATGTCACTGTGTTTTGGCATGGCAGATGATTTCCAAATGCATAAGTAAGACATTTCAGGGCAGAACATTGGATCAGTATTAGTCTACTATTTATTCCTAATATAGAAGATCAAAGAGTACTTTGCTCAGTACAGCATTCAAATGTTGTACGTCTCTAAGAAAAAGCTTCTTCAAAAGGCACCTAATCACCTGCTCTTACTAAGTATTGACAATCGTTCTCTATGTGTGAACACAATGCAGAGTATTTGGCAGGTTGGGTTTCATGTTGTTTCCTATAGGAAACTGCATAAAGGTAATCCTGTACTCTCTTAAGATGGTGAATTCAATAGAATTCATGGTGGTTGAAATACCTGGACGGGGCGAGGTGGGGTGCTGGGGCACTAAGGAGGATTATGTAAAACTGTAGTACACATAAGCCATGAGCACATAAAGCCTTATCAACTTCCCTTGAATTTGTTCAATGTCCATAGACAAAACAGGGAGGTGGAAGTCAAGACAACATGCCGTTCAACTATAAAGCCCATGTACATGTGTAAGGTGGCAAAACAAAGTCATGAAGAACAACACTTGGAATGGATAGTGCCTTTGGTGGCCAAAGAATGTTCCACCTTACAAAAAAAAAAAAAAAAAAAAGACGACAAAATGTGAATGATCATATCTCTCCTGTTTGTGAGGAAAAAAAATACAAACCACAATTAGCAGGTGTTTGCTTCATTACCTTGTTTGCTACATTTGCAAATGTAAACTTTTTCAGAGCCATGCTCAAGGCCCTTATTCAGATGCAAGTTTAATGTTGCATATTAACATATCAGGTAGAAAATACTTTGTACATTATATCAGGCACTGATAATATGATTATTCCTATTAACAACTTAGAAAAAAAAGGTTTTTTTTCCATTCCTTCCCAGACCTCTAGAGGGATAATTAGCTTTGCATCCCAGCAACTAAGGCAGCAGCTAACATGTCTTGATGGAACCATGTAACAATAGTAACCCAACGCTACGCATTGGAGGGGAAAATACATTAATGAAAAGCAGAACTAAACCATAAGATATTTAGTATAATGTTAACCAGAGAAAGAAAGGCCTAAACTAATGTGTCTTGCCTATTTCAGCCATATACATTCCCTGAGGATGTTTGTTTTGAGGACAAAATATAATCACTTATGCTTTTTCCCATAGTGACAGAGGACTGGCACGTCTGCGTACTCTTTGCCACGCACCGAGTCCCACATCCTCGATTTGTTCAAAACCAGGTAAGAGAACTTTCCAGAGGGCTGAAAACAGCCCGAACATAAACAGAACTTCAGTCTGAGTAGGTGGGACCCAGCTTACTGAACAGCTGTGTCAGAACAACATCTGTGTTAAAGTTGGTAAAACAAAGAAAAATAAGAAATCTAAATTAATTAACTACTTGTACCTTTTTCCTCAAAAGCAGTTCTTTAAAAAAGTGAAAACAGCCAAGACTTTGTTTATGTCTGAACTCTTATAGAAATGCTATGCTGACTATTGTTTGCAGAGGCACCAGGAACCATCTTGGCAAGTTTTGAGCCAAAAATAAAGAAAAGAAAGATATTCTACGCATTCATTCGTACATTGTTTTTTTTGTTTTTTTGTTTTTTTGTTCTGTTGAGTCTCTGATTGGGTTCCTTACATACTGCTCGAGTTGTGCTGAGAGGTCTGTTAGACAGCAGGCTTCACTCATCCGTGGCCTTTGCGCTGCCGTCCGCAGTGGGCCGGTGGAGGCCACGCTGGATGTGGGTGGTGAAGTCGTACTTGTCAGTACAGGCGTGCAGGCAGATGCTGCACTGGAAAGGCCCGCCGTCGCCATGGCAACTCATGTGTAGGGCGTACATGACCTCGTCCAAGAAGATGACGCCACAGTGGGCGCATTTGCTGGACAGCTCATCCTGGGTACTCTGGTCCACTCTCTCGTGCTTGGCGGGCCGTGACGGGGCAGCGTCCTGCTCTTTGGCCTCTAATGACCCGTCCCTCTCGCTCTCCCTGTCTGCTAATGGTGAAGCCCGCTTCTCCAGATGGACCTTCTCCTTGGCCATATTGGCGCCATTAGGCACAGGGCTGGGTTTGGAATGCTTCATGGCCAGGTCAAGGGGAGTGTCACTGTCTGGTCCAGAAGAAGAAGGAGGCGGCGGGGGGAAGTGGGGCGGCAGGCCGAAGGCAGGGTAAGGCACAAAACTTTGGCACGGGTTAGGCAGGCCCAGGTAATGGCCCGGGTTGCCTGGTGCAGACATCTTGTACTTAGTCCAGAAGCGCAGCCAATCCGCCTCGCTCTGTAGATCGCTGTGGACGAAAGGCAGGCCGAAGATAGGGTACTGGTATTTCTCGATGGGGCTTCCTGGGGGTGAGTAGCTGGCCTGCTTGGATGGACGCATGTACTTCTCAATGGGGCTGCCCCTCTCTGAACCCCCTTTGCTGTCTGGACCTCCCTGCGAGCCCCCGCTCGGACCGTTGCCCTCAGCTCCTCCTTCGGCGGGGCTCTTGTGCATGTGCAGTGGAGGCATGCGCTTGTGGATCTCCAGCGTTTGGCTAAGGAGGAAGGCATGTGTGGAGCGGGGACTGGGGTGGCCTTTTGGCCCCGGTGGGCCATAGCCCTCGTACTTGCCCAATGGGGCATGGGCAGATTCGGCACGTGGAAGTGGGCCCTCGGTGCCGGGCTCGTCCGGTCTGCGCTCCAGTGGGCTGCCGTTGAGCCGCTCCTCACTGCTCACGCGCTGCTGCTTGGAGCCCACCTGCTCAGATGGGAGGCTGTCTGGATTGAGGCGTTTCCGTGTGCGCCGGCGGATGATCTGCTCGCCGTTGTTCTGTTTGATGATGTTCAGCGGCCTGGGAGTCTGAGAGAGAGAGAGAGAGGCAGTAAGATAGAGGGAGACAGGTAGAAACATGGAGACAAGTTAGGAAACATAAAAATATCCAACTACTATGTAATAATACTTTTATAATCACATAAACATATGTCAAACTACTACATTACAAGCCACATTCAAATTATATTTTACAGTTAGAGCTGACAATGACTAGAACAATACATTAAGGACTATACAAAACTGAACCCAATGCTTTATCTGGCAATAGTTAAAGCCAAGATCACACAGCAGGACTTGTGTGTGTAGAGGGTGAATTGACTGGTTTAAGCAGACATCCAACCCCCCAACTGTCCATTACCGGCTGAGAGGGGTCACTGCCCCACTCAGCAGTAAGAATCTTCCAACCCACTGCTTTATAGAAAAACATTACTCAAATGTCAGGATAAACACACATTCTAAAAAATGACTGTGATTTACCCCATGCTCATAATGCTACCTTTGCTCAATGCTCAAATATTAGAGTTCAGAATATGTGACATCTCTTTAGCCTGTGAAGATCCATCTGCTCTTACTGCTGCAAGATTTAAGACCTTTCAGCATCTCGATTACCATGAAGCATTGAGGTGTGATTCGCCAAAAAGCTCATGTGACACTAAAGAACCCCAAGAGCCCCCTGTGTAAAGAGCACTGAAGCTCGACTTGCATGATTCATGTCTTCTGGGACTCCAAGAACCCAATCCACTAATTAGGCTGGTTAGCGTAATAATCAGTCATCAAAAGGCTATTAATTATTACTGCTTTGATTCTGTTAGTTCTGCTAAGCTATGAAGGACTCACATATGCAGACATTTGTAAGAATTGTTTTCTAAAAATATATTAATGAACGTCAACTCTTAAATCGCACACTCATTTCTTAATGTCACCCAAAATGTGGTGTTGCAAAACCCAGGCTTTTGTCAGCAGTACATTCAGAGGGTTTGCTGGTGTTCACCTGAACACATCTTTACCACAAGTGAATATACAGGATGTACAATTTGAGCTTTGTGCGTGCTACTGTGTTTTTGTCAGTATACACATTTATATCTGAACATTAGGACCACCTTTGTTTTTACACACACTATCCATTATCTCAGCTCTGCAGTGACACTGACATGGTTGTGATGTGTTAATGTGTGTTGCGCTGGTGCGAGTGGATCAGACACAGCTGTGCTGCTAGAGTTTTTACGCCTCTTGCGTGACACTACTGGACAGACAATAGTCCACCAACCAAAAATGTCCAGTCCACAGCGGTCTGTTGCAGGGTTTAGTGACCACTAGCGGAATAGATCATGAACAACACCAACTGTGCAACAAAAGATCAGCTACTGTCTCTGAGTTTATACCAAAGAGAGAGGACAGTGAGTTGAAAGAGTGGTTAAAAATAAGCACATTTTCAGAATATTGCTGGATGCACTGTGGAAGTGTCTAATCCAGCATCTGCACGCATTCATGGAAACTGAATGTGGTGGTTTTTCCTAGGAAAATGAAACAAATTTTCTATACCTTTTATATTCTGAAATATTCTGAAAATGTAGACAAAAGAAGTTCAGAAATTAGATGTATTTTTTTCAAACTGAATGGCTACAGTTTGTAAAGGCTTCATTCAATGGCATCTCCCCTTTCATCTCATTCTATGGAAACCACTGTGGTCGGAAAGATGTAAAGAAATATATCGTTCTCTTGGTGGTGAACCTACAAGTGGAGGGAAAGGAACGGCTTGTGCTTTCTTTCATC
Organism: Hoplias malabaricus; assembly: GCF_029633855.1. NCBI lineage: Eukaryota > Metazoa > Chordata > Actinopteri > Characiformes > Erythrinidae > Hoplias > Hoplias malabaricus. The sequence goes on along the minus strand of NC_089805.1, from coordinate 30,338,699 downwards.
ACCATGGTCACAATATCATAACGCGTCTGCAATCTATTCTTCTGCCCCCCTATACCATCCTGCCTCTGATAGTCTCTGGCATGTGGGCAGCAAACTTCACTCAGGTGACACGGCTCATCATTCGTTTAGCTCCACTCCGGTCTGCCTGCAGCCACACACTCCTACGTCCTCTCTCTCTCCATAGAAATCTCCCACAATCCACTAGGAGGCATGGCTAATTGGGAGGGCAGAGGCAGAAGAAGAAGGTGAAGTCATTTCTTTTTCTTCCCCCCCCCCCCCCCCCCCCCCCCCCCCCTCTTGCTCTAGCTCTTACTGCAGGGATTCGAAGAAGAGAATTTGCCACCAGAAGCAACGAGAATGCAAATAAAAGTGCTGTGATTTCCTCCTGCCCGGGTCGCTGGATGACTGAGAGGAGTGAAAGCCAGCAGGGGACATTAAACTCGCATGGCAGCTGGTTGCCTTTATTGCACCGTGATCCGTCGACAAGCTCCTGGGGCAAGCGCAGGCAATAGGAAGGCAAGACAGAGGGGGGGAAGAGAAGGGAGGTGGAGGGAGAGGCCCAGCAAGTGAAGATGATAGAGGGGGAGAACATATCCTTCTATCCCCTGATGGCATGTCACCCCCCACCACACACACACACACACCCCAACTACAAAAAACTGCAGGAAATGGGATTAATGCAGAAGCATACTTCCTCCAGTAAAGCTTCTCCCCCACAAACTATTTGGCTTAGCACCATATGTAAAGTGTATATTTTTGAGCAGTGTTTGGTGGTTGGGGAATAAAGTGGAATCGGTTATACAAATTTCATGCCGCTGCTTGAGTTCACTTAATGCCACACACTGGATAGTGTGAAAATGAAAGCTCTGGCTCTTTGGGAGCTGTCAGGCTGTCTGTCTAAAAAGAGGAGCCACACAAAAAGTCAGACAAAAAGAAAGAGTGCCCTCTACTGCCAGACTTCTTCTGGCCTTCTGCTCACACACACATGCACACACTCCACTCTCTCCATTTCCCTCATATCATCTCTCCATCTCTTCCTTTATCCAAGCTAAATTTCATTCAGATTTTCAATTTTTTTTTTCCCATTATGAGCTTTCTCAAAAGAAAATTGAAGTTTAGTTCATAGCATTGTGATCAACTGTAGATGATGCTTTTATCAGAAATGACTGCTTGTAAAAAAGACTGATGCTCTCTTGGCGCTTCACTACAATGTGGGCTCTGAGAAGTATAATAACTGAGTTAAAAAGCATTTCAATTGAATTATATATTTATCATTCGTTTTTTAAACACATTTTGCAGCATTATTTGAGATTCTAGGTTTTCTAGCTGTAAGACTGCATTTCCTACCTCACGTTTAAAGTAACAGCCTAAAATTCTCAGCAATTCTCCAGTCCAGTAAAATAAACCTGTCACGACAGATGTTTTATGCTTTCAAGGGTTGCCATGACAAATTTTGCTGTTTTCTCATGTTACCACTACCTGTAATTTTAATGTCATACCATATAATTAGAATTCACGACTGGACATACCACATGCTAAATTTTGCCAAGTATACTATAATTAGAGGTCATGACCTCAAAATGATGACCTATATCTTGACCATTACAAGTGATGTTAACGTGAACCTGGTATGACATTTGCTATGATGTGTTAAGGGCAAGAGCATGTCAACTATACTTTACATTACACAGTTTAGCTTCTTTCATTTGTCCTTTAGAAGCCTACACTATTTTTATACACATTATAATATATTTTCTTAAATAATTTTATTAATTTAAAGCAATACAAATAAATGATATAAGACTAAAGAAAAAGTATTAAGTTACAACTTCAATAAAAAAACCCAACAGACTGAAACAATAAATTAACAAATCATAAAAAGAAATAATAATAACCAGGAGAACAGAACCATGCCTATTGCTACAAATATATCTGTGATCCACATCATAAATCTCTTTGATTATCAAGCAGATAGTGCCCACTTAAAGCTTCTGTGGCAGGAGAACCTCATACATAAACAATTTTTATTTATATTTTATATTCTGCATATTTTCACTTACATTCACCATACCTTATACTCTGCTAAGTTTTCAGAACTGTGCGATTCTTTGACTGCTTTCGGTGTGCCTTGAGGCAACAGACCACAGCACTCGACTCTGCTGACAACAGATAAAACTGAGCCCACCTTCAGCCTCACACTTCTCTTTCCTCTGCAACCTTGAGCACCTCACTGTGCTCCTCACGTCGCAGTTCCTTTCAGCGCTCCTTCAGCGTGAGCTTGTTTTCTGCATTTCAAAACCATCACTGTTCCCCAGCCTCCTTGCCGTTTAAAGCTCCCTCAACACTGCAGCACAGCTCAGAAGACTCGAGGAGGCTTTTACAGGGCTAAACGCGAAGGAGTGTGTGTGTGAGGTCACTTATTTGAATGTGCTGTGGATGCCGAGGAAAGCTAAAACATAAAGATGAAAAGGTGCTACTCCACAGTTAACACCTTTTTGCAATTTGGCTTTTGAGGTTTTTTTTTTTATTTTTTCCCTGCTCCTTAACTTTTTTTTTTACATTTCATTTTGGTGGTTCACAGAGTTCAGCAGCCGAGTAAAACTTTTCAGGCAATACTCGGCTCCTAAGGTCGATGTCCCACATCATAAAAGGGCCATGTCAATGAGTCTTGTGTGAAAAAAGGAGACAGAGGCTTTATATTGGGCCGTGACACAGCCCAGCACAGTGTGCATGTTGAGTCCTATTATTAGAAGATAAAATCTGAAAGACATTTATTGTTGCAATGTGCTCTAGCATGAGGAGCCCAGACCTCCATTTAGAGCCCTCTATGGCGTGGGTTTATGAGGTGCTATTATGAAATGATTTCTGCATGGCATATAAAAGGTTTTACTCAAAAGTATAAAAATACTGTAGGAAACGCACTGCCAAGACCTAGTGAAGGACAGAGGCTTGTAGTCTACACTAGTGTGGCATCAATTAAATTGTCAAAATTGATTAATTAGCAGCTAAATAACTGTAATTTAGAAGTGCTATGAACAAATAAATAAATACATACAAATAAATATACATAAAGTACGCTTCTAAACCTCATTCTACCACCATCTGTCTGTCCTTGCTTTCCAAACTGTTTTGGGGGCAGGGTGGGACAGTACTGGAAAAAATGACAAACATGCCAATCCTACGGCCTGTCTGATATATTCCAGGAAACTGATGCACTGATTATCCTGTGCCCATCTTGCTTGTAAAATTCTGATGCGGAAACCGACATAATATTGTGTTATCTCCTGTAGCGTGCCATACGTTTATCTTATATGACATTTCTTCATACTTTAGGCTGAAATTAAGATACAGCAGAGGTGAAAGGGGTGCAAAAATAAACACCACAAGTCATCAAATTTCTCCACTGCATGTGGCAAGGCAAACCGTGAATATGGTATTTCCTAAACCTGGCCATGAAGCCACCATTAAATGTAAGTGGTGTAGACAGACAGTCAGATTTGAGCGTCTGTGGTGGGCTGTCATCAGGCCCTGAGCCCATTCAAACCACCAGGTAGCATGGCATCTGAAAGAGCTCTTTGTGGCCTGGGCTGTGCCGTGCCGTGCAGCCTCAACCTAGCTGACCACACCGACTCAGGCAGATCCCTGTATCAGGGCCCCTGCCACCCAGGCTCTGGAGCCGATAGCCCAGGGCCAACACAGAGAAAGAAAGCCTCAAAGATCAAATGCTCCTCATTTTAAGGGAGGGGGGAGGGAAAAAAAATAAAAAAATACTGGCTCAACCCACTGAGGCTCATTTCCAAAGCTTAAATGTATGAATGTATAACCAGAGTAAATTCTAGCAATGGACTCTGGGCACACACACAATGCTTCCCCTGTTCCAGCTGTGTAATTCCTCACATGTTGACAAATTTGTTTACCCGCTGTGTTTATCCAGATGCTGTTTCAAAGGATGCACGAGTATGCTTAAAGATTCCAGGCAAGTATGAGTGAGGGAGATCGCGCACACACACAGAGAGGGAGAGAGAGAGAGACACACACAAACAAATTTGCTAGTTCAGATCAAATTGAAGCTGGAGAGGGGAAAACTGTAAAGCCATAAACTCAATCCAATTGTAAAAGTCCTTTCATGATTGAGATGAGCTGTGTCTGTATATAAGAGAGGTTTGTTTTCCTGCAATTGTGTGGGTTATAAGGATTCTCATATAAACAAACAAATGAAATAAAAAGACTGCCCTGTGCATCAACCAATATGTATCTATTTGATATAAGGCCAAAATTAGGTTTTATCTCTCCTTTAGAGTGTTGACATAATAACTTGGTCGTGATAAGAAATGCCATCGTTTCTCCCAGTGAGCCAGAAGAAAATTCCACTTTGAGTGGAACACACTCAGACGGAGAACAGAGAGAGAGAATGTAAAAGGAGACGTGTACAGGAGGTTAAGAGCATGCAAGCACATGTGAGAAAGCCAGGTTTTTGGACTGGCCAGGGCTATCGTGTCTGGCCTGGGAGGGGGGTTGGAGTTGAGGTGCTTAGAAAGTTAGGACTCTGGCTGGGTGCAAGATTACTTCCAGAGTGCCATTAGCTGCCCCGCAGGCCAAAAGGCCAGCGACTCCGCGGAGTAGCCGTCAGGTCTTAGCTTCACAACACGGAAATGCAGCGGTCGGTCAGAAGCGGCTGCACTACCACCTCTGTGTTTGGTTTGACTTTTTTCCCCCTCATAATTCGTAGGTGGGCTGGTGAGACGTCCGCCCCGCTTTCCACCCCTCCCTTACTGGCTTGTTTTTCTAAGTGCTTTCCCTTACCGAGTGGAGCTTCTGATAGAGGCCACACGCGTTGCACACGTAGCCCCCGTTGGCGTTCTTCCTCCACAGAGAGGTCTTGGTGGTCAGACAGTTGGCGCAGAAGACCCCTGATCCCCGCCGTCTCTGAAATCATAAAGAGACACAGAGAGAGAGAGAGAGAGAGAGAGAGAGAGAGAGAGAGAGAGAGAGAGAATATTAGAGTGAGTGAGGGCTTAAAAATGTATAGATGGATAAGGAAAATAAAAAACGTCAGAGGGAGACTCAGTGTGACGGATAAACTGAGAGTAAAACGAATAGGAAAAAGAGGAACAGAGCAATGGAGGAAGTGAAATATGCACCACTATGGGAATTGTAGGCAGATGCCAATATCTGAACATTTTCATACACATTTTCCAAAGGTGATATTGATACAGACACAAAAGTAGAAACTGGCACACAATCCAGCTGGAATTAAAATACAGAGAAATACGGCCTGCTCAGATTGCAGTAAAATGCAGATGTTTCAGGGCAGTAGTGCAGAATCCCAGAATCAGATATATTTTTTTAGATTTCTTGAATAATAGTGGTATAAATAAAACAATTCACTATAACATTATTTAACCTCCTGCTGATTTATGGGAATTGTAAAATACAACTGTTCCGCTGTTTTGGGGGTGACAACACACACTTCCCCCCAGCAAACTCTGGGTCAGCCACACATTGCACTGTTGTGTCTGAGGAACTAAAACACTCATTTCCTCAGGGGGAGCTTGCCTTCAAAAACTTATTTACCACTTAAAACCCAAAGTCTCTAAAGAGAGGGGTGAATCTAAACTCTCTTCTACAGAAACCCAACATCTTTGGATGTTCTATATATAGCTGCATTTAATATAATATAATAGACGTCTTCTCCACAAATCCACTGACCCATAAAAATAAAAAAAGACAAATGAATCATGTGGGGAGCTCTGGTTTTATCAGTGACAGAAACTACAAGTGAATCCCATGGGTCGGGGGGAGCGGGGCAAGTCAGCCGGGGTAGTATATGAGAATTATCCAGATTATGGCCTCTGTAAAACTCATTTGGCCTTATAGAATTTGTGCGATTTATTTAACTTCAGACGACTTGTGTAGGGAGTACATTCCCCCTGCCAGAAAAATACAATGCTCCTAATTGTGCTCTGATACATTTTGAATGGAAAGCTTTTTGCAGACATAATTTTGGCGTGGAGGCCGGAGAGCTTTCTTGGCAGGGATAGGGCACTTGATTCATCGGGTGTTTCACAATGTATCAGTAAAAAGTTCTGGGGAGCAGCCAGTTCCCTATAGGGTAATTTTTCAATCCAGATGCGAGCGCTATCGGAGGGCCCCCGCGTCAGCTAAACTAATTATGATCTTGCATTCGCTGATGCCTGCTCACTCTAACGCTCGACATCCGCCATTAATCACAGATACATGCAAAGTGAAAAGAAATGAAAGGGAATGAGGGATGGTAGCCCGCATGGCCATAAAGCCTCCAAATGACGGCAATAATTTAATGGGATGGAGAAATGTTTTTAGTGGAGCTATCAGCAAGTGCAAAGCGGCTGCGACAATCACCCTTTTCAAGTGAGGCGTAGCAGTCCTGCTCAGACTGGTCATGCTTCAGGCCAGAGGCTATTCTAAACCCCCTGCCTGCTCCACAGGGGCTCATCTCGGGAGTCCAAACACAGACATAGGCACATTCTCCTTCTCTGGACTATCAGCTTGTCATTGGTTCTTTCGAAAACTAATTTGACACTAAGCATGAAGTTGTTTCCAAACAAACTCAGACCATTTTCTTTTGTTTGGTTTTCAGGGGCCTGAAAATAAGAGTGGAAGAACTTTCACAAAAACAGAACTTCAAAATCGGAATCTTTTCATCAGGAATTGCAGGTTGTAAACAGGAGTTGTTTGATGCAAGGAAAAAAAAATTCAAAACCATTTATCCTGAAATGCAGCGAAAGCCATATAAATGTACAACAACAACAACAACAAATATTCTTGCACCTGTAAGAGTCTAATGCTCGAGTGCTCACACTCAAATCCACAAAACTCCACTAGTGAATTAGATTAACATCAAATTACAGATCATTTGCGTCCAATCCAATGCTTTCTTACAACCCTAAAGCTAGAATGTATATATTTTTCCATCTCTGTGGGGTTTTTAGAGGGCCACATGCTAGGTCTGACAGGCGTGCCATGATTGATTGATTTATTCTTTCCTATCCTGTTCTAGCATTACAAGGCAAACAGAGTGTCCGTCATCAGCTCAGCGGAGTTTTCTCTCCGGCCCTCTGGTCTGCCGAGCCAAATCACTCACACGTGTTTCCCTGTGCCCAGCCTCTACTGCCTGCATTAGCACAGCTACTGGGAGCAGGGCTGATGTATGCGGCTCTATTTGTCTCACTGCTCTTGCTGTTCATTTGTCAAGGCGCCTTAAACCAGGTACTGTTCAGCTGCTGCAGAAGGCCAGGCCCAAATGTGCCAAGGCGAACAAAATCAAACAGAACCTAGCCCCGCTAAAGCAAATCCATACTCAACACCCAACACTCACTGGACGCAGTGCATGACTGCACTGCAATCGACCTGCGTTTCCTCACAAAGGTGTTTCTTTTCTCTTGATTTAGACCAGGTTTTCACATGCCTGTTAGCTCCAGAAACAAACCGTTCAAACGACCGGCAGAACACATGTGCAGAAGAGATCATAATTGTTTCATTTAAATAGAAAAACGAAAAACACATTGTGTTTTTGTGTGGTCATATATTAAAGGATTCATTTTGTAGCTGTCAGAAAATGAGTATTATAATTATATATTCAAGAACTACAATGTTTACAGCATTACTGATAATCCTGACAGTGTTTTGCTGTAAATGATAGTTCAGACCTGACATATTTCGATGATGTGAAGAAGTTCATGGCATAACAGAAGCTGGAAAACTATTTTGAACAATGAACTTTGAACGGTGCCAATTGGCTTAGTCAAATGAGGAAAACATTACAAGTGTAAAAATAATTATTGCATTAACTTTGGCACATCTAATTGATTCATATTTACATTATTTAAATCAGATTTGATCAGTAATAACAGTGATTAAAAGTCTTTTGAGTTGTTTAACCAGCAACTTAAATCTGCCTGTAAAACTATGGAGTACTCTTATAGTTCTGGGGTCACCCTGAGTAGCAAATAAAAGCAGGCGCCGACATAGATCATGACCACTTTCTAAACATTAATATATTCTCAGATGTTTTTTTTTATATAATATATTTTTAGCTGCAGGGCAACAGACTACATCTGTTACTACTGATTAGGTACCGTGTACAACTACACATCATGTAAGCGCACACAGGTGGTACTTAAATGTATGCACATAGCAATAGTTTCCCAAAACAGAGCTGATTAATATGTCTGTGCAGTCTACAGTGCTGTGTTGATTTAGTCGTGCGTGTGTGTGTGAAATAGGGACCTTGGGCAGTTAGAGGCCAGTAAGAGCCAAGATCATGATGGGAGGTGTGTGTGTACAGGAGGAGAGGTGTTGGTGGGGTGAGGGCTGTGTTTTGAGGGGGGTTTCGATCCAGCAAGTTCAAGTGTCAATTACACAGGAAAGCACAGAAATAGCCTCCCTCCTGTCCAATGGCTCATAATCCCAGACTTCCTTTTCAATTATCAACTAGTCTGCTCTGCCATCTGTAAAAACGAACGTGTGCTGGGCCTTGCCAGGTTTTACTCGGTGCTCTCCTGGCTAGCCACAGCTGCTCTCTAAAGAAAAAAGAGGGGAGGAGGAAAGAGAAAGCCCTGATTGTCTTTGTTTTCCCTAAGTGCTCGGCCATTTTTCTCGCCTGCCACGTCAGCCGTTGGGTGAGGTGATGTATTGTTTTTTCGCGCGCAGAGAGAGGGCCACAGAGCATCGGGGCCCTGTTCCTTTCCTGACCGGCTTCACTTCATCACTGCATTTCCCCTCTTACACCACTGCTGGTGCTGCATAGGATCCATCATGGGATCCCCAGTACCAGGATGCTACAAACAAGACTATCCAACTGTGATTCAACAGCAGGAATTTGGAACTGATAATATTAAATGATTCAATAAAATATGCATGCTTTTTTTTTGACATCATAAAAATTCTAGGGCTGCATATTAAAAAACAAACAAACAAAAACCCAAAAACAACTGAATAGTGAGATAAATAGTTTATAATCTCACAAATAAAGAGATAAATTAATCGATGCATGAATAAATAATAAAATAAGTAAGATCCAAAGGAGTAAGTGGTGGAAACTGATTTTTCATGACGTACTGAATCATTTCCTAGAGGATTTAAAGGAAAATGGAACTGATGTCATAGATTTACACCCGCTAATAAACATATGGCTTATAGGGATATATTACAGCCTAAGAAACCTTGAGTGTCTCTGCTCTCGCTGCATTTCATAAAGCATCCTGCCACCACCAAGGCTGAAAACTTCGGCGAAATGTTTGGGGGTGTGTGGCGGGGTAATTACGGGCCATGTTCTATATTTTCAGGGGTAATTTGCTTGTGCACAGCGAGCAGCAGAGCAGTGCACAGGTAGAGTGGGTGTTAGAGGCACTTATTCCAGGCAAACATCAAGTCGACTCCCAACGTTTGCACTGAGGCCTGTGATGAATGGCCTTGCTGCTCTTTGGCGCTTTCTGTGGGTGTAGCCTGGTGCATTCTGTTTGTACGTGATTGATTATTAATGCCTTGCTCCTGGGATCCTGGCTGATTCGGCCCTCGTGAAAGGAATCTGAAGTAATTAGATCCGGGACCTAATTACATCTATTTATTTAGCGAACATGTTCCCACGTTCCGGTAAAATCCCTCTACTGCTCTCAGGTGCGAGAGGTGAGAGACCGCCATCACACCTCTCACCAAAAAAATCAATCACAGCACTGCACATCTAAGATGAGCAAATGAAAGAAGTTTATCTAATAGATGAGGTGAAGCTGATATAGTCTCACTTCTGATTAAGTGCATAAACAGTTGCTGGGCCGACAGTGAAGTAAAATAGACAAAACTAGAGTGACACCTTAACTTATAAGTTACAGAAGCTTATATGACAAATCTTTAGCAAATAATACAGAGTTGTGCACTGTGTTTTTGCTGATGTTAATGCCAGATACTCCACAGTTATTGGAGTCAGCAGAACAATGGAGACATAAACGAACTGTGCGCTTCAGCACTCCGTGACACCACTCTGACTTTATGTGGGCTGCCACTTTGTGACTGAGTTGCTGTGGTTGCTAAATGCTCCTACTGTTCATTAGTACCACTCACAGTATAACCGACATGTTGCAGTGGTGGCATATTATTTTGGCACCAAGCTTGACTTCATAGAGCTCTTTAAAAAGATCCATTCTTTCACAAATGGCAGTCTGTATGGCTAGGTACCTGATTATACACACCTGTGGTAACAGGACTGGATGAAACACCTGAAGTAAAAAAAAAAATAAAAAAATCATGTGATGTGTCAATACTTCTGTCTGCATAGTGTATGTTCTTCTTTAGTTTTTACACTGATGACACTGGACAACATCTTGACATTGATCTGACAGGCTTTTTCCATGGTCAATGGCAAAGAATAAACTGTATGATCACATGTCTTAGTTGATGCACATTCTTCATGATAACAGTAGGAAAGAAATTCGATGAGGATGCTCTTGGTCTGGCACCAATCAAGAATAGAAGATAAATAAATCACAAGCTTTTCAACATGCACTTCATGGATAGGAGTAATAGCGTGGTTTGAAAGGGGTGCTTTATCCACACAAAGCCACTGAAATTAAATTAAATTTAATTCACTTAGGCAATCCACAGGCCCTCTTACATTAAATAAACAATTATTTAATCAGCTGCAGTGAAATTAGGCGAACCCCTGCTGACAATTTCAATCTCAGAAATTCAGCATCCACATTTTGTGGCTCAGGCAGCACCATCTCAGTGCTGACAGAGAACATCTGGTTACAATTCTAGACATATCGAACCATCAAGTCCTACTTCATGAGGAGGTTATCCTGGGTTTACACAAATCTGATGTCTCTTGCTAAATTGCAGCCCTAATTGCATAATTCTGTTGGAGTTTAATAAATAATTTTTTAATTTATTCCTCAAGGATTTGTTCAATCTAGAATCTTAAGAGGTGGACTTGGGAGGTCATAGCTCTGTGTAATAAGCGGCAAGCATTTCAAATCCACTTCTGCTGCTCTCCAATTTGCTCCTGACACACTTCATGGCAGAATGAGCTTGTGATATTAAAAAGAGAAGCAGGCAGTGTCACTCTTCAGGAGCTTTAGGTGGAACAATGTCAAAGTATTTAAAGCAAGATCAGAAGAGCGCATACACACTTAATCTTTAAAATAAAACCAGGACATCCCTATCTGTGTTTTCTTACTGCTATAACAAGGTTGTTGTTTATTTGTTTTGTTTTGTTTTTTTAACCATGGGTCACATGCGGTGGTGTTCTGGGCTAATGGCTTGGCTGGAATTGAGCAATACACATGCCATAATGGTAGAAGGTCAGAACCAAGAAATGGATCTCTTGCCACTCTCACCTGGCCCAGCTGGCCAGCTCTCTCTCTGCCAAAGGTCAATTGTTTTAACCATGAAGCTCAAAAGGGGACAGACCTCCTGATGAGAGCATTCTTACTCAGGCCGTCTCTAACCCTTCTCCCAGGCTGACAGGAGCAGATCAGTGAAATCGGAGAACAGGATCAAAGGTAAGCTACCCCTTTTATACATTATGAATACATTATGCATTATGAAGACTTTGTAGATCAAGGCAAAATGAGTTTCTATTGTATGCACACAAATGTAAATGTACAACAAAGACAGCAAGGGCCCTGCTTGGCCACTGATACTGGAAATGTGCATTAATGGACTCCTATTCAGAATTGATATCCTGTATAGCACAGTCAAGAGCTTTTACCTACTACCACTAATCACCATTACCAATCTCATATGGAAACATCAAGAAACTAGTAAAGAAAAAAGGGGAAACCAACATGTAAAAGGTATCTTTTCTTTTCTACTGCCTCTATTAGATAAAGGCTTTATGTATTCAGGAAAAATCCATTCCAGCGTCTGAACAATGCTCCAGTCTCTACTTATCCATGTGAAGGCATTATGCCTTTGGAAAGTATCAATGAACTCTGTGTCCCCTATCTAAGGCTTCCTGAGATATGCAGTATCCTCTTACATTCAGTGGCTCGAAGGGCACATCCTGTCTGAGTGACAAGGGAAGGAAGTCCGTTTACACAACAGCCGGTTTCTAAATGTGTCATCTGTCGCCTTTCTAACTGATAACCAGTCCCTCCCAGCCCTGCATCAGAGCCCTGCTGTTTGTGGCAAACTGGCACAGATGTCAGGATGTGAGAGAAAGCAACCTGAGATAATAGCTCCAGAGACAACCAGAGGCCACCAGGAGACTGACCATGACATCATGACCATCATCATCATCATCATTATTACCACCACCTTCTCATGTGTCAGAAAAGACAGTTAGGGGCAGGGACAAGCATGTTAAGGGCTTCATTTCACTGTACGTATTTAGAGCATGCTTATTCATTCATTGTTCTTTTATTTCACTATTTGTTATGTAAGGTGTTAATACAGCCATCATAATATACAGCATCTTAGGACATTTTTTCTGAGTAAATATATTATAGATACTGTTATTACTGTGAACGTCTTATAGAATGTACCATAAAAATACAAATTATAGCCTGTACACAATCTGTGTGTTGCTACAACTGTATAATTCCCTTATGACCAACATGTAGCATGCAGTTTCTTTTTTTCCATTTATTTTACACATTTTCTTCCCATACAATAAATATTTAAATGAAATTGCTACATGTAGAGCTCCAGATCCATGTTTTCTTCACATTTCTGTTGAGATATAACTTTCTTCTCAGTGTCTGAATTATGCATAGTCTAAAAACTGCTGAAAACAAAAATGTAATTTTCTTTAGTATATGTAAAATATCATAGCCTCATCAAATTTTGGCACATTGTCACATCCATTTAACAGGTTTATAAAACCACACATTCAGTTGAATACAGAATTAGCACAAAGTATTTTATTTTTGTTTGATCAAGTCTTAGAGTCATGTGCTCTGTTTCCCAGGAGAGTGTGCTAAAGATGTGCAGAAAAGCACACTTAATACAGACTGCTACTGCCCCTCCAACACACACATCATATTTTAATTGTTTAATATTTGTAACCTCTTAACCTGTGGTAAACAGCGTGGCTTTGTTAAATGCCTCTGAATCTGTCTGTAAAATATATGAGGGTACAGACCCTGGGAACTGCCATGAGGTAAACTCTGGCACACTTTGCCTTAATAGCTTGTGTTGTAACACGGTGTGGAAAAGAGGACATGGAAACCTCACTTCACCTTGCCCTGGAGGGGAAACACAAAGGCAGCAGCACACAAACATCAGTCAGAGTTGGTGTGTGTATGTATGCAAGGATCAGTGTGTTATGTGAACATCAAGGGGTTCCACTCGCTAACAAAGAAAATCTCTCTTTACTCATCACAGAACTCTGTAGTGTAAACTTTTCAGCCATGTGCTAAAGCAGGCTACAATTATGAATATACAAATGTTCAGAATGTACCACTACAGGTGCATGATTTACTAAATACTGTTACAATTAATTAACATCTGCTGATTTCAGTGCAATATTATAGAGATATGATACAGTTTCTATGTTGTAAAAGGAGTACTGAATTAAAAATAAATAAATAAATATCACATTTAAATTTGATCCCTGTAGAGGATGTGTTAACTTATTTTCACTAAGTGAAAAAGTCATGTTGCTGTGGGTATATATGCTTTTGAATATATATGTGTAGGATGCAAATATACAATGCAAAAAAATATCACACATTTCCAAACATACACAATTTAAGTGGTGTCAGTAATGAAATATAGATTTTTGCTGCAAAACGCATACAAAATTACACTGCGGTTTTATTAGAAAATCCTTCTCAAGTCAAGCTTCCTGACTCAGTCTAGTCAGGTTTCATGAGTTATCATTAATATCACAGAAGAAACAGTACTGTGATGACTTCTGGGCGAATTATACTAAAAAATATCTAACATTGTGCTTAACACTGAATTACATCAGGCATTGATTGTAAAGCAGTGTCTGAGTGAATATGCCTCTCAGTGCAGAAGTCTTAAAAAGAAAAGATTTTGCTTACTGCCTGGGCATGCTCTGTAAGCAGAAGGGAGGTGAGCTTTGCGTGGGATCAGAGATGGCAGTGACACCATTTTGCCCCGATCAACATAGCCCCATCTTGCAAAGACAGCACACTGGTCTGGATCATGAGTAGGTGGCAGGAGACCCAGATAACAAAAAACAACTACAAGCACACTGATAGATGTAGGCCCACACAGAGCTGAGATCACAGGCCAAAGCCACAAGCCCAGACTGATAAAGAGCATACTGAAACACCAAGCTTGTCTCAGTCCAGGGCAAGTGGTCATGTCCCGATGAAATCTATACCTGTGCCTTCACCTCTTCATCACTATGGCTAGACAACCACGCTGATGCCCACACTGATAGTTCAAAAAGAGTGCTACCTCAGAGGTCAGGGAGAGTTTAGGCAGGTGAAACGAATAACATCAGCAGTTCCAGATGCAGTCAGCAAGCAATTCTTGTTGACAGCTTGGAGTTGCATGGAACTGAGGGTGCTATGAATGTGCACCGGTAATCAAATGCTAAGGTCTTTATTACAAGTGCCAGTATTCAGAAGCTGAATTTGTTATTTAGGAATTCATTACATTGTATCCCAGGAAAAGTTTTGCTTAGTTGTTTGTTGAAAGATGTGCAGCTGTTACCGAGAAAGAAAATTTGCAAATCAAACAAAAGCTGCTAGTGTTCTCAGAAGGATTGAGACCAGACCTCAACAACACTAAATGTGTTTGGGTTTACTTGGAGGGTGAGAAGCAGAACATGAAATCCTAACTTTAACATTTAAAAATTAATATAAGATATTTGGGGAAATATCCCTGTAGAATATAATGGAAGGTGCAACCAAGAGACCCTAATTACTGTCCAAATGTATATTATATAGTATTTTTGAAAGATCCTGGGTAATGTTCTGCTAAATACACCATCTCTGTCCAAAGATAAACATGTATCTCAATTTTTTGTTGATTTTTTGCTTTAGTTTCCTACATCATTTGAACACAGCAGCTGTCATGCAGCTCGAGGGTTTTGGGGTTAGGGTTAAACAAGATAGAGCAATTTTAAGAAATGAATGAATGAATGTATATTTTAACTGTTTTTAAAATATTAATGCTACCCCTTTTGTCCTTTTCTGCTGACCAAATACTTATTTTTATTTTATTATTTTATTTATCCTTACACACACACACCCCCACATGCGAGAAATAATAAATATCCTATAATTATCTTTAAATCAAATATCTGAAACAGAGTTCCTGAAGGTAACCCTGCTGATCCGTCAAGGGCTGCAGTGTCTTAGAGTATTTGTTCCAGTTTGCTTATGCTACATAACCTGATTTCCCTAAAGAGCACCTAATTAGTGAGATCAGATGTTGTGTTACATGATTGGAACAAATACCTGCAGACACCGTAGCTCCTGATGGATCAAGCTCAGCACCCTGACTAGAGAGCTCCTTCTCAGGAAATAAAAAAAGAAAAAGAAAGAAAAAGAAAAATATATAATACAAAGTGCTAATTAAAAGCTCACACTGTCTCCTATAGCACATCTCAGAAAAGTGACAGACACCTCCAGTGTGGAGGTGGACTGTCAATCAGTGAAAAGTGACAATTTAAACTGACCTGTGTGTTGAATAGGGCCAGAAATTCCTTTCAAAGTAATGGGGGAAAAATTATAATAATAATAATAATTGACTTTCCAACTATCATTTAAAGAAAAATCTGGTAGGCCAGATTATCTGTAAAATAGTAACAGATAACAAATAACATGCTTGAAGTTGAACCAAAACCAGCTGTTTTGTGAAATGATAATCAACAGTTACATGATTAGTTCTTGTAAAAATTGCATATTCTTTGAGTAATCATTTCCAAAAGTTGTTCCCAACACAGTTTTGGGGATTTTGTTATGTTTGCAAAGTGCTGTCAAATGTTGAAAGATTATTTGCTCCACACAAGATTGTCTGCACTCTTTTCAGGAGCTAAAACTAAATATTTTCACTCAGAGTATGGATACCCAAAACCCCAGAGTGGCTTTGGGAGATTCCAGCATCCCCTGTCAGAAAATTAACTCTTCTCACAGTTGAGAAAAAGCTCTAGTTGCTGGTGCTCAGTCAGTGGCAGAGAGATGTGTTTGGTAAAGTGAGATTACATCATCGCTGTAAGATCATTAGTTTTATTCACAATGGTTTACTGACGCTCAAACAAATCACGCTTGGAAAAGAAAGGATTCAACCTCAACTCACAACAAAATGAATGCAGCAAATGTTTTATTAGGTAAGATCACAAAGGTTTAAATCTACAGTTTGTTTGAAAAACATGACACTGTTGCACTCAGTTGCGATGTAATGCATGACAATTTTACAGGAAACATTCCTCCAAGGCCACCTTTTGTTCCTCTTACATTCAGTGTGTGTGACTCAGTTCCATTAGCCAAAATCCACAGGGAATTCCACTGAAGAAATAATAATAAAAAAAACCTCACAGTAATCAAAACAAATAGCTGGAGGATAGGGAAAGACGATGGTGTATAATGCTGGGGGTGATGCAGTAGGATACCGAGTGAGATGGAGAGAAATACAGAATAGAGAAAAACACACTTTTACACAATAAGCCACCCATTTTACTATATTTGGCTTCTCTTTTATTCAGAAAAGGGAGTACAAGTACTTTCAGCTCCAGCAAATACACCAAACAAAACTGCAAATTTGACTACTCTCTTCTCTCTAGGTTTGTATGTTTTTGGCTTTGAATGTCAAACCCAAAGAACTGGCCTCCATCATTTATTCCTCATTGATGCAGAGGTGGGCAGAGAGAATGAATGCTGCTGCTAATGATGCCTCCGTAGAGCTCAGGGAATGTAGCCTAAGCACCACCACTGAGCTGTGATCAAACACTCTGAGCAGAAGAAGTGCAGTGGCGGGTATTAGGAAGTACATTTAAAAAAATGTGATGCAAAGGGACATGGACTGCCTTAAAAATGTGAACATAGCCAATGAGTATATATAGGGATGGAGATATCACAGCTAACTTCTTTCCTCTAAGTTTTCAGACAACTTCCAAGGCACAGCAACAAAAACCGTCTGTTTATAGCAGACAGATAAAAATAAAATTGGACAATTCCTGCAAAACTATTTACACGCTTTTTTTTGTTTGTTTTTTTTACACAAAGCCACATGACAGAAATGAAGAGAAAAATGTGAAATATATTTTTCAAAATGTATAATATATTTTTTTATACGCAGAATAGCAGAATGTTCTGGCCTGCAAGAATACAGCAGTGTTCTGCAGCACTACTTAAGTGACCCGCTTAGCAACCAAAACCAGTGCTATAGGTCTTAATTGCCTAGCAACCTTGGACCAGTAAGCCCTCCAAATTAGTGGCTGAGGAGGCGGAGTGGTTTGAGCGACACAAGGAGCAAATTTCATTGTGTTTAATTTGGATAATTATGGGAGTTTTCAGGGAGAGGGGTAATGAATGGCATTTTATTGTATTAACTCCTGGTCTAAATTGCTGGAATATGGAAAAGACATCTCAGTTAAGGGGGCTAACACCTCCATCAGTCTGCAGAGGAGAACTCTGAGCTTCCCTGAAAGAACCAAATGAAGGTAATGAGTTTCAATAAAGCTTGCAGGCTTGATTTAGTGACTAGCTATTGGGTTCGGATGGTCTGGCTTGGAGGGAATTCATGTCATGGGATGCTACAAAAGAACCCCAAGGGATAGACGTCCTCTGGAAACATCAGCTATGTGTACTAACACTGTGAACTATTTATCAGATTATTTAACACTAGTATTATTGATCATATCAGAATCACTGTTAATAAATAATAAGTTAATTACTTGTCTAACGTGTTTTCAAGAACCCAAAGACATTTACAGGTTACAGTACAGTTGTTTGAAGGCTGACAATATTAAGAAACCAGAAAAACAAATTTATGGTACTGGGAGATTGAGTTGGATTGATGGGACTCAGTCACAAACATTAGGTCAATTGTTTTGGATCGCAATTCATTTTGGATCACAGACACCACTTCAAACTCATTCCACGTATGATGTGGAACTCCAACAATCCAGAAAAGACCGTTCCTGTTCGTCACAACCCAGTGTTTGGGAACTTAATGCTTGTCTAAAAAATACTGAGCACTGGGCATAGTGACCTCTCACAGCTTGTGTGTGGCAGCTCCAGAACATGCCGTTTCATTTCATGCTTTCCTACAGAGATACTACAAGCTATATGCATTCTTCATTGTAGACACATCTAAATTGCCTTCATTTGTGGGTCCTGTTTTTATTTTTTTAACTTCAGATGAAATTTCTCCCAAATTTATTAGCAAGAAATACTGAAATTCCTGATTCCACACTTTGGAACCATAGCATATACTAAACTAAAGACCAAAGTTGGCTGCTGTAACTTTCTTAAAGGACGTTGGCACACAAGGAAGTGTAGCCACCATTGTGGAGAAGAAAAATACTTCATGCTCTGATAAAAGCTCCAGGGTGACGGAGAGCAGGGACGCAAGGGAGGAATGTGCTGGAATTCTGACTGTCTTCTAGCTTGTGTTCGGTGTTCACCTTGACCCTGCTGGTCTAGCTGGCTCTGCTCGCCCCCCCACAATGCTCCACACCCCTTTCCTCACCGCTGAGCTAATCAGAGCAGGCAGGTCACACAGCAATGTCCCCTTCACTCGCTCACCAGTACAAGACAATCTATCTCAGGACACAATACCAGGAGCACAAAAATATGGTGCACAGGGGACAAAGGCGGAACGTGCCTTTCTGCCAATCTCATTGATTTAGTCATATGTTTACAGCATGTACTTCATCTTTCAATAAATGATAAGAGGAGCACAGGAAGCAATGCATCAAAGAAGCAAAAAAACAAAAAAGCAGTTGTATGCAGTCCATTGTTTAGCTACCAGTGGGTCAACACAAACTTAGACCTGGTTTTACATGGGCATTCTTCAATCACCTTGTGTTTTAATTTGCTATACTCTTTGTAGCCTGGTTCTACAGAGGACCAGATGCAGTGTGGTGTGTACATTGGCCAGTGACCGTGCACAGGCTGTGCATTAGCGACCAGACGCTGCTGTGCATTAATGGGTGCAAGCAGAGCGGAGGCCTATTACTAATTCCATCTGGAGGAGCACTGAACTGCAGGGCCACCTTCTGCCCTACGGCAAATTGAACGACTAGCCTGTTTCCAATTTTCTCTAACTCCGCTATCTAAAGATACGTGCGTCCACTCCCCTACTTGCTTAACGCAATTTTAGCCCTGACCCCTTTAATGGTGAAACAACATGCAGCCTGCCTTTCCCCCCCATCCCTTTCTTACATCAAATCACTCCATCTTCCCTGACCTCTGCCACTGGCTAACACGAGCACAGGCCACCGTTAATTACCCCTTCAATCCTTAAAATATAGTAGCACTAGTCGTTTCATTAAAACTGCTACTGTAAATCTTATCGAAGCGTGCCGACATGGGAGGAGGCGGGGATACTGACGGCTTCACCGGCATCTAGTGACTTTCACTTTCTTTTTAATGAGGTAGGTGAAAGTCAAACACATATTAATTGCAGAAATGTGGCAGGGTGTGCATGTGCAAAAAAATCAAAATAAAATAAAACACTGGGCACTAATCCTGCAAGGTAAAGCTGGGCTCTTTTATAAATTCAATAAATAATAAGCTCATCCCCAATTATGCCACAGCCATGCATGGATGGAAGTCCAAGAGAGCACGCACAGGCCGGCTCTGTTTGGAGAGGATGGCTTAGTTCCTGTCTGTATACACCAGTGCTTGCCAGTTGTTGCTTTCTAATGTCTTATATATACAAAAAGGGTAATTAGCATGCCCCTGCAAGCATGATTACTTGCTTGAGTTCAGAAGGTTACTCATGGAGTGCACTCCAACAAAGAATGGCTTTATTACACTCATTCTGAACCCTTTCTACTACATTTGAATTTCAATAAAATGTCTTTTACTTAAAGGAAACAGGAAAAAGCATTGTTTTATGGAACAATAGGATTGTAGGAAACATATCAAAACCATGCGCCCCAGACATTTTATACAGAAAATGAAGGCAAACTAATCAGCGTGAGGTTTTGTACAAGTTGCTGTTGGTGGATCAGTCAGTTTGATTGCACCAACTATAGAGACAACAGACATTTGAGGAGCAAGTTTGGCAGTGTGGTTTAAATTAGAGATGTGTGGTATCCACTTTTTTCTTACTATCATACCATCTGAAAATATTAAGACCTTACACAACATTACAGTTGGGGGGATGCACTGTTGGGCAGCACTGAACTTCATATCCATCATCCCCATCATTTCGAATGAAGGGGTTTTGGAGTGTTTGCCCAGAGTGCAGCCCGGCAGCGCAGTGTGACACCTGTTATCAATAAAACTCATGTCTAAGAGAGCAATGTCCAGTGACTAGTTCTGGAGGAACAGAAAAGTTAAAAAATAAGAGAAATAATGCAGGGTCTGTACTTTTGAACATAGTTGGTCAGTTGGGCTTAAAGTGAGCTGACACAAACACCACAGCACAGACCACGTTCGAGTTAACTGAGGCTCAAATCACACATATTTAGAGGATAAAGCCCCACATCTGACGTTTCCAGCTTCCTCCCCCTTTCTTTTAAGGCAAAGTCTGCGCTAAACTCACAACAGACACAGAACAGTAATTTAACACATCAGACAAGTCATAATTTTGAAATATCGTTCTCATTTTGAGATATGCCCTGTGAAGGACTGGCGTCCCCTCCAGGGTGTATTCCGGCCTTGCGCCCGATGATTCCAGGTAGGCTCTGGACCCCCCGCGACCCTAAATTGGATAAGCGGTTACAGATAATGGATGGATGGATGGATGGATTTTGAGATATTTATACCAACCAACACTAGTTTGAATCCTTCTAGCACTTCTGCTAGGGATACATCTATTGATTCTATGTGGAAGAATGCAATGACCTTGTTTGCATCCTGAGTAAGCAGTATCTGCACATGTATTTGTTTAACTTTCCAAGTGTGTATACGGCACTCTTTGAGAGCAGTTTGAAAAGATGACGTGGGCAGGGAGAGATCGAGAGAGAGAGAGAGAGAGAGAGAGAGAGAGAATGTAAACAAACTCTTCTTATACAAAAGGAATACAAAATTACTTCTTAATTATAATTTGATAGTAATTTATTTAATAATAAATTAAAAAAGTAATGTTGATCTGTTTATGACAGATACACCTCTATACTAAACTTGCATGTTAAATAGATGCATAAATGAGTAGCTACAGGAAATGAGCATGAGCTACTGGGTGCTCTGCGCCCACTGAGTGACACCCTGCCAAACGAAGCCTGTTTTTCAACAGTGATTTCATTGTTGCTCTGTTTCTTTGTAGAAGCTCATTTAGCAATGCAGCTGCACTCCTCCATACAACTGCATGTCAATATACCAACAAGGCTGAAAATAGGATAATGGGAATGGGGAAAAAAAAAAAAAACACCAGGTGGGAAGTAACCGGCGTGTTTATCTCCACCTTATGAAGCATGTTAATTAGAACAGACCTTAATGGTTAGAGAGCTGGAGCTTGATGGATATCAGATGTATTAATGAGATACACTTAGTGCTCTGAAACTGCTGAAAATCTATACACAAGTGGGAATAGAAAATGACTAGCAGATAATCCATTACACGAGACCAGAGTCCAATTATAGCTCCTTGATTAAATCACAATTGGTTTTCAGTTACTCACAGGGTTGACACTAACTTCTTTCTATCACTTACAATTAGACATACTTAATAAACACAAATCATCAATACAAAAACACTAAGCTGAAGTTGAATTCAAGTTTTTCTTCATTAAATATGCTCTTTGTGGTACAACAGCCTGGGGCGATGGTGATTAAAATGTTTTTAATGGTGGCCTCAGTGGTTGAGAGATTAAGAGAGCCAGTGCATCTTACATGGGAGGTAAATTCTGACTGCAGGCAGTCATCCCCCGCCCCATGCCCCCCACCCCCTCTTATTTGTTCAGATACAGCAGGTCCTCCTATAGAGTGGCACCATGTCACAGACCCCTGCATGCTCTAATGCTCATATATACTGTACGAGGTAGCCACAATCTGCTCTCAAAGCTAGAGGAAGAGATGAGAGGAGCTGCCACAGAAATCAATAAATGAATTACAGTTTTTCTCTATTTTCTACATTCTCCTTCACACTGAAAGCCCACGGGGAGTGTGTGCTCATCACACACACGGGGAGAGGGGCCACTCTGGAGGGCCAGTGGTGCTTTGGGCACAGCGAAGGCAGATTGGATCGAAAAGCATTCACCATGCCCGGTGATCTAAACCAGTGTGGGCAGAATTTTAGCACGATTAGAGATGGATCTCCCCATGGTCCTACTCATAAAAACACAGAAGCAAATTAAATGGCAGGGACATTTATTTTAACCCAGGAAGATCAGTCTTAGATGTTGGCTGCAAATATCTCTCTAATGATCTAAATAACCCTTAGGCTCTGGCTACTAGACCACTGTTCTGAGAAAGCCAGCAGTTTCCTTATTTGATTTGCAATTAATTCCTTTCACATCTGCTTATTGGCAGCTACATTTACTGGTCATTGCTGTGTTCTTATGTTCATCCTTAGCTCTAAGACAACGTTTATTCTGGACTCCCCCCACACACACCATGTTCGTGATGAACAGTGCCACAACATATGTTGCGGTGTCACAACCCAATTCAGTCCATCTTTTGACAGTGTGCTTCAAAATCTGACTCCTATTGTTCTCAGTCTGTCATGTCTTAGATTAGTCATTTTCCATCTATAGTAAAAGCAAGACTAAATCTTTACAGCCCTTATACCTTGAGTATCTAATTAAAAAAAAAAGAAGAAGAAGAAAAAAAGAAAGAAAAAGTGACCTTGGAAACGAGAAGTTCTTTTAATACATAAAGCAAAATGGTTTTTTTCCCTCTTGTGTTTTACAGGACATTCTCACAACTGCATTAAGCATAGAGGTCCTTCATTATGGATTTCTTTCCCTGCTACAGGAATTTGGAGACAGATGAAAGAAGGCAGGCACTCTCATCACTTCTGAGTACTCTCTCTGTCTGCAAACATGCCTGCAGGAGATTTTCTGCTGAGCAATTCTACGTGCGGTCAACAGTCTAAATGCATTAACTTTGGAGGACATTTCTAGTACATTCTCTCCCTTAATCAATACACGTGGTAATCATTTTATTCCTTTTAAATATACCTTACGCTGGCATTTAGCCAGCTGTCAGTATTCTCGTAGCTTGGCTTTTTTTACTGTAAAAGACTGTAAACAGGAGAGAACGTGCTAAGGGCTGTATCCCTAACAAATGCGATAGGCCAAAGGACACAGGCCCTGGTCAATTTTGGGCATCAATGCAGTCGGTGTCACTGCTTAGACACTGTGTGACATCATGCTGCCCCGAGGGGCCTGAATCACCTTTGGAGCAAGCGACTGCCAAAATGTCAAACCAGATCAATAAAGAAGCGAAAGGTCACTGCTGCTCCTGTGAGTAAGATTCAATACTTCATTAACAGGGCTGAGCAGCAGAAGGAATCTGAATGGGTATTTAAATGTTGGTGGAGCCACAGAAACGTATCAGCAACGTCGAGGGATGAAGCCGTTTAAGACGTGGGTCACGTATATGGCACTAAAAATTGGAGCAAAGCAGTGGCAAAATCAAGTTAATCGTTTTCAACTGACCATTTATTACTGCGACTACACACACACACCTCATGTCATTTACACACTTACTCACTTATTCAACTGTTATTTAAAAAATTATGAGCATGCATCGCTTGTATAAAAGCTGCAATAGTCATTCATGGGTTACCCATGCCTCTTTCTGTCAAATACTTACCCTTAATGCCCAGATCTAAGTTCTAGCTCTTAACAACAAATAAACGCCACACATTAATACTTGGTGTCTATTGGGTCTAACTGCCCTAGGGTCCATCTGGTTCTCGTCAACTGCATAAATTAACATGTATTATGTTGTAACTATACGTAACTACGTTATCATCATCAACCTATTAATTCTACTGCACATTCCCAGAAATAGTTTGTTCTCACCATTTCGAGCCAGTGAATTCTTGCTTGCTGCTGATGTCTACCCTAAATCCTGTTCAACACACCCATCATTTAGCTACAAGATGATTATGCTTACAGCAAAATTAAAAATGTTAAGCTCCTCTAATAACCTCCCTTTCTCTTTACGTCTGAATAAATCCGCTGTAACCACCCACAGAGAAAGAGCTCCACAGGATTTGCTAACAGGTCGCATGAACATTTATTAAGCAAACGCACCCTTGTTACTATTTTTGGGACCAAATTAAGTGGGCAAACCTGGAAACACAAGTGCCTGATCAACGTCTTTAAAAGCTTGCACCCACTTGGCTCCCAGCATGTGCCCTGCTGAGCCACCCGTCACATGCACTACTTCAGACGAGACAAAAATACACTCACAACCCAAATCCGCATTAGCTAGCAGCTCTCATCCTTTATTTCTGGTGCTGAGCTACACCCAAAGACAATGTGGAGATGATGTTCTTTACGCAAGAGCAGAGGACTGAAAACTCGGAATAATCCTGCGACTGGTCAAGTCCACTACTTCTTCACTAATTCTTCTTGGAGTTTAGTTGTTCAGTGCTGAATGGTTCAATGGATGAACGAATTGATGAATGAATGAAAGAATTAATGAATGAATATGTGCATTTGGACAGTGCATCAAAAAGCTGCATAACTGATACTAATAAGGGTCTCATTTGCAGATATTCACAAATATGGTCAATTATCAAAATCAGATCTTCTTTAAACATCTTTCTGTGTAAAAGACTCATGCTTTACTTATATCTGAGCTTTGTTTTTCTCATATAAATTATGAGACATTATGACTTTTCCATTGCTGTGGAAGCCTCGGAAAGTTGTTTTAGATACTAAACAATCACTGGATTAAGAACACCTACTTTATATCTACATTCATTATCTTTTTGCCAGCTCCACTGACCACAAAGAAGCACTTTGTAGTTTACAGGCTGTAGTCAATCTGCTTCTTGATCTACCACCCAAACCAAGCCTGCTATGTGGGGGTCCTATGGGGGTCCTGGCCATTGAAAAGCAGGGTGAGATGGGGACAAAATAATTGTAGAACTACAAAGTGCTCCTGATAAAATGGAGAGTAGGTGTAGGTACAAGGTTGATGTTCCTATTCCAGTGTACACGTTGTCTAAGAGATCAAATACAATATTTTCTAGCCATGATTAGCTAAAGTAAATTGAATTCCAAACCCTGTGCCCAATCAACAATTGTACTGAACTCTGATATATGTGCATTATTACACAATTTACAGCAAGGCTTCTGTACAGCAGGAGTGGCCTAGGAGAGAGAAATACAGAGAGAAATACAGTGGGAAACAGACAGAGCAGAGGATGAGGGAGTGGGGTGTAGCTGGCTAAGGCCCAGATCCTCCAGTTCAATTCCATTGTTTTATCCTCAGCAATATATTCATCATGTGGAAGGGAAAAAAAGAAAAATAATAATAAAAAAGCTTGCATTTGTGGATGAAGAGACAAGAGAGACTGGAGTGGAGGGGGAAAAAAAGGCTCTGTGAAAACAAAAGCTGGGAAGGTGCAGCTGCAGAAGGACTATTCAGAAGGCATTACGTCACATTGAGAGAAGAGTTTACCCCAGTATCAGAGGGAGTAAGCTCCTCCGATATTAATGTTCACCTCATAACTGTCCGTCGTGGGAAAAAAAAAGAAATCAAAGACAAGAGCATGCACTCTAAATGTCAGGCCATGGATCAGAGCACACACGTGTGTGTGATGAGTAATGCGCATTCAAACACCCACACACTGACACATATAGGCTGAACTTCATATGAGTGCTACTGTAAGCACCGCTCAGGGCCGAAGGAGCTGCAGTTTGAACGTTCTTCTTCTCTATCGTAATGAATCAGCACTTCTGAAACAAAGTGAACCTGCCTGTATTTCCAATTCTGCACAAGCGGCATGATTCATTTATGGAGTTATGCATGCCTGTATACATACTTCGTGCATACACAAGCAAAAGAAAACCACTTTGTTCCAAAAGAAATAACTTCCTCAGAAGCTTTGAACAACAAAGATTACAGCAAGGATTCAAATCTGATCAAGAAGATTGTGGTGTTTGAGTAAAATTCAAACAATTAAACAAAGCATTCCTCAATCAGGAACAAACAGGAAAAAATGTAACAACTGCTACTTTGGTATACAAGGTGGCAGTTAGATATTTTCTTGCTTCCTACTTGTTTTAAATTATTATATATAAGAGAACTCTCTTACCCCAATGGTAGATAATCATGTAATCATGATGGTTTCAACACAAATGTAAGTTACATTATCTTCCATCCATTCATTATCTGTAAGCGCTTATCCAGTTCAGGGTCACGGTGGGTCCAGAGCCTACCTGGAATCATTGGGTGCATGGCGGGAATACACCCTGGAGGGGGCACCAGTCCTTCACAGGCAACAAACACACATTCACGGACACTTTTGAGTCGCCAATCCACCTACCAACTTGTGTTTTTGGACTGTGGGAGAAAACCGGAGCGCTCGGAGGAAACACACGCGGACACGGGGAGAACATACCAACTCCTCACAGACAGTCACCCGGAGCGGGACTCGAACCCACAACCTCCAGGTCCCTGGAGCTGTGTGACTGTGACACTACCTGCTTATCTTTAAACAAATAAAACAATCAGATAGTGTACAAACAATTTCAGTAGGCATTATAATTCAAAGCAAGTAGCATGATGGTGCAACAGGTACCATCACTGTCACAAAGCTCCAGGGTTCTGAAGTTGTGGGTTCAAACCCCTCCGGGTGCTCCAGTGTCCTTCTACGATCCAAAAACACATGCTGATGGGTGAACTGGATATTACAAATAGTCTATAGATGTGTTTGTGAGAGACTGTGTGAGTATTTGATGCCCTGTGATGGACTGGAGCTCCACCCACGGTGTGTTCCTTGCACCCAATGGTTCCAGGTAGGCTCTGGACGTGATGCGGAACAGGACAGTGGTTACAGAAAATGAATGACTTAATGAATGAATTATGACCCAAAACAAGTGGTAATTGTATTATAATAAATAAGATCTGATGTTTAGAACAGAAAAAAAACAAAGTTCTATTCGGAGTTCAAAATGCTCCTCAAAGTTTACCTAGCAGTTAAATAACTGACAATAACTTTTGAATGATAATCAATTATATGAAAATATCTTTTGGCCACATTGTTTTGAAAGCTAATGTTGAATGTCGTCCATAAACAGATCACTTTCCATCAGCTCCTAGCCTCTGTTAATGGTCACTGTTTACCAAGTGTGTGATTATTAAATCATGTTATCAGCCGAGGCTGCGGACCAGTCAAAACAAAGGAGGATGTCTCGGGAGGAATGAACTCTGAATTTTAATGGAGATTGGTTCAGAGCCACACCAAGGGTGACATCCTTTTCCCATCGCAGAGTGTGCAGATCACGTTTGCTTGCATGAAGCCTGACTGACAGCCAAAGAGGAAGGCTACATCATGCCAGTTAAGAATAATGTCCGAGATGATCGTCATTCTACACTAAAATCTCAGGGATTATCATGCTTATCACTCAAAACATCCCGAGCAGATGTTCAGAGGCAGATCTGTATTTCTGCCAGAACTCCAGAGCAGGGAAAAAGTTCTCCTATTCCATTTCTCTGGAGCTGTGTACCTGTGGGCTATACTCAAAAGCTAATGTTTACCATTATATGAAGTCCAGAGTTGAAAACAACCTCATCTTATATCTGATCTGAGAAATATATTTTTTCTGTATGTATGTGGGAAAGATATTTGTATGGCAGCTAATGTGTGTTTGGGTGGTTACTTGTGTAAATGTCAGTACCTCTGTTTATTGCCCCTCTTTAAAGCTGTGTGTGTGTGTGTGTGTGTGTGTGTGTGTACGAGAGAAAGAATACTCTGAGAGACTAAGTGAAGTAGAGCAAGACAGAGAAAGAGAGTTCAGCATAAGTCCAGAGAAAAAGAAAGGACCTTTTCTCTCCTTGTCTGCAGACAGCATCTTCCACAGGAAATGAACACAAGCCCTGCCTGAATCAGCTGGAGATCACACCCGCACTCTTTGCCTTTTTGTTCTCACACACAGAGAGAGAGAGAGAGAGAGAGAGAGAGAGAGAGAGATCTCATCCTTCTTTTCACTTGATACTTTTCTATGGCCCCTATTGCTCCTCTCTGCTCATCTCCTCACCCTCCATCTATCACCATCATTTCTCTCTCTTTACTCTGCCTGCGCCCCCCTCCCACTGGTCTTCACTCTGCTACTCTATATCTCAGCTCCTGCGATACTGTTCAAACCGCAACTCGTAGTGTTATCAAACGAAAAGGAGGAAGAACTGAACACCAGCACAGCCAACAAAATTCTGAAAACTCTTTCTCTCATTCTCTCTATCTCTCCGTTTCTCTCTCTCACCCTCCCTTCCTCTCTGAGTGTTCCTGGGCTGGAGTCTGTCCAGAATCAGTAATAAAGTGCTAAGCAGAAGACAGGAAATACTGGAGAAGTCGAACAATGTTATGACAATACTTATAACTTTTACAGTTGGGGCCCAGCTGCACATCTGTACAGCATCAGACGCTCACTGGCTCGCAGCAGAGGAAACCATTTTCACTCCTGGCATACAATGCCTCCAAACAGATGTTATCACTTTGCCAATAGGCCTTTTCTGTTGTTGCCCCCCCACCCTCTTGTTTTTCTCCCAGCCCCCCCAACCCACCCCACTTCCCAAAGCAACACACACACACAAATAAAATTAAAAAAAAATAAACACGCGCGGCAAATGCATCCATTTTTCAAGAGCAGGAACAGGGGTCGTTGTCATTCCGGTGTGAGAGGTTGCAAAGGGAGAAAACAGACTAACAAATGAATAATGGTGTCTGTAATGGATTTAGCATGAAGGAATCTGCACCGGGTGCCTCACAGGAAGCCGAGGCAGTTGCGGGGTTGCAACGCAACATGCAGAGAGCTGTGTAGAGCATGGTGACGTGCTTGCATGCCTGAGAGACACTCAACCGTCTGTGAAATTAGCACGACCGGGATGAGCGCTAAAAAACTATAGGCCTGCTCAATTACAGCCACTGCTGCAGCATCACAGGAAAGCCACTTGAGCAGAAACTGAAGCTCTCATGTGAGACATGACTAAAGTATGATTGGAACATGGAGAAAATTCATTACAAAAAAAAAAGTAGGTTGTAATGTTTTTGTTGGTCACTGATGCACCAGTGTAATTGTAATAGTTAATCTGCCTGCACCGTTGCTACACTCACGGTGAGAGATATGGAGGTGTTTTGTCAGCACCGTGGTGTCCAGAGAACTACACCCGGAAGAAAAACCAGGGACGGCAAAGTGGCACAACTGATAGTTCAGGATTTTATGCGTTATGCGTTCTCCCCATGCTTGTATGGGTTTCCTCCAGGTGATCTGGTTTTCTCCCACAGTCCGGAGACACACATTGTTAGTGCAACAACTCTCTGTAGCTGTGAGTGAGTGCCTGTATTTTGGGACTTTTGGAAATGCCCATAAATAAACCTGAATGGGAAAAACTCCCAAATATCGTAAAAACATACTGCACTTGGACAAGGTAGTAAAGTCCAGGCATCTCACTAAAGCTAAAATGTGATAGAGAGTGTTGTATAAGGTTTTTCCAAATAAACCATGCTGCTTTTACCTGCTGCACGGTGGTGCAGCAGGTAGTGTTGCAGTCACAGCTCCAGGGACCCGGAGGTTGTGGGTTCGATTCCCACTCCTGGTGACTGTCTGTGTGGAGCTGGTGTGTTCTCCCTGTGTCCGTGTGGGTTTCCTCCGGGTGCTCCGGTTTCCTCCCACAGTCCAAAAACACACGTTGGTAGGTGGATTGGCAACTGTGAATGTGTGTGTCTGTGTTGCCCTGTGAAGGACTGGCGCCCCCTACAGGGTGTAATCCCGCCTTGTGCCCAGTGATTCCAGGTAGGCTCTGGACCCACCGCGACCCTGAACTGGATAAGCAGTTACAGATAATGAATGAATGCTTTAAGCCATAAGGGCTGCTTCATATCCACTGCCGGACTGTGCCATCGTCCCTGCAACTGCATACTTTTAACAGACTCCCTTGATTCTCCTTCCTCTTATCCACTTACCCTGAGGTTCTTATTTTAATGGATGTGTAGATTAATGTGCACATATACAGCACTGCGCAGAAGTCAGAGACCACTGGTGTGAAAAGTGGCTGTGCACTACATTCTTTTAGCACTGTCTGGTGCACAGAGGAGAATATGGTGGATGTGGTCGGGGCGGAATGCACATTTCAGCTCTCATTAAAGAGGGCCAATGCTTGTCCTGCCTGGTATCTCTGAGCTGCACAGTCATAAAGAGATCGCAAACAGCTGTAAAATCCATCCTGATCACAGCGAAAAAACCCACTCAGATCTCTCCATTGCCCTAATTTCAATGCAGCCCATGTTCACGGGAGCATATGTCATCTAAAGTTTCTTCGCATAACTGTATTGAGTGGAAACATGAAATTATTACACATAACCTTTACAAAACATTCGAATGGTTTTCTGCTTTAACAGGTACACTGCCCACAACCCCAAACACTGAACAGCCAATGCCACTGAATAAGGAAAACACATTTTTAAATCTAAAACTCCACTGTTAGCTCCACTGTTGATTGAAATATAGCCATGCTTTCTCAGTTAAGCTGCATGCACACTTTTAGCCCCCTGGAACTGGTCGACTGACATCAGCTGTGTTCGCTGTGGTTGGGCTTAGATCACCTATGGGAGGTGAACGTTGATCTGTGCATTGACTGCTTTAATTCTTCTGCCCGTACTCCACAAACGGCTACCAGACCTTGAGATGATAAATGGCACTGCTCTCCAGGCTCCTGAGGAGCAAGGTCAGACTAAGAAACTGCAATGAGCTCTTCAGGGGTACAGCATATAAGAAACAGCCGACAGAGCTCTTCCTGACCACATGGACCAAGTTGTGTCTGAATTAAACCACACCAGAAGTCATTTTAACGATGTGCAGCAAGGAGCGCCATCGCATTGACAAGGTCACTGTGGAAGAGCTGACGAGGGAGACTCCACTGCTGGCCGAAGTGAATTTTGTTCCTTTCAACAGTCATGTCTATTGGCAATTGAGCCAAAAAGAGGACTGGTAGCTCCCCCGTGCTCAAAGTATCCTGCACGCATGCCACATGTAAATAGAAACTTAATATTATAAATATTATTATTCATTTTATTATCATATTTTTTTTGCTAATTTTGTAATTTATCAGTATTTTAAAAATAGACAACTATTCTGATTTTCTAGAGTATAGCATATAAATAATAATAAAAACAAATTGTAGAGAAATCCGCACCTGACACCTGCTTTAAAATCCAGAGGCTGCACTGCGACTCCGCTTGGTAACTCATGCATACACTGTGCCACTAATGGTACTTTTTCACCACATGGGTCGGGCTCTACTCGACACGGCTCAGCTCGCTTAAAGCTAGTAACTTGTCCACTAGCACAGCTCCACCGCAAAATGGAGCTGGTGACGTTGCAAAACCCTGTCTCTAATGGGAATCGCAGGCTTTGAAAACTACAACAACAATGGCATTAAATGTAGCCGCTACTTACTCATTGTGTAGTTTGCGTTGGTTCTGAATGAGCTCTATATTTTGTGGTGATTGACATGTCTCTCTGGCCAGTCAGTGCTCTGCAGGGTTTACACATCATCATTGAGAACCTACTCGGCACGGTTGGCACCCGACACCAGCAGGGACTGAAAAAGTACCTGGTTCCTGGGACCAAGTACCAGATTTTGCCAGTGAAAAAAGCAAAAGAGCCGTGCCGAGTCATGTAGTCTGTACGTGGTTTTAAGAAAACCTGTCTTACACTAATCGGAGCCACTATTTGTTAGCTTTAGATTCGATTATAGCCCCAAGGCAAAACAAACGTGCAAACTTCAGAAAAAAATGAAAATGTCTTAGCTGATCGAGTAGATCTGAACTTGAGAGAAAATTGTAGGGCTTTTTTTCACAAAGCTATTCCTTTAAACGATGTGGGCGCCCTCAGAAAAGGAGCTGGAAGCAGTCTTGAGAAAAGTATAAAATAGACTTAAATTGTATTCAAGCCTCAAGTTCTGTCATTTAAAAATACTTACCAAGCAACTACTGTCAGAACTGGTTTCTCTAACTTATTTCATGTTGTTAAGTTCCAAATATCATACTCCATCTTCTGTGATTGCTGAGGCAGAAATAAACAGAAAATAGCAGAATGTGATTGTGCGAGTGTGTGGGGGACCTCCAAGCTTTCACAGCTGCTAAGCGCTACTCTGCAGTTTATTTACATCCCATGTGAAAAATGCAGCCCTCTAACATTCTGCACCTTTTTGGAAACAAAGGTAATAATGCGCAATTAACCACAAGGTGTTGAGGTATGTTTCCAGCTGGGGTCTTGTGATGTGCCTTTTTTTTTGTGGGGGTGGGGGGGTTTGAAAATAAAAAGACTTGCTCAATGCAACTCTATGTTAATTAGCTTTTATTAGAAAAGGATGTCTAATCACAGCTGACATGGAGAGGCTGTTTACGAACCTTTTTATTATTTTTTTTTTTACGCCTATTTCTTTGCACGACTCCCCTGCTATATTTGGTTTGCATCGAGTTTCAGTCTAATCAAACCAATCCCACCCTTCTGATCTTTCCTCCTTCCCTCTTTTTGTTTATCATTAAATACAGCCCAAGCTAGCGTTCAGTGGGATTAAAGTGAGTTCTGGCTAAGCGGACCTTTCCCTTGAATCACTGCTGAATTTGGAGGACAAACAAAGGGGGAAAAGATGATTCATACATTTATAAATAAACAGCACTTATTTCTCTGACGTCTCGGGGCTAGCAGAGAGTATTCCAGCCATGCCCAACTATGCACTCTGGCATGTGGTTCAAGCTTGTCAATATTGCTTTTCGTCATATAGCTCCACTCTCTTCCCTATCTTTAAATGATGTCAACAAGGGCGGATTACCCTGACAAGGAGAGGCTAACGGCAAGTGTAAACTCACTCCGTCACCAACACATATCTCATCTGAATGGGCGGTGTTACGGTATACAGAGGAAATTATGACAAAAGAGTGGGAATCCCTGGAGAATCTACGTCAACACTGACAGCTCTGTGATATAAGTGAGAATGAGTGCTGGTAGGCAGCAGCTGCTCAACAGTAGTCCACACAGTGCTTCGTCATTTGGAACAAGACCCCCCCCCCCTCTCCATTTTCCACTTTTTCCTAAATCCGTCAATTCTACAAAGGAAAGGCATCTGGAGTTGAGTCCGTGTGGCAACGGCTGTCAGTAACTGAGTTATTAAGCGTAAACAGCGTCTAAATACACCTGCCACCGGCTGCCTCTGCACACGTGCACAGAGCTTTGGTTTAATGCAGATTGTTGCATGGTGAGAACAAGTGTTTCATTAGCAGGCAACACAAAGCAGACAGTGTGAGCAGAGCCAGCCAAAGCCTGAAGTGTGGTCAAGCAAAGAGAGAGAGAGAGAAAGAGAGAGAGAAAGAGAGAGAGAGCGCGAGAGAGAGCAAGAGAGAGAGTGCGAGAGAGAGCGAGAGACAGAGCAAGAGAGAGAGAGAGCAAGAGAGAAATATAGCAGCTGTGAGCAGGCCTTCTATCCTCCTCTCGCTAAAACTCTCTGGCTCAACTCCACTCCAACCTACACAATGTTTACATTTGAGGTCCACTCTCAGTACAACACGATTTACACTGGACAAATGCAAGTGTCACTTTGATAACAACTACAGATAAGAGATGAGACATGCTGATTAAAAGCCTAAACTTTACGCAAATACAGTGCTTCACGAAGGCAGAACAGATCCATAACAAGCCTTAATCCTCTGAAATGTCAGCAGTGGGCTCACGTGCACATTGCTGGAATGGTCTACTGGGGGATCATTTTACTGTGAGTGTGAAAACCTCACTTAACACGAATCAGAGAAGCTAACTGTAAGTACACACAACAGTGATATCCACCTCTATTTGAAAAAGAACAGCTGCTCGCCTGCCTCTTTCTCTCTGCATTGTGCACATATACACACACACAGCACCATAATTACATTCTCACAATATTTGAAAATGAAACAGCCTGATAATATACGGTCATGCTGGTTTCTTCTCTTTCAATTATGCACACAATCTGTGTTAGCATTAATAGCGCCCTCTTGTGGGCAATCTTTAATCTTAAGGGGAGAGAGGACATGTTACGAAAAACTCTCCCACAAACTGTGAAATAGCAACATTTTTGTATGCCTAATTGTCTATATAAATATATAGTAAACAAAGGATAAACAATCTTATTTTTTTGTCTTTTGACAATATGTGGATCCCTATTAAAAATGTTATTATATGTGCCCCCAGTGATTTGTATTGGGTGATGAATCATCATCTTATTAAATGGTAGTCTACATATTCCAGTGTACTAGCATTGTGGACCTACCCAAGAAATCTACTCATGAAAGCTCCTACCCAAGAAACCTTGCCTTGACCATTATCCAGCAGCGCTTGCCTCATGAAGGCCATGAAATCCCTGGAAAATCTTGTTGTATCATGTAAAAACACCTCCATCACACATTTCTGGGGCCCCTCTACAGCTCGTTTCTCAGGTTTACAGGTCAGTAGATGACTCAGTCTACCTTTGACTGCACACAGTCCCGTGACACCATCGCACTCAAAATATCTTCTGCATATCACAACTTTGAATTTCAGCTTAGTGTTCAATATTATGATACTGGCCTAACTTTTTTTTTTTTTTACCAAGCTCATGAGCAGCAGGGTAACAAAATCAATCTGTAGCTACCTACTGGAAAATCTGACGTATATACTGCAACATGGAAAAGGTCATGCACAAGTGCCACAAAACTAGTGCCTTAACCCAAGGTACTGACAAATAATATGTAAATATGAACAGCAAAAGCCTCTGTGTAAAAGTGTTATTTGGATGATTACTATTTTATTACTTTCATACTTCCTGATCAGAACCCCTGTTGGTACAGTGAGCTTTTCTCAGAAAGAATGTTTGATATTTCTGCTGTATTTTTCTTGGTACAGATTGGAAAACACCCACACAACCTAAATGAAACAAAAACAAAGAAAACTGTTTTCGTCTAAGTTGCTCTATAAGAGAAATGTTCCATGTCTTAGAGATGTTATGCTAGAACAAACATTAGGCAAGTTAAAAATAATGTTCCTGAATGACTAATAAATCAATTCTGATCAAGGTCAATCTGCCCACACGTCTAAAATAAATTAGAGAGTAAAATCTGTACTTAACTTCAGCTTTTAATTCATATATCATTTTAGGCTCAAGCATCATCCAATAAAACTTAATCAAATAAACATTATTAAATTAATTGTAATTAAGTTTTTAAATAACTTTTAAAACATCCTAAAGTGATGAAAAGCAAGGCAATTCCATCTAACTTTTAGAACAGTGACATACCTCATGCTATACTGAAACATTCAAGTTGTCATTTTTACCCAAACAGTGAAAACATGAGGCATGTGCAAATCACAACAGAGTGTTCTCCATTTTCCATGATGGTGAATTCAATTCAGATTAAAGACATTAATAAAGACTTGCTATTTTCCTTTGCTCTTTATAAGTTTCAGCTTATTCAGTATATTTCTCGCCAAAAACCACCCTCTATTATTTATTTATTTATTTAATTGATTTATTTTTAGTATTTTGAAAAATGAAGCTCAGTATAACTGCTAACCGTAAAGCATTTTTAGTAGCAGCATTAATATTGGTATTGACTGTAAATAACAAAATGCAGTGTCCCCAAATTTTGGATAGGCCGAGCACAGACGGAAACGCTTGTATATCCTATACGTCTGTAGTCAGACAGAAAAAAAATCCCTCCTAACACTCTCACACTGTCCTCCAGGTTTCACAAGAGCATTTACCCTTGATGGGCATGTATTATTAACAAGTCATCTTGATCCCGACATATCAGTGCGAGCGCGTACAGTACAGGAGTGAATAAAACAAATGGATTTCAAGTGAGCAAATGAATGGATTATGAATCAATGGAGAGCGAGGTACTGAGTGAGTTATATGAGAAAGACTTGAAAGGAGTTTGCTTTCCTCCCATCTGTAGGAGAACCACTGTTTTGAAAGCTCCCTTCTTACTTCTCGACGATGAAAATGGATAGTGTGCCTCCCAACCGTCCTTTTGACTGGGAGGAAAAAGTTGATGGAGAAAAAAAGGATAGGAGAGAGGAAAAAAAAGAAAAAAAGGAGAAAAAAAAAAGAAATTGTGTATAAACCTATTAGCCCCCCACCCACTCTTCTCTATCTGCAGGCTGTATATAACCTTCCTCTGGCCTGCAGGCCCGGTACCCACACACAGGAGCTTAAGAGCTACAGAGGGAGGTAAAAAGGAGGATTGAGTGTATAGTCTTTCCATTCAGCCGCAGCTTTGTGGAGTTCCACTCGAAGTGCATGCGCGCATGTATCATTTCTGCGCTGATTAAAGAAGAGCGATGGGTTCGCAGTGAAGACTTTAAGCAGAGCGGACCTCCAGCTGGAACGCGATAAGGAATGATAAAAAAAGAAGGGGGGAAAAATGTTGAAACATGTTTTTCTCTGTGTTTTAATCTTCTCCTTCTTGTAATGTAACACTGGCTATGGGGCTTTTGCCTTGAAGCTTTTATTCAAAACACATGTTCGCTCTCGTCTTAAAAAAAAAAACAAAAAAAATAAAAACGCTGCTTTATCGCTCCATCAATCTGGAGACACTAGCTGATTCATTTTCAGCATGGCAGGGGCTTTGCATGTTTGTGTGTGCATGCAATTGTGCATACGTCTGTGTAGATCTCTGCTGTAGGCACTTTATTATATTACAGTATGTGTACATACACCAAATGAGATCCTGCACAGTATTTAACCGTCTCTGAAGTAGGAGCTGAGCTGAAGGAACGCATCGTTTAATGCAATTAAGAATCTTAAAATAAAATGTGCGTTTCATCACTGTGAGGTGGAAAACAAGTTAGCGAAGCCTCATAGAAGGAAATGCACGATGAGGGAAGCAATGCGACGTGACCGTTTGAAATAAATCAGCTCCCCGCATCCACATGGTCCATGCAGTGTAATGAAACACCTGAGTTGCTTAGTGTACCGTACACAGATGGCAAACACATGTGCGGCTGTTGACATAAGCACTTTTCAAAAGACTCGTGGTTTACTTACGGACACTCTGTGCATGGGAAATGTGTAATACGTTTTATTAAGAAGTCACGTGAAAGTACATTACTGAAGCAATCTGTTTTAAATTGTTAAAGGAGGATCGCGAGGCAAGGCATAGGACAGTAGAACAAAGTTAAAATCAAAATGACTGTACTATATGGAGGCAAGTTAATGCCTCTTTTGTGTTTGCCCCTTACCAGTCAAAGTCAATAAAGACCTTCATAAGGCTCTGCAAATATGCTGCGACATTACATATGGACTGCATTCTAAAAGGGTTGAGTATGTTAAGGCGACCTCTGGAGAGAGAAAGCAGAAAGAGTGAGCCTCTAGGCAAGGGGAGTAATTTCTGCTCTCTCTTCAATTATTCATCCATTCATTTTCCCTGAACGTGCGAGACTGCGGCACTGGAGGCATGCAGACCATAGAAGCCGCATTCCCTTTAATGTGCAATCCGGTTGTCATGTGGTCTAATTAATAGGACCAATTGTAATTAGTCAGTTAAAGGTGACAGAGATTGATACTAAAGGCCTGATTGTAATTCGAGGGAAGTCGTAAGCTGGCGGGGTTTGTTACGTTTGAATGGACCGAGTGGAAAATGAACAGGACATCGCTTTGAAAGGGCCGTTTGATTGCACTGAGCCACACAAGTCAAATTTCAGTTACTAGGCAAATGGAACGGCGTTTAACCCACCAGCTTCGGCCAGTGTGAATGGCCAAGGTAAACTGTGAAACGCTGGCTGGCTGTTTCTGCAAATGTCTCTGCATAGCACCTGTCACCATAGCAACAGGCGCAAACTCATGGGTCATTTGCAGTAATCATGAAAGTGTTCTTTCACTGTGTTCTCCAAGCCCAGAAGCTCACAGTTGTATTTCATCATAAGGATAAAAATGTTAAAACAGAATCGTATGAATCAAAAGACCACATGATGACAAAGACCCCAAGGGAAACTTTAATGTAAAGAAAAATGGATGTAAAGACTATTTAATAAAACAGAACCAACTATTAAAATATGTTAAACTGCCTAAAGCTATCTGGTATTAGCTGAAGCTTTATGTAAAGGAAAGGAAATGTGGATATAACGGTGCGGTGGCTCCAGCAGGGTAAAACATACATGAAATATGAGCATTAACCATGGGATGGGGGTGTAAGAAAAAAGAAGTCTTAGCATGTTAAATGCATGGAAGGTATAATAAATAAACCAGCTAAAATGTCTGAGCACTATACGATAACTTTTCACTTTGGTCCATTAAGAGTTCGTCCACAAGTGAAGATAAGGAAACGGGAAAGAAAATACTGCTAATATAACACACTGTAAGAGTATGTATATTTTAAATAAAGTGTGCCAGATCCTCAGTAAAAGCATTTTTCTGAGACTTAAGCCTGAATGCCATTTTGCCAACTTTAAGGGCATCTTGGAAGCCCACGAGGCCACAGAGCTGGGAGAATTTTTAGGGTAATATAAACACGGCTTTCAACAGCAAGGCTTGTCTGGTATCAATCAGCTTTAGTTTCAAGACCATTGGG
The DNA here is from genome assembly GCF_029633855.1 of Hoplias malabaricus. Classification (NCBI taxonomy): domain Eukaryota; kingdom Metazoa; phylum Chordata; class Actinopteri; order Characiformes; family Erythrinidae; genus Hoplias; species Hoplias malabaricus. The sequence continues at coordinate 30,299,862 of NC_089805.1, read as the reverse complement.
CTTTTTTCCCTGTGCTGATAAAATATGGCTGCAAGTTAATGTCATGTGTGGTAAGTCTGATAAAAAAATAAAATGGAAAAATAAACATCACACACACACTATATTTTATATATATATATATATATATATATATATATAGCAATACAGAGTGAGGAACCATGCAAACAACTGTGAAGGAAAAAAGGGAAATGGAAGAGAAAGCTAAACAAACAAAGAGACAGAGAATAAGATGTTCCTCAGGCTAATTGGATGTAGGTAGTATAGAGTACACCACACTGCACTGAATGGAGAAAGACAAAAAAAAGAGAGAGAGAGATAGAGAGAGAAAGAGAGAAATGGAGGCAGTGTGAGCATTTGTGTGACAAATCTGAGCCCAACACCTCGGCCTGATAATCTGCCCTGTTTCCATGGCATTGGCCTTGAGGGCTGCCTGAAGAATTTACTGCTTTACATGAGTGTGCACACACACACACACACATCATAATGAATTCAAATCCAGCAGCAAAGATGTAAAAGGAAGCGCAGTTTCTTGTCAGAGACACTATGTACCATTGTCCCGACACCTGAGTGGAAACCTCTTTGTGTGGTTCACAAAAGGCTGTGTCGCCAAGCACAGTGTCCAGAGCAGAGAAACGAAGAAACTGTCTGAATGTATGGAAGTGTCAGTGTGTGACAGCAGCCGTTACCACACTAACACTTCACAGGCTTCTTTTCTTTAACTTTACGTTAAAATGATATTCACCATTAAGTCAAGAACTTTTTTTGTCCCCTTTTAATTGATAACACAATCCTACAATCCTACACAATCCACACTACAGAGATACTTTATTTCTGAGATATTACCGTCAAACTCAACCTTTTTTCACTCTGCAATATTCTAGTTAACTGCCCAGGGACAACACACTGCTGTGAGTGAATAGCTAGACTTCCTCTCTGTTCTCACCTAACCAAGGTGTACATTGGCACTTAGAGTAGCAACCATCAGTTCAAAATATATTAAAGCTAACACGGCATTACATACTAAAACAGCACAAACATTTTATTTTTACAAAATAAATAAATAAAATCATTTGGACATTTTACTAGTGCTGGAAAAACATTGACTCTAATTGTATTATTATCACAGTAACACCCAAGCCTACTTCATACTGAAAATTGAATTAAAGAGGGATCATTATGCTTACACACTCAGCTTCACATCTCCCAGTGCCAACACATCCGCACCACGGTGGCTAAAGAGGCGGAAACTGCCCTGATTCGGACCAGGCAAGGAACAGACCCAAAGCCAAAGGAGCCTGGTTGTATTCTGTTCCGGAACAGAACCATGCTCCATTACCTTCTAAATCTGGACACAGCCAGGCAGCCACAGGATGACTCTGTGACTCTCCAATTCCTGGCAAACACCTCATTAGAAATCCTGCAGACTTTCTCCCTTCATCTCAGCCTAATCCAGATACCCCCTCTACACCCACTAGACCCCCTCCCTCCTGCTCTCTCTCCTGCTTGAGTGAGCCTGAACTGGCCTGGAAGTACAGACCCTGTGCAGTCTCAGCCCGACAGCACTATCTCAGCAGACAGCATTGAAAAAGGAGAGAACGATAGAGGCTCTCAGAGAACAGGCTGAGGTGGAGGAGCCTGCCATTTTTGGAAATGCGGATAAGGAGTGGCCCACTGTGGACTGGGAAAGGACACATGGCCATCCATATTCATAAAAACATCCCTGCACCTGAGAGTTGACACATATGTGTGGAAATATTACAAATGAGCGCTCTAATGGGGTCTACCTACGAGAAAAATATACGCAATATTGAATAATTCTGTAATCCTTAACCAGACGAGCACTAACACTACGGTCATTCTGACTGACTGACGCAATGCAGTTCATCATGTGAGACGTTCATTTCCAATCATTTCCCACACTCCTCAGGGAAGCCTTCTTTTTCATCTACTCAATCAAATGAGCAATCAAAAAGCAAGCATCAAACCTCCAGAGTGCAAAATCTTATTACTGATGTCCAGTTAGTAGAACTGATTTCGTTTTCACCTTGCATTCCCCCTGTTTAATTACAAGCAATGGAAAAAAAATCAAGAGGAAAAGCAATCAAGATTAAAACGAAACCAATTTGCTTAATCCACACTTAACCTTTCTTTTCAAACGAATGGCGTTAAGAGGCACAAACTCGTTTGTTATTTTTAAACTTGATCTGCCTGACAACACCACCTTTGTAGACTAAGCGAGCCAGTCATAACCTTTCCTCCATCTCTAACCTTCCTTCAAGTGTGCAGACTAACTGCAGACTATCCTTGAGCAGTTAATATTGTAGCCCACATCAGCACTTTAGATGCTAAGTACCAAGAAATAACAGGAGCTGTCACCGTGATGCAGTCGGAGACAAAGAACAGCAGCGCTGCGGCTAATCAATGGCACAAGCTGATTTCAAGTGCTCCCAAACCATGGAGTTTGTATGAGCGGTAAGTTCAGCTAAAACAGAACCTTTTGTTTGAGATTCAGCAGACACAGAGCACGTCCTCAGCTCACAGTGACTTTCCCACACGGCAGAGTGGTGAGAGGGACATCTGTGGGGAGCTCGCCTTGGAGTGGGCGAAGTGTGGATTAAGCCAAATACCACTGCAACACAAGCAGCTTACCAAGAGAGGGTCGCTACTCCAGGGGACAGAAATGAAGAGATGGACGTGAACAGTATCAAATTAAGGTGCTAGTTTGGAGAAAGATTAAATTTTAACTGTTCTCTCAATGTACACGACTTGCCAAGATATTTCTGGTGTCCAAAAGTTTAGCAGTGGAGATAAAAGGCTAATATCTTATAATATCTAACCTCAAGCTTATTTCCATGAGAAAACATTAAAAACTGACATGTAACTAGTTTTCAAATTCAAATTGTAGTTTCATTAATGTATCAAGTCAACTAAGACACATTTGCTTTTTGATTAATTGTTAGATCTGATTGAGGTTTGACACCATATCCAATGTTCTTCTGGAAGGTCACTTGTTCAATCCCCCGACCGGCAGGAAAATTGGGGCAGGAGGGGGAGTGAAGGAACAGTGCTGTCTTCCTCCCTCAGTCCACAGCTGATGTGCCCTCGAGCAAGGAACCTAACCCCCAACTGCTCCCCTGGCACTGGTGATGGCTGCCTGCCACTCCGTGTGGGTGGGTGCGTGTTTTCATATTGTGTTATATGTTGTACAATGAGAAATAATTGCATCTACTTTATCTCATTGTTGAAAGGTTTTAGGGATGTGAACAAGGACTGATGTTAAATACACAAGGACAGGCTGTGCTTCAGCATCCGTAAAGCACCGGTTGTTTTGTAAGCCTGGTGGACATGTTTTTCCCCCAAAAGAGTCTTAGCAGATACAAGAGCAGCTGGCAGGAGGGCAGCCAGCACTGATCCCCCTCTCCACAACAATGAGGTTAAAAATAAGAGCAGAAGCTCAGGAGGGGCCCGACACAGCCGGACTTATTTTTTCCTGCTGGATCTTCCAGGGGTCCCATTAAAAGCAGAACCCATCTCTGACACACAGATGCACACACAACACACACACACAGCTGTGCCCAGAATACTTTAATGCTAGCACACTACACCACACCCAAAAGGGACGGCTATGTGAGGACAACTTTCGCTGCAGTGCCACTCTTTATATTTGACCAAACAAGACCAACTTAAAAGCAATTCTGTCTTATAAATAGTGTCTTTTTATCAACAAGCCCCTTGTAAAATACTGTACTCCTGGGCTGCATGCACAAATAACCCCCCACCTCCTTTTTTTTTTTTTTACTTTTTATTTAAAAAAAAAAGGGCACTGAAGCGATGAGGCAGCATTTTGTTAGCTGAGCAGGAAACGGTGCCTTGTGCAAACACGGCTGCAGTCTGCGGTAGTCCAAGCCCATGGGCCAAGCTTAGCAAACATGGAGGAAGCTCAACATCTGTATCCATGAACAACCTGTTTGTAAAAACACACAAGTCCCTAATGAGGCCCTCTATAAAAGTGAAAATGAACACCATGTTTTTAGAGCCTCGCACTTTCCAAAGCCGACGTGCTCCAGCAGGGTGGAATGCTGAGAATTGTGTTCACATTTGTTCAGGAATGGCTTTTACAAGCTTCTCAAGAACTTCTGTTGGAGGGTCAGAGTCTGGCTCATGGTAAGTGTGCGATTCTGGCTCCCCAAACCTGCCAACGGAACACCATACGTGCAACAACATACAGCATTCCTTGCCATAGCACGCTAAATACTAGAGAATCTGCATTCCACCAAAACACGCTCGAATCGAACTTAACTGTGTGTAAATGTTATAAGGTAACAGAATATTTGCATTGGTGCCATTTCGTATCATATTTCGCTTTTTCTGTTTCCAAGATAACCCTCATTGGCTTCCCTGTCATGGGAAAATAAGATTGCTATGAGATTTTAAAGGGGAATACCACCAATTTTCAGCTACAATTACCTTTGGGTAATGCAGAGGACATCTGCAGAAATACTACAGCCTTCCCTGCAGCTGGAATCCAGAAAGTGAGCTTTTAATAATCAGATGACATCATACTAATATACGTTTGGCATGTCCCACAAAAGAAGTCTATGGAAAAATCCCCCACTTTCTCTCTCTGCTCAGCAGGTGAAGCAATCAAACAGCACTTAGACTAGTAGTTCTTAACATTTCTTGCTGCAACCTTGCTTACTAGGTTTAGTAATATGGCGCCTCTGTGTAATACTGTCTGCAATTCAGTTAAATGTCAAAATCATAGTCAAAAACCTTAAATACAACAACCTCCATGATGTGTAAGTTGAACTTGAAGATGAGTCACAGACATGGAAAATTCTACACACTTAACACTATGAACTGATTTCAATATGAGAATATAAAATGATTTCTCATGCATGAATTTCAAATTCTATGCCATTCATTGACTTTTAAGGTAAGCTAAGTTCAATTCATATGCTGCCTTTACTGTGTTAGGTCTGCAGATCCACATTTTCATGTTTTACTAACAACTCCTCTAAGTAAAATAAAAAGTTACTTTCGGAAATGTTAAGAACAACAAAAATACACACATATTTCGTATGTACTACACACATATGTAGTATTATTACTTAAAAATGACAGCTTCAAAAAGGACTGGGAAGCTTCTTTGACGTGTAATAGGGAGAACAGTGCCTCTCTCGCTGCTTCCAAGGCTTCTCCTCTTAAAAAAAACTTGCAACTTCATGCAACTTCAGAACCACAGGGCAGAGATCTCTCGTGAGAAATGCATAACGCTTTATGGCACATTGCTCAGGGGTGTTTACCTCGCTACAAGAGAATCTAGCTTGGTCTCCCAGTACAGACATTATGGCAGAGAGAGCCAGGAGGAAAGCAGCTGTTAATCAGTAGAGTGAGCTGAAACTGGATTAGTAAGTCTCTTGCTGCACGTTCTTTGTGAGTTGCGGTGTTATTTAGTGGGAAATTTTGTTGATAAAAGGGTTTTAATTAAGGTTTTGAGAGTAACTGAGCAGTGAGCCAGTTGCAGTTGCTAACTTTAGCCAGTTTAGCTCATTATTTAGCATTAGACATCAATTCTGGTAATAAGTGCTGTTCACTGGTTGCTGTAATGGCGAGAATTACACTTTGTGTTGCTGAAATCCAATCTCTGTTGACATCATTGTTAGAATCAGGTTTGAGAGAGTTACAGATGAAAGAGGGTGAGTGCCAGCGCCTGCTAACTTTAGCCATAATAGCTCATATTTTAGCAGAATTTATCAATTCTTGTAATAAGTCCTTTTCTGTCGGTTGCTGTGTGGTTTTAACGGCTAGAGTACCCCTAACTTTATTGGTGTAAGAACACAGTCCATTGTATATTATGAGGGAATATGAGGGGATATATAGGTTTTAACATGCAGTCAACTTCATTATATTAGATTACACACATTCCCCAGGCTCAGCATTGAGGTAGTGTGTGTGTATCACTACAAACCACAATTGTGTTTATGAGTTGAAGCCCCAAGAGCCATTTGTGACCGATGTGAATATTCCTTGGCTCAGAGGCTCTATGTGCACTTGTCTTTGAGAGGAGAGAGAGAGAGAGAGAGAGGGGCATGTGTGAGAGAGTGTGGGCGTTTTCACGATGGTACTGTAATCGTGTATTACACTCAGCAACATGTAGGAGGAGCTCATGGGATAAAAAAGCCACTTCTTACATAATATTCCTTTAAACCTAGATGAAAATCTGAAAATAACATTCATGAAGACTATGTACAGAAGTACAATGCACTGAATAATCAATTCACTTTCCCACCCTGGTGTGATCATGCAAGAACCCCATTTTGAAAGCTAAAAATCAACAAAGAATTTATTTTAAAAAATGTGTTGTTGCCCTGGTACACATAGTAATAATTTATAGTGAACATTATTTTATTAGGACACTTGTCTGGCAAACCTCAAACTGGCTTTTAGTTTCTCTTCAGAATGCATCCAAGTTTCTTCCTCTGCTTAGTATCTTTGTTTCTCAATGGAGTTGTTTACAAGATGCACCACAGGTGCATCAGTGTGATCTCATCTTTAATATATGAGCCTTCAGTGTCCTTTTGGTCATTCCCAGAGATAGAATATGGATCTTCTAAGCCCTTCAAACTAGCTAAAAAAAAAATAAATAAAAAAAATAAAAAAAGGAGGGGGGTGGGCGGTGTAGAGCCGCCAAGTCCCTAGTACTCCAAAACACAGCTCTATCTCTTTAACCTCTTTAGATGTACACTCTAGGACTGCTTGGTTAGCCACCATCAGTGCCACGTCAAAAATTAAGCTGCCAGCACCACTGAGTAGAACAGTTTCTATGGTAGCATGGGTAAATTCCCAAAGGCTCCAGGCTCTACATGTGGCCTCCCTCTCCTCTCTCTCTCTCTCACTCTCACTCTGTCTCTCCCTCTCTCCCTTGCTCGCTCACTACCTAGGCCAAGCCCTTGAGCCAAAATCCTGGGAGATAAGCTGCTAATAGGAAACAATCTACAGCTAATGCACACATTCCTCAGTGAAAGCATCTTTTAATAACAAAAACAGAGTGCTCCCTCCTTCTATTTCTCTCACCCAGTCTCCATGGCCCCTCTGTAAACAAAGCAAAGGAGCGAGATAGGAGCGAGAGAGAGGGAGAATAGAGGGAGAACTCCACAGGACCAAGTATAAGGGTTTTTTCCTGTTATTAGACTGACAGAGAAAGGATTGAACGAGCAAGAGAAAAAGTGAGAGAGGAACAGGTGGGTGTGTGTGACGGGGTGTTAGTGAAAACAACATGAAGAGAGCAGGGACAAGCTACTACCTGAGCAGGACTCAGAATACAAAAGCTCAGTTAAAGGTGTGGCCCTCTGGCCCAGAGGTTGTGCAGGATTAAATGATTAGAGAGAGGGAAGAGAGAAAGGAACAGGCAGTGAGCAGGCAGCCTGCTGGAGGTGATTACGGTAGTGCAGCACATGGGCAAACAGCCATGTGTACAACACACACACATTTGTATGCAGTGTCAGATTGTACAGTCATACACATTTATAAGTACCTATAAATGCGTATAAGTAATCTTAATATATTCTATAGTACTGTGCAAAAGACCACTCCATTTATTTAAATGTCCATAAATTATTCATGTTTAAAGTGATATTTGTGAGGAGATTAGATATGATCATTCAGCTGCATGAGGAAAATAAATGGGACCCACAACCATGCAAAACTTGACAGACTACAGAATCAGATAAACAGCACCTCTGTCTCTGAGAGATAGGAGAAAATTAAGCCCCACTCTTGCTTTAGATTATAACACTCCATTTGTTTCTGTCAATTCCCCAACTGTGAGAAGGCAACTCAGTGGGTCTGAAAGGACGTGTAGCTCTGAATAAGTTGTTACTGAGAAAATAGGACATTTAATACACAATAATTGGACACGAGGGTGAAAATAGTGGTAGGTTTTTAAAAGGACTGACTAAATTTGAAATTTGTGATTAAAATAACACCATAGAATTGTATTCATATAGAATTTGAGGTAGAAAGTTTTAAATCTATTCAAAATATATATTCCATTATAAATAGTAACTTTATACGTAAGCCTAAAACTAAACCTAATCAGAGTATCCCAAACAAAACAGCTTTCATTTATTCCCTCAACTTCTACTTGGTAACACACAAACACACACTTGGTTTTATAAGAATTGCTTTTAGACTCCAGGAGCATTCTCTAAGTCTACGCGTCATAAATGTCAGTATTCATCAAATGCCAATTACCATTAGTGAACTCCCAGATGTGCTGACATGCAGTGAGAGGTGGGAAGCCACTCAGTTTTGCTGTGGGTCCATCTTGCTGTGATTACCCTCGTATTCATGTCAGTAATTGTAACTTGTGACTGCCTGCAAGCTGTTTACAGACATGTACAATCACACACATGGACCTGCTCGCTTCACTTCAGGCCGGCCATGCTACATGTGGTAGGCAGAAGCGGAATGCAGGCTTCTTTTGCCTTTCGCTCTGTTATTCACACCATCGCCGTTTCCAAGCAACCACTGTACACAAATGAGACATCCCACTTTATATACTTATCCCCACCCGAAAATTGCCTTGTTCCTATCGAGCCGCGCTCCCCCCACTCCCACCCCCACATAATCCCTACACCTTGGCAGCTTAAACTTTTGGGTGTGTCGCAGAATAGTGATAACAGGCAAAACTGTCACTGCTATCATCGACTTACTATTTAGATTCCGCTGCCAAATACTGGGAAGGTACTTTTTTCCACCTCTTCACAAGAGAAGCAGTTATAGTGGCTAATGAAGCGTAGCTGCTAGCGTCAGCGTCCAAGCTAATATTATGCCATGCACACCTCAAAAGCCACCTGCAATGAGAAATATGAAAAATGGCATGACTGAAAATAAGCATCTCCAAAATAAGTTTAATGTAAGCAAAACAGGAAAACACACAATGACTATAACTGAGGGCCCTGTAATTCTCTCCCTTGCTCTTAATGGAGGCTGCAGAGCTAAAGCTAAAGGCTCTTGGGGCATCTTTCTTCTCCCCAGTGTAAAGTGGCCATTTTCAACCTGGAACAGTCCCTCCACTGTCTGTGGATAAATCACTATGGTAAATAGCTCCAAGGCCCTGCTAAGGAATATTGTATGGATCAAAGAAGTCATGTCTTTCCTGTGTAAAAAGCCTAGGCCACAAGCTTGCTTGTTTGTCTAAAACAATTAAGACTTGTAAGGGGGGAAGCATGTGTGTAAAGGAGTGGGGCGGGGGGGTCTCTGACAAATAGCTACCAGCTGATAGCGCTTTGGCAAATGCTGAAGGGGGCTATCAGGGTAAAGGGGAGGAGGGGGTGTGTATGGGGCCTGGAGACGGGGGTCCAAATTAACGATTGGTCAGGGTCCGAAGCCCGTCTAATCTCAGCCAATTGCTCCCTAATTATGCAAGGTGCTGCCAATTTGGGCTGTCGAGCAAATCAGGGCCAGTGTGCATTCGTCTTTCTCCAGAGCCTGGTCATTATTCGAGCTGATCTCATTTTCACACATGGAACCAATATGCCGGCCAGATGTTCATTTGCAGCCGGGCACGCAGCACAACGACTCATCTACACGCAAAGGCACCTCTCCCTCCCCTCTGGAGCTGCTGTCTGACACCACAGCCTGAGAGCCACAGCGCTACACGGAAGAGGAGGATTGAGAGAGGGATATGGATGGGGGGAAAAAAAATGAATGGGGAGGCTGTTAATATCGCTGTCAGGTCAGTGACTTGTATTGCACATACTTATAACAAAAGACTTACTGCAGTTGAGTGAGGAAGAACAGTCTGAGCTGCTGTGGTCAAACAAGTAACTTGCTCCGCTTTGGTCACCAAATCAAATGCGTAATTCATATAAACGTTCAAAATAAACTGCCCCTTCTCCCCACTCATTTTTTTCCAGATCATAAATAACTCAGTTTTGGTTCTGGTTTCAGCCCCCACTCGGATTATTAGGGCCACCTGGCTGATTCTGGCAGGACCAGTGGGAAGGGACCCCATTTTGAGTGACGTGCCGCATAGGCGATCGTTTCCTCATTACCCTGAGGTATGATCCTTTGTGACAAGCTGTCAATCCACATTTAGCTTTGCCTCGGCATAGACTATTTTAAAGGCCTAAATAACAATTGTTGGGGGGGGGGCTCTCATTTTCCTTTTTCCTCTGCCATTTTGTATCAGCCATACATAATCTCCTCAGCTCAGATTGGCCATATTAGAGCAGGAAAGGGATTAATGTGGTTTTCATATGCAGAATAGAGCCTTTGTGAGGGGAACATATGATAAAACACTGTGTAATCCACAGACCCCGTGTTATGCTGCTGAAAAAAAAGGGCTATATCTTGAATAATAGATTTCCCTGCACAGGATGAGATGAAATCTGTGCGGTGATGAGATATGGTTAGAGGTGTCTTATCTATGGTTTGGTGGAACAGAGTTGGATATCTTTAAAACATGAACAATCTTCATGTTATTGAGGAATGAAATGGGGCAGCAGAAAGGGTTCCTGCTGAGGGTGAAAAAATAATAAAGCCAAATCAGGACAGACAAGATGCAGATTGTGAGCACTCGGAAAAAAAAAAACACATCAGAACACACAGGTCTGTTTACACTACCCCTAACCAAACCAACCGCACAGCTTTAGCACACCATGACACCAACGCAGCGCAACAAACGCGATGTCTGGACCAATTGAATGTAATGAGTGATTCACATTAAACACACAGCATTATACAATTAAAGCATTAAAAATAACTCCATGGTTTCCATCCAGTCGTGGATTGAATTATGCCAGCAGACGTGTTGGGGCGCCCTTATTTTGCATGGCACATCCTGGCCTAGATAATGTTACTCTTTTCATTTGATATTTTCCTTGGGTCTGAATGTAAATAAGTCAGAATGGGGGGTCTGAGTAGGCATACTTTATTAACATTACAAAGCACACGTGGGAGGTAAGAAGGCAGGTCGCTGGCTTGTCATCTATCTATGCATTTAAATGCACTAGACTAGACAGAGCAATGGAGAGAACGTAGAAGGACGCATAGGGAACACCTCAGTACACAGAAGTAAATGGAACTCCACTGGAGTTTTATCTTTAGGTTTCATCAATGTCTCTTTTTACTTAAGAAATACAAACAATGTTTTTTCTTTGGATTTATTCAAAGGTACGATATGTATTTGAGGGCTTCCAGATACACAAACTGCCCTTCTTCCAAGCTATGCCAACCATACACTAGAAGACTTTAAAAAGACGCTGAAATGTCTGACAATCTCTTACATATAAAGACAATCTATGAACACTTTTTTAATTATTAATAATGTGATTTCTGAATGCTGTCCTGGAGTTTATTTACAGAATGTGATCTAAGAAAGGACTAACTTCAGAAATTTTATCATAAATTTGTATTTTTATATAGTTAACACAAACTGAATTGTATGTTGTGTGTGGGGGGGACTGGAGTGAATGTGCAGCAGCTGATTCATGAGCAGCTCCTATTTTTCTGCACTCCTGGGCTTACTGGGTTCATTTTAAGTACATAAATATATATTAAAAAGTGACTTTTTGGAAATTTCTTTATAAAAAGGGCTACCTGTGAGCCGAAGACCCTGATTTTTGGAGGTGACTAAACATTCCACGTCTCTTTCACTTTAAACAGTTTGTCCATCATGGCCTGTGGAACAGCAAACTTTGCACATGGCCTCACCATCTTTTCCATTATACTTCCAGTACAGGACAGCCAAACCCCAGAAACAGAGCATACGCACATACACACACGCACACCCCACCCACCCCCGCCCTGCCTGGTCTGGCCTGGCCTGGCTGACTGCACAGGGGTGTCAGTTTGTTTCTGCAGCAGTCAAATTTCCCATCATCCCATAGACAAAAATAAACAGGGGCGTCCTGGAAGGCGGTTGAAATGGCTCACTGTATTCCATCCCCTCAGACGGTGAGGTCATCCACAGCAATCCTCTGGCCTGCAAACTGCAGACTGGGGCAGGTACTCAGTTCTTTCTCCCCCTCTTTCTCTCTTCCCCACTGCCCATAAAATGTGGCACTCTGTTCCAGAATTCGGCTGCAAGTGGCGCTGGAAGCTTTTCCACTTCCTGTCTGAGCAGCATTAGCGCTAGCCAGCAAGCTTGAGCACACAAACGCAGCGGCAGACCGTAGCAGAAACGTAAACACGCACACAACACTGCGGCAAACAAAACAAGCAAGCGTAGACACGTCCGAAGGAAAAAACAATAAAGCACCAAAGAAGCCCCCTACAAAAAAATTGGAATCAAATAATACAGCCGCAAAAGTTTGAAGACTGTTTACACTGACGGCAGGCTAAAAAAAAGCCACATTGTGGGCTGTTGTGCCAGGTTGATCAGGACTAGTCATTCTCTAATGAGCTGCAGTTGTGGTTCAAGAGACTCATCCACTGAAACAATTTTCAAAAGACTTATGGAAGACTTAGAGGAGACTTGGAAAAATTTTCCTTTTAGTGGGGTTAAGTTTATAATATGATTAGTATTTTGCTATTGTAAAACAACAAAGAGTACTTGCTTGTCAACAAAAATAGGTTCCCCCAAACCTGTAAGGGGCAGTGTGAACAGCAGGTCTTCAAGACATACTTGTTATTTTCCCTAATAAAAGAGGTGAGGGTCAGTGACTTACTCCATAAGGATGACACTAGGTCAGTCTTGATTCCGGCAATGCCACCTGGATACACTGCAATTTCACTGTGTAACTGAGTGAAGTGAATTTGATTGCTAGCATGCCTTGCGCACGATGGAAGAGAAACTGACTCATGGTAGGTAGTCAGGCCTCGTCTTGCTGTGATTTCATACAATAAAGTGAAATGGTTGGCTTAGGTTGGAAACATGCTTCCCGTTTCTTCAAAATGACAGGGCTGGTTCCACTTTGGTAGGGAAACACATCCAAGCGGGGCTGTTGTCAGGAATTTGAGGATGGTGCATTGGCTCAAAAAAGTGGTTCTAAATGACCAACACCACTGCGTACGTCAGCCATGGTCTGCTGCATATTTAGATGTGTGATGGTCAGAGAAAAAGCCAGAAAAAATATTCAGAATGAAAGGAAAGGAGAAAATACTAATGGGAAATCATTCTTGGCAAAACAGTATACAAGCTGCTAATATTTTAATGGTTTAAAAGGTGGAAAAAAAGATTTTTCAGCACAGCAGTCTGTATACAGATATTTTCCTGCCTCTGTTTGGGTACAGCTTGTTCTCAGATTAAGCTCTGCCGGTGGAAGGCTGGCTATTTCCACTGGGCCCTCAATGAACACCGCCCAGCCCCATGGTCTTCCAAGCACTGACCACAGAGCAAATCAGCTCCTAACTGCCCCCTCCTTGCTGATCCTACTAAAAGAAAGTCAAAGTAATGGGTTCCAGACTGAGATATGCGATTACTGCTCCCTGATCTATAGAAGTGCTCACTTATTACCACCCAAGAAAATAACCCAGCTATCTTTCTGCCAATCAAGCCCACTCCCTCAAAGGGCAGGCCAGCCATATACCTGCCAAGCACTCAGCGCTGTGTGGAGGCCAACTACACACTCTTGGAAAAACTCCAATTGCTCCAAATGCGATGCAAAATAAAGCTTTAAAATAAAATGAACACATCCTGACAGACAACACTGGGTTGAATAATCTAAATAACTTTTTTATTTAAAGGTAACTTTCATGGAGGTCACCACATTGTAATTTAAGAGCATCAACCTTGTTCAGGTTTAAATATAAAATTTAGCAATGCGCGCGTAATATAAAGGTATACACCGCTGCTGAGAGGTCATTCGATTCATGAAAATGTTCTATTTCATGTCTCTCCCCGGTCAGTGAACCACAATAGAGCACTATAATAAAACACCAGCGTTACAAACCCCTGTGTGCCAAGTCAGCTTGGAGATCCACCCTGCATCCTGTGGCCTGTGCTTTAAATGGACAGACCTTGAACAAAGCCTACAAACATCTGCTCAGACTTCCTGCTCTGAAGCTGGTCTGTACACAGGCCAATCAGGGAGGGGGGGCTAAGGGCAGCGGCGTAGGGGTTAGGAGGGGCAGGTAAAACCTCTGGTGGACACTCTTGGCTGAGGAAGGGGATTAGAGGATCCAAAGCGTCTGTAAATGTCATCAGTAATTACCAATGGAGAATATTGATGATCAGCAAAAACGAAGGATTCATCATACTATTTTTACTGCTCAGCAAGGACTGGCCCTCCCTCTTATGCTTCGGCTTCAATAAGGCAAAAGCACATTCACATGAAATCTCTCCCCAGGCAAAACTAGCAGCAGAGATAAAGAATGGATGGGGCGAAGAGAAAGCTACAAAGATCATAACACTCGGAGGGAAAAAGTTTCCAATTTTCCAAATGTAATTGAATACTTCAGAGATGCACTGCGGCCTATCAAAGCAGCTGTCTGAAAATATCATTCGCAGCAGCACGTGGAAATGTAAACAGTGGCAGAACTAATGGATTTGATTTCAGGCCTGCCTCTACCAGACGTCTGGTTTATTATGGCTCCTTTTTCTTAGCACAGATCTAGGAACATTGTGCTTCTTTTGATTTTCACTTTGCACATCAGCCTAATCAGACCTTTCCCAGCAAAGTGCATGGTTTATCATAAATCACTTATTAAAGAAAATAAAGTAATGTTTTCTGGAATAAGGTGGAGCAGAAAATGATAGAAGGTCATTTCCCTTCAGGCAACTATTTCATACCTGTTTCAGAATATTTCAGCATGTGCACTGAAGACTGGCTTTGCTTCCAATAAACCCTTCAAACACCCAAGCTGGCATACTGACCAACTCAAAGTAAAGACGATCTGCAACGACTTGCAAGAGAATCCAACAATCATTAACACAATGTAGACAGAGAGAAAGAGAATTAAACACTAGAAGCCCAGATTGTGTGTGTGTTGGTTTGTTTTTATCACTAGAAGCACTGAGTGCAGTTGTTTCAAATTAAAGGTCCTTCATAGAAAGAAATTGTAAAATTGTAGAATTGTATTTTGGTTGTAATAATGATATAATTATGTGGCAAAAGTTTAGATACAGTATAAATACAAATGGCAACTACACAATGGAACATTACATTTCATTCTCTCTTTACCAATAATATATATATATATATATATATATATATATATATATATATATATATATATATATATTCATTCATTCATTCATTATCTGTAACCGCTTATCCAATTCAGGGTCACGGTGGGTCCAGAGCCTACCTGGGATCATTGGGCGCAAGGTGGGATTACACCCTGGAGGGGGTGCCAGTCCTTCTCAGGGCAACACAGACACACACACACACATTCACTCACACCTACGAAAACTTTTGAGTCGCCAATCCACCTACTAACATGTGTTTTTGGACTGTGGGAGGAAACCGGAGCACCCGAAGGAAACCCACGCGGACACAGGGAGAATACACCAACTCCTCACAGACAGTCACCCAGAGCGGGAATCGAATCCACAACCTCCAGGTCTCTGGAGCTGTGCGACTGCGACACTACCTGCTGCACCACAGTGCCGCCCTATATATATATATATATATATATATATATATATATATATATATATATATATAAAATATAGTTTATTAGACGGATGTTTTGTAGACTTGTCACTTATTTTAAGATATTTGAAGGAACAGACACCCATTGTGGGTGTTCTTGGCTCATTTTGATATAGTAGTTGTATTATATATTGAACAAAATTTAAATATTGTGATATAAATTTTGGCCATATCCAACTCTACCACAAACTTTAATTCCAGTATGTAAGTAGTAAACATAATAAAATAATGGCAGATATCTCTTTCTAAATGCTTCGAGCCCAAGTTTAAAAAGGCCTTCTCAAAAATGTACAACACAGTCGGAACAACTACTAATACTGCACTCCCTTGCATCCTGTTTTGCTGCTTGCCGACTCTGTTGTGCTGTGGATAATTGTGTATGCAGAGGCCCACAGGCATGTTTAAGAGCTGAGCCACTGATTTCTTCAGACTGGTGCAAAAGTTTGGAGCTGCTGCTGGTTCTTGGGAAGACACCCAGGTCCCGGAGAAGCAGACTGAGGAAAAATTAATTGGTGTTGTGGGGATCAGCGAGAGAAGACGACACCAGTTGGGCCAGTCTCTGTCACCTGCAGGGGAGGTGGGAGAAAAGCTCTTGGGGTCCATGCCTGAGGCCTGTGGTGGGCAGAACAGATCCTTCACTTTCAGCCAAGGGTATGGGAGCTGGCTGCAGCGTCAGCGAGAAGCTCTGGAGATGTCTGAGCTTGCAGAAGCAGCAGAACTTAGTGAGAGAGGTTGGGAGCACTAGCTTGCTTGGGTCTGCACCCTCTGGGACATAGGGGACCATCTGTCTGCAGAAGCACAGCTGGGCACGCTCACCTGGGCCACCTCCATCACCAGGCTTCTATCTCACAGCTATTAGACAGTGCCAGCTACACAGCACACAGTGCTACTCATTAACAATCTCCCACATTCACCTGCACAGTAATCTACAGGGCTTTAGCTGTGCCAGTGCTCAAGGGTGAGAAACTGGTCACAGCAGCACAATGGCTCTGCAAACAAGGTCAAGCAGCAAGTTTCTTAAGCAGGAAAACCTGGGTTTGACAGCAGGGTTCAAACTAAACATACTGTTATATTCAGTTAACTAAAGGATATTTCTATTCAAATAATGTACATATCCAGTTAGCAAAGGGTGAGGGATTTTTGCAAATTTATGAGCATCATTATTGATCATTACACTTTTGAGTATTTCAGAGTACAATTTAAGAGCACTGATGAAATAGAATAACACTATTCACATCAGTTTTTATTTTATATTCAAATATTTTGTGAACTATTTTTTCATTATTAAAAGTGGCATGGCTAGCTTTTTTTTTTTTTTTTTTTTTGTAATTTAGTAATAGTATTTTTTTTACTAGGCATTCAAACTAGTCAAACTTTCCATAACTAAAGCAATGATAAATAGTGGATTTACTAGTCAAAATATGTATGTAGTCTATATAAAGTCTAGCAGCTATGGATGACAATGTCAGCTAATTATGAAATAAATGAAAATCATAGGAATTAAAGAAAAAAACAAACAAACAAAAAAGGCTGGACCTTCCAGAGGAAAAATTTGACCCTGATCAGACTTTTAAGACTAGATTTCTTTGCCATAATAGGAGTCACCACTTACTTAGACTGTACAAAATGGTCTTTATATTGTTTAAAATATTTCCATACACAGCTTACTATATCAACTACCTGTGCCCCACATTTATCAGTATTATATCAAAAGGCCCAATTTCTTTTATTTCCTTATTTAAATATACTTACTAAGCAAAGAAGTACTAATTAGAGCTTAGATATTCATATGTATTTGAGCAGCCGTCATCATTTCTAAACTTTTCTGTCCTGTTTAATACATTTCCAGAGGCAGGGTGAGTGACTGGTGAACCTGGGCCCAGATCAGCGCAGCAGCTGGTCTGCCTTACACACACCGGCATCACCCTGCGTCACGGCTGGGCCACGTTCCGTTAGGCAATCAGGAATTCGCCTGCTGCCAGCCACAGCTGCTGCTTGTTTGTGTGTTTGTTTAGAAACGTCTGCCCCTCCTCTTCCCCTTCGCCATCACTAGAGAATAAGCACACTCCCCCACCTTCTTCGGTTTCCACGCAGAGTCCCCCCCTCCAGTCGTACCTCAAACGGCTGGCATCAGAGGCTCTCATTACAGTGCTGTGGAAGGCCATTAGGTAGGGAGGAAGCGGTGCTCGTCTCTCTCGCTGCATTTGTTTGTGCCGTCGCCCAAATCCTCAGGCCCTGCCACTCGTCATTCTCCCATTCTCTAGACTAATAAGCGGACCGCTTCTTCATTAGGCTGCACAGAGCCGCTCATCAGTGGCACCCCCTCCCTTCCTCCTCCATCTTTCCTTCTCCCATCGTCTATCTCAGCAGCATACTAAATGTGCACTAAACGCCGGGCTGAACTCGCCTGAACCGCCGCTGAGGGAAGTGTAGGAATGCATGTGGAAAAAAAAAAAAAGTGAGAGCGAAAGACAGAGAGGGCAAGAAAAAAAAATGTCACCTTCCTCAAAGACAGGGGTAATCCAACACAGCACAAATTAAACAGCAGATTGTGTTCATTGGGGTCCATTGTGTCTCTTTGATGTGGGCTAGGAGGTGGAGTATGGGTGATGGAATCGGCAGCCAGGCCCAAGCTTCCAACAGGATCAAAAGCGGGCCGAGCTGGCTCCCATCTAAATGGAACCGAGGGCTGCAAAACATAAATAGTAGAAAGCACCGCTGGAGGTCACCACACACGGAGATGGACACCTTTAATACGCCAGAAGGGACAGACCCCAGAGTGGATCTACAGACCCCTAGCCAATTCTACACTTCATCCATGTCTACACAATCACGCTCACTCAATATGACTCAAACAGATTGTAACTGGGTTATGCTCAAGTCTTTAAGGCCAAAGCTCCCATCACAGGGGATATCTTACGGTCCAGGATCCAGAACATGGAAAAATTCCATGCTTTGTCTGTCCTGAGAAGTGTATGGGACGAACAGGATGGAGCAGATGCAAAGGGCTGCAACTACTGGTTATTTTTATAATCAATCTTTTATTATAATCCATATTTCATTCAACAGTCAAGTAGTTGGTTTATTGAAAAAATATATAGAAATAGAAATACAATACTTAAATAATTTACAATTATTTTGGCAATTCAGTGAAAATTTAATAAACAATGGTATTTTTTTAAATCAATCAAAAATGATAAACATAAAATGTAAACTGGCACTTTGTGTAAACAGGCATTTACATTTCTTATTTCTGTTATAAACAAAAATATTTCAAGGTAAAAGTTTTAAATGATAAATGTTACATAAATAAAAAAAAAAGTAATTTTGTATGAGCCAACACTTACATTATGTCCTGCATCATTCATTATCTACCAAATCTTATATAGTCATTAATATTTGGCCAATGTTGGAGGTACAACTGTACTATGCGGAATGTCTGTGGTTGCACTGGTGACACAGATGAACACATCCACACATTAAAAATCATCCACTCCTTCCTCGTCCTACAGTAATTTTCATGACAGAGCAAAAATTATAACATGTTCCAGGTTCTGAGCTAAGGCTGGCTCTGTTTTGGAAGAGGCCGCAGACGGTACTGAAATGCTTGGGATACAAAAGTAGAACGAAGCTAGACACATTCAGAGTCAAAGACAGCTCTTTTGGAATGGACTCCCCATTATTTTCACACTTGGGTGACAAGCGAGACAAGTGTGCAGTGTAAATAAACAGTGTTTTATAACGGGAGAAATCAAACAATATCTGTTAAAATCATGTTTACTCTGAGTATATACAGGTGCATCTCAATAAATTAGAATATTGTCAAAAAGTTAATTTATTTCAATAATTCAATTCAAAAAGTGAAACTTATATAGATTCATCAAGCGTTTATTCCTTTTAAATGTTGATGATTATGGCTTAAATCCAATGAAAACCCAAAAGTCATTATCTCAGAAAATTACAATAATCAACACAAACCACCTGCAAATGTTTCCTAAGCCCTTAGTCTGGTTCAGTAGGCTACACAATCATGGAGAAGACTGCTGACCTGACAGATGTCCAGAAGGCAGTCATTGACACCCTGCTGCTGTATCCAAGCACATTAATGGAAAGTTGAGTGGAAGGAAAAGTGTGGTAGAAAAAGGTGCACAAGCAACAGGGACAACCACAGCCTTGAAAAGATTGCCAAGAAAAGGCCATTCAAAAATTTGGGGGAGATTCACAAGGAGTGGATCACACACAGACGTATCCAGGACATGGCCCACAACTGGGTCGCATTCCTTGTGTCAAGCCACTCATGACCCGGAGACAACACCAAAAGCCAAGGAGAAAAAGACTGGACTAATGCTCAGTGTCCAAAGTCTTGTTTTCTGATGAAAGTAAATTTTGCATTTCATTTGGAAATCAAGGTCCCAGAGTCCGGAGGAAGAGTGGAGAGGCACACAATCCAAGCTGCTGGAGTCTAGTGTGAAGTTTCTACAATCAGTGATGGTTTGGGGAGCCATGTCACCTGCTGGTGTTGGTCCACTGTGTTTTATCAAGTTCAAAATCAGCGCAGCCGTCTACCAGGAAATTGTAGAGCACTTCATGCTTCTCTGCTGACAAGCTTTATGGAGACGTGGATTTCATTTTCCAGTACTTGGCACCTGTCCACACTGACAAAAGCACCAATACCTGGTTTAATAACCACAGTATCCTGGTTTAATAACCAGCAAACTCACCTGACTGAAACTCCATAGAGAATCTATGGGGCATTGTCAACAAGAAGATGAGAGACACCAGACCCAACAAAGCAGACAAGCTGAAGGCCGCTATCAAAGCAACCTGGGCTTCCATAACACCTCAGCAATGCCACAGGCTGATCGCCGCCGCGCCGCATTGATGCAGTAATTCATGCCAAAGAAGTCTTGACCAAGTATTAAGTGCATATACTGTACATACTTTTTAGGAGGCCAACATTTCTGTATTAAAAATCTTTTTTAAATTAGTCTTATATAATATTCTACATTTCTGAGATAATAACTTTTGGGTTTTCATTGGCTGTAAGCCATAATCTTCAGCATTAAAAGAAATAAGCGCTTGAAATAGATCATCCTGCTTGTAATGAATCTATACAACAAGTTTCACTTTTTGAATTGAATTACTGAAAATAAAATTACTTTTTAATGTTACTCTAATTTATTGAGATGCACCTGTACAATAGAGAGAAGCACAGTTGTATGAGGATATATCAGTTTGAGTTTCTTCATCCAGTGTGCATCACTTTTCTCTCTGAATCTTCTCATTGCTCGCATTCGTTTACCCACGTGAACCAATGTAAGCTTCATTTCACTGTTTAATCGTCTCATGATTCAAACAAACACAGAAATTCACAGACTGCTTTCTTTTCTGTAGACTCTGCTAATTGAGGCCATTTTTAGTGGCTAGATTTAGAGCTCATTTGAGGGTGAAGCGTTAGCTGCGCAGACATATTGCTGACTCTTTGCACTATTCTGCTGCTCCCTCGTGGCATGGAGACAAGTCAATGTATGAAATATATCAATTCATATTTAAAATGAGTAGGTTTGAATATTTAGAGAGAGGGGATGCCCATCTTGAACCCCAAAATGTCACCAATAGCCCACAGTAGTAACATTAGTATTAGCAACAACCTCTGTCGGTTTATGCCTCCCGTGTTGGGACTACCATGTCAAAACCGTCGCACATGGCCACAGTGACAAACAGAGAGATTATCAGTGCTACTATGGAATAAATAATAGACCAACTAATTGATAATGAACCGCGACCCTGAACGGTTAAGTGGTTACAGATAATGAATGAATGAATGAATGAATAATTGATAATGATATTTTTTTTTGCTGACCATTTTTATAATAGATTTTTATGGATTTTTCTATTAGATGTTGCAGCCCTACTTTTTGATTGAATTCAGACTGAGCAGAGTTGCTGTTGAAGCAAAAACGGCTTAGAATTTCAGAAAGCTAAATGTATTTCCTCAGTAAACTGCTGCCTAGCTGTCACCCCATGGTCTTTTCTTTGAGGGCTTTGAGGACAAGACAGAGAAATAATTGATTACAAAAAAGGTACGTGAATATATTTGCTTGTGCTTTGGAAATGTAGAAAACTATAGTCAAATAAATGTATGGAAAAAAAAACACACATTGTGATAAGGGATGGCCTCGGGCAGAATTCAGATGCAGATTGCATCAAAAAGCAAAACTCATGTTGAAGATGTTATTGAAGAATCAGGATCTCTCCATTCTCTGACTGTTTACCACTAAAGCACAGAAAGTCGAGTCAAGCAACTTTCTCTCCAAGCCACCGAGAAACAGCTCAGCTAGTTTTTCTGGGAACAAGTTCAGCATTGTCTATGAAGCCGTAGAGGGAGCTTTTAATGAGCTAAATAACAATAGCACTATCTTCAGAGCTGCTTAAGTGCACTAAGAGGCAACATAAAAGGCTAAACGAGCGATTAGTCATCGCAGACGCAACAACCCATATCTTTTTGTTCTGGAGGGTGTTTGAATCCAGGCTTCTAAGTTCAGCAGGAACATCCATCCAGGGCAATTAGTGTGACCCATGAGCAGCCGGAGGTCAACTGCAAACTAGAGAGATCCTTTTGAACACAGTCCTGGACAGAGACAGTTAAGCAGGGGTTTGGGGCTCTCGCCACACCCCAGGGGGGTTCATTTGTAATAACTGGTTGGTAAGGAGAAAGTGCCAGTGGGTAGAAAGGGCTAGGAGTAACAAGTTCTGACACAGGTCCATGCCCGCAATACACACCGGCGCTTTGAACGCTCTGGCAGCAGGCGAGCTCCCCTCACTGGGCTGCCCACACTAGAGCTTGAAACACATGTCCAAATTTGACGGTACCTTACTGTGACTTGAATGTCATTTCACAAATCATTGCTGTCAAAGGAGACTTCAAAGGAAACTAAAAAAGAGACTATAATTTAACTTATATATTTGTAAAGATTTCTCCGTGAATGCTGAGGAAAGAAAATGGCATTTTTAAAAGCGAAAGTGCTTTTTAAGATAGCAATAATATACTGCCAGCCTTAGGTAGTTTTCAAATGTCACGTCTAATTTTCTCATAGCTCTTACTTCAACCTTTATTTGATCAGTTTACTTCTGTGGGTATAATGTACATTGGTACTTGAATATTTGAGTTTTCTAATTCAGGTGTCAGTGTTTAAATACTAAATTCAGTCAGATATATGTAGTTCTTCATTAGAAAAAAATAAGGCTGAAACCTTTGTTGTTATGGTGTGTGAGAGAGATATTACAATTAGGTGTTTTTTGTATCCCTATAATCTGGGTTGTATTCTGTGCCAAAGTTTATCAAAAAGTCCACTAATTCATTCGCACAGATACTGAAATATTAGAAAGGTTCCGACTGGTAATCCCTAAATCACACTTGCTTGATGGCAAGGCTACATTTAAGTTTTTATTGAAAATTTCAAGCTCCAACCTGCACTGCTCAAACTGCAGCATACTGGCCTCCAGAGCAACGGAGCAGCACAGCAGGCCTCAGGGGCACGATGTTCAGTTCAAGAGATGCACATCATGCAGCCGAAATTGACGGGTGAATTTGGGGGGTGGGGACAGACTGTTGACGTCCTAGGAAATGTTGCTTAAGGGAGCTTGCTGGGAGGGGAAAAAGGAAAAAAAAAAGTCTGCACACACAGTTGGCAAAGAGCTTTATCATGCACACTGTGATTGGGGAAACGATCAAGTCACATGATGCCAACAGCTTAGCTGGCAGAAACAATAAGCCTGCTGCCTGGTTGCCATGACAAATTGCTCAGTGATTCATCTTTTAAAGGAAACTCTGCCTCGTAATCAAAGTAAAATATTCTGCTCTTTACTAGGGGAAGTTCTGATATTGCCACATGCTGATGAGCCATAATCTAAAGACTATTTCTTTAATCCTTTTTTGCAACATGGAAAATGCTGCGAGTTAAAGAATACGCAGCTAATTAGCTGCTTTAACACAGCCTTGAAATGGAGGGAAAGACAAAAGCTTAAAATAAGCCCTTATCTTTGCCAAAGTAAGTAATAGCAGGGAGTAAGCACCAAGACAAGAAAAGATCCAAATCCATCAGAATTCATCTCCTTCCTCAGAGACCCAATAACTCTAGTGGCCAGGGAAGAGCAAGAGAGAAGAGAGGACATCTGGAGGAGTAATGGAATCATTGATGTGCAATACGGATACAATAACTTCATTTTATCATGCAGAAACAGATAATAAATGTTTGAATATATCACACATTGCCACCGAGAGAGAGGGATAGAGAGAAACAGAATGAGCAAATGGTAATGAGCAAGAACACTGGCATTACAAAACATAATTAAAAGCCAATAGCCTGCTTTCTAATGAAGAGTCCTTCGGGGATGAATAACTAAATTAGGCTCTCTTTCTTCTGTTTAGTCCTGTAATACAGAGCTTATTTGAAGGTTTTGGTTACTTCTTATGCCCTTGCCAGCCTTTTCAACTAAGGGCAGGAGGTAAACTTTTTCATTTATAAGAATTTATAAGAATTGGGAATTATTTGAAAGAATGTGGGACAAGAATGTTGAATGTGGAAAGTTAGATCTTGATGGTGTCTGTCCGGAAAAAATTCTAAATGCTGCTTTCAGTGGCTTGTTATCTTAATATCAGAATTCACCAGCTATGATCCAAAATTCCAGAAACTATTCCAAATCTTTTTCCACAAAATGCAGTGCATCACAGCTTTCAAAGAGTGTCTAATATTAAATTTCTGACCAAAAGAATGCCTGAATCTGGAATGCAGAGAAAGCACGGTGGAGAAGAAGGGAGGAAAAGAAAAAAAAAAAAAAAAAGACAAGAAAGAAGCGGCTATGTGGTTTTGTGGGGCGCCTCCCAGGCCAAGCCTCATCACAGAGTCTCTTATCTGGATGTTCATACTACGATTACATTTTAATCCCTCAATGAGTTCAGCGCAGCCGTGCTCGTCTCACACTCGTAAAGCTTCCAGGAGCCTTGGCTCCAGACTGGGCTCTTCAGGTCTTTCAGTAAGGAACCCCTCCCTGGTTGAGTCTGGTTTTATAATGTGTGCAGTGACTCATGCGCTCAGACATGGCAACTTAAAAAATATTGTGATGAACCTCAGAGCCCTTCTGAGTACTATGAAAGAACAGTTTTGGTGAAAAATATCATTTAGAGCATTTTTCCTTCCACCAGTTGATCAGACCGCATTGAAAATATAAGGCTAATGTAGCTAACAAGATAAAAGCTTACACTATACCTATAAGCATCATGGAAACTGCATGATTAACTCATTACAGTCTTTTGTGGCCTGTCATGACAATCCTAAGAAAGGGATGAAAATGTAGGAATGGAAACTGAATGTATTTTCTAAACCAATCCAATAGCTTATGAAAGTTTAGAGTAGTGGGCTATAGTGTGACCATCAACATTATAGGATGGACAACAACTCTCTCACTGGAAGCGTGTATCTAAAAAGTTCTCGAATTAGCCAAGATCCAGCACCGAATTTCACCGAAGTTCTTCTCACACGCAAATCAACTAAATATTGTGCAAAGGAAAAATTGAGTAAATTTGATTGTGTTGTTGGACTGTTCCTTTAAAAGCTTTCTGTCCATCACTGCCCCCACCTCAATAAATAAATCTGATTCAACGTTTCCTGAAGTTTGAAGCAGAGCCTCCACCCCGGCTCCAATCCGTTCACACACTCGCCGGCACGCCTCAGCTAATGACTTAACCACCAAGAGCACCACGCCCCGGCCTGCCAGCCAGCTTCCAGAAGAGTCCACCGAGGCCGGCAACGAAGTGCCAAAGACAGACAGCACACAAAAAAAAGGGACTTTGTATAGTGATTATTCATCCCATGCCTTTCCAGTCTTAGGCCAAGTTGCTGTTTCACAACCCACTTCCCACCCCCACTCCCCAAGTGGACAAGAAAAAAAAAAAAAATAGGAAGAAATCGCTCTTCATTTCCAGCCAATTCGTTACATCAGACAGTGACGGGTTTGAGGGGAAGAAGGCCAGGAAGCATGCGTCCCAGTGGGGACCCCCGTTACTCACAGGCTCTGTGTTAGCAACTCGGATTGAAACGTGGGTAAAGCTCAGAGGCCGGACAGCGGGAAATGATGTCAGAGTTTTGTGGGAGAGCCCATCCTTAACCCTGTCAGTCTACAGGCAGATCAAAGGTGGAGTGCAATGCTTAGAGCGCACAAATACTTATAACATGTCACCGAGATGTTGAATCTGTACACATGCAACCAAATGACCTTGGATTTTTTATTTTTTTTAAGGGGGTGGGGGGGGGCATTTCAGCAGAAGCCAATTCCATTGCAAATGTCAAGTAAGTGAATGGGGTACATAAAAGCCTGTGTGAAGCGCATGTCTTTGCTAGACGCTGCTTCTTAAGGTAGTGTGCGCCTGCCATCCTGCGACTGCTCGTCTTTAACAGCCGAGGGTCTCCACCAGCACTTCTGCTGACACTCCAAACTCAGTGGCAGGATTATTTATGAAACTCACCAAACCTGACTTAATGAGGCCATAAGCACTATAGCAGGGCCGCATCACCCTGTTCATACAGCAGCCACTAAGCCTGTGGGATGAATCACAACAGACGGCAGTCACATGAATTTCGTAACACGCTGGCTTACATTAATATGACGACGGCCAAGACAGTCACAAATGTGGATTTTTTTTTCCTTAAAAGAAGGCACATCTGTTTTATGTCCAATTATCTTTTATTCACAAACAAGTCTCTACATCTAGGTAGCGACCTGAAAGCAGGAGCAAACACTTTAAGGTTTAGCCACAAAACAAAAAGAGTATCTACATCAAGTCTACAGCACACACCAGTCCACTTTTTCCATTTATGTGCTGTGTGCCTTTATGCTAGGGCACAAGTCATGTGCAGATTATTTGCTTGTTTATCGGCAGCAGCTTTATTGGTGGGTTTACTGCTCTCTGGGCATGCTTTTTTTTTAAAAGAAGCCAACACAGAGCTCCAAATGGCCTCCAAAAACACTGACCTAAAGATGGACGTTCCCTCACATAGAGAAAGAGAGAGAGAGAGAGAGAGAAGAGAGAGAGAGAGAGAGAGAGAGAGAGAGAGACATAGAGAGAGAGAGAAAAAAAACACCTAGGCTAGAATAACACAACATTCCCGAACCAACAGTTCCAGGTGTTAGTCAGACAGAAATAATCAATGATCCCTTGCTGTTGGGAAGTGTTCTCTGTTGTGGACAATATTCCCTGCTTCACCAGCAGTCCCAGTCAATGTGTGCATGTTGCTGTATAATCATTCATGGATGAGGTCAAATAGAGGCACTTGTAAGATAGTGAACCCTTGTATTTTTTTTATTTTTGTTAAGATACATATATCATACAAAGGTATCATGAAGATAAAGAGCTTTACTTTTAACCTTCTTATTATAAGTCAGTAGGCAACACACCCGGAATGCTGTACAATTCTTGACATGACTTTATTATACTTTATTCTTAATTTGCATCAGTTTTTAATTAGTACAATTTTCCAATTTTCTCCAGAAACCAAGCCTGCAATTCCTACAGTCTGAGGGAAAAAAAGGCATGGTAGAGGCACTAAAGGTACTCAAGAGTGTAAATGTACCTTTAAAAGTATATATATATATATATATATATATATATATATATATATATATATATATATATATATACTCTGTGTGTGTGTGTGTACATTATATATATATATATATATATAAATTGTGTCATTGCTGTAACAAATATCACCAAAAATATCCCAGGAAAGTTTGGTTTTCCTCAAGATAAGGTTCTGCCTTATTTTTTTTGCCATTATGTTTAGACGGCTCAGACAGGAATGTGCATAACTACCCTTGAACTGCAAAGTAGATCCAACAGAAGCATAATTAGCATAAAAAGCGAGTCATCGTGTTAAGGGGTGGTGTATCGGCAGAAAAAAACATTCCAATTATAAGCAAAAACATTCCAAATGTCCAAATATTTAACAGGAAATAAAGCTAAATGAACTAGTACTTACCCGTAAAAGTGACTGGGACTCCTCCTTAGTGCTCTTGCTCTCTGTGGAGCTGGGGTACTGCTGCCCTGGCTTCTCTGTGGTGCTTGTTGGCGTCCCCTGCAGGTAACCTTTAGCATCTGTGCTGAGGCTGAACACCAGGCTTGGTGAGTCTCGAAGAACCTTCTGCTGCTGCTGCTCCTGAACGGCATTCAGCAGGCCCAAAGCCCCCTGGGTTTGGAAGTGGGCAGGGCTACCCCTCAGGACTTCTGCTGCCCTCTCCTTAGGCACCCACACCAGTCCTGGGACTGTTTGTTCCGTTCCTCGCCCTGTGCCTCGTCCCCCAGGCCCCGGAGCCTCAGCCCAGACCCTTTCTTTCTCCTTTTCGTCTGGGGCCTCGCTCTTCACAGCCTCAGCTGGCTTGGCTTCTGGAGGCGCTAGGCTATAGAGCTTCAGGTCCCCTTTGCTCTCCTCTTTGATGCGCAGGGTGGAGGGAGCAGAGCAGCCATTGGCTGGGGCAGAGGTGGGGTCAACAGGGTCTTGACAGTGAGCGGAGTTGAAGTGGTCCAGCAAGGCTGTGGTGTCAGCTGCTGTGAAACTGCAGTGGCGACAACGACAACAGCCATGAACTCTCCTGCAAAAAAAAAGCAAAAAAAGAATTGCTACTGTTAATTACTATAAACTCTATGAATGCATTTCTGTTGAGTATATTTAGTTCAATATATTCTTGAACTAAGCAGAACTGAAGTGAGACTGAAAGAGATAGAGAGAATGGAAGTAGAGGCGTGGACTGGAATGAGAATCCTGTTTTTTTTTCCCCTGATATGAAAAGTTCTATGCAAAAACATAAAAAGTGTTCAGAAACAAATAAATAAATGAGAGACAGTGGAATAACAAAAAAAATACCAAGATGGAATAAAAAAAATAAAGAAAATGTAAGAGGGTGAGAGAAATCGAGGAAATCGAGAGGTGTATGCACAGAGAGAGAGAGAGAGAGAGAATAAGAGAAAACAGGAGTGAGTGATAAACAGAGAAATAGAAAGAAAAATCTAGAACGAGAGGGAGACTGAGAGAGAAAGACAGAGAATGCGTGAAAGGGTGTGTGTGTGTTGGGGGGGGTGTTGTAAACATCTGTCACAGAAAACAGAGAAAGATTCTAAAACAGAATACAGATTTGCAGTCATTTTCACACTTCACATTCCGGTAAGCAAAAAGTGAGCGTGAACATCAGTCACTCCTGCACTGTGCAAGTATTTATTCTTCCCAGTGTGCCACCAGGGACACATAGTAAATGATTTGTCCGTTGTTGAATACGTCTAGTGCGGCTTTAGCTGAGAGGCCTGCCTCTATAACTGAGGGCTGGATTTCTCTAATGCAGTATAATTACAGCTTGGTCAGCTCTTTTCACCTGTGTAATGACTCTTTGTTCCATTTCTTTCTGATTGGAAGGGAGTGGGAAAAAGGAGAGGGAAAGAGAGAGAGAGAGAGAGAGAGAGAGAGAGAGAGAAGAGAGAGAGATTCAGACCTAAACTCCCACAAACATGCAGTAAATGAACAGTCTGCTGAACTTTAAGTAAATGAGTGTAATATTCCCACTAGAAATCCAAACGATTTCCTATGAACCTCAGTCTTCCTGTGTGCCATCGACCACCACAAAACAATGCAACTAAACTCTCATATACATTCAGAAAAAAAAAAGTCGTACACTTGGCTTTGCATCTAGCCTCTGTTTATATTTAATGCATCAATGGGTACGCTTGGACCTTTGCCACTGATCGATATCTAACTTCTGAACCTGAAAGAGCTGCAGTGGAGACGTTTCAAGGCATGACTTCAGTGAAAGGCGACCAAAGGGAAATGGACAGGCTGCAGCGATGCCTATCAAAATCTTTTGCAGAGTTAAAGAGCCATGCTCAAATCCACTTCATCATCACTATACCCATCTCTGAACACCATTAATCAGAAAACAGCACTGAGTTGTGCATGATTTAATTTCAAGTCTTAATGTCCTTAACTGAACATGTAACAGAATGTGCTCACTATGGCCTGCCATATCTAATATATATATATATATATATATATATATATATATATATATATATATATATATATATATAACAAGTAATGCAGGACATTGGAAAGCTTCAAACCTGAGAGCAAGTGCATCAAAAAGAAAAGTGGCTTCAACAATAACAAATAATGCATATTCTAAATATGGATAAATGGCTTAAGTTATTTATTGAGGTTTGTGTGTATTTGTATTTTAAAAGTTCTAAAGGGACTTCTCATGGTTGCCCAATACTGTAAATAAATCCAATACTGTAGATAAATCAACAAAAAGAGTGAGAGGTAGAGAAAGAGAGACTGAAGTCGACTGAAGAAAAATAAGTGACAACTGAGATTTGTTATCCAGCAATTGGCTTTCCCCGCTCACACTCATATTAACTGGAAAGAGGGGGCGGGGTGGGGGTTTGTGTGTGTATGTGGGGGGGGCTGAACAGCCAGACACCATCTCCGCTCTGCTCAGCACCAAATGAGGGACAGGGAGGAAAACTGCTTTTCATCAGCGCTGCCGCCCACCCTTCCCAGCACACACTGCACTCATTTGTTCTGCTTAGGCACACACCGACAGGGCCAGATCAAACGCTCCAGCACCCAGAGCCATACAGCAAGGTGTACACACAGCCGTCACCACCACACACACACACCAGGCTCCCTAACACTGTTTATATCACAAAAACCGCACACTAGTCTTCCATGCAGTCACCAACACACAAGAGCTCAAACTCTGAAGCTCGTAACTGCCCACAAATTCACTGTAAAGCACACAACACACAGCCATATGGACATGTCGTCACTAAATATGTTACTAAAATTTACATTACATTTTCCAGGATATGGACTAAATTATTTTTTTTAATCTGTGCATATTCCTGAATCGGAATATTCTGATGATTATATTCATTATGCATTTTAATTCACATCAAATATCAGTTTAAAAAAAATAACAATTTTAAAACTGCATTTAAAAGTAGATAAATTACACAAAATAAAATAAGTAAAATGTAAAACAACTAAACTTCTGGTATCTGTATCCATGTTATTGCTAAATGACTGGCTATCAATTCCAGCAGGAAATATTATGATTAGTGCATTGCTATAATTTTTATTAACAGCAGTAGCAATAGAAGTATCATCAGTTGACGTAGTAGTAATAGTAGTAATTGCAGTAGAAGCAGTAGAACAGTAGTAGTAGTAGCAGCAGCAGAAGTAGTAGAACAGTCGCAGCAGCAGCAGCAGTAGTAGCAGCAGCAGTAGTAGTAGTAGTAGTAGTAGTAGCAGCAGCAGCAGTCGAATAACAGTAGTAGTAGTAGTAGTAGTAGTAGTAGTAGAACAGTAGTAGTAGGTGTAGTAGTAGTAGTAGTAGTAGCAGTAGTAGAGTAACAGTAGTAGTAGGAGTAGTAGTAGAAAAGTAGTAGTAATAGTAGGAGAAGAGTAGTAGTAGTAGTAGGTGTAGTAGAACAGTAGTAGCAGCTGTGGAATAGTAGCAGTAGTAGTAGTAGTAGTAGTAGTAGTAGTAGTAGTAGAATAACAGGAGTAGTAGTAGTAGCAGCAGTAGCAGCAATTGGAGAACAGTAGTAGTAGTACAGCAGTAGTAGTAGAAGAACGGTAGTAGTAATA
Source organism: Hoplias malabaricus (assembly GCF_029633855.1). Lineage (NCBI taxonomy): Eukaryota > Metazoa > Chordata > Actinopteri > Characiformes > Erythrinidae > Hoplias > Hoplias malabaricus. The sequence continues at coordinate 30,268,562 of NC_089805.1, read as the reverse complement.
GTAGTAGTAGAAGAGTAGTAGTAATAGTAGTAGAACAGTAGTAGCAGCTGTGGAATAATAGTAGCAGCAGTAGTAGTAGTAGTAGTAGAATAACAGGAGTAGTAGTAGAAGTGTAGCAGTAGTAGCAGCAGTAGCAGCAATTGAAGAACAGTAGTAGTAGTAGAAGAACAGTAATAGTAGTAGAAGAGTAGTAGTAATAGTAGTAGAACAGTAGTAGTAGTAGTAGAGCAGTAGTAGTAGTAGGAGAGTAGTAGTAATAGTAGTAGAACAGTAGTAGTAGTAGCAGCAGCAGTAGTAGTAGAACAGTAGTAGTAGGTGTAGTAGAACAGTAGTAGCAGCTGTGGAATAATAGTAGCAGTAGTAGTAATAGTAGTAGTAATAGTAGAATAACATGAGTAGTAGTAGAAGAGTAGTAGCAGCAGTAGTAGCAATTGAAGAACAGTAGTAGTAGTAGTAGTAGTAGCAGCAGCAGCTGTTGAATAATAGCAGTAGCAGTAGTAGTAGTAGAAGAACAGTAGAATAGTAGTAGTAGAACAGTAGTAGCAGCTGTGGAATAATAGCAGTAGCAGTAGTAGTAGCAGCAGCAGGAGTAGTAGAACAGTAGTAGTACTAGCAGCAGCAGCAGAAGAGTAGTAGCAGCTGTGGAATAGTAGCAGTAGTAGCAGCAGCAGCAGTAGTTGTAGAATAGTAGTAGTAGCAGCAACAGCAGCAGTAGTAGTAAAACAGTAGTAGTAGCAGCAGCAGTAGTAGTAAAACAGTAGTAGTAGCAGCAGCAGTAGTAGAACAGTAGCAGTAGTAGAACAGTAATAGTAGTAGTAGTAGTAGTAGTAGTAGTATCAACAGTAGTAGTAGTAGCAGCAGGAGGTGTAGAACAGTAGTAGTAGTATCAGCAGTAGTAGAACAGTAGTAGTAGTAGCAGCAGCAGGTGTAGAACAGTAATAGTAGTAGCAGCAGTAGTAGAATAGTAGTAGTAGCATCAGCAGTAGTAGTAGTAGCAGCAGCAGCAGCAGCAGCAGTAGCAGTAGCAGTAGAAGTAGTAGAACAGTAGTAGTAGCAGCAGAAGTAGTAGAACAGTAGTAGTATTAGTAATAATTTTAAAAAGGACACAATGTTTTTGAAAAAAGCAAAGAATAGCACTCATTTGGAGCACTTTATAAATGTGAGTAACTGGTGTGCAAATGGAGAGTTTCAGACTAAACCTGCATGAGTATGTGAGTGAGTGAGTGAGTGAGTGAGTTATGTGAGGTTCTTCTCATTTGAGAAAACAAAAAAAAAAGTTTTACATGTATTGTCAAAAAAGGGGAAATAATTAAAGCGGCTAATCCCTTCAAGATTAACAAATGATACAATTTCCTTTCTGAACCTTATAAAAGCAAATATACATACAACTTAGCTTTCTCTGCTTTATGGCAAAAGTGCTAAATGTCACCACTGTGAAGGAATTAAAACATCAGATTTACTACCTAGTGAACACCACATAACAATGTCCAAAATAAATTCAATTCATGTCACTGAACACTAATAGTGTTTGCTCCTGTAGTACATCTCCCAACCCTAACAATCACACCCACATACAAAGCTACAGCAAAACACACAGATGTTCAGCACATGACTTTCTCCTGGTCTGGGTGACATTTTATTAATGCAGAACAAACAAGTCATTTGTTAGATTTTGTCCACACTAATCTACCCCCCATGTCAGCAGAGATCACTCACAAATTCAATTACAGTTTATGGGAAGGAAAGAGAAAGTCTTCCAGTTCATTCTGAGATATTTTATAAGGCCTTATTACAGTGAACTATGAGTATCGAAGCTGGTTTTAGATGTGACTTCTCATCATTAGTGTTTATATACTTACAAACACACACACACACATACAGCAGCAACTCCTGTGTCGCTGCTTTTTTTGTTGTTGTTGTTCTCCATCTTCTCCAAACATTCGATTGCAATAAGCACTCGCACAAAGCACGGCTCCCTTCCAACATAAATTGGCCTCCTCGCTCAACCCCACTGACAAGAAACACAAATATTTTCGCTGACCCCCAAACTGGGAATTGATCGCTGGCCTGTCTGGAGAGCGACAGGGTGTGCGTGTGTCTTGTAGGGCCCAGACATGTTTGGCTCAGCCAGCTGAAACACACCTCTAGACACTTAAATCCATCTTTGGTCTATATGTTTGCAAACATAAACTGGACATGGTATATTCAAATATAGCAGAAACTAAATGCTGTCTAAAAAATTATTCTGAGTTCTGAAGACATTTTAGAAGGAATTTTACCCATTTCATGCTATAATCATTCAAAAAAAAAAGTTCACCTAGTTAGTCCTTGGTCATTATTTTCCACATGCATCAGTGGGCTAGAAATAAAAACACTAGCCCATGAAATACAGAGCCAGTACAGCATGACATGTATCAGCATTAGGAACTGTAGCTATGTGTGCGATACTGTGGCTTCTATCATTATTTAAAAAGAAATACATATAAATAAATATAATTGCACAAGTTTTATCAGTAGCACTAAAATTAAGAAACAGTCATTTTTATTATTAGTGATTATTTCAACTTACACAACACCTTTCACAAACTCAAGGATGTGCAATGAGGAACATTAAGAAGTGCAGAGTTAGAAGATCTGAGATAACAAGAGGGACCATATAAAAAAAATAAAAAATAAAGTCAGAAAGATATGCAGAAGCCAGACTATTAAATCATTAATTGTTTAATTAATGAAAGAAAAAAAGGCCTTTGAACTGTGACTTATATTCCTGTTAAGGTTGGTTTTATTATTTAAAATGTTCTCACTATCCAAAGAAAAACATTTATCTTTAAAACGGTAACTTTATACTGTACACTGTTAGAAGAATGATCACTGTGTTGGTACCCTCAAGGGATCATATTTGGACTTCTATTATAACTGTAGATTTTAAAATCATGTTGATTTCATACGCCCGTTTCAACTCCAGGACTTCTATTATGTTCATTTATTTGACACAATTCTTTAATAAAATCTTCTGGAGAAGAGAATATAATGTACTTTTAGAAAATAAAACGGGACTTTAACCCCACTGTTGTACCTTTAAAAAGGTACATTTACACTGTTTGTACATTTACATTAAAGAATAATGCACCTCAAACGTTGTTTTCTGAGAGAGTAGGAGAAGGAATTAAAAACCTTCAGAATTTTAAAGGGTAGTCATTTTTAAAAAAAGATTTAATTCCAAGTAATTTTGGAGTAATTTTATTTTGTAAAGTAAACTAAACTAATGTAAACTAAAAACCAACAAAAACGGACATGTTTTTGTTTGAAAAGCAATGATTATGTATGCAGGTCCCTGGTTAAATTACACGTTTCATGGAAGAAATGAAAAGAAAAAGTTGGGGAGGGGGGGTAATAAAAGAATAAATACATAATGCACATCTACACAGAAGCCGTATGTGCACATTCGTTAATTAATTGATTCACAATAACTGCTTATTTGTAAATTATATATTGGGGAAAACATACAGTGGGGCTTGTAGAAATATACGTCTTATGTTTTATTAATTCTTACGTGTTTAAACTACACAATATTCACATGGAAAAAAAAATTATTACAATAAAATTTGAATTGCTGCATGTGACTCTCTGAAGCCTGAAACAGTGATGCAAAAGTCAAGTGTACAATGCAGGACCCCTCCTCTCTTGCCGCACAAGCCCACACTTTAACTCCCACTCTCCTATACTCCATTTCAGGACGTATGTGTATGTGTACGGCACATTCAGGATTCACGACACAGATTGAGTCTCAACATCACTTCCACAATCCTAAAAGTTTAAAAAGCTCATCCTAAGTCTAGGAGCATGTGTGTATGTGCATTTACTGAAGCAAGTCTGACACTAACAACTTCATCACTACAATTTCTTCATGCACGCATATCAAAAAATCTCAGTTGAAAACTCATACTATATTAACCACACTCGAGTCGGAGTCATAAAACCCTCACATTGATTTAGTGCGCAAAAACAAGAAAAAAACGTCCCTCGACCAACATCCATGCCAATAACAGTATTGAGTGGCAGTAATTTGGGCTTTTGAAAATGAAAACCCCTTTAGCCATGCACCAGTGCACCTGCTCAATACGACCATTTTACAGGACAGGAGTGGAGCTGCCCCTCTGAAGCACCACAGCGTGACGCACCTCAGCCCCATGACATCACGCAGGAAATGGGTATCTGGACACCGCACAGAACCACCTGACTTTCTTGCTTTAGGGAGAGGAGAAAAACCACTTCGACTTCTCTGAAAATATTCTGTAATACTCAATTATATATGATACAAAAACAGCTGTAAAAATATAAGGATTTTTTTCCTCTTAAACTGTGGGTGTAATTTGAGTGTACTTTAGATTCAGATTAATGTTTCAAACTAAAAACTGTCTGTCTAAATAATGACGGGACTTTCTGAGCACAGTTAAAATCTTTAGCCACAAGCATGGTATAAATCCCATAAAAATTATGGGTGTTAACATAAGCAAAATGTCATGTGTATGATATAAGATTAGACAGGATTTCTATGGTTTTCTTTTTTACTTTTTTTAAATGATTACCCAAGTCATCTTAAATGGCATATTATGAAGTTAAATGTGACCGGTTGCAAGATGTATTACAATGGATATCAGATAGCATTTCTGATACAGGTGGGTGTTTATAAAGTACCGATTCACACACACACATTATATATATACACACATATATATATATATATATATATATATATATATATATATATATATATATATACACACACATTTTTTATTTGAAATAATGAATGCACAAGTGTAAAGTGCATTACAGGTTCTTTTGTAAATAAGTTTTCCATTTTAACTCTTCTGGGAGTAATGCGACACAAGGTCCAGATCGCACGTTAAGCTAAATCTAAGGACATCTAAGCAGAAGCACGTATGAGAAGAACACATAAGATAAATCAGTACATTATTTACAGTTCCATATTTAAAAGGTTTTAATCACATGTGCCTAAAGCAACAGATACGTTAATAAAGTAGAGCAATTATCTGTTTACTGCCTAACAAGTGACCAGTAAATATTCTGTGTTTTAATTTTTATTCTCAAATATCTAAACATTTTCTCAGTGAGTAATTGAAAGGCTGTTTGTATAAATGTTTGGATATTTAAATAACTATATCCATTTGCTAGTTAAAATTTCTCTCTGTGGTGCAGTGGTGATATATTGGGCATGCTGTGGGCTGTAGGAGGCTGCAGCATCAGTATCAGGTTCACGTTCGTGGTGGGTGGCTGGCTGGATAGAGAGCAGGGGTCAGGTCTCCGCTCATAAATCTCCACTAAACCTGCAGCATGCAGAGGAACATGCTGCCCCAGCACATAAAAACACGTGCAGAAAATATTCCACCTTGGGAATTCATGAAATTGCACCTGTACGCTCATGTATATTTCACACAAAGCATAAATATACACCACAAATTAACATACATGACTGTAAACTAACCCTACCAGCCATATGCACATAATGAACTCAAATATGCTAATAAAGTTTCAGGCTTGGGCTTCACAAAATATCATTTGATTAGTGTAATTGTAAGACCATTTTTATAGACTCCACCCCTCAAACTCCACCCCTCCTTTATTTATTTAATTTACAGTCATTATGTACAATGCCCATTTTTCAGTTCATAACGGGATTAGTTTATTAAATAAACTACTTGCCTAAAAATAAATAATTAAATAAATAAATAAAAGGAGGGTGGGGTGTTGGAGGGAGTGTATAGACCGGGAATTTTTATTAGGATGAAAAAGGATGAAAATACACCCAAGGTCCTGGAATTTAATCATACGTCATGATCAATGTGTGATTGAGAGAAGAATGAATAAACAAATAAATAAATAAGTGGATTAAAACTGTTTTTTATTAGATTTAGTTACTGAATCTTCTGTCTTGATTTCTAATATGATTTCTGTGATTATTGAGCTTCAGGGAAAATTGTATAATTTAATGGTAAATTAATAGTTTATTGTAGATATTCAATAAATGATATGTGGCTTCTCACTTTTGCACAGTGTCGCATTACTCATAGTAAAGAGGGATATAATATGCAAATGAGCACTATATCAAATCACAGTTTCGCGTGTTTGTGTGCTGTGATTCAAGCTCAGACGTCCATGAGCTTCCTGTGGGTTTTTTGATGAAGCAAGCTGATGAAACAAATATAAATAATCTTTTCCAGGCCCATTTTTAAATCACCCCATATTAAGGGCACAGCAATGTATTTTAAATATAGACAAAGTCACTGCAACAGTAATATTCAAAAATACAACAGCAATATACCATTTCCTCCATGTAGTATAGTCATTTTTCTGACACAGGCAGCAGCAAGCAGTACTTTCTTGCATGCACACGCGCACACACACACACACACACACACACACACACACACACTATAGCAGTGAACTACACACGGTACGTACAAACACATGCATAATTGAGGTTAAAGCCAAAACAAAGCAAAAGGCCCATGGGACTATGTGCATACATGACTAATTTCTGATGCTATATAGTTGGAGGTGAAGAGGGTGGAGCCTCCAGGGAGGCTGTGCAGGTCATATTCTGCTTTATCCACTCCGGGATCCGTGCTACAAGCTCTGAATACAAGCAGGGCCCTATTCTGCACTATGTACGCTGCACACACCACCAACAGTCAGAAACACAAAACAGTCACCTCTCAACACACACACACAGACACCCTGCAGCTAGTGTGTATTACTTGGACTCTGGTATTTGGCATCACAGCTGATGTTCTTTTACATATATTCAAAAATTTGTTTTAAATAAATCCTCAGTTACAACTATACATTTCCTATATTTGTTATACTTTAACTTTATATGCAATTACACCAAAATGCAGAGTGGATCTCCTGTGTGTGTGTGTGTGTGTGTTCTCCTCGTATCTGTGTGGGTTTCCTCCAGGTGCTCCTGCTTCCTCAGATTCCTCTAGATTAGCCATTCAAAAGATATCCAATAGGGAGAGTGTGACTATGTGAGTGTGTGGAGCTCTGTGACGGTATGACACCCAGCCCAGTGTCTGTTCCTGCCCCACTGCCACATTGAACTTGTTGAAACAGAAAATGTGACTGAATGATTGATAAATAAGTGACTGTTTTCATTTTACTTTTCAGTGTATAAATATATAAACAACTCGGCTCTGAAGGGTGGCATCTACCTTTGCTTCACTATATTTTTATAACCACAAAATAAATTATGTAACTACTTAAAGTCATTGTATAACATTCTGGTAAATGACTGTTGATGTTTGAATTCAGCAGTGGGACAAATGCACCCCTCCTTTCAATGCTGCTTCAGAAGCTTTGTTTTGTGTTGTGTTTCTTGTTCTGAGCCACTCTGCTTCCTGCTGGGGCTGGATATGTACATTCGAATTTTTTCCAACATACAAACGGAACAGTACAGTAGCGCAATGCGAGGAAGCATTTGTTGAATTTTACAAAAAGTGTATCGCAAATAACTTTATTAAATATTCAAACATCAATGTTTAAATGTTTATACTGAAAACACATGTATGTACTATGTATACAAATCTGTTAGGTGGTAAATAATACATAGAGCAATAAATAAACAAGATGTCAGTTGTGCTAGAAGAAATATTTTTGACTAATGGTGTGTTTTAGTATCAAAGATATAGGGCACTGGGGTGGTTTGATGTGTTTATGAAACATGTAGATTTGATTTAGCAAAGTGCATTTCTCTTCCTGATGCTTCTGCTCCAAAATCAAGCAGTCAAGCACAGCACTAGTGCACGTAGCTCATTTCTATCAATAAATCAATCCACCACATGCTTGTAATGTACGACAGAAAATACCCAATAATTGAGATCTTATGTTGAGGTAATGGACTGTGATGCCTGTCCTCGGTAGCAGCATTCACCACACTGTTGGTACAAGGAAGAGGAATACTATATAATGGTTTAATTGTTTACATACCGAAAACACGCAGCCGCGTACATGCGCGCACAGGCACACAATTAAAGACAAGCTAAGTCAAAACCAAGGAAAGAAATGAATCAAAGCAGACTGATAAGATTACCTGAGATTTAAACCTTACATATGCAACAGAGTTTCTCAATACAAGTCATGATGCAACAACAGCAGAAATCTGCTGCTTATTTATGAGAAAGCAACAGCAGATAAGCTAATCATGTAATACATGATTTAATTACATTTAATTACCCAAGCTTTAGCTTCCTGCACACGCAGGCTCTGAATGCTGGGGGCTTTAGTTTACAAAATTCATTAATGTTCATTGGAATTTAGAAAACAGAAAGAAAAAAAACAAACTTCCACAGCTACATTGTAAAATTGTGTTAAATCACAGTGATCTGCATCAGCATAGACGTCTGGCTGTGTTATTAGGACCCTATGATTTTGAGGAATAAAAAAAAACTTTCAGGTTTCAGATATAAAGACTTAGAATTTGCAAATCTAAAAGAAATGTTTTTCTGATATGTCATGAGCCTCAGTTCCTCCAGCCTGCTTTTTAGCAATTTCATATTTGTGAGCTGGAGGTTGTGCAGTTTAGGTTTGAATGTCTGTCATCTGCTTTTTCCAGTCTGAAGCAGTCAGCTGCTGGCTTCTGGGCTGAACAATGACCAGCATGGGATAAGCAAATGGTAGATTAAATATTTAAGTTTTACAGTTATAAAATTCACACCCAGAACTGTTTGTAATTTTTATTTTTATCATTAACTCTAATGCTAAATTTATTGATTTCAATATAAAATGTGCCACTTTGCTATTGTGTATCTAAGCACAGATTATTTTCTTAAAGAAAAGAAAACATTTAAACGCTACAGAATGTAGTGGTGACATAAGTAAAGCGAAATTAAAATTAAAATGCATTTCATAGGGCCCTAGATTTTAGTTCAGGTAATGGACCCACTAATGGTAGAGTGTAAATGTACTTTTAATGGTATAACGGTGGTTATACAGTCCAGTTGTGTTCACTAAAGGTACATTACATTCTCTTCTGCAGAAAGAGAGGTGAATATTTTTAGAATTTCACTACAGAACTGTGTAAAATAAACAAAAACATAATTTAAGTCCTGGAGATGAAATCAACTCAAATTTAAAATGTACAATAATTATAGAACATGGTACAATTATGTTCCCTAACTAAAGGTACTGAATGTGTCCACTTGAGGGTACCAACACAGAGACAGCAAAAGGCACCACCACAGTGGCAATTTTTCTGAGAATGTACAATAATCTCCTACACTCACCAGAATACAACAAAAATAGTGAAAAGGGGCTATTTTACTAGGGATGGATTAAAACATTAGAAGTAAATTTGTTCAAACATAATCAGTTTTAAATGACCAGCAGAAAACATTTAAAGATTAAGTTCAACTTGTTGTGTTTTGGAAATGTTTTATACTGCAATAGGCTGGCTGATTTGGTTATGAAATGACAAGTGGGCTTTTTTAATAATTTACTGTTTGTATATGGAACAGTGAGTGGCTGGCACACATTTAAAACGAGACTGGGTTTACAAGGTAAACGTAATTGTGTAATCCACAAAAGGTGAGCTTCAAAAACATGGCATTACCTGTAGTGACGAAAAATCTCCTCCTCCACCTCAGTGTAGAAGTGGCACTTGGTGCAGGTGTACTCTCCCTGTTGGCCCCGCCCCTCCCCTGTGGTCTCCTCTTCCGCTTTCACATCCAGCAGTGTATGGGGTGCGTGGGCGCTGTCGTAGTGCAGCAGCAGAAGGTCTATGTCTGCTGAGGCGAAAGAGCATTGGTCACACAGGTGAGTGACTGAGGCTCTTGGGGTAGGAGGAGGGGTGTTGCTGCCTCCAGCAGCAGTCAGCTGCAACAAGAGCAGAGCACAGTGTGAACAGGAACTCTTGCGGCAGGCAAAGGGGTAGGAGATGTCACCCAGGTGTTTCTCCGGGCTGCAAAGACCACGGGGGCAGAAGGGGCAGTGCTTAATGGTGCACTTGTGGATGCTATGAGCTCGCTGATAGTGGCGCAGGAGGGGTGCCACCACAATCACGTCCGGCCCGTGGTTCATGGAATAGCGGAAGTCACAGAACTGGCAGTTGTAGCTGGTGACCACTGTGTCTGGCTCACCTTTTCCACCCTGAGTCAGAAAATGGAAGAGTGTGGGAAGCTGTTATCAAAGCAAATGACAGCTACTATGAAGAATAAATAGGATTCATCTAATTGAACTTTGACAATTCAACTTCCCTTACTTAAGAAATTCTGGTCAATTATTATCATCAAATATGCACTGAACAGTCACTGGATTAGGAACGCCTACCTTGTATCTACACTCATTGTCCATTTGCTCAGCTCCACTGACCATACAGGAGCTCTACAATTACAGACTGTAGTCCACTAGGTTCTCTGCATACTTTCTTATCCCCATTTCACCCTGCTCTTTAATGGTCAGGACCCCCACAGGACCCGCAGAGAGCAGGTATGATTTGGGTGGTGGATCGTTCTCAGCGCTGCAGTGGCACTGAGGTGGTGCTGTTGCGCTAGTGTGTGTGGTTTTTAAACAGTGTCCCCTCACTGTCCACAGTAGTTCATCTGTCGCTGCACAGTTTGTGTTGGTCGCACTCAAGCCCTTCATCAGTGGACACCAGATGCTGTTGACCGGATATTTTTTGGCTGATGAAATATTTTCAGTCCAGCAGTGACACTGAGGGGTTAAAAACACCAGCAGCCCTGCTATGTCTGATCCATTCATATTAGCACAACACACACTAACACACCACCACCAGTGTCACTGCCGCACTGAAAATGTTCCATCACTTAAATCATACCTGCTCACCAGTGGTGGTCCTTTGTGGGTCCTGACCCCTGAAGAGCAGTGTGAAATGGGGATCAGAAAGTATGCAAAGAAACAGGAGGACAACAGTCTGTAATTGAACCACAAAGTGCTCCACTATGATCAATGGAGCTGAAAAAAACTAACAGAGATTATAGATACAGTTTGGTGTTCCTAATCCATTGATCATTCAGTGTAATCTGCCCTAATAATATTTAACACAATAATTTCAGGATATTTGAAAAAGTAAAACAAGATCATCTTAAATACGTTTTTGTTTTCTATATTACACGACATGTCTACCAGTTAATTCGGTATCATATGATAATAATTATGGCGGCACGGTGGTGCAAGAGGGAGTGTCACAGTCACACAGCTCCAGGGACCTGGAGGTTGTGGGTTCGATTCCCACTCCGGGTCTGTTTGTGAGGAGTTTGGTGTGTTCACTCCGGTTTCCTCCCACGGTCCAAAAACACACGTTGGTAGGTGGATTGGCGATTTAAAAGTGTCCATAGGTGTGAATGAATGTGTGTTGCCCTGTGAAGGACTGGCGCCCCCTCCAGATTTTGTTTCTGTCTTGCGACTGATGATTCCAGGTAGGCTCCAGACCTACTGCGAACCTGAACTGGATAAGTGGTTACAGACCACAATGAATGAATGTATGAATGAATGAATATAATCAAATCATGCATTCAGCTGTTTCATAAAGATTCATTCCATGATAACTTAATATCCTTCATATCCCATTCATATACTGTAACCCATGTATCCAGAAGGGCTGGCCCTGAATATTCATCTGTGCGGATATGCATTCGTTGGGTAGGTATTCAGTTTATAATTTCGAGATTAGGGAATTCATTTTTTTGGAAAAATTTGGCTATTGATAAAGGCAGTTCTCCACTCCACCCCTATTCAGGCTCTACAGTGGTTTTAAAAAAAAACTCCCCAGGCACTCCACCTGTATTCAGCCTTGTCAATATAAAAGTCCGGAATGAAGCCTAAAACACGCAACAACAACCTATTACAACGAAGTGTTGCGAAGCTACAGTTAATTTTGTTAGCGTTATACCTCGAATTAGACTAGATCACCTCCAAAATGCTCTGGTTAACTGATGTACTCTGTACCCTTAGCTGCACCTTGTAGGTGCGAGTTATGGAGCGAGTGAGCGGATTTTCCAAATGCCACAAAACACACCGAATATTCAAATGTTCGCCGAATTATGTGACCGAAGCTCCAAAGCCCTAAAAATGGTTTTCAGGACAGCCTTAGTACCCAGATCAGCGTCACAGTGGGTTTTAGCCTAACTGGAATCACAGGGTGCAAGGCAGGAACACACCGTCCATCACAGGACATCATACACTCACTGTGCTTTTGGACTGTGGGAGGAAACTGGAGGCCCCAGAGGATGTCCACACAAAATTAGTTCTGCTACATTCATAATGATGGTGTTTTACTCTTAATGTTAAAAAGATGCTCAAATGTAAACATGGTCTATGAAATACCTTCCATGAATATTTGTGCACAGGAAACTTGATTTAAGACCTTGCTCTAGTCTGAAACAATTGTCAAAGCATATTCTCGATTTAGACATTAAAAATATTATCAATATCAATAAATAAATATACAAAATAAAACCTTATCTATATGAACCTGGCAGTTGTAGCTGGTGACAATGTTATCGGTGTCACCCTTGCCAACCTGGTGCTCCTTCCTCCTGGTGTGGGGGTCTCCTCTGTCTTGTGGTTTGCGTTCCCTCTCTCTAGGACTACCCTCTCGTACAGCCGCCTGACCATGTCTCTTCTCGTAGTGCTCCAGGAGCCTGGAGGAGCCGGGAGTCTCACAGCTGAAGCTGCAGTACTTGCACCAGTAATATGCCACTGGGACGTCTCCCGAAGGACGGCTCTGGGAGTCTGGAGGCCGGATGGGTACTGAGTAACCGGCCACAGAGTCATCCTCTGCCCTGACAGCCACTCGCTCTGCCCAAGTGCCCTGCTCCTCAGACCCCTGCCAGGACAGGCAATTTCCTTTTCGTTCCTGAACTTTCTCTTCAGCGTTAGTTGAAGCAGGAGGTGGGTTCTTCATCTTGTTTGGGTGTGCAGCCAAGAAATGCTGCTCCAGCTCCACAGAGGAACTGCCCATGTAGGTGAAGTTACAAAACTTGCAGCGGAAGTACTTGGTGTTGCCCTGGCAGTCTGGCGTCTTTCGGCCTATGCCTATGAAGGTACCAGCCAATGTCACCTGAGAGAGAAAGGAAGAGGAAGAGGAAGATGAAGGATAGATAAAATGAGACAGAAATGGAGAATAAATGATCCATGAGTGAAAAATAAGGGGAAATACAACAGCTCTGACATGTGAAAGACAACAGATGGATAGTTTTCAATAAAGCTCCCAATTTAGCAGCGGAAGGCGGCGGTTATCTCCACACAAAGGCAAATCATGCCACTTTTAATGTTTTTATTACATTTCAGCAGCAAAAATGTGAAAAGCATTCAGCGAGCGGGTGGGAGAAATAGGAAATCTGTGGAATACAGCTTAGGAACAAAGCAACAGGGCATGAAAAGGCAAAATGGTGTTCGGTTGTATTATACGCCACACTGAAAATAGGAAGTGCTGAAATGATCTCTGCAAGATAATTCTTCTACATTCCAAAACTGCCTGCAGGTTTTTTAATTACCACATAAAAAAGAGACTATGCTAATTTCAACTCATACCTATTTAGCTGAAAAAAGTAAAAAAAAAATTACATAATTACAAAAAGACAAATTACTTTTCACTTCAAAAAGGTGAAGAATTTAAAAATGCACTATGATAGATCACTCTGCACATTTGATTAAATGTCAAAAAAACTTTTTGTGTAACATTTATGCAACATGCTCCTAGCAACGACAGACTGATGAAGCTTGAAGCGTGAGCCTTTCACCCTCATATGCACCGAGAAAACCCACTGTCGAGTTCTAGACAGAACACTGGTATGTATCCCCCACCAGCAGCCCTACAGCTATATGCTCAGTAGCTGATTAAACAAATCACCCCCACTTGTACTTTGCTACAGACTCTTAATTCCAAACATCCAAGTTAAAAGAGCTAATTTGATGTCTGGACTGAGTCCACTAGCAAATGCACAGCAGTTATTCATTCACTACACCTTAATTGAGACAAAACAGATTCACCGTATTTTTCCACACAGAGCTAAAAACGACTGAAATAATTTATTTGATAACAGACAGGTTTGTTAAAATCTTTGTATTACTGACAGTATTTTGGGCATATCTCAGTTGTAAAGCAACACTGGACCATTAGCAATGTAACCAACACACATGTCCAGCAGTCCAGAAACTGCTGTTGCTAGGAGAAAACTTTGCAAAAGGCAACTTTTCCAGATTCATTTACATTCTTTCGTCGTCTCATTTAAAAGCTTCAAGGCATTTAGAGATGACTTCTAGTTTTGTCAGTTTAACAGCATTCCTTGAAGGCATGAAGGGCACAGTTGCCTATCAACTTCTGGATAATAGTAAGTACACAGATACATAAATACATAATAAAACATTATAAAATTATAATATAACAAAAACCTTAAACCAAAACAAACAAATGCATGAAAAATGTTGAAGTCTTGATAAACTACAGGAAAAAAAATGTGTGTGGGCAAAGACTCGCTGCCTTCAGGAGGAGAGCAACATTAAAGCCATTATGGCCTGTTGGTCCAAGCCGCTGCCAAATGGGCCCTGCATGGCAAGAGCCAAACGCCTCCAAAAGCAGCTCGTTCTGAAGGAACACTGGAGTTAAATACGCCAGCAGAATTGTAAACACGACATTGTTGAAGCAGAGAGTGAAACCACAGTGAAAGCTAGGCAGATAAATAACTATGACATCTGTTCATTACCCATCATTTAAAATAAATCGACTCCCCTGTTTTTACTGGCACCCCTTGCCCGACGCCCCTGTGCTCTTTCCCTCCCCCCCTTTTCATAGATTAAATGAGAAATCGGTCTTCGATATTACTGCATGGAAAATTCCACTAGGAATGAATACTGAATAAAGATTCATTTATCCCCCCACTTTTTTTTAAGGTTTACAAAGTATAATGAAAATTTCGAGGTCTAGAGGTTGAATTGAAAAAGACTGAGGGCACAGAAGTTTGACAGGTGAAAAAATGCAGCTCCAGGACCTTTCTGCATAATACATAGGTTGTCGGCGCATTCAACCTGCTTGTTAAAGTGTGTATAAAACTGAATGAACACTCTGGCAGCAGCTCAAAATGGCTTCTTAAAATCACTCTCATTCACATTTGTAATAGTAATGAATAAATTATTGTGTAACTACTTTTTCCCAACAAGATGGGACTATAAATAACTATCTACGAACGAAACAAAAAAATGTAGAGCACAGTTAATCAACATTTAAAACATATTTTTATCTAAAGTCATATGGTTAAATCATAGGCCTAACATTGTTATTTAAAAAAATAGGTATGAAGTTCAGAAGGTCAATAAAATCTCAGCTTGAATTGAAGATCACATTATCTTCTCATGATATGTCCTAATAAAGCTGTTTCAGAGAATGGCACGAGTGAGCAAAGCTGTATCCAGGCTAATTAGAAATAGGAAAAAATCTAGTTTTGCTTATAGCAGGAATACATGTGCTTCATATTTTTACTATATACAAATTATGTAGCTACATACAAACTTACAGTTAGCACTGTGCACTTGTTCAGTGGCAGTAAAGTGTTATAAAGAAGGTATAACGAAAATAGCACCTTCCAAGAGCAAATCAAGTAAAAGCTCTTTCAACAGAGAGGCGTTAGTCATTAGTTACTTTCTGAACAGTAAGAAAGAAAGAGATGGACTTAAATAGTATTTTATTTCTCTGCTCATTTTTAATGTTGTTTGTCCTTACATTTAACTTTGGAAAACTAATCATTTTTGCGCTTTTTTTTGTTAGTATATTTACATTTACCCCTGTGTATCTAATCATGTAGCAACTGTTTTAAACTTTAGCTTTAGTTTTAGGGAAACTTTAGTTTCCTTTTCCCTTTATGTAAATAAACATTTAAGTCCTTCTTTCCTCAGGTAGCCCTTGCTGCTTGCCAGACTGCCATTGTAAATAAGAATATGTCCCTAATGACTTGCCTGGTTAAATTAAAGGTTAAAATAAAATAAAAAATATAATATAAAAATATTTCTATTGGTCAGCAAAACTTCCCAGAAACATATTACACAAGGGAAACAATCATTTAACCTCAGCGTACATTGATGAAGCAAGTTTTGAAAATGTTTAAATTTGATGCTCACAGTAGATAAATGCCAAGTGATTGAGGGAGAGATAGAATGTTCTGATATGAGATTTTATTAACATTAAAATAAATAAATAAATAAATAAATTTCAAGTTAAGTTTAAGTGTGCGACTATGAGGTTCATGATTTATTCATTACAATTATAATTATTCTCCTGTTTTCTTGCAGCCCTACTTATAAAAACATGATTCTCATATTTATGCTCCTGAGAGCTAACAACAATGTTATCAACGTGTTATCAACCAAGACCACAGATGATTGAAAACCAATGGAATGTTCAGAATAAATTTCTTTCGTTCTGTGATTGTTGTTGGCAAACTGAATTAAGAATCTGCACACTGGCTTCGATTAGAATCATCCCGCAATTTTCTCTTCTGTTAGTAATTAAAGGGAAACTCACTTCACTAATTGGGGAGAAAAAAAACAAACTTTGTGTTAATAGACAGTATTCCATAAATGGGGCAGACGGGCACCAAAAAAAATGTATTAAAGAAAAAAACAATAAAAATTTAAATCACTGAAGAATCAAACAAATATATTTGTTCAATAGCATGCAGCCTTTTACCTGAACATCGTAGGTGCCATTGAGCAGTGAGGCTCTAGGTGATCCTGTCTCAGCTCCAGCTCCGCCGCCAGGGGTGAGGGTCACAGCTCTGGAGCAGTCTTTGGCCTGATTCTGGGTTTGAGTCTGGCCCATAAACTGCATCATATTGTGCAGGGCCAGTATCTTGCTGTCCAGCTCAGCATCTTGCCGTGTCCTGTTGTGCAAGCCGAGGTGGTATTTGCGGAAGTGTTTGATTAGGTCAGTGGGATCGTTTCCATAGTAGCCGTAGCCACAGATGTTGCACTTGAAGTCCTGCAGCTTGGGAGAGGAGGCTGGAGGGGCTCCAGTTTCAGCTCCCAGTGGGCTAGAGGCCTCCTCAGGTCCATCACTGGACCTCCGTGGGTGCAGCGGGACAGGGGGAAGTTTGGAGCCATCCAACACATCTCCATGGAGACCATCAGAAGCCAGCAGCACCAGAGGGCTATGGGAGGGGTCCCGCTCATCTCCGTTGCTGGTTGCACAGCCCTTAACACAGAATTAAAAATATCATAATGCATAGATGTATCGTATTTTGACACACACAGACACTACACAAGTAGATCCATTTTATATTGCCATCAACAATTCTAAGCAAAAGGATTGTTCAATATTTCACATAAAGTGAATATGTATGTTCTGCACTAAATCCAATTAAGCATGTCTAATAACAGTCACACGCAAAAGCTTGGACATCAAAGTTCCAATGATATGTTTAGATCATTTTCTTAGTAACAATCCTCTAGAACAACCTTAAAAAAAATTTAATTAATTAATTAATAGGGGTGGGTGATATGGCCCTAAAATAATATCACAATATTTGAGGGTATTTTCACAATAACGATATCTTTGGCAATATGATGAAACAATGAAAAATACTTATATTAATTTCAAGAACACACTATTGCAACAAAAAAAATAAAAGATACGTTATTATTTATTAGTAATTATATTAAACATATGTAATATATATTAAAAGTATAAAATGGTTTTATTTATTGAAATGTTTTATTGACTACAAATGTAATGTCAATCACTGAGAGCCACTTCCACCACACTTCACTGCGCCTAAACGACTCACGTAAAGACTGTATGCCATATTACGGTTAACTGCATGATGTCGTTAGGTAAACATGTTAGAATATTATAGAATAATAATATAGAATATTGACTTTTTAAAATTGTTTTAAGAATTATGACGATATTATTGGGAACCCTTTGTGTGTGTTATATTCATGCTTTAATACTTATGAATATTCATTTTGACAGTAGGCTCTTTTTGTAAAGAACCCCAATGTTGGTCTGTGTTGTTTAAGTAAAGTTTGCTCATCAAACATTCACATCTAATGTAATAAAGAAGTATTCAAAATAGCACAACAAGTGTATTTTCACATTCCCATCTCTACCTGAACAATAATGCAGCCAGGTCGCTGGCCCTCAGTCCCAGACTTTATGACCTCTTCCTCTTCGGATGGACTCTGGACTCTGTCCCCTGCCTCACCAGGGTCAGAGCATCCAGGGGACGTAGTTGTGTCCAGTGCTGCAGTGTCTGCAGCATAATAAAAGTCGGGTTTCTCTGCATTGTCTGGGCCAGGGGAACCTGGCTCCCCCTGCTCCTCTGCCATCAGTCTGTCTGGCTCTGAGGCCTCGCTACCGGCCTCGCCACTCTCCACTCCTGCTGCCTCTGCCGCGACCACCTCACCTTCCTCTTCCTCACCGCCAAAGCTTCTCAAAGGGGGATTCTTTTTCCTCACCATATCTAAAACACAGAAATGGAGAAACAGCATAATGCTCTGTTAAGTTCACACAAGACATGTGAAGTTATACTGAATACTGATAATGTGTAAAAAGCACATCTTTCATAAAAATGTTAAATTAATGTAGAATACTCTTCAGAGTAAGACCTAATGTTCCTTTAGCATGGCATAATGCTCCTTCTATACACACGAAGGATACAGCCTGAGGAATGTGTGTTGACCTATAAACACCATGGAGTCAGCAATAACATTAACATTAATATAATGCTCACAGTTAAAATCTCCAGTACTGCTAACATTTAAAAAGATATGACATGATCTATACACTGGATAATTAACAGACTGATAAAGAAATCTAGATGCTTCAGCAACACTGTAACCTAATACTGTTAAGTCAATAAAGCTTCTTTGAGGGCTGAGCACTGAGTTAGTGTCTTTTCGGGGCTAAAGTGAAAACAGTCAGCGTGTGGCTTCGTCTGCTCAGATGTTCAGGCAGTCAGTGGCGCCTTTTGTCTTCGCACAATATACTCCATAAAAGCTTCTCGATTGTTCTTCGATTCCCAAAACCATTCTCAAAAGAAGCAATTTGCTTACAACAGGCCTTCCAGTCTGTCTTTCCAGCTCAAGCCATAAACAGCTCCGTCGTCCTAATATCAGTGACTATGGCAGGCGCCTGGCTTTTTTCTTTTTGTTTTGATGATATTTTAATGAATAAAATGTGCTCATTCATGTCACGGATGTGGCTTACGGACATATTTCACCCAGTGTATCAAATCAACGTCAAAAAAGGGGGAAAAATGAAATTTATAACCTGCTTCATCAACAGGACTTACCATCAGCTTTCTATGAGCTCATATGTTGGTTCTGAGTGGACCAAAATATTTAACCCCCACTCAGAAACATTACATTAAGCAGGTCTGTCATGGCAAAGTGCACTGAAACAATTTATGTCACAGAATTAGAGTGAATACAACTGAAAACTGCTTTGAATTTAGTTGCTATTACATTGTCTGCATGCGTGCACGCATTTGTGTGTGTGTGTGTGTGTCGGGCAGTTACCATTTCTCATAATTTAACAAAATCAGGGCCTGTCTCATTTCTACTGCGAGCGATCGAGAGCAATTTCCTAATTTAGGCTGTAAAGCAAATGGGTATGAAATAAAGCAATTTATGTTTGCTAAAGGGACAACGCCTTAACCAGGGCTGTGTTAATAAAAGCTTTAGGAAAAACTAATCTGAACCAACAGTTCACAAATCTCACCACACCCCCTTAAATCACTACGACATTGCCAGTCCCTCCTCACTCTGCCAGTTTTCATGATAAAGACATGGAGCCAGAAAAAGTTCTAAGCTTGTATTCTCAATTCTAGTACTAACACACTCATGTGAAACCTTACCTAGGGGATGCTTTATAAGTTACAGAAGCTTAGAGTTATAGTTTAGAAGATATATCTTCTTGTTACATATATTTTTACTAAGAAATGTTTTGGGGGTTTATGTATAAAAACATTCGTTTTTACATCATCAATTTCTATCTTCTCTTTATCTGTTACACAGGCTGGTTTTTCTTCTGGGCCTTTTCTGATAGCACTCTTTGTTTCTACTACATCAAACAAGAGAAAATAACTCTT
Organism: Hoplias malabaricus; assembly: GCF_029633855.1. Lineage (NCBI taxonomy): Eukaryota > Metazoa > Chordata > Actinopteri > Characiformes > Erythrinidae > Hoplias > Hoplias malabaricus. The sequence goes on along the minus strand of NC_089805.1, from coordinate 30,248,439 downwards.
TTCAGAACCTGTCATTGATTCTAAGTGTAGAGTTCTGCTCATAGAAAATGATTATATATACACATTTAATATAAATAAATATATATATATTCAAAATGACTTAAGAGTAATATCTTACTGAAGGTTGAATTTTTTTTATTTTCTCTTGATGTAAGCTTGCATTCCTAAACCGTCATAAAGCACATCATTAGTGGCATCGCACAAAGCATTGCCACAGACTATCGTATTAAAGCACTATCTGCAGGGCAAGATAAACCCACATTAGTGCCATGATGACTGATCTAAAATGGCTGGTAATGATGAGAATGCTGTGCATAAACACAACGTTCATTCCAGCTCCCCCTTGGAAAAAAAAATGGCTAGCCAGGATTTTTATTTCAATAAACTCTGGATCAGCGTAACCCCACCAAAAATTTGTATACCAACTTTAATCACATTTCAGACGGAGTAATCTTTTAAGGCACTGTTCATTACCTGAAGCAGAAGCACTGTCTTTTTCTCATTACTTCACTCTCTCTCTCTTTTCATTTCAAAAAGGAAGTTCAGCAACATCAGAGTTCGCCTAAGCAGTGGGCTTCACCAGGGAAGGTGATTTAGCATGAAATGTAGAGGAGAAAAAAAGAAAAGAAAAAAAGTTTTTAATCCTTGATATGCCACGCAATTACATTAAAACTTCAGGGGAAAAGTAAGACATTACCATTCCAATCCCCCATCAAAAGACAGAATAATCTACTTTTATAGCCCCTAGGCATTCACCGCGTTCCTGTACCAGTCAATTCAAATCACCGGTTCACTTTCAGGTCTCCCCTACACCCCTACATTATACTCTTCCTCATCTGTTATTGTGCCTACTCAAGAACTTACTTAATAAAGTATAATATGCTTTTTGAAGAGGACGGTACAATCAATTTTCTTAATTAAAATTGAGGGGGGTGGTAGGGATGAATTGATGTCTGCCTTCGTCTGCATAGGGTAGAGGCAGATACAAAGCTCAGGTCTGTCCCTGAAGTGCTGTTCTACAACTGCGCTAATGCAGATCAATGACATGAATCACAACTCTATCAGAGGGCATCCTGGCACAGCTCTTTCTGCCACAATCTGCATAAGAGAGGCACTCAGCAGGGATGTAAATAATAATTATTTCTTGATTATTAATAGAGTCATATATGGACTATTACTCAGTTATATGGCTAATGAAGTCGCAGTCTTTTCCTCCGATTCTTCTCACATGTCAATTGTTTGCAAATATAGTACAGTCCTTTTTTTATAATGCAACATAAACAAGCATAATCAGTCAGAACGACCACATGCCTCATATGAACGTTACAGAGCAGTGCAGAATGCCTTTACTTTTAAGTAAACAACTATTTGTTCAATACGTGACTTCTTCAACTAAGTGTCACTGGCAGAGTTTCCTGGAGGACCCTGGTGCTCTTAACTTTCTGATCATTTTCACCATAAAAACTGCCCCACAGCTGATCAGATCTGTGATGTTCTGACCTAATAAACCTGCTGGTCTGGAACTAAGGAACCAGTACTGCAAGGGATTACAGGGTGGAGTATTAATTATGGGTTTTTGTTTTGGTTTTTTTGACACAAAGAACTCTAACCCGAATTATATATTTATTGAAAAACAAAAAAAGAAGAGTATAGGAGCTACCAAAAAAGGCCACGTCCACTTCCATTGGTTGGTGGAAAAGAGGTAACAATAACAGTAATAATAATCTCAGCTGTCATTTACTCCACTTAGAAAATGAGGTCTGAGCAGAAAACCTCGCCTAAGTTGCCCTCTAGGCCTAGAATGGCACACCCTTAGTTTAGGGTGAGGAAAAGCAAAATACCAAGTGATCTGGCGTCACATTCTGAGGACTCAATTAACAAGATAGGGCGGTTGGCATGCCAGTCTTTGTGGAGGTACTTTAAGATTTAAAGCTAGCACGTGACACATTGACACACGTTATCAGGAGGAAAATCCGACAGGCTTTTCATCATCGCCGCAGCTGACAGGGTGAAAAGAGAGGCATTCTTGTGGATTACTTTTGCGCACAAAAGGCGTGCACACCCATCAAACCTGACGATGAGGCGACTCGAAGCTCACACAAAGTCAAAAGCTCGGTAGTCAAGATCAACAGCCCTGAAAATATTCTCCACTCTGATCTATCCTTTTGTGCTCTGTCAGGAGAACAAAAGAAAGCAGGTTTGCATTTTGTCTGACGCAACACAAGTGCTCCTTTCAAAAGTAATATTTTCTATCTTTTATTATAATGGGCTTGAGACGATAGAGAAAAACACACCCCCTCAAGTTCAATTTTACTTGAGGGTGGTTAAAGATATGTACAAATCCCGTTTCCAGAAACAATGGATTTTTTGTTTTTTTAATGAAAATTAAAAAATAAATTATTTCACCCACCAACTTAATTTAATTTTGTTAATATAAACTAATTTAAATTGTATTTCCTAAAACACATGCAAAATTGAGACAAAGGCATGTTTACCACTGTGTAATGTCCATGTTTACACTTGGTTTCAAATGGTATTTACACCCTTGCTTGGAATTCTTGCCTTATACAAGACTTCAGCGCTTTAGCTACTGAACAGTCCATGGTTGCTGGTGTCACTGTTGTTTGATTAAAGATGCGCCATTGGAGACACATCTGGACTACAGACAGGCCACTCAAAAACAGTGTGTCTACAAAGCCACACTATTGTATCATCAGAAAAATGAGCCTGACGTTGTCCTGCTGAAATAAGCACACAGAGGAAAAGTGCTGCCTTGATGACAGGACATATCTCCCTTAAATCCCAATATTAATCTCCACATCTAAGGCATCTCCTTGTGTAATAGAGTGGTAGCTTGCATTTCTTAATGTAGCAGCAGACTGTCTTATATGGGACGATTTTTTTGAAAAGTACTCTTGAGCCCAATGTGGCCGTATTTCTCACAGTAGCATGCAGCTCCATCTGAGGGCTCAAAGGTCACACACATCCAACAGTGGTTTCCAGCCTTGCCCTACACGAGCAAATACTTCTCCAGATCTCCTGAGTCTTTTCACAAGGTTATGTACAGTACTGTTAAAACCTAAATTCATTGGTATTTGGCAGTGAGGGAAAAAATGAAAAGACAGAGGCTTTGAGGATAATCTATTCATATCTATTATTTACATCTACTCTTTCATTTTATATTTAACTGCTTGTAGCAGAAAGTTTAAAAAACTGTGTAAACTGATTTTTCTTTTTTTGTTTTATCCTATTTTGCCTGCCCCAACTTGAGCATGTTGCAGGCATCACATTCTAAATTTATTTGTATTTACAAAATAAATCTAGTCCGTTAGTACAAACAATTTTTAACACTTCTCTGTTAAATAATAGTCCAGGAGTTAACGAAACACAGATACTTCTTTTACAAATAAATTCTACTTTTCCACAAATGCAGTTCTCCCCACTTTTTTTGACAAATTCAATGTGTAAGATGTAAATATATCTTGCTTAAGAATGATCAAAAGCATATTGTAGATATACTCAATTAGTTTTGCCTACAATATAGATATAAGCCATTTACTACATGTGTCTTATGCTTGTTTATTTATTTACATAATTTGTAATATAAATATGCAGTGGGAATATGAATAAAATCATTTCCGGTGCTATTTTGTCCTACAGCATGTATATTTTGATGGCTTTGACAAAATGTTCACCTCAAACATATTATACAACATTATATCTGGTATAAAGCAACATATCTGTACTTATTTCATATTATAATATTCCGTGACGTAGTTTTAAAAGGCCTTAAACTCGATCAATGCTGTGGGCTATTCTCATTCCTTTAGTTTTTATACAACTGCACCATTTCTGTCAAATGACCACTGTTTCCATCTGCGCCACTCATTTCTGAATAATGTAAAAAGTATCTGAGGAACTCCTCTTCATTGTCAGAGGCTTTGTCACCTCAGATGCACTTGGCACAGATCTTAACCCAATGTGCAGCCAAATTAACAAGATATGAAACAGAGGGAATGTTTATCTGGCCACTAAAACGTGTTGACACAGCCTCAAAGACATATCTAAGTATGCACTGAAAGCTCGCAGTGATCGGAGGAACAGGTACGAGTGTCATGGCCTGAAAGCCATGTCGTGATAGCAATAAATCTTGTTTAAATGGTCCAGGCATGCTAAAGTCCCCTGTTCTTTCTCCCCGGGCTCGCAGGCCTGAGCCGAGGCACAGACAGCCTCATTTGCAAAGAGGCAGCTCAATTCCAAATATGTCATCTTAAATGTCAAACTCATTTAGGAGCTCCCGTTTCACTGCTTCTCTTCCCACACGACAACAAATGGAGGGGATCTCCTTAGTGGGCCAGGCCCAGTCCGCTGAGCTCTTTTCTCTGTGCTGGCTTTAATTCGTGTCAGTAAGGGTCCCAGGCTTTGCTGCCAGTCTGTGGCTCCAGCCGTGTCCCAGACAAAGGCCAGGTGCTCCGAATTAGCCTGCAGGCCTCTAAGGTCATTAAGAGCACTCAGGGCTGTGAGTAAATCAAGACATTTACTGCACAATCCTCCGTCCCGCATCCATTCTAAAGTGGATTGAGAGTTATAGCCTGATAGTAAAACTATGATGCTAGAGGTTAAGGCGTTCACATGCAGTAGGTTGACTTTATTCTAAACACAGCAATGTGCTTGACCACGTACTTGCAGGCACTACAAAATGCTTTTTATCATCAGGACAAAAATGAGATGGCTTTAAAATAGCTGCATCTAAATTAAACGTATTGCATTGTTAAAGAGTAAACTGCCTTTAGACCTAAGTACAATACACTGAAAAGACTTTTATCACAACAAGCACTTTTACAAACACAGTTATCAATTATATATGTATAAGCTAATATGCATAAATCATTGGGAATTCCTTCTTTCTACACTACTTCACAAGCTCAAAACAGTCAATGGGAAGCTTGATTAAGGTCATAAGTCATAAGTCATAATAAGTCATAATCACAAATATATTTGTTCATCTTCAGACCACAGTTCTTCAATTACACACTGACTGTGTAAGCATCATGCATTAACTGAACAGTGGCTGAGGTGACCGAGTTTACTGGGGTTTTTCGGGAGGGGTGAAAGCTCAATGCTGTAAAGGAAATGTGTGCGCTGGAATTATAACTCAAGACACAGAACATCGCTGCGAAACTAAACGCAGAATGATTATCCTGTTTTTATAATCACTGGCAGCTAAAATTGTAACTGAAATGATTATTCTGAGATATGCCCAGTCTTACCATAAACGAAGCTGTAATTTATTTAATATACAGAACCCTTCGTATTGTTGCTTTCCAAAGAAAAACATGTGTCTCCATTTTGTCAATTTGTTTGCTAAATAATCTGAACACTGACGACGTTCTTCACATTGTGTAAAACTTTCAGGATGAATGGACCAATAGAAATGCTCCAAAATGACATGGAAGAAAATCTTCTGACACTGCATTCCATTGAAATTTAAGTTTTTATTTTTATTTTTATTTTTTCTTTAATCTGTAAAGTTACTATTTTGGAAATACGTGTTTTTCTCCGGACAGAGATTGTGGTTTTAAAATAAATCGCAACAGGATATCATTTATTCTTTATGATTTAACAATTACTTTTTGGTGTTTGGTTCATAAACATATATCTATATATGAACAAGTGACTCTCGACTTTCAGAGTCTCACTGTGCAACTCCAGTACAGTACTGTCATTTGCCCCAGGGGGGAGCAAACAACAAGAGCAGAAAGGTCCTATCTCCAGCTAGAGGACCCCATGGAGCTGCCCAGGACATGAGGGGCTTTATTAAAACTACATTACCACAAGCAGACCCTCATAATTCAGCCCAGTACTTTAAATGCATCGAGGGGGAGGAGGGGTGGGATCTCAGAAACGTTCTCTGTAACTACCCCCCCCCCCCCCCCCACACACACACACACACACACACACACAGCTATCCTGATCAGTCAGGCAGAGAATTGCGCTTCGAGACTCCTTAGATGATGGGACTCATTTTGCATCTTTTATTTACTGGTCTCCTAAATTGAAGCGATAAAGAAATAAAACATGATTGCATTCTGTCGCAGCAGGCAGACGGCACAGAGTACGGTGCCACGGTTCCAAACAAATAACTCTTAGTATCATAGCTGCAGCTCTAAAATATAAAAGAACTGAAACACCAATTTGGTGAACCATATCCTTATTTTCACCTGGCTCTAAAATTGCCTACACTTTCATGCAGTGTCAACATGTGACTCTGGGGTTATGTGCCCGGTGCTGCAGGAAAGACATACTCCTGTGCTTCCGATAATGAAAACAAGACTTTCTCACCTATTGATTGATGCTATTTAAGAGAAATCACCTCACAGTCGACATGCAGCAAAGCAGCAAACGCCATTAGAACACCTCCAACTACAGTTACTGATTTTACTTAAAGGACAAAGGCGCAACAAACATTTTCAGTCGGCAAAGATTTAAATCAACAGAATCCCCTTTTCTTTAAAATGTGGTCGATCCACTGCCAGATTCTTTTTTTATTCATATATTAATATTAATATGAATTTATTAATTAATTAATATTAATTGGCTTTGCACAGGAACTACAGTCCTATTCCGGCTAACAAGCAACGGAAGGTTATAACCAGCAGGTAGCATTATGCAAAGTGCATGGCTTAAAAGTTCACAAAAGTATAGAAAATGACTGCATTACTGTTTTTACATATCATCAATGTCCACTTAAAATCACGTATCTCCATTTTTGTGAATTCTTAGTTGAGATATGCATTTTTTAATTGGACATTGACAATACGTAACACTTAAATTACTCAAAGGGAAATTTAAATAGGTTCACGGTGTATATTTCACAGGGTGGTTTAATGTGGAATGGTGCTGACAGGAACCGAGGGTCACAACTCAAATACAGACATCAGTAATTAAACAGAAAGCTAGATAACAAATGTGTGATTCAGGGATGCATTTAGACAGTGCACATGCTGTTAAATCATTCCATTATAGATGCAACAATACCACATTTGCATTACCAATATAATGCTGACATTCTGAAAATATCAGCTTTTAGATATTTTCTCCCACTATTCAATTTTTCCCTCATTTACAAAGCTTTAAAATTAGCTACGCTTAACTGAAGCACTTTAGAGGACTAGCTAAAACTAGGCTGTTACATTCAAACTGCTCAGACACTACAATACCACAGAAAAAAATACACAGCTCAGGGAACAGATTGGATTTCCTTGGATATTTAATCCTGCTTTTTCTACTTCTATTGGATCTACTTCTATTTTCATACCTGCACTTTTTAGTCTAGTTAAATCAAACTGGATCATTTTTTCCCCCTTGATGCAGTTTGTTTGGGCAGGTGTGAAAGTAGTTGTCTCGAGAGGAGATGGTCTCGGGCCGGTCCTAAACAAGCTAAACAAGCAAGTTGGCGTTAAACAGCTCCCGCAGCCAGGAGTGCTTCGCGTATCGGACGCAGCAGAGCGGGTAAAAAGAGAACTGGTTAAAAGTTTAGACTCTAACCAAAGAAATAGAACAGGAACCTGCACTAGTCCAGAACACAGGACCTTTTTCCTTTGTTTATGCTTAAGTCAGTTCTGACCAATCAGCAGTGAGAACATTCTTACGTGGTTAGCAGTGATGCGCTTGGATTTTCCCTTGTGTGGAAACAAACCAAACCAAGGAGAAAACACTCTGATTCAGACCAGAGCAAACAAACTACGGGTGTGAAAAGGCCCTATAAGCTCCGTGTTTCATTACTCCTCAGCTGAATTACTGTCAAAGCTAAACGAATGATGTAGAATCAAAGCTGAATCAGATTTCATAAATAAATAGCTAATCAGTTACAACAAGGTAAGGAGAAAAATGTATACATTTATTTCTTTTTTGCCAAACCACTGCTTTAAGACTGCACTACTTCATGTGGGTGACATTGAGGCTTATACCAAAAATGCATTCTGCATGAAGCAGGCCCCCTCCACCTATTTAAAACAATGGTACATTGAGCAGCACACATGGCGAATGGCCCCCTCTCCAGTTAGTCTAGCATACCATATGTGTGCAGTCACGTCTAAGAGCACACCGCCATAAAAGTGTTCCCCCTGCCAATCCCACAATTCCACCTTGCAGGGTCTTTCTCTCACTGACTGCTCCTGTTGTCTCGTATGATGTCAACGCAGCGGAGTCTGCGGTGGAACAGCATTCAGAGCGGCTCGGCCTGTCTCCCTCTGGTGTTTAATCTCATTTGGACCATTAAGAATAAATCACATTAGTGTCTGAGAAGTAACGCGATGAGCATGTGTAGGGTCTACGGAAAACACATAGGCGAGATGCGAGATAGACGGGCTGCAATTAATTATCATTAAGCCAAACGTCAGGAGGAGGAATCAGGCTATGACTCAGCTTCCCCTCCCTGCAACTCTTTCTAACTTTCAGAGAAACACACACACGCACTCATACACACTCACCCTGTGGCCATGTGTCACATTAACTTGACCCTGGGCTAAAATCTGCCTATGCTCCAAAAAACCAAAGGCCTCTAAAACAGGATAATCATGCTTTAGCTGCATGTCAGTGTAATGCATGTACCCCTTTTGTCTCAGCACATTACGGATGAGCGTTTAGTCCCATAAGTAGAAAAAGACCTTTCTTCTCTCGCTTAAACTCTCTATTAATCATCCTGATGAAGTGACCGGATTCTTTTTAAAATGCTAACAGCACATTAAACAGTCGTAGATGTTGATTATTTTTCAGCTTTTAAATTGCTCCCAGCCCTTCACAAGAAAAACTGCAAATTACAGTCCAACTTCACCCACTGTCAAAAGCTCAGATGTGCTCTGACATCTTATCTATTTTTAAAATAAATGCTCATTCCCAGAAGGAAAACCATTTAGTGTCCAAATATTAACAGAGTAAAAGTTCCAGAACTTGCAGCAATCCGTCACAAATAAGCTTACGATGATAATGTTAACAAATGGCTAAATGTATAAACTATTAATTGTTGTTCTATACTGCAGTCCACTTTGTAACAGCCAAAAATAGGTGTGTGTCAGTTCATGAGGCGCTGGCGTTCATACATATAGCTCTGTTCCACTAAAGAGGTCCTGGTCAACCAGCAGTTGAACAGTTCAGACACTGACAAAGCTGCTTAAGCTCAACTGTACTTTATTCATGCAAATAAAAGTCTAATTTGGCTTATTTATATTATGCAAAATCAACATTTCCATCATGAATATCAAAACCTTACATTTTCTTATGAATGTCTGAATATTCCTAAGAATAATGCCACTTTAAAGGTAACTGAATGTAGCCATCAGCTAAGCGAGCAGTCACGCTGTTTACGCTCAGTACACAGTCATTTAAAATCTATAATCAAGCAATTTGCACATTTACAAGTGGCAAGACATATCTGCACTGATCTGGCTGTCAATAAACCCTTAGCATGTTATCCACTGTGATAAGAAAAGGGAGTCACGTCAGATAGAGCAAGCAGGTTGGGAATAACAAAGACACCAGCTGAATACACTTAATAGATCTTATATCATATTTATTGATTGAGTCATCTGTGTATTGCTGGATATCCCAAAACATGTCTTGCTCTAGTTTGCAATGCATGGAGTAAATCCATAAATGAACAACAGGATTATAAATCTGTGGTAAATTAAATTTCAATGACACTGACAACTGTTACAGCAAAAAGGAATATATATTTAAAAAAAACTGCAAATTTTAATCAGGAAAAATGTTCAAATTAAACCCAGCCAGCCCTACGTGTCCGTAAGCATGAGCAAAATCATCACACACATTATTAAATGCTAGTTCAGGGCCTGCATGCTGGTCTCAAGCTTTCAATTCTCCCAACTCATTTAAAATAAATAAATAAATGATAATCACAATTATAGCCGTTGTCAAAGTAGATTCAAATCTATTAACCCAGAGAAAATAACATTTCTTAACCTATGTTTCCCGCATTCAAAATTCACTGGTACATTTTATTATTGTTCTGTGGGCTGTGCTACCTTGTTCCTGGCTACTGTAATTTTGTTTTTGAGGAAAGCCCTGCTACTTGCTTTTGCTGCTGAATCACTCCTAGCTTGCCTTTGCAAAAAGAAGCCTGCAACAAAGACATCTCGGCAGTGTCTCCTCTGATTAGCCCGTATGTTCGGCTCTGTGGCAGCTCCAAAGTGAGCCAATCCTGCACTAGAGCATGAAAATCAAATAAAGAGCAGAGAGAGATATAGGCAGGCACTCAGTAAAGCCTCAGCCTCTAATGTAAACAAGCGCTGAGGAGATATCTTCTCACTTCAGAGCCTCTTTGGAGACCAAAATAACTCCCAGGACTTTTACTTGACAGGCCTGTGAGGAGACAGCTTTCTTCACAACATACAGTCTCAGAGTGTGTGTGTGTGTGTGTGTGTGAGAGAGAGAGAGAGAGAGAGAGAGAGATAATCTGAACAAGATAATTTAGGAAGATAAGAGAGAAAATGATCATAATATTATTGATTATTACTAATTACAACTGATTTATTGATAATAAATATTGGAATACACAGGTGTAGGTGCTAATCAATATCTATATTCACTTTATTTTTGTCATAAACTGTTCTAAAAATAATGCAATCCTGATATATGAGTGAACTAAATGGTGTGAGAGAGAGAGTGAGAGAGTGAGAGAGAGAGAGAGAGAGAGAGAGTGAGAGAGGGAGAGAGAGAGAGAGAGAAAGAAAGAATACATCCAACACTGCCACTGCAACACTGACGCCTTTGAAGGAGGCCCAGACTGCCAAAATCTGTCTCTGCAGACGTCCCAACACACACCAGTCTGCGCTACACCCAGTGTTCCACATGCTTGGAAATCTCTGAGCTCAAGAAAAAGTGTGTGTGTGGGGGGAGCAGAGTGAGAGAGAGAGAGAGAGAGAGAAAACTCAAAGAAAAGACTGTGTTTCTTAACATGTAATAAATCCGCAGTAAAAGCTAGGCTTTATCAGGAATGGGTTAAAAGCAGAGTAGGAAACTAGACTTGAAAAAAGCTACATGCGCAATCCTCGTAGCCCAAACAGAGACTTCAAAAACAGGCGCTAACGCATGTCAGAGGGGTGATGTATGAAATTTAGGGAATTGCACTGGTGAGCCATGGGTGATACTTACTTCACACAGCTCTGAGTGAGGCATGAAATGGAAGTGTGGAGCGAGACGGACTGAGGGTCAAGCCAAAAACTTTCAGAAGTGTGTGTTTCCAGCACGAGGCAATATCTGCTGGCTCCAACACTCTCACTACCTGCCCACATGCTCCGGCCTCCTTCACTGTTCTTAAACCACCACACTGCCTTTGAAGCTGAGAGAGAACTGGAGGCCTGCAGGGTATGATTGGGATTTCATTTTTGTGTGTTTGTGTTGGAATGGTCCATCCCCACACACATAGACACACACAAACACACATAGACACACACACACACACACACACAGACACACACATATACACACCCCAAGAGCAGGTTGTTGCCGAGCCCACACAGTCTGATAATACAGTCAGTGACAGTGGAACACCCATTACCTTAATCTGTCTGTAATTTGAGGAGAGAGAGAGAGAGAGAGAGAGAGAGAGAGAGAGAGAGAGAGAGAGAGAGAGAGAGTATAGCAAATAGACAGATACAGAATGACACAAGGGAAGAGGGAAAGATAGAATCAAACAGACAGGTACATAATACCTTAATAAACTACTATTGAGATAAACTCTAATATCAACCCACCCTTAAAAAATAAATTAATAAAGAACTAATAATACAAAATAAATAAATAAACCCACACTACAGCGCTTGTGAAGTAATGTTAACATCTAAAAGCATTTATCTGTCGAGTTTATCACAATTAATAAAATATGAAGGGGTTTGCTGATAGCCAGATCAATGTAAACATGTAAAAAAAAATAAATTTAAATTAAAAAATAAATAAATAAATAAAAGGCTCTCTCTCTCTCTCTCTCTGCTCCTGGCAGCATCTAGACAACAGAAAGAACTCCAAACGTTGAAAAGCACGAACTGCGATGACTATAATGCTCTATTCCTGCTCCTTAGGTGAGTAACACTTACTTATTTTGCCATTTCTGAATATTTAAGGTGGAAATATCTCCAAATTCAGGAGACATGCAACTACATGGACCTAAACTGGTCAAAATTACTACAAAACTAAACTCCAGTTACAAATGAGTTTCTTTGGTAATTCAAACAGTGAGTAAACCTTCCAGACAAGTTCAATTTCAGCCAAGTACATGCCGTTCATAAACGGAGCTTTTGACTGTAAACAAATCAGAGAACTTCAGTTCCGTTTAAGCATATGTTTTAAGATACAGGTTTGGATGTAGGTATACACGCTAGTTTCATCTATCACAAGCCTGTGTTCTTACATTCATTTAAAAAATACATACATTTTCGATATGCAAAGTGGAAATATAGAATTAAGATAAAAGATTGAAAAATGAAGCGATAATACACCTAACAGTTTTATTTGTGTGAATAAAAGCAAGCTATATTTAAAAGTTGAGCATCTTCATCTGTTAAACTGTGTTCACACTGGTCAAACTCTGGTTCGGACTCATTAACAGACGAACAGAAAAGAAAGGAAACTGGAACACACGATACCTCTTTTGGACAAGCGTTTCTATTTTACTTTCTACAGGAGAGTTTCTTTTTCATTTGTAAGTGTTCTTAATCCAAATGAAAATTTACATTACAAGTCTTTCCTAATGTTGTTTTTAATTAGATTTGTGCAGTTAATTGGTCGTGAAGGTTCTGGTTGTATAGCTAATAATCCAGAGCAATCTTTTCTATTGTATTTTTATTTAAATAGAGATTAAGAACATTTGCACAAAAGGAACAGTTAAATAAAGGCAAAGGATTAGAGAATTTGGGGTGGAGCATAAAACAGGACAAACGATGATTTATACAATATATATATAAAACATTCTGTAATAAAAAACATGGGGGGGGGGGGTGAATGCACATGTAGATGATTGATAAACACATACGGAAGTGAGAGATAGAAAAAGAGACAGAATTAAACAATAGGGAATCAGAAAGAGAATGTGCCATGTGTAAAAGCAGAAAGAATGTAATTCAGAGTAAGGCTCGATCCATACAGATCTGTTAGTTTAGTTTTTGCCTGTGTTTTGGCCTCCCGTCCACATGAAAGCACCATTTGGGTCAGCATCACTGTTCTTGTGTGGACGATAGAAAATGGATATTTTCAGAAACACTAATGTGACAAAGTGCACATGTTTCTGGCTTCACTCCCTCTATAGTGAAGTACATAAGTCATTAAACTACAATGAACATGCAGCTAGCACTAGATTTCAGATCCCCACATATGAGTAAATATAAATGATGCTGTATTTGAATTATATAACACGCTATTAAGATCTAGATTCAGTAATTTCATGACTTCAGTAGCGCACTACATAGGGAGTATGGAGTGATTTAGGATTAACACCTGTATTTCTCTCATGCATCGTGGTGTTTTGATGCCTCTCTTTAAGAAATACTATGGCCCCCTACTGGACTGGCAGGATAATGGGAGCTATTTTCAAAAATGGAGAGAGGAAAATCTCAGTTTTTAAAAAAAAACTTATCCGTGTGGACGGGGCCTAAAACGGATAAAATATATAAATAAAAGGAAGCAGACTGAATGAATAGGTTTGTGTGAGAGAGTGTGTTTCAAAGAAAAGTGAGAGAAAGAGAAAGTCTGTGTTTGAGACAGAGAGAGAGAGAGAGGGAGAGAGAGACAGAATGAGAGTGAGAAAAGTTTTGTGAGGAGAGGAGGATGAAAGCTCGTGGAGCAAAGGAGGAGGAGGGGACGACATGTCAAAAATAAAGAGCTTTTCCCATAATTCTTCATACCACTATTTTTTTCCCCCCAGTTTCCTTGCACGAGTGTGAAAAGATGCCTCCGTGCTCAATAAGAAGGGTCCGTGACTAACCGCCTCTCTGTGACTTTTTTATGTAGCATGTCATCAAGTACAATGCAAAAAAACAGTCTCTCCCTCAATCTCTCTCTCTCCCAACCTCTCTCTTCACTCGTCACACAAGCAAGACGAGTCATGTTTATTCATGAGCACACATTCAGATCAAAGAGCGGCTGCTTAGAACTGTGCCTTCAGCTGCATGGGCAAGAGCTCGTCGCTGCTCCAAAACCCTCACATTCAACATAACACACACACAGAGCTTGTACACACCCACTCCTAAGGGTTTCCTTTTTTTTTCCTATTTTACACGTTTTAGAATAATTTTAATAATTCAACAATAACAAATACTTCATTATGCAGTTACCAAACAAGCCAACTAATCACAAAACTAATCAAAACTCACACAAATGTTACTCTATCGCCTTTGTCTTGATTTCTTCTTGCTTCCACTTGGCATTTGCTCAAGCTGCTTCATGAGGAGCCACCTGGGATACTGTTCTAACAGGCTTGAAAAAGTTCCACATATGCTGAGCCCTTGTTGGTTGCCGGAAAAAAATGAAAAACTACTCGAACGTTTTAAATAACTTTTCTTTAACTAAAATGCCTACTCATTCTACACTGCAGATTTCCCCGCTGAAGGATCTTCCAACTTTTCACCTAAAGGTCTAGTTCTGAAGTTTGTGTGTTGTTAACTTATTTCACAGGACCATTTTCACAACGCGACTCTTCTGACTGACTTCTACGCTTTGTGCCTCATAAATGGATAAAACACTCCGTATAACTTCAGCATGTACAAGCAGAACTAACATGCTGCAGGCTGAATTCGAGCGCATGTACACTGATGAGCTCGTTTACAGGTCATTGCAAAAATGAATTCAAAATTAACTCTATCACTTCCATGTGTGGCCTGAGTGGACTGGGGAGTGAACGATAGATTTTAAAAATATGAATTTAATCTACTAGGATAAGCATTACAGAGACTTAGCACTGCAGAGTGGTATCAGCTAGACATTCTGCTCTCCTGGGACGTAATAAATATGTTATCAATTCTTGACTAGATATATTTGTAAATCTAAACACTGGCCTGGAATATTTTTCAAAAAATAAAAAAACAATAAAACTTCTAAATTATGAAAAGATCTCCTTATTACACTAATACATCAACCAATGAGAGAAATACAACTATGAAATTTATATTTATTTATGTATTATTATTATTTTACTATATTAGTATAAAACTTTAAAACCTTTATGTGAAAGTGTCATAAGTCTCAATCACACTCACCCAAACCTAAAAGGCATGAGGTGGGAATATGAGGGATTACAGCAGGCCACAAGCCCTGAAACAGAAATGACTCTGGTAATACTTTTCACAAGTCCAGCGTGAGAAAGTCAAAACCACAACCCCACATGCACAACATGAATGCAGATAAGGAAGTGGGGAGCTCTATCAGTGTGATTTGTGCAAAGCTTCTTCACCTTCTTTTAGCAGGGGCCTGAATTCAGAGGCGCCAGTGAAAAGCCTTGTAAAAGCCCCTGCATGGAAATCACTTCACATTCAGGGGAGAAACTTTTCCTCACCAGTTTGCACACACCAGCAACAATACGGGCCTTTCATTCAGCACGTGACGTCAGCTTGCGCTACACTGGAGTCACCCTCGTCCTTGCACCGCTTCACGACTACCTGCCTAATTCGTGCACTTCAAAGCCTGTCCAATGGTGAGTGGTAATTAAAGAGGGGGGGGGGGGGAGACACACAACCTAAAAACAGCCTTTCTGGAGACTCATTTTCTCGAACCCCCTGCACCCCTGATGTCCCCTCCCCCTTCTCCTGTCTCAGTGACCTGGCCTCTATGCACTCAATCAGCACACACTGGAACCGGAGACAACACACAACAACTGCTTCCCTTCCACTTCCTCTGATCAGAGCATTGGAGCTGCCAGCCAGGCCAGAGATCACGCGCTGAGAGAGCGAGAGCGAGAGAGAGAGAGAGAGACAGACAGACAGACAGACAGACAGAGAGAATAACTCAAAATGAGAGATACCAATCGAAGAATCAGAGATACTAAGAGAGAAAGAGATACGCAGAGATAGGGCGATACAGAGAGAGGAAGCCGATAACTAAGAGAGAGAGATACATAAATAGAGAAAACCAATGAGAGAGAGTGAGACATTGATGAAGAGATACAGGCAAATAAAGAGTGTGAGATGGAAGGAGAGTGAGTAAAAAGATACATAGAGAGAGTGAAAGAGAAAAAGATAGATGTAGAAGGGTTAGGGACAAATCACATAAGAGAAACAGAGGGAAGAGTGAAAGAAAGTGTAAAAGAGAGAGAGGGGAGACAGATAACAGTAAAAGAGAGTGTATAAGAAGAGAGAAAGTAAGTGGAGAGGGAGAGAGGTGAAGAAGAGGGTGGAAAGGAATGAAGGAAAGAGAGAAAACTGAGCCCTGCAGGGGTCCGGAGACATTGTGTGTGAGTGTGTGTGTGTTCGTTCTGTGGAGCAGCTTCTGTAGAGTTCTAACACTTTATCACAGTTCAAAAAGTCTGGCAGCTAAAGCGATATTGATTAAACATCAAATAATTGGGAAGCTGACTTCTTTCATTACATAAAATAGGCAAGAGACACACTTTCAAAAGCTGACTTTAAAAACTAACTCTTCTCGTTGCATCACTGTCTGTAAGTATAAAAATTTTTACCCAGGAGGGCTGATAAAAGTGGGTCTTGCTCACCCACTTACTTTAAACCAGTTCCTCTATTCAGAGAAGTTCCTCTGCAGCAGCAGAGTACCCCTGCCCTGCATCAATGTTCTTCCTGTTTTAGCACACAACTGAGTGCAGGAATCGCTTATGATTTAACTGATCTGATTAGAGCCAAGAAAATACAGCATAGGACTGCGCTATATATTAATGATACAAGATCATATCAGAATCACATCCGTGCCAGCAGGTAATCATTCATTAAAAATGATCAGCAGCAGACTCTTTTAGAATTTAGAGACCAAAACCTGATGATTCTACCATCGCTTTTGGATAAAACAAACCTTTAATTATAAGCAATACTTGGCTACAATGCCATTTTTGTAAATTTTATTCAATTTAATCACATTTGTCAAATGCATCTGCAATGCTGATCAACTTAGATCTTTTCAAAAGTTTGACCAGTTCTCAATCATAATAATAGATTATTTTTTGTTCAACATCATATACACTCTAGATTAATATCCTAAAAGCTAAACAACACTGAAAAATGTAAGATTTAAAAAGTTCTAAACTCATAAATCATATATTTAAAATACTTACAGTAATTTCCTGCTGTATATGCTTTGAGACTTGGTCACTTTTTAAAGTCCTGTAGCACTACCTGTCAATCATCGCTGACCAAGGAAAACATACATCTCCAAAATGTTAATTTTATAGGAGAAGGAAAAACATTTTAACTTTCAATGGAAGTCAAATGTATAAATATTTTATTTGGAGTATATAAGTATTTAATATTTTTGGAGCATTTCTGTTGGTCCATTCATTATGAAATTTTCACTTAATGAGTAACAGCAGCAGTTTTGATGCAGTAATGACACAGTTTTCTTTGGCCAGTGACAAAATATACCTTTACCTGTATTGTATTAATATGTTATAATTCAAAACCCATGAATTGTGTATCTATCAATAGTTTTGAGTAGTGTTATTACAGTATTTGTCTTTGCCATATAGCTCATGTGTAAGCAAGTGTGAAGTGTTATTGCAAAATGCTATACAATTATTTGATTTTACAGCGTAACAACTGATGTACTCAGGGTTTAAAAAAATAGTTGGGATACATTTAGAATTCAATTAAATGAATAATCTGTGATTTATTAATTTCCAAAACACTTATTTAACTGACAAGCACGAAAAGAAAAAAATGTTTTGGTGGAACACATTGATAGTAATTTTTTAGGTTCAGGTCTTCACCACACTCCAAAAAGTTGGGACACAGGCAAAATAAGAGTGAAATTTTCAGAGAATATTTATGTATTTACTCCATGCTTAACCATGTTTTTTAAATACTGCACTATGAACAGGTGAAAATAAAAATAAAAAGTCTAAAACGCAGCATGCCACAAAGGCTTAGTTTTTGCAACAACATATTAGTTGTGGCTCACCATGTTGTTCTTAAAGTCATGATTATTAAACAGTTTTAAGAAGCACAAGATTGCAAAAATTTATGTGTCACCATCTACAAAACATAGCATTGTGAAAGATTTCAGTAAATCTGAAGAAATGTAAGTCTGTGTAGGGTAAGGCTAGGAATCCCTATTGAAAGTGTATGTGCATGTGTAATTGTTGTGCAACTGTTAAACAGAGCTAACTTCTCTAAAGACATTTAAATGCTGCATCAGGAAATGCAACCAGGCATTGAATTATTGAAATAGAAAATCAAATCTACACAACAACACTTTAAAGTTCTCTAGGCCCGATCTCATCGTAGATGGTTCAAAGACAGTGGAAACATGTGTTGTGGTCAAAAGAGCTCATGTTTCAGTTTGTTTTCAGGAAAAATTATGTCAAGTTCTCGGAAGGGATCATGCAGTCCCTTTTATCAGCAAAACATGCCAGAACCAACATCTGTCATTGTATGGGGGTACATCAGTGCCCATGCCCTGGGTGACTTACATATGTGTGAAAGACTATTGTACAGCTATAGTCTTATATCAAGCAAAACACAAATCCTATTTGCAACAATTAAAAACAGAGCATACAACCATTTGTGTACCACACTGTGATAAACATGCCTCTGTCCCAAGTTTGTTGTGAGATCTATTAAATATCTATTAAATAAAGAGAATGCACAGAAAACACAGGGGAAAGGAAAAGGGAAAAAAACTTCTCTGAAAACTGATTTCACAATTTATATATTATTTTTATATATATATAAGTATCTGTATTACAGCTTTTAATTTGCTGTGTGCTGTGAGCACTCTTACTAGCTCCTTCTGAACCAGGTGGTTTGTTTTTTGCAAATTATTTTGGTCCCAAAAAGGACAGTTTTACAAAATGCTTACTGCAAATCATAACTTAACAATCACGCTCACAGCATGCATCAATCTTATTCTCATTTAGTTCATATTTTGAAGCTATATTTCAGAACAAACGTTGGGAATGTTTTTCTTTTGTTAAAAAAAAAAACTTCAAGCAGAGCTATGATCCCTACCTAAAAATACAAGCATTTAGCAACAGGAAAGAGCCTGATGTGATGGCAGTGTTGCTCAATGCGCTGCCATGTGCTGCTGATGGGAAACAACATCTGCTAGGGCACCTATGTTCTACAACTCCACCTCCAATCACACACTGCTGTGGATTTAGTACCAAATGGATCTGCTTGTTAGCTGCTCAGTGAAGGCTCTTTCAGACACTGCGATGGCCCTGCAGGTCTTTCTACCTGGTGATTCAAATGTTATGAGGGTTTTCTTTCTTTCTTTTTTTTTTGTTTTTCTTTACGAGCTAACACCCCCCTCCCATTCCTAGCCAGGAGGAAACGGCTAATTGCCAGCAAACGTGCCGTCACTGCAGCACGCCTCCAGTGATAAGAAGGTGCTATGACTTTGAGGTTCTGAGGTGATTTTCTTTAGGGGAGGGGTAGGAGGGGAGCCACTAAAATCAAAGCATTCAAAATGACAACAAAGCATTTACAAAAATAAATGAAAAATTCAAAAACTTGAAATCACGTTAATTCCCCTGCTGTGGTGCAACAATTTTCCTACGATTCATAGTGAACCGTTGCTGCTACAGTGTGAAACCGACGGCAAACCGCAGCGTCAGATGCATTTCCCCTCTGAGTAAAAATCACACAATGTTGCGACATGGCTCTATAGCTTCTCTAAAGAAGACACAGCCACCTCATTCTCAGGCTCAAGCCACTTAATGCAGCTTTGTAACACAACCCAACACAAAGACAAGCTAACACAACACGCTGCATTGTGTGTGTGGGGAGGACGGGCGGGGGGAGGACAACAACAACAACAACTAAGCAAGTCTCCAACATCTGGAAATGATAATGACTTGTGTACATGTGCATAAAGAAGTTGTCAAGGTGCACCATTAAAGTAGTCAGTCTTTCAAGATCTGGGCATTTTCCAGGCCACTTTCACATTCCTGATGTGAGTAAAGCTAACAAGTCAATTACATAATATGAAAGGCTACTTTACATCACATCTTGTAAAGATCACATATGTAAGAGACAGAAATTCACGTTTTTAGAACTACGCAAATTCAGCAAAAATGCTTAACAATACCCGCTTCAGGTTCTCCACCATGGAGAGAATTCTTGACGGGACACATCTCAAAGCAAGGCCACTCCCCAGCATTCTCACTCACTCACTTTCTCTCTCTCTCACACACACACGTTACTCTTGACAGCTCACCACACAAAACAAGGACAAAAACACAAGGCATTACATGCCCGATTGTCTGAATGAATATTTCATGGCAAGATGCAGCACAATACATGGAGATGGGGAGTGAATGTAGAAAGAAGAAGAGAGGAAAAAAAGGGAGGGAGAGGGAAAAAAAAAAACTTTGTCTAGCCACAGCAGGAAAATGCAATCTGTTTTTAAAGTAATGTTCTTCACCATTTAACCCGGAGGAGCAGAAGCAAAGGGGCATGTGAATAAAGGGGGTGGGTTGTGAGAGAGAGAGAGACGTGATAAGGCCTAGCGTCAGTGCTAGGTAATGTGCTGCCTCATTTTCGCCCCTGTGCTCTCAACCTTCCTCTGATGTGATTAGATCCTACACACAGCAACGTGCTAGTGAAGGAAATTAGGCCTGCCACCACCCAACCAGCACCTCAGGCAAAGATTTGCATAGTATCATGCAAGGGCAGAGTGCATCTCCACATACCATTTAGAAATGTGACTTTGTGGTCGGTGATTTCTGCTACTTTTAGAGATTTTAGAGTAGAAACTTTGGAGGGATTCATTTGCTTAATCTCAGCAAACATCTAATCCACTATACAATACACCCTGTCTGTTTATCTACACTCTATCTGTATAAACCGATGGACAAAGTTAGATGAACTGACAGACAAGCTCAACGTATATAAACCACATGCATCTATACGAACAAAATTTCACTCTCGAGCTTTATGCAGCATGAAGCCACGTGTTAAGCCAAATTCTGTCTCCTCCACAGAATCAGACTGCAACATAGTGTGTGTGCGCCAAGTACACACTCAATAATTAAGGTGTTAAAGGTGTGAGTGTGAAGAACTCAGGTTTAAAAATAGATCACTCTGTCTCAAGGTTCTTTACCTACTGAAACATATTAGCAAAAAACGGTTCTTTATGGAATCCAAAAATACTCCATGTCACTGCTCAAAGAATCTTTTGTAGCACCTTTATTTTTAAGAGTGTTGGCACATGTTCGTGGTTCTCCAGCAGCAATGCTGTGCTTGATCCTCTCCAGCATGCGACACAATGCACCATGTCACCTTAACACCAGTGTCTCGGCAATTCTAAGACCGATGCACCACCTGAAAAATCCCTGGTCTTTGATGGCCCTGCGAAGGTCCTGACAACTGAAGAACAGGGTATTAGTGCGCTAACAAAGCAAGCAGAGCAGCATATCGGCACTGTCCAATTAAAAACATGCATCTCTCAAAAGAGTAACTTTAAAGGACAAAGAAAAAAAAGGGAAAAAAAACAACAAAATTCGTAAATTTTAATAGACGTGAACGTAAATACATTTTATTCCAATTTTGGAGCATTTTTATTGGTCCATTCATCATGAAAATTTCACATAATGCGTAGGACAGCTGCTGTGTTTAAATAATGCAGCCAACTTAAAATGGACCCAAATGGAGATGCATGTTTTTTTGGACAGCAATCCTAAATGGAACTGATAAAGCAGACAATGTGTATAGAACCAAGGATGCCATTTTAATGTTTTGGTTGATAGGTGTGTATGTACACACACACACACACACACAGAGGAATACACAGTCAATAAGCAGATCATCTTTCATCCACAGCTCTGGTCCTGTCTAACAGTCACGCTACACTTCTTGTCTGATTCACCAAACAATTCTAATACCTCAGCAAACACTCTGCAAATATCAGTTTGCAGATTTTGACACAGATAGGTTGAGATAAAGACTGGAGAGGAGACACTTGCCTGGTTATCCGATAGGGGTGTGATAAACATCCAGTCTGCCCAGCCCGTATCTCTTCTCTGGTGTGTAAAGTCCTGCTTTTCCCTCTGCTACTGTGTAACACTGTACCTATACCTCAAAACACTCTTTATCAACCCTTTATCACAGCAGAGGCATCATACTACAAGAATTAAAGTGCAGCATTTAGAGAAGCTGCACGGCGTTTTTCGAAGCATAAAGGGCTTCCCACTGGTTTTACAAGATTCCTGTATTTGCTTTGTACAAAGATTCTCCTTTCATATGCCATATAGCCCTAGGACTGATTAGTCATCCCAACATGTTTGATAAAACAACCACACCCTGACCTATACCATCTCTAATAGCTATAACAGCAAAGTGTGCCTGAATATCTTGCTTATCATGGGAACAACCCAAGACATTCATAAGGTAAGCCTGAAGACTCCTGTCACTTCTACAACAGCTTTCTTCTAAGCTCTTCTTCTGCATCTTTGTTGTTCTGAAATTTTATTTAATCATTGCTGGTTTTACTAAGTTGTAACAACAGAATTCTGCACAAATTGTAGCTACGTGCAAAAGGTGAAAAAATACATGAATCATAAAAAAACCACTGCCAATAAACAAATGCAAACTCATTTATGACATTAGTGCATTGTTCACAGCAGTGCATGATAATCTGTTTATCAACCTGTCTATCTATCCATCTGCCTAGGTGAGAAAGCTCAGCCACAATGTTGAACTCTTAAATAACATTACGTCATTTCTACAACACAAAGACTGCCTAGCAGAAAAACGGATATGAGAACACTAACTTACATCCAAATGCAG